>NC_084472.1:12025951-12650674 GCF_027409185.1 Cynocephalus volans | reverse complement strand
CCCATTCACCTTTAACCCATTAGCTGCTCTCCTGGGTGCCATGACCTGTGGGGTAGGCAGCTCTGACCTTCTGCAACCTAGCACGCTTGTTCCTGCCACTCCCATCCCCACGTTTCCATGGCCACCTGGCTTCACCCCGAGTCACTCACCTGTCCCTTGCAATGCTTTCTTTTTCTTCATGGCACTTACTATTACCTGATATTAGATATTCACTTGGGTACTTGTCATTTCAATTCTAGCCAGAGAATTTTTCTGTCTTACTCACTACTCTAAGAACAGTGACGTCTATACCAGATGTTTTAAATATGTGTATGGGGTGAATATGTGAAAGAGTGTGCTTTTCTCTCCACAGCCAGTGGCACTGTCCCCAACGGGAGCTCTCCTGGGAACATTGTGGAGACCATTAGTCTTTAATTTTATGAACCCATACCTCCTTTTGCTAAAGCAAAAAACTCTTGATCCTCTGCAGGGCCCAGAGCTGGGGTGCAGTGGATAGCGTGACAGTGAGCTAGGGCAGGTGACAGTCTGGGGTTGATCAAAAGGAGGCATGAGCCTCAAACCGTTCAAGTCATTTTCCCTCAATATTCCTTGCTTTTGGCAGGATTAGGGTAAGACAGCATGTGAGAAGGTCTTGTTCACGGTGGTTTGCCTCTCCAGTATAAAATGAAGGACCGTTGGGTATTTATGGAGAGAGCCCATTGCAGAGAAACATAAGTGCATTTACGTTCCAAGCTGTATGTCCTAAACTTAACTACACGAGAAGAATTACTCTTTCTACTACAAAAAATAGTGGTTGTCTATTTAGGATGTTATCTGTGCTTCTCGTTGGCTGGAGGGATAGCAATGCTTGATCCTCAGTGGACCTAAGCTGTATTTTGTGTGCTGATTTATAAAGGAAGCCAGATTTTGGCTTGTCCTGGGCCCCTTGGATCTTCAGAAGCAGGAGAACATACCCCTCTTCCCATGCTGTCCACTTCTGATTCCAGGATTAACTGGGCATGGCAGTGGTGGGAATAAAGAGAAAAGAGGAATATCAAGTATTATCTGATCCTTCAGTTCAGCAAACACTGAACACTTCTCAGTGCTAAAGCCAAAATGCAGGGCTACATGGTAAGAAATCATGCCTGCCCCGGAGGAGTTCACAGTCTAGTATGGAAACCTACACTTTTAATTTCAATACCATGTGCTAACTCCTCACGTTTTGCACTACTGCTACAGTTAGGTAGGATTTTCTAGGATCCAGTGCAAATATACATGTTTTCTGCAGACTGAAAAAGGTCTGAAAAGCCTGGTGTAACTTGTCTCCCTAAATTACTACAGGTTTCTATACAGTTGACATGTGCAATTACTTTTAGCTCCATTGGCACTTTGTTGAGAACTCAACTCCTTCTATAAAGTGCTATCAGTTCAGCTTACATTCAAATGGAGCTTATCAGATCAAAGGAGATGGCTCTATAGTGCTTTGTTTTACCGGTGTTCAGGGAATAATTCTTAAAATGCATCCTTTTGAGTCTTAGGAGGACTCCTAAAGGAGTGTCTTTGGTAGGTAGCTGGAGCTGACTGAACCAGCACAGAGTGAAGGAAGGTGTGTAGGGATTTGGAGCAGATGTCAGGCTGCACTGCAGCTTTCTGCTTTTATTAAGACCAGGACTTGGATTTGAGTTTACTTGTATGTAGTTTTTCTTCATAACACTTACCATCATTTGCAAATATTTATTTATATGAGCACTTTGAGGGAAGGTACTATGTTTGTTTTTCCCATCATTGTCTACCCAGTGGCTGGCATATAATAAGTGCTCAATAGATATTTGTTGAATAAAGTAACTAAAAAAAATAAACTTTGTAAAGTTTTTGTGTCCCATTTTCTTTGGAGAGTGGATTCAACCAAATTATAGGCTTCCCAAGAGTTTTAAGGCATCTCAAAGATGGGAGACATTTCCAGGGAGGTGGGACTGGGTACTTAAAGAAACCTGGTACTCTCTTCCTCTTCCTTCCACCTGATGAAAACCTCAGAGAGAAGCTTTAAAATGTCATATCTGAGTTACCGATGAAGAGTCTGGGGTGTGTCGTCTTTCTAGCCACTATCAGGTATGCTCTTGAGATTTCTTTTTCTCCAAGGGAAAGCTAATTCAAATCCTTTTGTATCCTTTTGTTTCAATACCATTTCCAAGCATTAACTCGCTTATTATTACATTTATTTAAACTCTAATTCTTGTTGTAGAGCAGGCAACAGAATTAAAAACAATTTAGGTCCAGATATTCATCACAAACAATCCCCCCACTCCCCACCTTAAGCCCTTCCCGAAGGTGCTCTAGCAGAGGAGGAGAGAAGCAGGAATGAGGCACGCACATTGTCCTCCACAGGGGTCCTTGACAGGGAGCTGGAATCCTGGGCACTAGGGTGACGAGCCATGACTCACTCAGCCCTGATAGGTCCTAGGCAAAAATGGGTGAAGACCACCCATGTAATCTTCTACTTGGTGAAATCACAGCTCTAACAATAAAGACATTGTTTTGTAACAGTCAGATCTGTGTTCTCGAAGAACAATTATACTGTATAATGTTGAATATACTAATCATCCTGATTTGAGCAACACCTATGGCACACAGGTATTGATTGATATTCAATGCTGTACCCCACAGATATGTACAGTCAACTATGTTACAATTAAAAAATATATATTTGTGTTCTCTCTCAGATAAGAATTACAAAGAATGAGTTGTATAAGGTTTTTGCCATCTTCTCAAAGGTGAAACGATGTCATTTTGAATTTCAGAAAAGATTGCAGCTCTGGTGTCCTCAACCACCACGTTGCTCAGTGGCCCCAGCATGGATCTTTGCCTGTTTAAAGTAGCCAAATTGCTCCAAGGAGCCAGTTTCAATCAGACCAACATAGGCCTTTTTCTCATAGAAAATATCATTCCTACCTTCCAGGAATGTAGCAACCAGTGCAGGAGAACAAATGTATCAGTGATTTCCACACATCATTATAAGTGCAGTGGTAAAGGTCTGCACAAGGTAAGCTAGAGTCCACTTTCTTCTGCCTTCATCAAAAGCACAAGAGGGCTCTTCCAAGGATGGAGAACTTCATACCACAGTCTTTCTTCTTTGCTTTTCTCAGACTGACACATAGTTACAGTGAGAGAATATGCAATGTCATGAAATATTAGGATACAAACTCTATTCAGATAGGTAGGTTCAGGTGAGTAAATAATGATAAGCCAATCAATACTATATCTTGGCTTACTAATGAATCAAGATCTTAACCTATTTCTCCACTTTGTTCCCACATAACCCACAACCTCATCTGTAATACCTTGATGTCATTCAATTCTCCCTTGCTGAACTTCTGTTAAACTTCACATCAAAACTCCTCCCCCATTTCCCAAACTCAGTGGTACCCATATCCTCTAGAGGTCGGTATTGCTATGGATGCTCCTGTGTTGTTTCTCATTTGGGGGACCTTTTTTCTACACCTTTACTGCATCATGCTTTTCTTCACCCAGCATTTCTTGCTGCTTTGTCCCTGGTGAATGAACATACCCCTCTGGCTGGAGTGCCCGCTCTGTGGTCTATATCAATCATTCCATCATCTCTTTAGGGTCTCTCTGCATCCAGATCACTGACACACTCAGCAAATTGCTGACATCGCTTCAGAGTGTCATATGCACAAGCCTTCATTGGGCTCTGTCGTCAAGCTGCTCTGGCTCAGAATCAACAGAGTGCGTTATGTTCTCATACCTACAGACTCCTTGGTTAAGAGAATTTTTATCATATGTTCCAGCATCTTCCTTATCTGTCTTTGCCCTGAAGCTGCTGCTGCATGAACTTTGCAGGGAGGCTGAGGGAATGGATGTTGCCTGTGCTCCCTAAGCCCTCAGTGCTTTTTCTGAGCGTGAAGACAGAACGTCCCATCCGCGTGTGTCATCCTCCGAGCTCAGGGACTGGTATTAAATGCAGTGACCATTTAATTTATCATCCAAACTGGGACACTTTTTAGAGTGTGAAAAAGGCACTATTAATAATTACACTGGGATGCATGGTCACTCTATTAAATTGGCATTTGAGTCTGTAATTGAGTTTCTGTCCAGAGTCCTAGATTAAACAGTATTCTAATGATCCTTTGCTGAAGTCTCAGGGAGAGTGGCCTCTTATAAAGAATTACACTATGACTAAGGAAGTGGAATACATTTAGCTCCATATTTTACAGCATAGTTTAAATAAAGAGACAAATATGAACAATTCATTCCAACTACAATACTGAAGAATTTAAGTTCACTAGTGGTTGACAGAGCAAAGCAAAACTGCATTTTAACCCCCTAAAGTTTCCTAAAAAGTAGCCTGAAAAGGTGAAAATGTTTATTTCCAAAATATAACTGGAATCATTCTTTCATTTGTTTTAGATTTCTTTCCAATAGTCTTGCAGATGGTTGCCAAAGTCATCCCGTCAATAAAATCTGTTTGGCTCAAAAAAATTTTTAAAACCTCACCAAATTATATGTGTGTCTCTTCTAATAAAAAACTGAATTTCTTATTTCTATCAAATTTATTCCACTCTGCATTTTGGGAGCCAAACTACAGAAATAATTTCTTAAAGATCGACTTATTTGTCCTTTGTTACCTAATTCTGGAATCTCAAAATACAGTGTTATACATACTGGCTTTCCCCTGTTTGCTTTTGCATGTATTCATGTCTTTTCTCTACACCAGGCTGCTATCCAAAATACCCAAAAGATATTGAATAATAATATTAATAAACCCTAGAGGTGTTCTTTCTTTTACTAATTGCATGCATCCCAACGAGTCTCCATGACGTCAGCTCAGTGACAAACCGATAAAGCCCAAATTAAAAATACTTCTGTCCTGGCAAGATGCCTGTGCCCAACGAGCCGCTCAGTTGGAGAGCTGGGAAGTGGAGGGGCATGAGTCACTGTGTTCTCTCGGGTGTTTTAATTCAAAGTTCTTTTGAGAAGACTTAAAAGAAACTCTAGCAATGGACCCCCAAAATGGCCATTTCTCACTTAGTCATGAAATTTGATGTGGGAAACAGAATTGCCACCTTCCCACCCCCTGGCCCCCCAAGGAAGCCTCGTCTCTAGGCAAAGTCTGGCCAACCTCTAGGGTCCCTCACGTGCAGCTGCGGAGCTCCCTCCCAGGAACAGGATGTGGAAAAATTCAGTGAGGTGACTCAGCTGCCACAGTGCTCTCTGCTGTCACTGTAGTCTTGTTTTTACATTTTTTAAAGCATCTGTTCCTGGGTGCTTATGGTTTTACAAAGCCGTCTTAATGTTCCCAATAGTATAATTGCCCAGAGGTAGGCATCCTGCTGCTCTGGGAACTGTCAAGATTAGATGCTCTGCGTGTGAAGGGAACTTGGGAAGGAATTTGTATAATGCAGGGCACAGTAATCCCCAAGGGAATTGTCTCATTAAAACCTTGTGTGTAAAGTCTCCCTCTGGTGGCTGCCGAGGTGTGTTCAGAGGGGAAGGAGTGAGAATCAGTCATGATGCCTGTCATGAAGTCATGACAACCAAAACATTTCACGAGAACAGAAAATGTGTCCATATCTGGTGAACTTTCTAAGATTTCTCCATCTTCTGAGAGGAAATGAAAACAGCCACTTGTTCTCTGAACACCCGTCCCTCTCACTCCTGTTCCTTCTTCAGAGATTAGCGCCTCCACCAGCCCGTGATTAAAACATTTCTGGCAGTTTCTCTCCATTTTCTGTACCTGTCTAGTTCACTACCAGTCCTATTTGTTTGTCCTTCATAATATCTCTTTATAATATTTCTCATGTTCTCTTGCCCTTCCTATCAATTTCTCCAACCTACACATATGACTGCCCAATAGCACTTGAAAAAAATGTGATAAAATTCAGAGCACATGAATCAAAGGCCCCCCACTGACAGGGAGCTTGATCCCCTGTCAGGACAGCTCCAAACTTCCATCCCAAGGACCACCTGTTTCTGGTTATCCTGAGCCACAGACTTCATGTCAACTCAAAGTTTCTGGAATCTGGAATAAAGGACTTCCAGCGCCATAATGTGCCTGGGTCCCCATCCTCATTGCTAATCTTTTCTCTTTAGTGGTCTTATGGCCAGCCAGCACCATCAGGCTCCACACCTTCACAAGCTCTGGGTTGATCCTGCCTTCAAGGAATTGAGGACATCCCAGTGACCCTTGCTTCTCTTTGTCCTAGCAAGTAAGTTCCTGCCTATTTCTAAGACCAAGTTCCCATCTTGTACTCCTTTCAGGGACTTGAACTCCTATCCTCTGTCTTCTTACCCTGTCTCTTATTGCTTTTTGGTACCCAAAAGGCTGCAGGAGCCTACCTTTCTCTTGCCTGACCTTCCCCTCAACCCCAGCAGGAGGGGCCCTACCAATGGAAATCTCTGACTTTTCAGTTGTCACCTATTCCTAATCCAGCAGTACGTTCTTCCAGGGCTGAGCCCTCTGGCTGTCCATGGAGCTTTATTTAAATTCTTCCAGCTATGTCATTTGCTAAGACACCAGCTACCCTGCTGTAACCAGTTGCTTCTAGGATGACATGTATAGGATCCCACAGTCTGCCCCACCCCATTTTTTCTCAAACCCAAGGAAGGGTCGGGGAAGAAACTCAGAATACCAGAACACCTCCACACAGGAAGTCCATACCCCTGCCAAGCTCTACCGTAGGGGGTCTGTTGTTGCTTCTCTTGGGAACATTTCTGTTCCCAGCTCATAGGAAACTTAAAGAGTCTGGCAATTTATGCACCCCTCATTTTGTCTTCTGGGATAACCCTTCCCAACCTTGTCCACTCCACTGAAGTACACACAGTCAAGCGCCATAAGTACACCTGCTATTGTAAAATTCAAGGCAGTCTCAGGACACTCATAGAGAATGACATAAATGTATACATCTGCATATTACTCTAATATCTTGGCACACATTTGGAATCTTGAACAGTTCCTTGCAAGAACTCTGTGTCCCTGTGTCTGTGTCTCTCACACACACATGCAGAGCCCATCTTATGACTCCTCTTGCTCTTGATTCTTGAAATCTTATTGCATTATCTCTCTTTACCTCTACCTGTCAGATCCTGGCTGAATTATCTCAGTTTATCCTAGAGAAACAGGTCCCATTTTGCTCTGAGCCCAAAATATACTAACTCAGCTTCAGATGGAATCTTTTCTCTTCTTCATCACCCAAAGTTCAAACTGTCTCTTGGACTCAGCCCCCAGAGCGTCTCTGCATCAACTTCTTATCTACTCCAGTGGCCTCCCTGGCTATTTTCTCAGCTTCTTTAGCTGAAACCACAGGTTCTCCAACAATTGCCAACTGGATCCCCAACTCAACTAGCGAGCACAAATTCATCACATAACATGTTCAGAATCCCTGTGCCTCGCCCTGCTGTTTTCTCTGTTTTTGCAGTAGTGTCATTCCCCTAATCCTGCACTGTGACTTTAACATTCTTCAGAAACCGCAGTCCACAACAATCTGTAGGGATGTTACTGGGTGGCATATCCAGGTTCTTGGTTCCATAGAGGACTCTTTCATGGACCAGCAAAAGGCAGAGAGAGGCAGAGAAATGAAACATGATATGGCTTTATTACCAAGCAAAGGTACCACCAAAGTGCAGCACCGTGACCTTCTCCATCCGTCCCAAGTCCCATGTGCAAACTGCTAATGGCTCTGGTCCTCTGCCCCTCCTGTCCCTCCTCCTGCTGCCGGTGCAGTCTGAATATTTATGAGCAGCCTCCCTGGGGGCGTCCCTATTTTATCCCTGCCTCAGGGAGGGACATGATTGCTTCGGGAGGCCCTGTCACACGGCCACACGGCTGTTGCTTTACCTTCTCACCACTAACCAGACGCCACACGCGGACATTACAGGATGAGGAATAACTGAAGAATGCCTTGACCCTGGTTGAGGGCAATTCGGTTATTCCTTCCTGCCTCACGTGGTATTTTGCTCCTCTAATGAGATCAGACATTTGGTACACTTAAAAAGCCACGGTCAGCTTGCATCAACAGCTAATGCCCACAGCACAGCACTGCTCGCTGAGATGCCAACACTGATCGCGCCCCTAGCAGTCTCCTCGCCCGATCCATGTTCCCTTTTGTCTTTTCCAATAAGCAGATTCTCAGTGGAGAGCAATATTTCCATGTTAAATTTATGGGAGCACTCTGACTTCAGCTATGAAATCAGAGAGGATTCATGGCCCTGAGTCCAATATATACCAAGTTACATGGAGTGACTTACCCTGGGGACTCTGAGTTTCCCTTTTCTCTTCAATCATCTTCAGCAGGAAGCTATACCACTGATCTGACTGGTATACATCTTGACAGTGATCGCCCTCACATTACAATCCGTCTCTAACAAGTTTCTGCCCACGCACAGTATAATTATATATTTTGCATTTCTTCAACATGCAGATTACTGTATGTGGAAAAAGGAAATCGAAGATTAGAAAATATAGTTTGCCTCCTGTTTACTCCTTGATATTAGCAGGGCAAAGAAATGTAATGGCTTTTATATTGAGAAACCCAGAATACCTTAAGCAAAGGATTGAGGTGCTTTCCTGGCGATCTGGGCACTGGCTTCACATGGCCTTGCTGCGTGGCTTTCCTCAACGTGAGCAGGGCCTTGAAGCTCTCTGCCCAGAATTAGTAACCCAATCCTAGCTCGGCCTGGCCGGCAGGCCCACCTCATTTATGAGTTCTGGAACACTGGAGGAGTTGGTTGAGTTTTCAGGGACATAGCTTCTTGATTTCCTAATGGAGAAGGAGAAAAGTTAATAAAGGCAGTTGGTTGGCAACAGTAATTCAGAGATAATGTCCATCTCCCAACGAGTATATGTGAACTCAATAACAGGAGAGTGCTTTGAAACTTTCAAGTGCTGAATTAGCAAACAGCTGCCATGTGCAGATCTCAGCCAGACCTGACCATTTGGCCCTTACTTGTAGAAACAGGGTTGACTTCCTGGGACCTCAACCATTGCCAGTGTAAATAAATGGGAAAAGATATCAAGTGACCTTGAAGAGCTAACGCCTCCCTATTCCACTGTAAATTGGGAGTGAGGGTGGGCCATTGTGTACATTGTCTCAAGATACTCTGATGCCTGGTAAGGAAGAATAAACTACTAATTAAAATGATAAAATTGCATCTGAACTCTGGAGACTGCAAGAACTTTATCATTGACTCTTATAATGTGCTTTGGATGCACATACACAGCTATTAGTGGTTGGGCTGGGGGAGAGTCCATTTCATTTTGTATTAACAATAAAAACACTTCGAAAAATACACATAATGGAAATGATGACTTCTCTCCTCTGGTAAGAGGCACTTAACCTTTGCTCTTGAGCTAAATGCATTACCAGAGGCAGCTTATTCCAGAGAAGCGGCCAGGAATTTTTTGCCCTTAGTATTGTTTTGATGGTACGTTAAAATAATTAGCAAATTTTTCAGAGTTCTCCTAAGGATAGCTCCTTATAGATTAAGGTGAACTAAAGAAAACATGGACTTGAGAATATACAGTGAAAAGAATGGACCATCGTCATGTCGTTTTCCAGATTGTCTACTTATCCTTCCTTATGTGAAATATTAAATGAACTAATTCCTCGACACTTTCTCAAAATCTTGATGCATGGTGGAATTATGAAGGACTTCTTTTTCTTTTAGGCTAAAATTTATCTTTATATTGTTACAATAAAAAATGGTAATGCAGGCCAAAAGGTTTAAAGATATTTTTTAAAAGCTTACTTGTCAGAAATCAGACATTTTTAATTTAACCTTTCCAAGTAATTTATGTTCATTTGACTCATGTTTTTTCAAATTAGCCCTATCAACTATGGAAGTCAACTGGCCTGAAAACAATAGGGGGTCCCCTTTATCAGAAGTGGTCTTTATATGGGTGCTTTTGAGTGTCCCTACTAAACCAGACCCTCAAATATGACTTGGATCTGTACCAAATCCTGTTTTGTGCGGTATGTCAGCATTGTCCATATTTTCCACGAAGTATCTGCTTCTTCCTGACATTATTAGAAGCCACCCTGAGCACACCTGAACTTCAGTGAACAGTTACATGAGATGCAGAGCTTAATTCTGTTGGTGGTGGTGAAAAAAAAACTAATAAATTACCAAGCTTGAGGGGAAAAAAATGTGCAAACAATAAAAGAGATATTATAAGGAAATTCCCTTTTAAAGAAATACTTGAGGAAGGAATGGGGAAACAAAAAGATCAACCACTTGCTTTCTTCATTCCTTCTTCAAACTCCCCTCCTCTCTGAGTGTCTTTATATCAGCCTGTACTTCCTCTGATCACTTCATTGGACAAGCTGGTGATTGCAGGTCATGGTGCATCAGAATCAAACAAAGGCCCCAAGACACCTTGGAATCCTAAAGGTTTTTTCAAGAGCTAAACCTAGGCCTTCCTTGATATTCACTCAAATCTTGCCCCAGCCCTCAAGGTATCATTCATAATCCTAGAGTTTAGAAAGTCTCAACAATGCTTAGGAGTTTCACCAAAAACTGAGGAGGGTAAGGAAGGCTTGTCAGCATATCTCAAACTGTATTTCAGGATTTCATGAGGTGTTCTAGAAAAAAAATACTAAAAACTGAAAAAGTATATATTACCCTAGTTACAAGTTGCCAACCTCTTACTAAAGTCACAGTGCTTATTACTGTATTGAAAACTCTAAGAAACCCTATAATAAAGAAACCTCTTTAATTCTAATTGATCCAGAATTGTCCAAATTGCTTTAATCACAAAATCATTTTTTCCTCAAGACGTTCTTTCAACTGGTCTTCCAGGATGTACAATTTGGGAACACTTGAAAACAATTATACCACATTGACCCGGGTGTATTTGTGAGGGTCCTTATCGTAGACACATAAAAATGTATCTTTGTATCCTGTCCCCATGTTTTGATTTGCTGAGGTGGGTAGCAATTCTCAACATGTATCAGCTTCCCATTGAAATGATTGATCACCTTCTCTTTTTCAATTAAAAAAAAAATTATTGTGATAAAACATATATAACATAAGAATTTCCATTTTAAGTATTTTTAAACATATAATTGCATGGAATTAATTCATTCACAATGCTGTGTAACCATTACCTCTATCTATTTCCAAAATTTTTCATCATTCTAAACATCAATCACCTTCTCTTCTTAAAGATGATGTTTGGAGAAGAAAAAAGATAGCTTTTGCTAAAAAAGGATACATGATGCCTCCATGTGTGTTGTCCAATATATACAAGGACAGAAATTATTTTTCAAACATTCAGAGAGTCACCAAAATGAGAGCAATCTGACCCTGGGTTATGGGAAATTTGAAATTACGTTTCTGCAATCCACTCATGGTCAAACAGAGAGTACAACTTATTTGGCAGCTAAGTTGTTAACTTTGTTGATCTAGCTGATGAAGAGGTTTGTTGTTTGAGGATATCAATTATACTCAGAGGTTTGGGAGTAGTTTGGTTTTCACATGAACAGGGAGATAAATAAATTTAAATACTTCCAGAAACCACAGATCCTGCTTTGCAAACAGTACAATAATAAATGATGCAAAGAATCTTCTTTGAAGATTATTTTTTAATTTAGTAAATATGTGCAGTGTCATAGTCTGTAAGAACTTCATGCTTAGAGGGGACAGAGCACAGGGGTAGGACCTTAAAATGTTTCCAGAGGGACAGGTGTATGCAGAAATATGTCAGGGGATGCATGAACCAGGGCAAAGTGGAGGCCTGCTAAAGGGCGGCTGAGTGTGAATGAGCTAACCCCAAAGTTCTAAATGACAGCATTCCAAGTATCAAATCTGTTTCTTATGAACACTTCCCTGCAGTGGAGTCCGTAGTAAAGGTCCTTGGAGGGTTCTGGATGCCAGAAAGAAGGCTGGATGAAAGAGGCCACAGTGTCACGTGCCATTGATGGGTTCCTGCAACACATAAAGAATCCTGGGGGTGGGGGGAGGCATTGCCAGATGTTTCCAAGTTCACCCTTTAACCCATTCCTTTCAGTAGGACAAATTTTTGTTTCTTATTTTTGTTTTGTTTTGTCTTTTTTATTCATATCCAGAATATCTTATATTGGTGAGAGAAAAGCAAATATTATCAACAGTGACATGCTAAGTTTGTTCTGAAACATTGCAGTAGCCTCACATAAACAGGTATTTCATATTTTTTCTTTCTTTTCTTTCATTCTTTCTTTTTTTTTTTTTTTTTTTTTCTGGCTTGTCAGCATCACGTAGCTCTTTCCTCTAGTTTGCTGAGATGTCACAAGGCTTGCATCTCTCCTGTTTCTCAGAACAGGCTCTCTCTGCTTCCCTTTACAGTGCTGGATTTCTACTTTGCATCTCACATCTTTTTCTGATTTTAAGTCACACAGATTCTTTTACGTGAATCAAGAAATTTAGATTTGATAACCATCAACCACATTCATTTTGGATGGGAAATAATTCTGTCTCATAACATGACTATATTAGTCTGTTTTCTATTGCTTATAACAGAATACCTGGAACTGGGTAATTTATAAACAAATGAAATTATTTCTTACAGTTCTGGAGACTGGGAAGTCTGCAGTACAGGGAGCACATCTGGTGAGGGCCTTCTTCTAGGTGGCAATGCAGGGTGTCACATGGTGAGAGTGGCATGAGCAAGAGAGCCAACCCTCTCACTTACTCTCCTTATGAAGCCATCAGAACCACACCCGCGACAACCCATTACACCATCAACCCGTTACTTCTCGAATACATCAGTCTTTCACGAGGCCACAGCGCTCTCCACCTGATCCTCTCTTTTAGACCCCACCTTCCATCACCATATTGGGGGTTCAGTTCCAGCGTGAGCTTGAGGGAACATTTAAATCACAGCAGTGACTAAATTTTAAAATAGTCTCTGAAGTTTGGGATAATTGCACTCATTATTACAGAGCTGCTCTTTGGTCAGAATTTCTCTTTTAATATTATAGGTTAGTCATTTGCTTTCTTCGACCATTTTTATAATGTACATACATACTTAGCTTCCTAGCATAACGTTTGTTTTGCTTATTTTTTTGACATTGAGTTCTCAGTTTTTTCTGTGAAAGTGTTATATATGCTTTAATAAGTCACTGTTTTATTTCTACATACACCTTCATTTAATATTTTGAGTCTTTCTAAAAGTACTTTTCTATTGTGATGACTTTATAGAATTAGTTACTAAAGCTTGACCTATTTAGAACCCAGCACCTCATCTTAAAGGGTAAATATTCTTCATAATTCATGACGATTTAAATTTGGAAGCCAATTTCCTGTCATGTCTGAGAAGATCATCATGATGTTTAACCAATAAAGTAATTAATGAAGAGCTATACCAGAGCAAGTCAACTTCTCTATTATGTTGTTTGCATATGCTCATATTATTGTATTATCCTATCCTTGACTTTTTTAAACCATCTGTCCATTTCACGAGGGCTAATTCAGACAGAGAAAATTAGAGAATAGAATCAGAAAACCCTCATAATCGGGCACCCATAAGCTGAAGTACCTCGGAGTGAACTGAATATAAAAATTTGAGAGAGAGTGCCCATATTAATTTTCTATTGCTGCTGTGATAAATTATCACAAACTCAGTGACTTAAAACAGCACAAATTTATTATCTTAGAGTTCTGAAATGTCACAAGTCTGAATAGGTCTCACTGGGCTAAAATCAAGATGCAGCAGGGCTCCGTTCCTTCTGTGAGCTCTTGGGAAGAATCCATTCCCTTTCCTTTTCCAGCTTCTAGACAGTGCCCACATTCCTTGGCTCATGGCCTCTTCCTTCACCTTCAACGCCAGCAATGGCCAATCAAGTCCTTCTCACTGTGAATCAATCTGATAATGACCGTCCTGCCTCCTTCTCTCACTTATAAAGCCCCTCGTGATTACATTGGGCCCACCCCAATAATCCAGGATAATCTTCCCATCTCAAGATTTTTAATCACTTCTGCAAATTCTCTTTTTCCAGATAACATTTGCAAGTTCCGGGAATTAGGACTTGGATATCTTTGGGGGGCCATTATTTTGCCTACCGCAGTGCCTCTGACATCTGTTCTATGTGGCGGATCCTACCCACCTTCTCTCTTTTGGTGGGAGAATGGTGTGCACCCTACTTGACAGATTTGAAAGTCAACTTAGAACCTAACCAATGATTTTTTTGATCTAGACTGTATCTCTTCCTGAAGCAATTAAAACCTCTGGTTTAATGATGAAGGCCTATAGGGTAAAAAAAAAAAAAAAAAGTAAGGAAGAAACACCTTTTATAAATCCTCTACTGCCATCCACAGCATTAATACAAGGGAACACTGCATTGGGCCTATGATATATTACAGTATTGAAGTAAAATATATATTATATATTACTGAAAAAAATCTGTGATATTTATTACTAACATATTCTTTAAATAATGCTGGTCATACTATTGAAGGTGTGCTTTGCTGTAGTTTTCACAACAGCAGTTGAATAAACAATCTTCCTCCACGCTCCCTTAATTGCCCTGTTATGGATTCCTAGGGCCTTCTGAAAGCGTGTCACACTTGGCCAAAATGGTCAGAAACCCGCTTACCCAGAGTTCCCTTGTTAGACCTTTCACTACATCATTACCTGATGGCAGGGCCTTGAAGAGCCACTGCTTTGTACGATATAAAGTGTGCACCTTGGGATTTTCACCATGGGACACTGAGTACTAGAGCATTGCACCCTGCCCTTCCACATTCCTTTCTCTCAGCTGCTAATACATCATGCTTAAATCTACTTTTTCACTATGTGCTAAATCTACAAAAACACCTTCTTGTCAAGGCAATAACTAAACCAAGGAGTAAAAAAGATAGTTACTATTTACGAAGTTATGCAGACTTCTCAGCAGTGCTCAATTTTTTTTTTTTTCAAATGTTTAAGGGGGAAAATTAGTGCTTTATGAATAATGCCAAACATTAAACTCTAGCTACCAAAAGTAAAACCCAATAGGGGAAGACTCGGTGTTTACAGCTTTCTCGTTTGAATAATGCTTAGAAATTTTCACTGTATTCAAACCCTTTCCTGACTTTATCAAATGAACTGGCAAACTACACTGCCTCCCTCCTTGTAATTCTGTTGTAGTGTTGGTGGCTAATGATGACCTTGTACATACAGGGGTGGTTTAAGTGGCTTTTTTTCCTGTTCCATCAGACTCTCAGCAATTTTTCTCCTGGAGAGAAAGACCCTTTCTCCCCTGGTTCTGCCTAGTCACTGTCTTCAAATGCCTCCAACTGCCTTGAAGGGGTGTCCCCAAGCCCCGCTGTCTCCCTCTTCCTCTTCATATAGAGCATTAATTAATCACAGAACCTGGTACGAATTGCTTTTCCTGTTGTGAATGATTCATGCAATAAATGTGGAGGATCACCAATTTTCAAGACAAAATGGCTTAAATAGAAACATCTTACCCGATCATGTTATGAATATATGGTATTTTAATGAGCTATCACCTCTCCTATCATATCAATGATAGAATACATTTATCTGACCGCCTGGATCAGGCATCACTTGTGTCAATTCTTGAATAATAATAGGCACCAATGACTGACCCCTTCTGTGTTTCAGAATAAGCCCTATGTGCTTTACATTCATGACCTTATTTAATCCTCATTTCTCCCCAGTCAGGGAGCTATTACTTGCTCCATTTTACAGATGAAAAAACTGAGAATCTTGGAGAGTAATTTGCCAAAAAATACATATCTAGTAAGAGATCACAATATCATACTTCCCAGCCACTGATTTTATTTCATACACTTTTTCTTACCATCATTTCTCAACCATATGGCCAACAATGTTTGCCTTTTACAGTCTTACAAGTATTCTCCGCAATGATTTAACACTCCTTAATTATTTGCTGACTGCCTCATTTCCTCTCCGTGATAACTCTTTGTCTGATCCTCATTATTCCTGCCCATTCCTCACGTGGGGAAACGGGTGGCTGTGTTTATTTCTAGCCACTTAAGCACTCGTTCTTTCATCCTTGGATTTTAGTTGGGCCTCTGAAACTGAAATGCATTATTTATCATCCCAAATAGAAATGAAAAAAACATGTTTCTCTTTTGATAGATGTGGAAGCTTTCTAATTCTAATCTTTTCTCCATAAAACCTCAGGCTAGGTTCCCATAAAGCTATTTCTTTTTGTAGGATTGTAAAAGAACAGTTCTTGCTTGTATATGGTTTTATCAACAAAGAAACTAAATACATTTCTTGATATTTTCTATATTTTTGACCTCTTTTCGCCTGACTTCATTTAATATTATTAGCTCCTTCTTCATAATTTACCAGTTAGAGCACTCAGTAAGAAATATACCACTCAATGTATTTTTTCCTTGAAGCTTTGAATACTGGTATTTTTTTTCTCAAAGCTTTGAATACTAGTCTTTGATCAAGTAATACACATAAATAATGAGAATGCACGTAGGTGTTCCGTGTTATGGGTGCTTATTTTTAGAGCCCAGTTAGAGTCCAGTGCCCACCCACCGTGCCAGACTTCAGAATGCTGCAGCTGAAAGGGACTTTGAGGTCATCTAGAGTAGCTGCCCCATTAGAGATGAGGCAACTAAGATCAAAATAACTTAACCAGGGACTGGCCAGTTAGCTCAGCTGGTTAGCACACTACCTTGTAACACCAAAGTCAAGGGTTCAGATCCCAGTACTGGCCAGCCACCAAAAATAAAATAAAAATGACCAGGGAGATTTTAAAATAAAATAAAATAAAATGAATAACTTAACCATAGTCAAGCACCTTGTTAGGGAAGAATCAGGACTCAAATCCAAGCCTCCTGACTCATGATTTAACAGCATCTTTGGAAAACTAGAAACCCACAGAGGATCGGGTCCAATCTCTTTTTCTCATGTATCTTCTTTACACATACGTGCAAATTGATCATCTGGCTTTGGATTTTAAATCTAGAGCTTCTTCCAAAATACTGTGGTCTTCTAGTAATAACATACCTTGCTTTTGGGGAAAGAAAGGAAACAAATATGAACCCACACATAAGGAATATGCAGATTTTTCCAGCAATATCACTTCATGTAAGATCTTTATATGCAATTCTTGGAGGAGACGGGTAAGCATGTCATTTCGTCATTATCGTCTACATATACGATAACTACAGATCAGAGTTCTTTGAAGATGGTTATTATAAATACCCTTGACTTCCAAATGCCTCCCATTATTATTAGCATCACATAATGAATATTTGTCATTCTGTGCAACTAGAAGCCCAGTTTTCTCTCTGAGATCCTGATGAGGGAACTTCTTTTCCATTGATGATCCTGGTCACAAGTCAGTATGAGAAATGCCCTTTGATTACTTCCTCTAAGACATTATCTCTGACCCTAAGAAACCAACAGAAAAAAATGAGAGACTGTGTTCTTTCCCAGTCTATTGAAAACCTCTCGAAGTGTCTCTGGGATCATGTCAGCTCATAGCTCCAACTCTGGTGCTGGAACTAGTGGCCGAATTGAACCCTCATCGCCTCCATCTTGTGTTGCAGATGTGTGTGCTAAAAAACTGAGCTAAAGTCAACCTCCCTTCTTTCACCGAGGCAGCACAGTTCATCCTACCCTTTTTCAAGTCTCAGCAGATCAGCTGTGATTTTAGACTCGGCCCCAACTCATGGGGATTAGGCCACCTCAGTCTTCTCTGCTCACCCTTCAGGACGCCTGTGGAAACCAGAACTTGTAGCATGGATTCAACCTTCCCCATTCTTCCTGCACCAGAGTGTGTCCATGATAGCATTTGTTTGGAGAACACTACCGTGGGTCAAACTATATTTTTTCTCCTTAATTTTTCAATGACTAAGCCTTGAGGATAAAAGAACAGAACATGTCTGACAACATAATAAAATATTTAAAATCAGGACTTTCTCAGAGTGTAGACTCTGAGATCACTGTACCCACCTGCACTGGTTTCTTCTGCCCTCATGCCTGTGACCGTCACTGCTCTTCTCTGTAGGTTCCCACCCACCTGCGAGGCCCTGAGGCCTGAGGACAGAGTTCACGCTGCTGTTTTTGTGGTTTTCATCACTTAACCCTAAGCAATTTGCAGTGATGTTTTTGGCTTGTCTTGCTCCTTTCTGCCCTCACGGTCATACAGAGATAACAGATGGAGGTCCCCAGCCAGTCCACCCTGTGTCCTACTGGCCTGCTGCTACCAGACAACATGCATATTTCACCATCAGTTGGAGATAAGAAAGCCACAGAGATTCCATAACCTTAGCCAAGACCCCTTGTGAGGGATGGCGGTGCCGTTCTCTTGGCCAATAGCTACATAAGCCAATAGAAAGAAGCCATATGACACTTCATGTCACTGGTGGCTTTCTTAAGAAGCCCAAAGAACTCATAGGCTGTATTTAATAGCCCACATACTCTGGAATGCCTGCTGCATGTGTATTGCATACTGATCTATAAGGGACAGAGCACAGGGGTGACTGAGCTGTGGGGAATGATAGAAACTGGACGTGATCATCAGGTGCTCTTTCCTGGTAGTCTGTGCTTAGTCGATCCTGATGAGGCTCCACGTGGTGAGTGTACTGAAGCCACAGCTGTGTTTTCTCAGGAAGTAAGAGTTGATATTCATTCTCACAACAGAAAGAATGCTAATGTTGTCACACAAGCAATTTTATGATTGGAGAGACCTCACTCATGTTTATGTTGGGTAAGCCAACTAGAACAAAATAAAGAAGTAATTACAAGAGAATGGGGGTCAACAAGAGATTCTGTAAAAAAGTAAAAATCCACTGGGGGTGGGGGAAGTGGGGAGTGAGAGACCAGCATTTGTTGCAAAGACATGGAGGATTTGTTGCTCAAGGATACGATCGTCACAACTGACGTGTGAGCACCAGTGATGGTCACAGCTGTGCCTCTTTAGTGACCGTCTCTGTGAGCCCCAACATACGTAAAATCCCACACGTGCATTTGCCATACAAAAATCCCATACGTCATGATGTATAGCAGAAATGAGTCTTACGCTTTCCTTTCCTGGAGCTTTGCTCTACATTTAGGTAGAAAAGAACAGTTTCTAAGACAATTGGGGGAGGGAAAAAATTCGATTCTGAGTTTTCTAAAAAAATCTGAGAATGAAATTGGGTGGTATCCGAACACTGTAATGTTAATTCTGCCCTATTTTGATTTCTATTCCTTGTTATTTCTTGCCAGGAAAAAATTTAAATGTATTCTGTCCAAATTTATGAAGTAATTCTTTAATGTTGTGGGGACTATAAGAATACAAGAAAGCGTCCTCAAGTAGTTCAGTCTCTTTGGAAGATAAGGCGTAAAAATTACTATCATATACAGCAGAATGTGCTTGTATTCTAGAAGAAGTAAGTTCTCACAATGGACTCAGAATTTATAGGAGAGAAGGGAAAACGAGAGAAAATTGGTGGAGATGTTACTTGAACTGAGCCTTGAAGAATCTATGAGACTTCAATAGGCACATATGGAGTTAATTCCAAGCAGAAGGACTGAGCAGACAAAAGACTGGAGTTGGAAAAGCCTGGGGTATGTTTAGACAAGATCAAGTAGCTGAATTTAGCTGAATCATTGGATCCATGACGTGGTAGTTATAGACACACTAGACACATGGACCTCCCTGGATCATGGAATGCACTGGCTGTTTAGCTGAGAATTCTGGACTGGATTCCAGGGAAACCACTGAGGGTTTTAAAGCACAGAAATGTCTTCAGAACTACCCTAGGAATTTATAGATAATGTTAGGATAGATATAAGTGGTGGTCAGGTAAGAAGGCAGAGAATTCTCTTGTTGGAATGGTTAACCCTGAGGATCCAGGCCAGGTAGGACAGGTGAAACCAGTAAATCCATGAATAGCTGAGGAAAGAAGAAAAGCTGGAGCTCACAAATGGCCCTAGGACAGAATCAGTAGAACAGGACAGTGATTAAGGTGAAGATAAAGGGACTGTGGTCAAAGGAGGACTGTTACCCCTCCAGCACTCAGAGGTGGAGTTGTTTTGAGAAATGCTGATGTCTGAGGTATGACCAGGCTGGTGGTGGAGGAACTGGAGTGGAGATAAAGACCTTCCAAGTGGGGGAAATTTGTGAGGCCATAGACAGGAATGTTGAAATCTCAGAAGAAGGGATGGAAATGTTAGTGAAACAGGGGCTAAAGTCACTACAGAAGATGAGGAACATCCTGGAAGTTGGTAGATATAGACAGAGAAAATGGTATGAGTGATTTAGCCTCAAAATAAGAGATTCTACAGGGTGGTGGTAACAGAAATATAATCTATCGGTGGCAATGGAGATTAAAAAGTAAGTTGACACATGTGAGCACTGAGAACACTGACTACATTCAGAGAGAGAAAGCCGGTGATTGGGGAGATGGGTAGGAGGGAGACTTCTCAATGGTGACCCTGTTAAATTTCTATTTTATTTCATTTTATTTTGTGGCTGGCCAGTACCGGGATCCAACACTGGACCTTGGTGTTATCAGCACCATGCACTAGCCAACTGAGCTAATGGGCCAGCCCTCCTGTTGAATTTTAATTTTAAACCATAAAACTGTGGTACTTTTTCCTAATTAAATAGTGAATGTTTGTTTGTTTTAATGAATGCTTGCCTTAACCATCTCTTCTCATGAAACAGTGAGGAGAAGTTGCCTCACATTGGCAAGGGCTTGCAGCAATGGTACTATCAAGGAAAAGGCCTTGGCTTCCACAAGGCAGAGGGAGTTGCTCACAGTAGAAAGGGTTCCCCTAGGACCCTGGAGCCAGCTCGCACTGGCTCATGAGAGCTGGCTGTGAAACTTTAAGGATTTTTTCCAGCTGGTTGATATCAAGTTGGTGGGGTCAAAAAAGCCATGGGGTGGTATTTACATCGTGGAAATTGGCACATGTGACAAATCAGAAGTCCCTTCTCCCCCGTTCAGAGAGCCTGTTGTTAGACATCTACCAGCACACCACTGCACGGTGCATAACGGAAAACACTGTTACAGGCCAAGGGTGGAGTGGGGCAGAAGCGGTGGGAACGGGCAGTGCCCATGAGATGCCTGCAGGGTGAGACAGCTGGAGGGGGTGGAAGTGAGCAGACATAATAGGAACAAGAAAAACAAAATTGTGAGGTAAACTGCAGGGTCTTATTAGTAACAGGGAAGATCCGGTTTATTAGCTCCAAGTTTCCACTGAGATGCTGGACGGAGCCTCTACAGATTTGCCTTCCTGATATAAAATTGGGTTTGCTATAGCTTCACAGCCTGCAATGTCAGGCAGATACAGGTGATACAGTTGTTCTTTGCAACAGATTTTCTTATTAGACTTTTAAGTGAAAACAAAAGTACTTAAGACTCCTTTGGCATAAATGTTTTCAATTTACTAGACAGCAGGTGACATACAGGACTCATTATTTTCCCTTTAATTCCTTCCTTGCTTTTGATCTTCTCCTTATAGTTGTCTTTTGTATTCACTCTTTTAAACATAGACATAGGTGTCTCCAACAGTAATCTCAGCCTTCCCTTGCCTTGATAACTTAAAACAAAAATAAAATGTCTCGGATTGAATGTGAGGTATAAAGTAGATTAAAAACCAGGTTACTGTTTTTGAAGTGGAGACTTTATGATATCAGAGCCGATTATTTATGGTAGGGTATGTCTTTTTAATTAAAGCAAGCACGCACAGTAAGCAAGCTGGATGTGAATTAGGCTACCAACTTTTGCATACAATATTGAATTTCAACATTCATTGTATTTTCACCAAGTGAAAAGCCTGAAAAGAGAGTAACAAAAGGAAGTAAAATAATAATGGTCTATGTTCCCAAGAAACCTGGAATGTGGGAAGCATTCTGCCTGGAGAAGAACTCATACTCTGAGGTCAGACAGCACCACATTGTCATCCAAACTCTCTTCCACCTAGAGCTGTGTAATCACAAGGATGTTACTTAACCTCCCAGAGCTTTAGTTTTTTCATTTTTAATCATATTGTGAGAATCAAATAAGAAAATGTATATAAAACAGGTAACCCAGTGCCTGGTACTTGGCAGTGCTCACTAAATGCTACTGGGTGGGATGATGATAGTGGTGGAGTTGGAGGCAATGGTGGAGGGGATGATGATGGAGGCAGTGGTGTTCATGGCAGAGGTATTCGTGGTGGAGGTGGTGATGGTAGAGATTGTAGAGTTGGTGATGGGATAGGTGATGGAGGTGAGATAGTGGAGGTGATGATGGTGGAGGTGGTATGAGGTACAGATGATAAAGGTGGTGCAGGTGGAGATGGTAGAGATAGAGATGGTGGGGGTGATTGAGATGGTGGAGGTGGAGATGGTGGAGGTTGAGATGGTGGAGATGGTGGAGGTGAAGATGGTGGAGGTGGTAGAGGTGGTGGAGGTGGTGGAGGTGGAGATGGTGGAGGTGGTGGAGGTGGAGGTGGTGGAGGTGGTGGAGGTGGAGGTGGTGGAGGTGTTGGAAGTGGTGGAGGTGAAGATGGTGGAGATGGTGGAGGTGGTGGAGATGGAGATGGTGGAGATGGTGGAGATGGAGATGGTGGAGGTGGAGGTGGTGGAGGTGGTGGAAGTGGTGGAGGTGAAGATGGTGGAGATGGTGGAGGTGGTGGAGATGGAGATGGTGGAGGTGGTGAAGGTGGAGATGGTGGAAGTGGTGGAGATGGAGATGGTGGAGGTGGTAGAGGTGGTGGAGGTGGTGAAGATGGACATGTGGAGGTTGAGATGGTGGAGGTGGAGATGGTGGAAGTGGTGGAGGTAGTGGAGGTGGAGATGGTGGAGGTTGAGATGGTGGAGGTGCTGGAAATGGTGGAGGTGGAGATGGTGGAGGTGGAGATTGTGGAGATGGTGGAGGTGAAGTTGGTGGAGCTGGATATTGTGGAGGTAGTAGAGGTGGAGATGCTGGAGGTGAGGGAGGTGATAGAGGTAGAGATGGTGAAGGTGGTGGAGGTGGTGGTGATGCAGGTGGTGAAGGTGGTGATGGTGCAGGTGGAGGTGGTGATGGTGCAGGTGGAGACGGTGGAGGTGGTGGTGGTGGAGGTGGTAGTGGTGGAGGTAGTGGTGGTAGAGATGGTGGAGGTGGTGGTGGTGCAGGTGGTGGAGGTGGTGGAGATGGTGCAGGTGGAAATGGTGGAGATGGTGGAGGTGGTGGAGGTGGAGATGGTGGAAGTGGTGGTTTTGGTGGAGGTGGAGGTGGTGGAGGTGGTGGAGATGGTGCAGGTGGAGATGGTGGAGGTGGTGGAAATGGTGGAGGTAGAGATGGTGGAGCTGGAGATGGTCAAGATTGGGGAGATGGTGAAGGTGGTGGAGCTTGTGTAGAAGGAGATGGTGGAGGTCGAGATGGTGCAGGTGGAGGTGGTGGAGGTGGTGGAAATGGTGAAGGTAGAGATGGTGGAGCTGGAGATGGTTAAGATTGGGGAGATGGTGAAGGTAGTGGAGCTTGTGTAGAAGGAGATGGTGGAGGTCGAGATGGTGCAGGTGGAGGTGGTGGAGGTGGTGGAGTTTATGGAAGAAGTTTTAGCATCAATCATCCTCCTCTCTTTCGTAACAGCAACTCGCATAGTAATGTTATTACAATAGCTATTTACTAGAATAGCTCTCTGTTTATGATTATCCTTTCAACTACGTTTCCTATCAGCTAGTACGTCTGAAAAGCAACAGCGTGAGACAACCAGTGTGAGCAGTGCTCTGGTGGAGTGCTCGGGTCATTGAGGGCAACAGAGATGTGTATGGAGAAGTACAGTGCTGTGTGGTAATGGCCGTAGTAGAGATGTGCAAAGCAGTAAAGGAATGCAGTAGCGGGAGTTCTGTGCCTGAAGAGACGTTGGAACGCTTCACTGTCAGTCAGTGAGTTGAGCCCAGAAAGTAAAAAGAAATTGTCCGCACGGGAAAGGGAATAGGGCACATGCAATGGCAGGGGAAGGACAGGGCATGCAGGGGAGGTGACGCGAGACAGGTGGGGTCGACTGAGCTGGGCCTTGAACTTCATCCTGCGGGCAGTAGGGAGCTGCCAGCTGTTTCTAGGGAAGGAGGTGACTCCTATCTTAGAAAAGTCACTCCTGTGTAGAGTGAATCTCACAGGAAGAAGACTTCCCACTGCAGACCAGTTGGAATGCAGCTGAAAAGGCCCAGGCAAGAAGAGAGAAGAACGTGCCCTAGGAGTGGCACTGAGGACGGAGAGGATAGGAGGTGTGAGACGCCAGGCAACAGGAGCTCCCGGGGCAGGAGGAGGTGGAAGGGAGGCTCCCGGTCCCTCTCCAGCGCATCTGCCTGCTGTGGGCCACAAGCTGATGAGCGGCCAGAATTGAGCCAAGAAGATGAGGGAGAGCACAGTGACTTCAAAAGGAACCCAAAGTAAGAGCTGGTACTTAGTAGTCAGTGGTCTCTAACAGTTAACACTTCCTGGTATTACCTATTTCTCATTAACTTTTAAGGAAGAGAAATGTAGAAGTCAACGAGCAGATTCCTGCTAGCATGTGTGTGCACCTGCACGCCTGTGCGTGTCTGATCCGCAGTTGAATGACTAGATACTGATGATCACATCTCCTCCCATCTAGAAAAATCTGGAAAAATCCAGAGTCTTCATAACTTATTTTCAGTGATAATGAAACAGAATAATTACTTTGCAAAGCTCCTTTCTGAGTGTCACTGTTCTCTTTTTAATCATGCTTTTGTTTTTCCTGAACAAAAGTCTCATTGTAGAAAATTCTGAAGAAAAAAAATAACATAAATTCATAAATAACATGAATTATGTAGGACTTTGTTGGCATTTGGAAAGATTTGGTTCTTACTGTGAGTGAAATAGGAACCGTTTCTGGGTTTTAGCAAAGGGGTTACATGATCTTAGCTTTTAAGAAATTATTCATGTTACTCTCCTAGGAATAAACTATATGGAAGCAAGGATAAGAACATTTATGATTATTTCTTTCCAATAAATTCTAAAAAATGGAATTATTTCATCAAGACTATATTTGATTAGGTTTTCTTACAGATCATAGCCCCATCAGTTGTGCATGAGTATGTGTGGGAGAAAATACCTGTTTATAAAGCTCTTGGGTAGTACAAGTTCAAAATCTGCTTTCTACCTTTGTGAGAATAACAGGCTCCATCTCAGACTTAAATAATCACCTTCCATGGTATAATTATCATTTCTGCTCAAGTAAAGCCATAAAACAGGAGATCATGAATTGCCAATCTAAGTAAGAGTCAGGTGGAATTAAGAATTCCTTCCCTTATACAACGAGCATTTATTGAGCACCTATCGTGTGCCAGGCACCAGGCTGCTCTTGAGGATACAGTAACATTACTGACCCAGCCTCTGCCCTGACTTCAAAGGGCAGATAATCTGAGACTTTTTTTTTTTTTTTTGGTAATGTTTATGTATATAATGTTTGCCCTTGCTATAAACCCTGTACAGAGAGAGAGATACGGGGAGTTATGATCCTAGGACAACACTGAGCTGTGTGATCAGGGAAAATAAATTACCTCTTCCTCAAGAAACTCTTCCTTGAATTCTAGGTGAGGGAACAGCAAAGGGCAAAGGGTAGAGGCAGGAATGAGAAAGGAAAGGGAAGCAACGAAAAGAAGCTGGGAGTAGAGCCTGGGCCTAAGCCACGTCAAGGATTCTGAAGAGCAATGAGAGGCTATTAAATGGTTTTAATCAAGAATCAAGCACCTTAACCTTTTCAGAAATTCGTAATAAGGTAAACTAAAATAAAACTAACAGACTGACCTTGATCTCAGTGAGCTTAGTTATGGAAAAATTAATGTTAGATAATTTATCAACTAAATACAGTGTTATTTTGTTTGCATGACCGTTGACAAATATTCATTTCCGGCTATGGTTCATACAAGCGTGTATCATCGGAATTGTGATTTACCCTCAGAGACATTGAAATAGAAATTACTTAGAAATTCCTCATAAAGATACTACAATACTTTGCATGATTGCACTTGTAGAAAACATACCCTTGGATTTTTGCTTTAGGCTTAGAGAATGGCAATCACCGTTCTTACCCGTCCTTGGCCAAATGAAAATGAAAGCCTCTAAGATGAATTTGTTTCTGCAGAGTGGATGTTACCCTCATGTAAAGATTTAGCTGACAACTTCCAAAAAAGAATTGGAGGAATAAATGGGAGAAACAGCTGTCCAGGAAGTTATCAGTTGCTGGGTTTGCTTGGAATGCGGTGGAATCCCAGGAAGCCAGAGTGTGCACTGCCAGCCCCACGGAGCTCATTGAAGATTGTACGCCTTGTGAAACCACATGAGAGAGCCCAATGTTCTAGTCTCTTCTCCTCTTGAAAAAGAATATATATTTCCAGGCTCCCACAGGACGTACAATTTTGCATCATTGTTAGTGGTTATGGGCGTCATTTATCTCTCTAGTCACCCACCCATTCCCTTTTGTGTAAGTCTGAATATGCCTCGCACATGTTTAAAAATGCATTCCCAGTTACACTTCAAATGATAGAAGTTAGGTAAAATGATCTCACTTTGATCATATTTTTTAAAACAATGAAAAGTCTTGGCTTTTTTTAACAGTATACTTTTTTTTCATCATCATATATGCGAGATTTTGAAGATGCAGTGTAAAATAAGAAAAACATCTAGAAGGTTTGAAACCCGAAAACTAGTCTGCATCGTCTTGTCTTAAAGACTGGGATTGTACGATGTAGCGAATATTTATTTTCATTTAACCAACCCTTATCTAGCACTTGTACTGTCAGCATTTGTTCAAAGATGCTCTCCTAATACTAACATGTTGAATGTTACACGAAGCGTTCTTTCTGACTTACTGTGGACTTGTTTGCCACAGCTGCCTAAACTGAGGGTATCCTGGTGGAAGGTGTCAAACTAGTTCTGAGGGTGTGAGCAGAGATTTAGCGATTTAGAGATTTAGTGGAGTCCAGTATTTGGCCAAAGGCACAAAGGAAAGTACGGGGAGGAAAAACTTTTCCTCTACCCTCTTATGTTGAGTGTCTGAGGGGTTGCAAATTAAACTAACAAAAGACAAATTAGCAAGAAAAAAAGACAGATTTTTATTCATGCATGTATAGGAGTTCACAGGAAAGTCTGGCTCAAGGGGATGCTTACCATTTGGGGCTTATATATCATCTTAATAGAAGGGCACAGGGAGAAGGGCACTTAAGGGAAAACAAATGACTTATTGGAAAGATAAATGGGCCTTTAAAAGAATAGATGGACGATATGATATTTTTGTGACAGTGTCTGTGTAGGTATGCTGCCAACTTCTCCTCTCTGGTGATGAGTCAATCTCCCCTGGTTGCAGAAACTCTAGGGGAGGAGATTTATGACAACTGAGTCCTTTGGGGACGTTCTGCTTTTAGGCATATAAGGGAGTTCAGAAAAAAAGCCTATTGTATAATGCCTTCAGCTCTAGAATAATTTCTATGCCACCGTGGCATATTCTGGACTCCTTCAAAAGGAATCAGGGCCAAAAAAGACTGCCCTTGATCTCTGCCTCTCTTCTCCCCCACCCTCTACCCAGTGGCCGAGCCCTGGGTTTGGAGCTCTGCCCTGGAATGGGATGAGAATGGACCCTCTCAGGCCCCAACATGCTCTCAGAGGTCCAGTCGCGCTGGTCTGGAAGTGAAGATATGCTTAATTCCAGGTTTGCACTGAGACCGGCCTCAGGCACAAGACCAGCACAGAGAAGCCCCACTACCTGGAACATTCCTTTGCATTTTGGGGTTTTAATAATGCCTCATAGAATGGACTTGGCCAGGAGCCTGGCTCTTTCAACAATACCGAATTATTTTGATCTCCCCGAGTCTACCATAGTGAAAAGCTCACATGGTTCTCTTCACTAACAGACACAGAGCATTTACTAGGTACCAGATGGTAAATGTTGCTAGTATCATCCTCATTTTTACAGAAAACTGAGACACAGAAAGGTTAAATGACTTTTCCAGTCACATGGATGGTAAGTGACATAGTTGGTATTTGTACCTATTCAGTTTAGCTCCAAAATTCAAGCTCTTGACAACCGTGAATTGTGCCTCTACAATGTTTGCCTTACTCCTTGAAACTTCATTTTAACTAAATAAAAGCATAACAAATGGCTTCAAGAAGCTTTTATCAATAGTATTAGTGTGACAATATTGTGATCTAAAAGGTAGTCTCGCTAATAATATCAACCTCCTGACCCATTCTGATGTAATAGATTCTTTAGATCTAGTTATTTTTTCTACAGTAAGATATTCAAAGCAGAATAACACTGTGGTCATTACACACAGTGAGCCTGACCCTTGATTCCCAGTTTCCATTTCTTCATGGTCTGCCCTTCAATAACCTGCCCCAGACCCCAGTGTTTCATTTTTATTGTCACTCAGCTCAGAATTCATGGTCCCAGTCAATATGCCACAGTATCTTCAACAACATCATCAGGAAGCTTTATACTTACTCCTGGAAATATCTGCCCAAAAGAAATTTATAATCTCGTTGGTGATAGTGAATATACTCATGATCTTGCTGGAACAGAGGTTCATTTTGAGAAGAAATGGAAGATAAAGTTGGAATAGCTTCATAGATTCCTAGATTGTGAGAGCTAGATATGTCCTAGTTTTAGGTTATTCCACCCGTTCCCCAGCAGCACCAGACACGGTGCCTACACAGTTTCAGTGGCTCAGGAACCCTCCTGAGTCCCATCCAAGGACCCCATTCTGCCACCAGCCCTGTAACATACTGGCTTTCAGCTGTTACTGATCAGGAAGTATACCTGATCCTTTTGTGAATAACATTGTTACATTGTTATATATAATCAACAAACAACAAATTTTTATTGGACACATACTACACTGGTCAAGTTGGATACAAAGATAAATCAGGTATGATCCCTGACACTCTCACATGTCTCTCAGAAAAGTAAGCGTGAAGGCAGAGAGAGGCATGTACTACCTACAATGTACCGATTGCCGAGAAGTCAGGAAAGGTTTTACAGCACAGGAGACATTTGAGTTGGTTCTGAAAAATGGTTAGGGGTGTGGCAGCCATGCATGTGACCATTTGTATATTAAAAATTGGCAGATTAGAATCTGATCAATTCTTTTTCAGAGCTACTTGAACATCTTAGGAGATTCTGCTGAGGATGAAGAGGAAGCGTTCTTAATTTCATAATTTTATACTATGTTTTGTCAAACCCGGTCTAGATTTGAGGTTTAAAACTATGTTCTTGGGCTGGATCGGCTAGCTCACTTGGGAGAGCCTGGTGCTGATAACACCAAGGTCAAGGATTCAGATCCCTGTACTGAACAGCCACCAAAAATAAAATAAATGAATAAATAAAACTATATTCTCTGATCTGGTGCTATCAGGTAAATTTCTCCATGTGGGCTAAACCTGGAAACTGCATCCTTGCTTGCTCTTGATTGTTCTTTGGGCCTTATGCATGGTGGTGTAACAACAGCATAGAAACGCGAGGGGGCGATGCTGTCTCACCGAAGAATTACAGGAACCAACAAAACATTCACAGCATCCTCCTGCAAAGGTGAAATCCTTAAGGAAAAGAGAGTTCTGCCAAGGGTGGGGGGAGGAGGAGAGGGGGAACATCTAAAAATCCTTTCTTTGAAAGCTTCCTGAATTGCCATCAAAATTGCCTTTCAGCATTTGTGCACAGCTGGAAATTTTGCAATATTATTTGCAAAAGATTCACTTTTCATGTTTTCTTAACACAGCTGCCTGGTCTTTCCTGGCACCCTTCCTGGCTCTCTCTGCCTAGGAAGTGGTTATTCTAACCAAGCCCCCACCAGCCTGAATCACATTGTTAGGCCTCTGTTGCGTCCTTTGCCCAAACGTGGGGTTCTCTTCCTTCATGCCCATTCAGCACTTCCAGCTGCCTTTGCGGCTGGAGCTGCGGCTCCCTTTAAGGTAATTCAAGTCCGGGCCTGTGTTTTGTTTCCAGCTCCGCAGCCGCCAGGTGTCTGCCCTCCCTTAACCCCCAAGGATGAGAGATCAAAGGTGTGCCTGCATCTGCTCCTGCCCAGCTCTTTAATCTGTTACTTGTTCAAAAGGGACAAGTGCTGTATTGTGCACCCAGGGAGGGAGGATAACTCAGATAGTGGAAATGGGCAGAGTCTCCGGTGTGTGAACTACTGAAAGGATGTAGAGTATGTCTGTCCACAGAGTAGCCCCCCCATTGTGGGGTGTTTTCTTTTCAAAAAGAGCAAGAATATTATGGGTGAATGGAAATCCTCCTTTCTCTAATTGGAGCTCTACTAAACCTGTTTAATGAAACATTGTACACAGTCCCATCTGGAGGTGACTTTTAAGAGAAATATAACAAGGTAAAAGAACATACTTTTAAAATTACGAAATGTAAATTTCAAGAGACCTGGGCTTATTTCACTAACAGCAAAAATGACAAACAAATCATTAAGCAGAGCAGAAAAATTCTAATTTTCCAGTGAAGCACTTTTTTCCATGTCCACAGGACTAAGGGGAATGTATTTTTAAACAGTAGGACTGCAGATTAGATATTAAGAAAACAATTCTGGGAGCAATGATTATGGAAGGTACAGAATTTACCTAGCTATTAGGACACATGATGCAGCAGGTCTTTCTTCCAGTTTCAGAAGAAGGGTTGGGGTGGAAAAGAGCTCATGATCTAGTAATAAATTATCTCTAAACTTAAATTAGAACTAGTTTAAATAATTTGAGCACCCACAATTCTCTTTAGACTCTCAGGAAAGCTCCCTGAATTCCACCAAAGACATAAATACGAGCTAGCTCGGACGGCTTTTTTTCTGGGTGCATTCCTGTGCCCACACATGCCCAGAGGCTCCGTTGTGCTTCCACTTCCCCAGGGATTACCAAAAGGACCTTCAGCCTCTTCAGTGGTGCTTAGCTGCCTTCCCAGACAATAGCAAAGCAGGAGTAGTGGCCTAATATTAAGTCACACTGTCTTTCCCCAGCTGCAATGACTGGGAATCCAAATTTTCCCAGTGTTTGAGAGAGAATAAGAGAGGCACAGTAGAAGGGAGTCCTTATCAGCTGCATCAAATATTTTATTCATCTACTTAACAAATATTTATTCAGCACTTAATATGTCCAGACTCTGTGCTGAACTCTGGGAATTCAGTGATGGTCAAAAAGGGTCTTGCTCTCTGTTCTCATGGAGTTTACAGTCTAGAGGTGGAGACTGGCATGAATCAGATAATCACAGAGGTAATTGCTCTAAAAGAATGAGACACAGTTCTTGTGGGAAAATCCACTGTAACAAAGGAGTTAATCTAGAGGTGCGGGGAGAACTTCCCCGAGGAAACCCTCGTACACTAAAAGCTGAAGCATCAGGAAGGTGAGGACGGCACGTGCTGCTGTTCAGTGAACTGAAAGGTGGTGTGGCTGGAGGACCGAGCACTGAGGGACGAGGCACGTGTGAAGTCAGAAAATAGAAAATGGGCTGTTTCGGTTATCTGTTGCTACATGCCATATACCCCAAGTGTAGCAACTTAAAACTGTCCATTGTATTATACCCTACAATTTTGAGTCAGGAATTTAGGCATGGTTCAGTGGGTCCTTCTTCTGTTCCACATTCAGCCGGAAGTTTGTGTGTTAGTCAGGATCCTCTGGAGAAATGGAACCAATATATATATCACTTGACTCTTGTGATTATAGAGGCTGAGAAGTTCCAAGATCTGCAATCAGCAAGCAAGCTGTAGACCCAGGAGAGCCAGTGGTATAATCCCAATCTGAGTCTAAAAGCCTGAGAACCAGGAGAGCAATGGTAAAAATTCCAGTCCAAGTCCATGTCCAAAGGCAGAAGACCAAAATCCCAACAAAGAGAATTCTTTTTACTCAGTCATTTTATTCTACTCAGGTTTTCAACTGATTGAATGAGACCCACCCACATTAGGGAGGGCAATCTGCTTTACTCAGTCTGTTGATTCACATGTTAATCTCATTCAGAAACACCATCACAGATGCACTCACAATAATGCTTGGTCAAATGTCTGGGCACCCCATAGCCCAGTCAAGTTGATACACAAACCAGCCATCATAGTTGGGCTGGTCTGAGGGATCAAAGATGACATTACTCATGTGCCTGAACCTTTGGTTTCAATGGCTGCAAGTATGGATTCAGCTGTAACTATTGACTCAAGCATCTATAAGCACCACGCGGCTTTAAGACTTCCTACATGTCAGCTCTGGGCTCCCAGAGAGTGTGTTTCAAAAGACAGGAATTCTTAAGGTCTGGGCCCAGAAACTGGCAGAGCATCACTTCCACCATATTCTATAGGTCAAAGCAGTTACAGAGACCATCCAGATTAAAAGGAATGACAGAGATGCTACCTGTCAATAGGAAGAGTTTCAAATAATTTGTGGACATCTAGCCAGCCAAGATTTATTCTCTGGACACAAATTATATACACCATCTGTAAGGCAAAAAATACTCACCCCCTATAAAAACCTCAAAAATCTCAACCCAAGCTCAAGTTTGAGATCTAGGATCTTACCATCTAAATAATGTTCAGGTGCTGATGGGGCTCCTTTGATGCTATTGTTTAGCACAATTTCTCTCAATATGAAGACGTGTGAACTAAAAAGAAAAAGCATCTGCCCCATATACACCCAGCATATAGCAACACTACAGGGATGAGGTAAATGCATTGAACACTTTCATTCAAAGAGTGGAGGAACTTGCAGCTGAATAATCTCAGCCTGTTTCCTGCCCATAGAAATTTGGAGGCCCTAAGGACTTTTTGCACTTTGAACTACCCCTTTGCACTTTATTAAAGCTGATGATGTGTTTACTACTATACTTCTCTTATAATCTTTATGGGATTCCTATGAATCTTACTAGATTGTACTCTGTTAAACAAAACACATATCCACAATTTTCTTCAAGACAGACCCTTCTTTGGCCCAGGCTGTGGAACAACACCCCTGGAATTCTTAGAAACATTTTTGTCTGTTTTATAAGCTCTATAAGGCACACACATTTAAATGGTAAATCACTGAGATAATTTCAAACAGTGATAACTGCTATTAAAAAAGAGAGTAATGGGGTCGACAGTTATTTCTGCGACTGCTCTAAATAAAGTAATCAAGGAGGACTCTCTGAGGAAGTAACATTTGAAGTAAAATCTGAATGAACAGGAAGAGCTACCTACAGGAAGACTCAGTAGGTTAGGAGAGAGTATCCAGGCCAGAGGGAGCAGCAAGCACACTGGCTGGGAGCAGAAAGGAACTAGCATTTCAAAGCACAGAGAGAAGACCATATAGCTAAAGCATCTAGACTAAGGGAAAAAGTCATGTGAGATAAATGAAAGAAATAGGGAAATAGGAGGAGATATATCATGTTGTGGGCAAGGGATAAAAATTTATTTGGTATTTCAACAATGAAGTGTCACTGGAGGGTCTTAGTGAGCCCTAGTCATTCACACATTAGCATGAATTATTTTAACCTGACCCTTTCTCCTATGAATTATTTTAGAGCAATTGAAATTAGTCATTAAGTGAAAGACATAGGAAAGAGGGTGGAATAATTCTGGAATTAGCAAACAGCTGCAGAAAATATACCTGGCTAGTGATTTGCTCTGGCTTGCAGGAAGATAATGGTCTCAGTCTACAAAAATCACCACAAGTTTAGAAATTTTGCTTTAGAGATATTGAATTGAGGGAAAATAGTTTTTCTTTTATCTTTTCTTTTCAATTTTATTTTCAAATACTTCTGCAGGCTATGAAAAAGTAAATGAGGGGGGTGGTAGGATCCAGCGTGTGTACATATGCATATATGTCTGTGTTATGGCTAACCTGAATTCCAGGCAATGGCAATGTCAGCCACTCACCAGATAATGTCTATTGTGTGTCCTGAAGTCAGCAGTACTATGTGTAGCTTTTATACATCAACATCAATCAATTCTTAAATATTCAAAATTTTTAAAATATTCTCATATTAAGATAAAAGATATCTTTCCCCTCCTCCTATAATTTTGTGTATCATGTTAATATTAGCTATATATCTAGATTTAGCTAATTCTAGATTTTCACTTTGACATAGTTACTTTGCAATATGACGGCCTACTCTACTATAGAGAAAAGTTCAATTGGGGCTTAAAAAAATAAGTCCATATGGAGCTAATGAATCACTAATGTTTTCATACGTTATAATGTTTATAGTTAGAGTTCTAAACTCAGGCTTTTGTTTGTTGTTTATCTTTTTTCCTAACTCGATAATGCATTGTTGGGCTCCCCTCCAGCCCACCCTCATTTTCCATAGGGATTTGTTTAGCTTTTCTTACTTTCTTGCATAAAGCCTGCACATCAATTAGAGCACATCATTGTCTTTTCATTTGGGTGACATTTGCTGACACCATGGTTGCACACAAAGATGAATATGGCTGAAAAAATTAATATTCTGATGTATATAAAGATTCTACACTTTGAAGATGGGATTATTGCTTAATAGGCCAATTACTTGTACCTGACTTTGCTTTTTAGTTTAGCGAGAAATGTCGAGTCCAAAGAATGTCAAGTCCATTTAGGTCATCTTATTGGTCGATTGTCAATGACTATTATTTCCAAGGTGATGTATGGATAGTATATTTTTTGTATATAACAGGATTAACAGGTTTTGAAATGACTGGCAAAATAATAGTAAATGCTAAGCTCACTCACATTTGGCTTGTTCAATTAAACTATAGCCCCCTTTATGAATATCTCAGAAAGTATTATGAAGTTCAAGATTTTCTTCTCTGGGCCTGGTTAAAAGAAACATCAGTTTTGACAGTGGTGCCATAAAACCAGTTCATACCAACTTGGGAGAACCAGTTGTTACATTTTCAGGAATTTTCTGAGCTCACTGTTACAGATTAAATTATACATACTTACCATTAAATGAATTATATTAAAGATGAAAATACTTAATACCTAAAACTTGCCACTTCCTGATCATTTGAGTGGATTTTACTTCGCATGCTCTTGAGGTTGTTTGTAGCTCCTGCACCTGCAGGGGAGAATACCACATGCTGGTGTGGCTACTCCAAGTCTCTTCCCAAGTCCACGTCCAGTGATGAATTTATATACATAGTGTTGAACCCGAAAGGTTTTAATTTAATGAAAATAATTTATATGAAGGTGAAAAATAGGTCACATAAAAGATGGAATGACAATAGATTTATTGGGAAAAAAGCAGGTAGGGATGCAATTGAATGCATGATTTTTTCCAATCATGGTTGACATGCTTGAATATGGATGCAAGAGTTTGGCTAAAACCAACAAAAGCATTCTTTGAGAATCAACTGGCTACAGGGAACTTGCCATAAAAAGTAGTGTATATTTTATTATTAGACTATTATAGATTCTGTGGTACACATCCTTTATATCAGTAAAATGCATAATAAACATATGTACATATATATGCATACTTTCTCCCCCGGAGAGTCCCTTGTTAAATATTGACCAGACACCATTGGTTCTGCAGGAAAAATTAAATTTAATAGGTAACTTAAAAGAAGCTTTTCCAGAAAGTCATAATGGAGACATGTAATCAGTGTGTGTTCATGCTGACACCAGTTTGGATGACCAGTATTGAAAAGGGTTTTGTTTTCATTTTTAATTGGAAACTCCTCCATTTGAAAGAAAATGAGATTTTTTTAGCCAAATGATACTGTAGACATTATTGCTCAGCCTAAAGGATCATGGCCACTGCATAAAGACTGGGGAATATTGTTTATTTAAAACTATGACTTACAAAAAATACAGGTCTAATTGATCTTAGTTTAGTATTTTCACCTTTAAATTCAGCAAAAAGGCACATGAATATCCAGTCAAGGGTAACGTTTACTTGGTTCATGAATAACTTGACATGCTCTGATGGCCGTTCACTTTCTGACCTGCAGGGAGCCGAAAGCTGAAGCCATCAGACCAAGAAAAGGGCCTCTGGCTCAGCCAGCCCAGAGAAGAAAGTTGCCAGATCATACCATCGTTTTTAACCATCTGTTACGTATTTCAACAGAAACTCCAACCCAATATGTATCAAATGGTCTCCACTCACAGTACTAAACAGGAAGTTGTGGTCCCCGGGTGTCCTGTTGTATGAAGTTTTATAGATCCTAATCCAGCATCATTTATACACAGAAATAGTCACTCAGCCAGACGTGGCCTTTGTCTCATCCAAAAACACATCCTATCCCTTATTTATTTAGTGAAAAATTATTCCAAATAGTTTTAGTGAAACCACTCCTCAGGTCTAATCCAGGACTCAAAATTATTTCATTCTGAAGTTGATATTCATTAAGTTCTCAAAATGCCAGCAAAAAATCCAGATCCAAAGCATGTGTGTGTTACCAGAAGACTGGAAAAAAGGACTGAGTCCGTTATATAACTGCTGCTCTTTGTTTTTGTTCAAGGTGTCATAAAACTGAGTTCTGCAGTTGAAGGTACGTTTCTACAACCACCAGATCAATACTGTTTTGCTTAAAGGTTGTGCAACGTGGCTTGTAGCTAGAGAGCTTCTGTGGCAGTGGTGTTTGATGCCATGTTGCAGCTGCCCGCTATTGTCATCCCATCTGTGTTTCTGCTCGTTCTGGTCATGTATGCCCAAATCTCTTGGCCCTCCACAAATGGCATTAACAGCAACGTGAGAGGGCAGCATTATGAGAGCGAATATGTCTGTGTCTATTTTCTGATGCAATTGCCTCAGAGAGCACCTGGTTCTCCAGCGACCTCACTTGAGGCTGGACACTGAGTCTTGTCGAGAACCTTGGCCCCAGTTCTTTCAACAGGGCCTCATCTAGAGTCCTTTATCCCAGCATGGCAGACATGTCTGCCCAGGAAGTGCATGGGCATGAAGAACCGTTAAAGCTTCCTGATGAGAAAACTAGATGCTCAGGACATTTGCCAGTCTCATCCCGGGTTCCTCCTGGGCAGTGGGATCCCCCACGACGAGATGTCTTGAGAACCACCTTACTTTAGTGCTATGCTTGTCAGTGGTGGCAGTTCCCTTTAGTTATGCATCCAGGAAGCTGAGAAGAAAAGGAGAGGGACTTGCAGAAAGTATGAAGGACACAACATAGCAACATAGCAGAGTGTTTTACCGAGTCACGCCAAGGAAGTTAAGAAAATCTCATTGTCTGGAGTGATTCACTGGTTAATGGTATGAGATTGCTCTCCTTACCTGCATAGGAGCTTTACAATTCCAAGGTAGAGAATGTATAATTTTCTCTTTTTGTGAGTTTTCGTGTTTGTCTGGGGTGCGTGTGTGTATTCTCATCTATTGGGAGTTTGTTGGTCATGTTTCGGAGGTTTCTCCATCCTCAATTAATCAGGGGAGGCTGCTTGGAAGAGGTGGTGGGCTTTAAGGTGAGTTCTCCAACTTAAAGGAGGTGCAGCTTGATGAATGGCCCATGCATGGAGTGGGGAGGATGCCAGAGGTTGGCGTGGGGAGGCCACCAGCTTGCCTCAAGCAAAGGGATTCAGTGGGCTGGAGGTTGAAGATCAGGAGATGAGAGAGGAACTCAGTCATGCACCCCCAGGGCTGGCAAATTCAAAGTGGGGGGCTCTGTCCCTTTCATGGCTTTAGTACCATCACATTTTACAGAAATGTAAATGTAAATGAAAAGGCGGTATTTCAGACATACGTATGCTGCTACTCTAAACCAAAGAAAAAAAGCACAAGAGAAGAGGTGCAGGCAGGGGCGTTTTGGGGTCAAGAAAGAGACAAGCAAAATGATGTGGCCTTGAGGAGGGGGAGCATGTTTTGGGCCTTTGCTGGGCCAATCAGAAGTTCAAGTTCTCTCTGCACATTGAAATGGAATTGTACTGAAAGACTATCCAAACCTCTCCCCACCCACCAAAATATAAGAAACACTGAAACAAAATCAAGCAGGCCCATGAGAATGACCTTGTCCACAGAAACTCCCAATGGCGACTTGTACACAGAGTTTCAGTTAATTATCTATAGAATTACAGATAGCACTTGGTCTTCCCTGGGTTGTTTCAATGTGTTATCAGGGAAAGGCTTTGAAGTCATAGCTTTACATTGCTGCTTGGAGTAAGCATGATATTCCACTTGCAGCAAAAGAGTGTAGAAACAAAATAAAGTTTTTTTAAAAAAGTCAGAAAGCTAAGAGAACATTAGGTAGTTTAAAAACTAGTGTTCTGATGGAGGTTGCTACTGGAAGACGTGGCTTGTCCAAACCCCCCAAACAGGGTTGTGTTCTCCAGAGACAGATGAGAGTGGCAGGAGATGAGAGTAGAAAGACAGCAACTTCCTGGGCTTGGCCGTGGCCTCCACGGCCTCCCTCAGCCCTTGGCCTCCTCCAGGTCCCTGGGGGTGGCAGGAAGTCCTTGGGAGTGGCTGTGGGTGCCAGAGGTCAGGCCCACGTCCACTGCTGCTTGAGCATCTTTTTGGCAGCGTGTTGGCTGAGGGCTGGGACAGCTTGGAGGCTCAGAGCATGCTGTGTGGTCATCGTGTCGGAACATGTGTGTTCAGGGCAGTGTGGGGATGTGGTGGTTGGGGTGGGCATGTTTTCTGTGCATGCATTCTCCATGCATCCATAATGTGAGAGACTCTCACAAGCATGCTCAGTGTAATGTATGTCAGACACTCTCCTGATGAGAAATCAAATGTCAGATGGCAGTCCTTGTGACTGCCTCGCTAATTACCGTCCTTGCTATTTCCCATCTGTGGAACGAATTCAAGGCAGCTTTTTACGGCTGATCCTGTCAGAATATGCAAATCAGTGGAGGGGATCCACTGCCAGAAGTGAAACTTCTTTCCTTTTCTTTAAAAATCACTCTGTTCTGGATTATTCTAGAATTCTTGAAATACCATTAAATATTTTAGGTAGGTTCTCTTTTTTTCTTTTATTTTTTAAAGGAAAAACAATTGTCAAAGTCATAAGAGAAAAATCAAGAAAGATCCCATCTGCCACTTCCTACCAAGTGTTTGTGTCATGCAACCCCATACCTCCTCCCTTTCTGAAGCAGGGGTGCCCTCGTCAGCATTCAGCAGCTTCACGTCAGCTGTTAAATCCAGTAGAAAGAAAAAAAAACATTTTATATCACATTAATGGTTAGGTTAAAAGTGAAAAGTCTGTGAACAACTTAAAATGATACTTAGAAACACACATCAATGCTTCCATTATTTTACAATGAAGAAAAATATTTGAATAGGAAAAAAATTGTTTGAAAAAAATTGCGAAGTGTTATAAATAACACTGATGAATTCTCACCTCTAAATTTAGATTGATAATCCCAAACTCTGAGAAAACTGGGGTAAGAGAGAAACATCCAGACAGCAATTTGGGGGAAATGGGAGGAATTTGGAGCAATGGCAAGGGGAGGAAAACCATCCTTTGCAAGAATTCCACATTAGAATCCCTTAAATATTCCCCTTAAAAGGAATTTTCTCTTTTGAAATTGGAGTGGTCCTATTTCCACAAATAGGAGCAGAGCACCAGCCTCATCAGGGAGAAAGATCCAGACTATGTGAGAGTGGGGTCACGCCCGAGTCAGAGTTGCTGTGATTGTCTATAGGCAGCTGTTCCTTTCCAGGGAGAGAAGGACAGAGAGCCCCAGGCGGAGCGTCCTGCCCAACACACATGTGAGCAGCACCCAGGCAGGGGGCAGGCCCGAAGGGACAAGATGAGGCAGCCCCACGTGGGGACGGCCAATCCAGGCCTTTGCCACTGATAACCTGGGTGTATTCTGGGATGAGTCATGCCACAAAGGCAATTTGTTTATACCTTGTAGGTGAGGATCCAAAACATCAAAATGACTTCCAATTCTTTTGGAAGCCTGTGTGAGGAAATGACATTTGACTTCTTTGGAACAGTTTTATGTTGTTAAAATAGGAACAGATGAACATCTCTGCAGAATCAGACAGATGAGATGATTCTCCAAGCTCTCCCCACTTTTGGTTGCCTCTGGTGTGGGGACACTGGGGGTCTCAGGAAACCAAAGTGAGACTAGTGAGAGTTAGCAGTGAAATCTCACGTGTCTCCCCGAATGAGCAGCTGCGATTGCCAGCAAAATCTCCCCCAGGTGTGTGCATTTTCTCTTTTCCTCCTGTCACTTCATTATATTTAGGTATTTTTAAAGTATCTTACTGCTCCATAGTAATGACTCATGAGCCACAATCCCCATTGGAGCAGGGCACTTTGGACTGTTGTCACGTCTAAGGTGGTGCTTTCTATGGCCTCATAGCCTCTGGCCCAGCAAATGGAAAGACTTCTCCAGAACAGAAAAAATAAAACAATTAAAAACTGGACTACATCTCCACTCCCATTTTCAAAATTCACAACACACAGAGCTTAATGTCAGTATTGTAAATCTGTAAAGGTGAGTAAGACCTGCTTTTCCATTTTGGAGTGCTGACCTGACTTCACCTGTGTGTTGAGAACTGAGATATTCATTTACTTTGCTTAAGAAATTGTATTTTCCATAATATGACCTGCAGTGTATCTAAAAATAACCCAAATGAATTTGCCATTTTAAAAATATTCCAAATGTATTGACGTCATTCCCTCCATAGATGAATTTTCTTCTTGTCACTGTGTCTTTCTATTTTTTGAGCAAAGCCATGTGCTCTATGAGTCAGGTGGACTGTGGTAAATTGAGAGTGAAGTTTCAACATTTTTACTGTGGAAATCAAAACGTCTTTACAGACCTTCAAGTCACATAGCTGACAGAGACAGGGTAGGGCTGTCTCCTGGGAAGGCATCCCTCCCCTCCCACCAGAGTGGAAGGCAGCAGTGTGTCAGGATATGAAAAGGCAATATTGGAGAAACTGACAACAAGACCCAAGAAACTTGTTTCTGCAAAGAAACCAAGACCGCCTGCATGTAAGGGTAACCTGAAAGCTGGGTCACCCCACTAAACAAATGTTCTCTTCTCAAAGTATTTTGTAAACTTGTCCTTACACTTTTGCTAAAATTTTCCTATGAAATAGTGATGTCCCTGGGAAGTATTAAGATGAGAATTTATCAAATAACTTCCTAAGACTTGGGCCCTCCTGAAATGGCAAAGATGGAGCCATGTGGCGCAGAAACTAGAATAAGATGGGTCAAAGGAGCGATTTCAAGGTTCACCTAATTTGTAGTCTTTCTTGGGATTGACCTCATCTTGGATATAGTTAACTTCGGATGACCAACCCTTGGCAGCATTTCAGAGCTCGGGTATGGAATACAGTAGGTGCTTAATAGGCTTTTTCTCTTCTTCCACCTTTCCTCTTTCTCTGCTGAACTCCCTCCTTCCATGTCCAGAGACCTAGCAAACAAATGATTAGTTCCACTAGGATTGTGTTATGGCATGCCACTAAAAGTTTCATTTTAGGTGAAGACATTGACAAACGGAGCCACCATAAACCCTTGCTCCTCCACTTTGGGAGAAATTAGAGGGAAGCAGCTCCCCATGTGGGATGGAGTTCCCTGATCACCTTTCCAGGAGCCACAGCCTCTCTGTAGAGAGAGGAACAGCTGCCCGAGGGGAGACAGTGCCAGGCGCCATTCCCCAGCTGCGCTGTTCAAATCAGCAGGGATGGCTGCCCCCAGCTCTTGCAGCCCCTGGAGGTGGGGGAGAGAGGAAACATTTCCAGGCTGGGAAAACAAACAAGGTACTAGTTAAAGATGGATTTCATCAATATTAATAATGTTTTATTATAAAGTAGTTTATACTTTCACAGTGTTCCTGAACATGCCGTTTGTCACCACGAATCAAGAATATGGAATTTTTTGAATAAGGAGAACTAACATTAATATGACCATAGCTATCCAGAGTGCAACCTTTCATAAATCTTTGGACTTCTGTAGCCAAAAGCTAATCAAATTCGTGCTGAATAAGCAGACTTCAGCATCACAAATGCTGAAGCAACAAATTAGCATCACCCATCCAAAGCAACAAAACTTGCCCCTCATCTTCCTTCCTGGAGCAGGAAATAGAAATTTACAAATCAAAGGCAAGCTGTAAAGGAAAATCTGTCACTTTTAGCCACTAATATATTTTCTCTCTTTTCTTTTTGTTTTTTAAGAGTGTAAGTTTCAATGTCTGTGTATTTGTTTTTATTATTTTACCAGCTTACTGGAAGTTTTCAATGTAAACAAAGCTCTTACTCTAAAAGAACAACCAACTCTATTCAGTTGCACCAGAAGGCAGTTTTTAAGGACAGTGGTCTAATTAGCAGTCTTTGAAGCCAATTCAATAGTGACATCAAAGCCATTTCTCATATTTCAATTCCAAATTTAGAAAATAGCCCTTACATCTTCAATCTAAAATTATAATCTGACCTTACTGTTAATTTTGGAACACACCATAATTTGACAACTGGTGAAAGCTCTTAAATGCTGTGATTTGGAGTATAAACCTGGAAATCGCACCCTCTCCAGTTATCCATCACACACACACTAACTGTAAAATCAATTTTGTGTTGATTTTGTGTGCATTTGATGTTCTACTAAGATGCTTACATACATACCTAAATATTGCCACAGCTGTCTATACAACAGTTTTGTTGAATCCATTCATGCTTTAACTTGAAAGAGTGTAAATATGATTTTTGTTTGGTTTCACTGAGGAAAAAGCCAAAGCATTTTTATAGTCATGTGTCAATGAAATGCAAAATCAGATGCCAGTCCAAAAGCCTGATGGATGTGAAATGTTTTGGAGATAACAGATTTGCAGGTATTTCCTAGTTTTAACCAACATACGTACTTGAGTGAAGACAAAAAGCAACTAACTGGGTGCATCTCTGTTGAGTACAGTGTTTCGTGAATATATGCCTGTTAAGAGATATAGAAGCAAGTTTAACTTCCTTTTGAGCCTTTTGTATGCCACTGACAATTTTATAGATGGCCTCCCCAAACATAAACACACTATATTGGAAAGAAATATAGAATAGTAGGAACGACATTCCTAGTTCAACCTTCATAACAGCCATAACTTCCTGATTGGTTGAAGCAAGTTATTCTTTCTGAACCTCACTTTCCTTATCTGTAAAATGGGGTTAAAGCTACTTAGCACTCCAGGCGAGTAAGAGGCTTAAATAAGGTCAGATAATGTTGAAATACCTAGTAAACTGTGTAGCACATAGGCACTAAGTATATTTTAGATGTTTGTTTATATTGTTTTGTTACTGTTTCTATTTTTATTACATTGGCTCAAAAGTTGAATTATAAAAAGCATATATTGGTACTTTTGCTTGATGTTACTTTAAAGTTTTTTAAAGTAATGATCATGTGCCAAAGTAATTATGAGTTTCTTTTTCACTACCTTGAATATAATTTTATAACTTGTAATCTAATGGAAATCTAACTAATGAGATTGATACCATCAAATCACTTAAAAATGATCATAATGTTCCTAAATATTTTTTACTCAACCATTTTCTTTCCTTTATCTGTTTACTATTTTGGTTTTAAGTTTGGAGTGTTTTTATGTTTTCTTTTCTTCCTTTTTTTTTTTTTTAATACTGTTTTGGAGTAGCATTACTCTAGCAATATTCATCAGATTAAAAATAGGACATTTAAAAAATACCGCCATGGGCTAGCCAGTTAGCTCAGTTGGTTAGAGTGTGGTGTTATAACACCAAGGTCAAGGGTTCACATCCCCTTACTGGCCAGCCACCAAATAAATAAATAATCAATTAATTAAAATAAAAAATAAAAATACTACCATGAAATGATTTAGGGCATACCAGCCTTCTTCAGTGTCATAACACACATAGAATATTATGTTTATAAGGCACACTGAGATAAAGGATTTAGGCTACTTGAGGCCTGTGGCAGAAGGCACAGAAAGACTACTTCAAAACATGATGTATTATCCTGTATTACTTCATTCTTATTCATCTATTTATTAAAAAAACTAATAGATGAAGTTACTAAATGGCTGCACTATCTCAGGCCTATTCCTAGGCCATGGGGATAGACAGAATAACCAGGCATAGTTCTGCTGTCTAGAGAAGGTAGCATATGTATCAACAGATAATTATAATTTAATATAATGAATGCAATAGTGGGAGTGTATAAAATGTTATGTGAACATAGAAGTCAGCCTAGGAACTCTGCCTGGGTGGATCAGAAAGATGACCCAGTGACCACGTGTAGGTGTTGAGAGGCAGCAAGACAAGGAGGGAAGGGAGGTGTGTCTCGCTGCACAGGAAGACAGAGGGAGGAAAATTCCTGGCAGCTCTGGGAGTCAATGTGGCCAAAGAGGAAAATGGCCAGGCATGAAGTTGGGACTGTAGGTTGGAAATACAGTTTCTAGGTTCCTATAGGCAATAATTAGCCAGCACAGGATTTTTTAAATTTATTTTTAATATTTATTTCATTTTTTGAATAAGAAAAAATATTCACATAGCTCAAAAATCAAAATACAGAGGGTCATACATTTTGCACTCCCACCAGCAATGTGTCTCTCTTGGATGTACTTTTTAAGTCTTGTATAAAGACTATATTATTGCTAAGAAGGTTAGTAATAATCTAAAAAGCTAACATTTGTTGAGCACTTTATAATATGTTCATAACTACAGAAAGCAAAGGCAGCATATATCATCTCACTGAAACCTCACAGTAACTCAGTAGCTATCCTTATTATCCCCTGCTTTAGAGAGGAGGAAACCAAGGAAAGCATAGAAAAGTTACCAGCTCAAGGTCGTAGGATTTCAAATCCAGGACCAAGCAGTAATTGAACCCTTGAAGTCATCCACTGTAATACCCTCCTTTTCAGTACACCCACGTCTCTGAATTGAGCTAAAAGTGGACTTACTTAAGTGTACTATAAACTATCTCAGGAAGATGCACACAGTGAAATCTCCAAGTTCACACATTGTACCAAACTCTTTCAGTCACATCTCATAAGATTGGGTGAGGGAGTGGCTGGTGAGTTTTTGTGGGTCATTACAATGGAGAACAGGTAGGTAAACTTAATCCAGCATGCGTGTCTACAGAGACAGGAGCTGGTCTGTAACCTACTATTTAAGTAAGGGTTCTATGTGTTAGTGGAGACAGATCCTTGAAGACACTGAGCAGGAGCAGCTGTGGAGACCAGTAAAAGATCTAGCATCCAAAGGCATTTAATTAAATTTTCATTAGTTTTGATTTTGTAGTTTTTTATTTGTGGTTTAGAGGCAGTAACTCATTTTTCAAGACCGAAATATTTTATATTCTTTTGAAAGACTCATAAACCTAGGCCCAGCACCTATAGTACATATGACACAACAATAATAATACTTGTTCTGTGCCCTTGCAGGATTGTGTGGGGTTAAGTGGGATGAGGAGGTGAAAGGACTTCCAAACTCCAGAGTGAAATACAAGTATTTGTCATCAAGAATTTATTGCTGTGTATAGAAAAACCAATCTACTGTTGGTACCACAGAGGACAGTGATATATATCTCAATATAAATATAAATAAGTAAATATACACACACACATATTATATCTTGGGGGTTTTTTTTGGTTTTATCTCTGTATGGGCCCAGGTGTTCATTGTCTTATATTTAATGAAACAATTGTCCCTAGAATCCTTGGTAATATACATTAATTAATATTTATTTAGTGATATATGATAAATTAGTTATATATAATTAATAAATAATATATGTATATATACACAGAGTAGTATTATGTATTATATATAAATACATTGTCTTTTATGGAACACCTGTATAATCTCGTTTGCTTCTCTTCATGAAGAATATGTTTCAGTAGAGTAGTTGTTAAGAGTTTACTTCTAGAATCTGGATTCCTGAATTCTGGCTCTTCTGCTTAGTAGCTGTATGACTGTGGGCAAATTAACTAACTTCTCTGTGCCTTTGTTTTCTCATTAAAAATTGGAATGACAATAATAGTAACAATTAAATTGTATAATATGTGATAAGTTCTTAGAACAGTGCATGTCACATTGTATGCGCTTAATAAATGATGATAGTACTTGAAATAGTAACAGTAGTAGTAGTAGAAAAAAAAGGAGGCTGAGAATGATTCTGGACATAAGGGTTTGCTATAAAGCAGAGGAAACCGTGGGTCACTGGGCTTTGAGCGGTAGGTGTGCATCGGGCCCTCAGCTAGGAAGCGTCTTTACTTCCAGGTGCAGTATAGGGAGGGCAAAGGCCTGGGGCACAGGTTCAGCTTAGCGACTCTCATGCCCTGAGTGGAGCAGTGTCATACTGGAGGACTGTCACTGGGGTGTCACTAACCATGTCTTCCACTGCTGGATTTCTCCTCCATTTGAGAGTATTGTTAGTTTCCATCCCTTGTTCAACTCAGAATTCCTTTCAGACCCAAGTCAAGGGCTCCAGCTGCTCTGATTCTTGCCGTGGTGAGTCTTAACTTTCCTAGTTGCTTTGAAGTACTTTTGAAGATTGTACACTATTATTGCATGTTACAAATAGTTCTGTTTTTTGATCCTAAAAATGGGCCATTCTGTACTGCTCAGCCCAGAAATCAAGGATTTAGTTTGAAGTAAGAGCCCCTCAGCTTTGAGAATTGGACAATATGGTACTTAGCCCAGAACAGGCCTTAAGTAGGACTTATATGCCAAGTTACCCCTATTTTTCCTTCTCTATATCTGGTTATCTGTGTGTGTGAATATTTATTAAGCATCTATCACATGAAAGACACGACTATCCTAGGAGCTGTGAGAGATATAAAAAAAATCATCATGTAATCGATCTCACTAGGCTAATTGATTGAAAATAGCAGGAGTACAATTATGTCAAGTGGTATATTTCATAAGTTTGTCAAACTAATGCTTCATCATCATACACACCAGAGATTTAAGAGGCTTTTGGCCTGAGTCGCTATGATAGATGCTATGCCAAGGTGGCCCTACAGGAACCTCATCTGTGAGCAGATTTAAAGCAAAAGGGCTGTGATTCCCATGCAAAATTCTAGCTCTGTGACCATCAATGACCTGTGCTGTCTCCACAAAGCAGCACATTCATGCTCTTCCTGGGCTGTTGTGTGGTCCCCTGTGGTCATGGGTCACAGCTTTAGGGACTTTCCTATTTGAAACCAATGAGAGTGAAAAGCCATCTTAGGAAACCGAAGATACAGAGGAGCATTCGTTTCTGAGTTCTTGTGGGCTTATCACTGAACACGGTTAGACAAAATAGACGAAAGGAAACGAGACTTTCTGTACAACCATTGTGACCTATCTAATATCCACTTCGATACCAAAAACTGATGTGACCATTTAGGATCTTCCTAAACTTAATGTTACCGTCAGACTCATTTAGAGCTGTTTTCCTGATAATGCAGGAATCAGATACTGATGGTATCAACTACTGATGGTACTGAATGTTTTACTGGTGTTAAAAACAGCAAGTACATAATTCCTCAAGAAGTTGATGATAATATGTTAAAATTTTCCCACTTTTAAAATTGTAAGATTAACAGAATAGCCACTGTGATCTTTATAGAGCACAAAATTATTTTATTAACAAGGTAACATCCAGTGCAGTAAGATGCTCATTAATGTGACCGAGGTGTGGAGCTAGACGACTACGCCAATTATAGGGCTACTTTTACCTGCCTGTAATCCTGCCCACTGGGCCAATTGTCGAGCTAGGGCTGGGTCTGCAGCTCACAGACCCCTCAAGCCCATTGTCCAGACTGGGTCACCAGACCCTTCACACGCAGGTCTATGAACTAGGTAACTGGCCAAAAGGTCATTGGAGCCATAGGTCTGAGAGCATGGCCACGCAGAGTGGACACCCAAGGCAGTCACCAGCCAAGGTGGCAGCACCACACATGTGCACTAACTCCACCCACACAAAACTAATTTACAAAGAATGCACTGCACCACCCCCAACTGGACCCAAGGTGAGGGGCCCTGATTAAACTATTCTATTTTCCCAACACTGAGGGAAGAAAAAGAAAGTGTGTAACCAGAACATGCAAGGGAAAAAAAGCTGCCTAGCAGAAAAACAAACAAAAATCTACAAATCTACAATTGATAGTGAAACACCAGTTGATTTATGAATTAAAAATACTTAAAGTGCTAGGGCAATGTAAGAATCAAGTATCAGTTTTTCTAATACATTGGAAATTGGCTAGGTCCTTAACAAAAACTCTGCTTATTATATTAATATATTATTTAAGAAACTAGAAAAACATTTTTAAAAAAGAAAAATCATAGATATGGGAAAGTAGCCCCAGGAGCAAAGCATGGCTACTTCTACCCAATAAACTAAACATATTTCTAGAAGGCGGACATTAGGAAAGGCTCTGGGTGGAGACTTTCTAGGGATCTGCAGCTTCTCCATTTTATATTACTGGCGTGTGAGGCTTAAAATTAGGAAGAACTGAAATTCTTTGGTTAGCCTTTGGCTCTTTAACAATCCCTCATTAACTATCCCTGCAAATATCCATAAACATACACGTGCAAAATTTTAAAGCAGTAATCAAAAGGATAGGGTATCCCAGCTGCCCATTAGGTAATCAGACACACATTCCGACATCCATTCTGTTATAGTCCAGTCTTGTTCTTGAGAAAAGATCAGTTAGTTACCTTAGGCATATGAACTAGCTGAAGATATGTAAAAGTATAATTTTAAAAAATTGTATTGAGCCAGGCACTGTGTAGGGTCTGGACTCAGAGATTGTTAGGATGTGGGTTCTGATTTCTTGCAGAGACAGAAGGAGAGGTGTGAGAGGCAGCCTCCAGCTGCTAAGAGAGCAAGGAACAGCATGGGAAGGACCCGGGAAGGCATCAGGAGAGGCAACAGCAGATCAGAGAGACGAGTTGGACTTGGCAGTGAAGAAAGGGTGGTGGAAACTACAGGCAGAGGGAACCGCACGTGTCAAGTCAGAGAAGCAGAAAAATTAAAATATTTGAGGAAGGAGCGAAAGGTTTGTGGAGAGAGAATAGGAATAAGCAGAAGATAAAGGGCTACATTGTAAAGATCCCAACAAGAAGTTAGGACGTGAGAAGCCCTGGAATGATCAAGTTTGTTTCTTCAAAATATAACTCAGAAGGCAGTACACAGAAGGAATGAGAGAGGGTTTGAATTAGAGGCAGCAAATCCAGTGATTAAGGAAGGACTATGAAGACAAAGGCAATCCATGGGATGGAGACTGGATTCATGGAATTGATGACTATTTAAACATAGATATGAGGGAGAAGAATGTGGGCTTACAAAGTGGATATTGCCAATTTCTTTATTTTTCAGGGTTAGAATTTAATGTAAGGAAGTTACATTAAGCAAGAGAATTGGGTTAAACACAAGAAAGTTGTTAGCAAATAACCAATTGCAAGATGGAGGTGGTGGCATCTGCTGGAGGGGTTCCCCATTACGGCACATCCCCAGCAGCTTCTCTGGTCCCCAGGAATCATCTACCGTCTGCACAGGAGAGGCCACCACCTCCTCTCCTGCAGGCACAGATGGATGACTTGGCTGCATCAGTGAAGAGAGCCTCTGAAGACTGCTGGGAAGGTGGATTCCTACTCAGACAAAAATGGGGCAGACGACCAGAGTCTTGACTAGTTTGTATATGAAATTTTCTGCGGTCAGCAGGCTAGAATATTTGGACATTTCACGTATCTTCTATTGTAGTGATTTCTGTGGTTATTACACACACTCCTCTACTTCATTCCAAAACCTGCTCTGATGGAATCCAGGAAAAATATCTTTTCTAATGTTACCCAACATGCCTCATGTCAGATAATAAAGTTGGAAATTTTGCTCTGCTTAAAAAAAATAGGATATCATTAGATTGAAATAGCAGGTGGGAAATTTCATATTTGGTAAACATTAGAATTATTTTGTTCACCCCAAATAAATCCATCTGTAGAAATATACAACAGAGTCCCTCAGTATTCCAGAGACCAAGATCATTATGTAAGAATATAGTATCTTTCCAATGACCTCATCTCATGTGGTTGACTATAATGACATAATGTGAGTTAATAATCCATGAAATAGTTTTATAAAAATCATAATGTATGACTTAGTAGAGCATAAAATAAGCAAAGTCATGTAGAAATTCAGGCAATATTCTCAGTGTAATTAGTGTATGTCTAGATTTTATTCATATAATGTCAGGCCATTACACATAAACAAGAAATTGAAGAAGAGAAGCAAAAGCAAGATAATTGGCTAATGATGAGTTGAGTCAAGAAAAAAAAAGTCCAAAAATGTCCTTTAACCTTTAGAAAAACAAACAAGGAAAGGGTGATCAAAGTTTTCAACTACAGGAAAGAAACTCACTTGGGTAGCAATAAACACATAGTATGTGTTCTTTCTTTGGAGTATATTATAAGAAATATAAAACATTATATAGTAGAAAAAATATTCATCTTTAAATTAACTTGATATTTTTTCTTAATATACACGATAAATACAAATTTGTGGTGGGGAGATGTCCAAAGATTACTTGGTTTAAAGAAAAAAGTCTCCATAGTTCCCATCTAGTCACATTGTTCAAATTTCTTGTGTATCCCTTGAGATATTTTCTATGCATATACACAAATAGAATTATAATATACATGATATATAAACAAGCAAAATCATTTTAAGTTCTACAACTTGCTCTTTTCACTTGACATTGCGCCTTTAACATCTGTCTATATTAGTACATATTTATGTACCTTAAAATCTGTCTATATTAGTATATGTTTATATATACGCTCATGATATATATAATAGTATATATTTATATATAATTGGTTAGAGCGCAGTGTTATATTAGTATATATACTTACCTTCTTCTTTTTAATGTCTGCATAAAATTCTATATTTATAGATGGCCATAATTTATTTAACTATTCCTTTACTCATAGAAATTAAAGTAGCATTCAATATTTTTAGAACTTAAGTTCTTACTCTGGATCCAGTAATGGACTTTAGAGGGTCTCTTAAACCATCTGAAATTATAATCAAAATTTGTATATGTGTGCATATGTGAATTTTTTCTGGAGAAGAGTGCCTACAGCTTTCAGCAGATTATCTAAGGAGTCAATGACCCAAAATGTAGAAGAATTTCTTCATTACAGAATTTGTAGAATTGCAATTTCAATGAAATTTTAGAAAATAGGATTGAAAACCATTACAAAATAGTGTTTCTCAACTTTTTAAAAATCCAAATAATCACTAATCCCTCCTGGCAGAAATCACTGTCTTGCACTCTGAAATTCTGACAAATTCCCGTCTCCCTATCCATCTTCCTGCCACCCCCAATTCAACCCCTGTGAGAATCATTCATGGTAGCACCTCCAGTCAAAAGGATTTGGTCAAGCTTTACTTTCAGTCATTCTAATATAAAAACCAGTAGATATTTAGTCTGTCGTTTGCAGAACTCGAAAGGGATTGAATCCCATTTGTAGGAATCAATGTATAGGAACCTTATATATCTGAAGCCTGGAAATAGAATATTAATGTAAGGGCTGGCATAAATAACAATAGCTATTCATTACAATTCATAACATTGACCACAAATGTAAAATTATGTTCTGGAAGGGTTTCAGTTCTAGTAACACAGCAGGCTTCTAATACCATGATTCAGACAAACCCTCCCAGAAAACAAACAAACAAAAAGAATACACACATATACACACAAAAAGACACACATTTCTTTAAAATCTCAAAGATCTGCTGAGTTAGTAAGGAGTTATTGGAAAGCAGGAACTTGAAGAGGAAACCCGGACAAAGAAGGTACTTCAGCCCTGAGGGTATTTGCTGATTCAGGTTGATCGTAAGTTTAGGTTTTTATGGTCTCCTAGAGCTGAAAGAAGTGGACAGACATTAAAGCCTGAAGCTTGTCCAAGGGAAAGCATGATAGAAAAATCCTATCCCATAAAACTGGCACCAGAAAAAGATTATACTCTAAAGGTAAGGATGGAACCAGAAGGTACCCATCCTCATATGATCCACTCCCCAACCCCAACTACAAAAAACGAAATGAAAACCTGTCTTGGTACGAAGGTGGGGAATTTTCCACTCATGAGAAGTTGTAACCATGCACAGCCTGTATTTACATCCTTAGCCCAAATTCACATACCTGAGTGCTTCAAAGGACCTCATGCCATGAATGATATTTTCAAATGATAATTCTCTACAGAAAAAGGAATATTTTTCTAAGTCACAAGTAACTTTCCAAAACAAGTTCCCAAGAAGTGATCTACTCACTGTTTTAACCAAGCATACAAGTACAAAAGGCACCATACCATAGTGAGAAGAGAACAGACCTACCAATGATTAAAATGTTAGATTATTGGAATTGTTATACTACAAATACACACGCTGTGTGCGAAGAAATAAAAGACAAGCTCCAGAAGATTTTCAGGGAACAAGAAACTGTTTTTTAAATGACTAGAAGATTCCAGGCTGGCTGGTTTGCTCAGTTGGTTAGAGCATGGTGCTGATAACACCAAGGCCCAGGGTTTGATCCCTGTACCAGACAGCCACCAAAAAAATTAAAAAGTTTTAAAAAATAAAGAAAATTCTAGAAATAAAAAAATAATCTAAATTAAAAGCTCAATGGACAGATATAACAAGTAGAGCTGAAAAGAGAATTTAAAAACTGGAAAACAGGCAAAATTATTACTCAAATTTCAACAAAGGAGACAAAGTGAAAAATATCAGAGATGTTAAGATACATGGATGGTAGAATGAAAAAAATAAATTGTGTGATAAATCAGCATTCCTAAAAGAGAGCAGAGGGAAAATGAGACAGAGTGTATATCAGAAGTGACAAAAGACAAACAGCAGTTCATATTCAGGAATCTGAACAAATCCCAAACAGAAAGAACAGCGTCAATCTAACACTGGACAAGTCATAGTGATCGACAAAGGAACTGGAGGGAAAAAGACAATTTCAAAGAAACAAGAGATTGACAGCAATAGAAATTAGAAGACAGTAGCTTCAATGAACTAAAAGAAAAGAATTGCCAACATACGAGGTCTTATCCAATGAAAATGTTTCCAGAATGAAGACAAAATAAAGACACAACAAACAAAGACTGCATATCACCACTAAAGGGAATTACGAACTGTGTGTTTTAGGTAGAAGAAAAGTGATTCCTGATGGAAGATCTGAGATACAGGAAGAATGAGGAGAAATGAAAGTGATAAATATATGGGTAATGATAAATGGCCATTGATAGTGTAAAAACAGTAATAAAGTCTTGCAATTAAAAAAAAGAATTAAACATACATAACATAAAGGGAGTTAAAGTATTTTAAGTACCTGGTATTTTCTAAGAAAAGGTTAAGGGTACTGATCAACTCTAGACATTAATAGGTTAAATACGTGGATTATAATTTTTAGACTAACCACTAAAAAAAAAGAAAAACAATGAATCACTTGCAAACTAGTAGAGGGATACTGATGCCTAAGGGAGATAAGACATAGCCACATGGAGCACGTAACTTAAAAATAACTAAACAGGTGGATCAAGTCAGTAACAACTAATAGGATGGTAGAAATTCAAATGTATCACTAAATTACATTAAATACAAATTGACTAAATATTCTAATCAAGAGATAAAAACTGTCATTCTGGATTTTTAAAAAACCAACATTATGATGCTTACAAGAGATGCACCTTAAAAATAAGGACACAGAAGGCTGAAAGCAAAAAAAGAGAGAAAAAAAATGTCACGTGTACAAGTCAGAGTGAATAGGTTATGCTGCAGTTACAAAACCAAAATCTTAATGACTTAAAAATACAAAGGTTTGGGCTGGCTGGTTAGCTCAGTTGGTTAGAGCACAGTGTTACAACAGCAAGGTCAAGGGTTCGGATTTCTAAACAGGCTAGCTGCGCCACCAACCAAAAAAGAAAACAACAAAGTTTATCTTTTGTTCACACTACATGTCCACTGAAGGTCCCTTCTGCTCCTCATCCTCCTCCACCTTTCAGACTGTAAGGATTAGAACATGTTCTGGTTCCTACTGCTGCATTACAAATTACCCTGTATCCCCGCATTGGCCAGCCACAAAGCAAAAGGAAAAAAGGGCTGGCCACTTGGTTAGAGCATGGTGTTGATAACACCAAGGTCAAGGGTTCAGATCCCCTTACCAGTCACACACACACACACACACAAATTACCGAAAAACTTAACATCTTAAAACAATATTTTATTTCACTCACAATTTTGTGGATTCAAGAAAGGCTTAGCTGGGCAGTTCTCCCTTGGGGTCCCTTAGGCAGGCACAATCAGATGTTGGCCAGGGTTAGAGTCATCTGAAGACAGCCTCGCTAGGTGTCCAGGAAGGCCACTGTCATGGCGGTCAGCTGATGCTGGGTGTCAGCTGGAGCTGAAAGCCTACATATGGCCTCTCCAGCATGATAATATCAAGGTAATTTCCTTCCATGGGGGCTGGTTTACAGGGCAGACTTTCTAACACAGCAACTGGCTTCTTCCAGAGCAGGCATCCCAGCAGGACCAGGCAGAACCTGTTCTGACCTAGCCTTGGAAGTTACCCAGTGTCTCTTTCACTGCATTCTATTGATTACAAACAAGTCACTAAGTTTTGTCCAGATTCAAAGAGGGGATTTAGTCCTCACCTCTCAATGGGAAGACTGTCAAAGACTGAAGATATTTTTCAATCATCACAGAAAGGTAAAAATAAATTAACATTCTTCATAGATGACATAATTGTGTACATGTAAACCCCAAGGAATCTACAGATAAATTATTAAAATTTATTAAAATTTTTAGAAAGGTTGCTAGATACAAAACCAATAAAAAAGTGCAACTTGTATTTATCAAAAACAAATAGAATACAAAATAAGAAAAAGTGTAAGATATGAAGTACTTAAAAATAAATATAATAAGCATGTATAAGATGTCTCTAGAGAAAATAAATAAGTTATATAATAAGTTATAAAACTTTATTGAGAAACATTAAAGAAGTAAATAAATAGAAAGACGTACCTTATTTGTGGATTTGAAGACTCAAAACTACAAATTATAAAGGTGTCAATTTGCTTAAAATTTACCTATGAGTTTAATGTAACCTCAATCAAAATCCTAAGAGATTTGTTGTTATTGTTGTGTGTTTGTTTTTGCAAAGAGCCAAAATCACCAAGATACTCATGAAAAAGGGCAAGATAGGAGAATTTGCCCTAACAAGCATCAAGACATATAATTAGCCCAAAGTAAGAAAACATGTGGTGTTGGCACAGGGACCGGGCAATGGTACGATAGAGCAGACAAGAGAGGACAGAAATCATCCCATGCTTGAGAGACAGCTTTGCAGATCAGTGGGGAAGGAACAATATTTCAGTAGATGATGCTTGCACAAAGGGGTATTTATTTGGAAAAAATAAGATAAAATTGGACTTTACCTCTGTATTAGGGTTCTTCAGAGAAACAGAAACAATAGGAGATTAGATAGATAGATAGATAGATAGATAGATAGATAGATAGATAGATAGATAGATAGATAGATAGATAGATAGATAACAGACAGATATAAAGAGATGTATTATAAGGAATCAGCTCACACAACTGTGGAGGCTGAGAAGTCCTAAGATCTACAGTCAGCAAGCTAGGACCCAGAAGATCAGATGTGTAGTTCCAGTCTGAATCCAAAAGCCTGAGAACCAGACAGATGATGGTATAGTTTTAGTCCAAAGTCCTGCAGGCTCAAGACCCAGGAAGAGCCAAGTTTCAGGCGGAGTCTGAAGGCAGGAAAAATCCTATGTCCCAGCTCAATTCCCTCATACTCAGCCTTTTTGTTCTATTCAGGTCTTCAACTCATTGGATGAGGCCCACCCACTTTAAGAAGGTCAACCTGCTTTATTTTGTCTACTGATTCAAATGTTCATCTCATCCAGAAACAACCTCACAGACTCACCCAGAATTGTATTTGGCCAAATGTCTGGGCACCTCCTGGCCCAGTCAAATTGACACATAAAATTAACCATTGAAACCTTATGCTTTATCCCTCCTAATCAATTCTCATTGGATTTAAGATCTAAATGTGAAAGAGCAAACAATAAAGTTTCCAAAATGATACAGAAATAGGAAAAAGTTTCTGAAATAAAAAATGAAGAACACTAAAAATAGAGAGATTGCTACATTTGACTATTATGTTCAAACTTTGCTCTTCAGAAAAGAGGAAATCAAAATGTCAAAAAGTTGCAAACAAGGTCCAGGGTTCAATCCTGATGTCCAGACACCAAAAAAAAAAAAAAAAAAAGAAAAGAAAAAGAAAAAGAAAGAAAGAAAAGTTACAAAGAAGTGCTCAAAGTAATCCAAAGTAAGAAAGTTAAAACTAGGGTGAGATATCAGTACACACCTACCAGGTTAGCAAATTTATAAAATGTAACAATATCAAATGTTGGCAAAGATGTGGAGCAACAAGAACTCTCATGCACTGTTGTGGGAGTGTATATCAGTACAAGCATTCTTGGGAAAATTATTTGGCATTATGAAGAAACTCATAATTTACAACCCAGAAATTCCCTAAAAAAAGCCTTCTACTTTTGTGCCAGAATACATGGGCAAGAATATTCTTGGCATTTTTCAAATACCCCAAAACTGGAAACAACCTAAATATTCATCTACAGTAAAATGTATTTTTATTGTATATTTCCATGCAATTAATTTTTGGTATTTTCATAGAGCAGTGAAAATGAACAAGTTATGTCTCCTAACAATGAACCCACACCCACAACACTGAAGAAAAGGAGCAAAACAAAAGAATATATGTAGTATGCTTTCATTAATGTAAAGTACAACAACAGGTGTAATTAAGGTATATGGTTTAGAAATGCATGCAGAAATGCTAAACACTATTTTTAAAAAGACAAGAAAATAATGAAAGTCTTCAGGAGAGTGATTACTTCTGAGGTGGGAGGGGGTTATAACGGGGAAAAGATGTAGAGAGGGTGTGGACTGGGGGCTTCTGGGGTGTTGCCAGCATTCTGTATCTTGGCCTGGATGGTGGTTACAGGATGCTTGTTTTGTAATTATTCTTTAAGAATATTGCAGAAAGACAAGGAATGCCTTCAACAGAATACTGTAAGACCAACTATGTTTTTTCAAATTGCAAACACTACCCCTTTGCCACTTTCTTCCACTTCAAGATTCTTATATGCTGCCTGTTGGAGAATCAACTAGGTAGTGTTTAGGACTATAGAGTATAAGAGATGACAGTAGAGATAGGTGACGAGAAAGTATACATGCTGTAGAAAGTATACATGCTGTAGCAGTCTCTTCTGCCCCATGGATCTGTACTTGGGGGCAAAATGTCGAGGAAAACTGAAAAAAACATTGGACTGAACAAATCCACTTGCTGTACATGTGTGCTTGGGACACAGTCTGTGTTTTCCCTGAGTTCTGAAGTCCTATAACTTTCCAATATGTTCTTCTCAAAAGCAAATTTAACTTAAAGTATTAGCAATCACACACCAGAAATGATCAATAAAAAATTACTAGCACTAACAAAATATTAGGGCTATTTTTTATGAGACCATGTAATTTTTCACAATTAAATTTTTAACAGCTTTATTGAGATAGAATTCACATACCATAAAATTCCCTCATTCAAAGTGTACAATTCAGTTTTTTTTCATATGTTCACAGAGTTGTGCAACCATCACCACAATCTAAGTTTCAGACATTTTCATCTCCCCAATTAGCAGTCACTTTCCATCCCCCCACCCCAATCTAGGCAACCATAAATCTACTTTCCCTCTCTCAGAATTAAAATTTATGCTTTTGGTTTAACTGCCTTAAAGCAAACCATTTTCTATTGTGAATACTTGAAGTTATCCAAGATCTAATCTCTGGAAAAATAATTTGCTCATTTAGCTTATTATTGTTTTCTGTTTGGGGCATTGCTTGAGTGGTGCCACATGGAAGAATTTGACACGTCTCAAACCGCTTCGCCTGGGATGGCCTCTCCTTTCCACAATTTCCTGCCCACCCCCACCCCCACTCCCCCAACACACACACCACCTCTAGCAGCCAACCCAACTGCACACAGGTCTTGGCCACCAAAACAAATCGGTGGACTGTGGCCGTTCTTTATACAATCTTCTGAACAGCAGTAGAGTCTGGCAGTCGTAACATCACTAGGCGTACAATGCCTAGAGCTAGAGTTCCATGAAGCCTGCTGGGGAGAAAGGAATGAGGAAGCCCCTCCTTAGAGGAGTGGGTGGGTGGGGATCACCGCAGGGACAGGGCAGAGGGGTGGGGGAGGCCCTCACTTGGGCAGATTCAAGGACTCCTTGCTGTGGTTTTCCCCTTTGTCACATTGTGTGTGTGGTGGGCAGACTGCCTCTGGGTGCTTCTGTGGGGAGACCATTATTTTTGGTTAGGACAGGGTGTGGGGGAGGATTCAGTGAAAGCCACCTGGCTGGGTCTTTGTGGTATACGTCTTGGAGTTTAGATTATTTTGCTCAGAGGTACCCTTGGGTTGTAATATTATGTCCCATCCCTCCCTTTAGTTAAATGGAATAAGTAGAATAAATTTGAACCTAAAAGGGAGGTGGGGTATTCTTTATTTGTTAGTTTCCCCTGAAACTGATCATGACTTTTGAGGACATCTTGAATCTTAAAAAACTAAACTCTTTCTGTGGGGAAAAATAAATACACTGTTCCCTTCTAAGAAGGGTAGGTCGTAAACTTTGCGGGATTTGGTGGGTGAGTGAGTTTGCTACAAAACATGCACGACTCAAGCTGCAGTTCAGAGAAAATGACTCGGCAGAAATGAGCGGTCGGCGATGAAGTTCCAGAGGCCCGCCCAGCCCTTCTGGTTTCCTGGAATGCTTTCATTCAGTCGTCATGTGGCAGCCGAGGAAAATCCCTGGAGTCAGACCTCCTCTGCCACTGGGGGACAGGGACCCAGAGGAACCGCGCGGAGCCCGCACAGCTCCCGGGCGCGTGCAGGCTCGTGAGCAGCCGAGCGTCACAGCCACGCGCACAGACAGACGGCCCGCGCCCGGGTCGCAGACGACCGCGGCCACCCGGCCAGTCGGACAGGTCGTTCCGCGTGCCATGAGGAAGGAGCAGCAGAGGGGACTCGGGGAAAGGCCGGCTTCCCCTCACACTGGCATTTCACTAATCTCATGGCGAACGCTGTCACTCGCCCAGAAAGGGCCTAAATGTGCCTTACGTGCGCTTCTGCAGCGTGGAATGTGGCAGGGCTGTCTGGGTGACCTCAGGCCCTGCGCGGGAGGAGGAGGAGGAGGCAGGAAAACTACCAGAGCGGCGGGACCGGTCACAGCCACGCGGGCGGTGGGGGACGGAGCGTTCACACGGAGACCCTGCAGGTGCTCGGCGGCAGGCCACCCCGCTGCGAAAAGTTCCACTAGCTGGGAAGCAAGGAGAGACGCCTGCATTTTCTAGGGGACTTTTCGTTTTCACACAGCCTAGAAGAACCTCAGGGAGAGATGTCGTTTGCAGAACTTGAAATGGATTGAATCCCACATGTAGGAATCAGTGTATAGGATCCTGTATATACGTGAAGCTTGGAAACAGAAGATTAATGTAAGGACTTGTATAAAAAACAATACCTATTCATTACAATTCATAACAGTGACTACAATTAATTACATTAATAACAATAGTATTAAGTATTTACGTTGTCCGAGGCTCTGCACTGGGACCTCTTTGTAGATTGTCTCATTTAACCCTCCCAATACCTCTGTCAGAGCCCCACTTTCAGCACTCCCGTTCTACAGATGAGGACATGGAGATTCCGAGATTAAGTGGTCACCCAGCTAATACGGGGCAGGCCTGGGACTCAAATCAATGTCTGTATAATTCCAAACTTTAAGCTGTGGCTAGAAGGGATGACTCACTCATGTTTTCAAAAGTATCTTTCCAAACTGGCCAGTGTAGGATTGCCTTAGGCAAACAAGGAGTTCGGAAAAGATGAGGGGAAACATCCCCTTCTGCCTGCCCTGGGTTGGGACTGGTGTGTGACATGCAGGGCTCTTGTGGGGATCTAGCCTTATTCACACAGGCACAGGCTGGTGAAGAGGGCAGGGACTTGAGGCCACATGGAAGCTGAATTCTGGACTCTCCTCCGCCCGCATTCACCCTGGAGAGCCCATCTTTGGGAGGATAACTTTGCCCGTCATTCCCAGATTCCAGTCTAAGCATAATACATCATGAGATAGTCAGTTTAATTGTAAATTCAGTGGACACACACACGCACCCAACATACACATACACTACACATGCACGCACATCAGAGGGTCCACAGGTACCCTCCGTTTGCAAAGAACCAGCCCAGGTCATCTATTTTTAAGGTGAACCTTACCTTGCATCAGAATCACTGGAAGGGCCTGCTGAAACAAGGGTGCTAGGCCCCACTCCCCGAGCCTCTGATCCAGTAGGTCAGGGGTGGGGCCGGAGAGATTTTGGCCCACAGGCTCCCATGTGCTCCTACACTGCTGATTGGGAGACCATCCTTTGAGGACCACTATTTTAACAGATGGAAGCTCTAACTTTGTCTCTTTTTTTATTTCTGGCACTTATGACTGCTTATTTAAATGCAATAGCGGCTACTCTCAAGGATGTTAGCCTCACAAACTATTGGTTTCCAATTGCTACAGTAACAAATTACCACAAATGTAGTGTCTTAAAATCACGCAAATCATCTTACAGTCTGGAGGTCAGAAGTCGAAAATGGTTCAGCAGGGCTGTGCTCCTTTATGGAGGTTCTAGGGGAGAATCGATCTCCTTGTCTTTCCCAGTTCTAGAGGCTGCCCAGGCTCCTTGGTTTGTGGTGCCTTCCTCCACCTTCACGGCCAGCAGCAGTGTAGCATCTTCAGACCCTCCCCGCCACCTCTGTCATACACACACACACCCTGCTCCCATCGTCACATCTTCTTCTCCGACTCTGACCCTCCTGCCTCCCTCTTACAAGGACCCTTGTGATTGCATTAGGCCCATTCATATAATCCAGGATAATCTTTCCATTTTAAGATGCTTAATTTAATCACATGTGCCAAGTCCCCTTTGCCATGTAAGGTAACATATTCACAGATTTCAAAGATGAGGATGTGGGCGTCTTTAGGGACCACTCCATGCATCCCACCAGCTGCTGCAACTCCAGCGGATGTCCTGACATCTCATATCACTCCCCCAAAAGGAAAACCAAAACAGCATCAGGATTTGTGTGATTCTAAGTCACACAAATAAAACCAATTTTTTTCTTTTTTCTGATTCACCTGGTAGTAAAGCAGTGTTGCAGGAGGGGTGGGTGGGAAAGGTCAGAGTGGAAGAGGAGGGGAGAAGGATGGACTGGAGTGGCCAGAAGAGGGAAGAGGTTAGTGAAATGCTCATCCATATAAGCCCTTAGCCATGCCCCTGACACCTGCTCGGTCTCCCCACTGCTTTCTACACTTTTTCAGACTGGAGCTCCGGCTCCCCCCCCTGCCCCCCCCCCCCCCCGAGTCAAGGCCTTCAGTCCTGCACTGGACTTGCCTGGTCTGGACCTAGTCAGTGCTCCCTGGGCTCAGCCACCAGCACCGCCTTCCGAACCTGCCAGCAGCCACTTAAGAAAGATGCAGAAGGAGGAACTGTACTAAAAGGCCAGATTCTTGCCTTTGGAGATTTTCGGTTTTTATTTTCGGAACTTTCCTGAGCTGAAGTTCCAACCTCGGGGCTGTGAACTCTCTGCTGATGGGTGTCTTAGTCTTCTAGGGCTGCCATAACAAAGTACCACAGATGGCGAGGCTTGCACAACAGAAATTTATTTTCTCAGTGTTCTGGAGGCTAGAAGTCCGAGATCAGGTGTCAGCGGGGTGTTTCTCCTGAGGCCTCTCTCCTCGGCTTGGAGATGGCCACCTTCTTGCTATGTCCTCACTTGGTCTGTGCCCATGCACTCCCGGTGTCTCTCTTCCTATAAGGATACCAGTCATACATTAGTCACTCTAATGGCCTAATTTTAACTTAATCACCTCTTTAAAGACCCTGTCCAAATGCAGTTACATTCCAAAGTTCTGAGAGTTAGGACTTCAAAAATAGGAATTGAGGAGGAGGAGAGACACAATTCAGCCTGCAACAGTGGCCTAGGAGCCCGGGACATTCACGATCACCTCTGTTCTTTCCCAGTGTAACAGGTGGGCTAGACACAATTAGGGTAAATGCGGGGAGGGGGGTTCCTGGCTGTTAACTTTAAAAGTGTGTTCCGTGACCCAGAACTGCCTTTTATGTGTCTTAGGTCAGAGATAGGTGAGAGGCAGAGAAGGTCAAAGAAGCCGCCAAAGGCTCAGCCTTAGTCTGTGTAAGCAAAGGGCATTCAAGTCTCACCCCTCCCAGAGCCAACTCCCCGCAAAAGGTTTTTGTTTGATACTAATTCACAGCTAGTCCCAGGAATTCCACCAAGTCAATACACACCCTGGGCACAGAGGAAATAAAAGAGCAGACAGTGAGTGTTTGTGTTTGATGCTCTTTGAAAGGGCTGTGTCATAGAAATGATTTCATTCTCGAGGCATGGCTCTGATAGGGAAGTCAAACAGTCCACATGTTGAAACAAACCAAATAGCCTTATCTCATCCTTGATTCATGGGTTCCTCTCTTCAAAGCCCTTTAGTGGTCAGACACTGTGAACTTATATGATCAGAGTAAGCCCTGTTGCAAAGTCCATCCTTGGACGTGTTGCATCTTTGACTACTGGGGCCTAGTTTCTCTGACATTTTTCCTCGACAAACCCTTGCTACTCTCTGGTCAAACTTGCTAAGCAACATAGCTTTAAAAAAAAAAAAAAATATATATATATATATATATATATATCCTAAGCAAAATAAGCCAGTCACAAAAAAAGACAAATACTATATGATTCCCCTCTCATGAGGAATCTAGATTAGCTCAATTTATAGCGACAGAAAACAGGATGGTGGCTTCTAGGGGCGGCAGGGAGGGGAGAATGGGGAACTGTTGTTGAATGGGAACAGAGTTTCAGTTTTGCAAGATGAAAACAGTTCCAGTGGTCGGTTGTACGACAACGAATGCACTTAACACTACTCAACTGTACACCTTTACAAATGGTTAATTTGGTAAATTTTATGTTCTGTATGTTTCACCACAATTAAAAACAAAAAAACAAAAAAGTGCTGGAAGACAGTCATGTGGTAGAAAGAACACATGGTTGGGGTCAGGCCAGCCGAGGTTTGAATCCCATCTCTGCTACTCACTAGTTTTGGGGTCATATTCTGTTTATTTCTATAACAAATCACCCCAAAACTCAGTGACTTAAAACAACAGCAGTCGTTTTATGATGTCTCCATTTCTGGGTCAGGAATTTGGGAAAAGCTTCAGCTGGGGAGTTCTGGCTCAGGGTCTCTGCTGAGCTGGCCGTCAGGCAAGGGCTGGACAACTGAGGCTGGCTGTAGTCTCCCTCTCTTCCTGTAGTCTCACAGCCTCTCCACGTGGTCTTCCACACGGGCTAACTTGGGCTTCCTTACAGCATGGCTGCCTGGGGACAGCTTATGTGATGGCTGGTGGAAGTGGCAGCACCTCCTCTCATCGAGCCTCGGACGTCATGCAGTGTCACTTCCTTTAGACTGTCTTGGGAACAAGCAAATCACAAACCTCCCAAGTGCAGGGGGAGGGGAACTAGACTCAGAGATCGGCAAACTGAGGCCTTCAGACCAAATCTGGCTCACCTCTCAAAAACAGCCCGGCCCATTCCTTTACGTATTGTCTATGACTGTGCTGCAGTGTTACAGTCGAGTAGTCAGGACACAGATAGACTGGTCCACAGAGGCTAAAATTTTTACTGGATGCCTCTTTTTAGATACAGTCTCAAGCCCCATTCTAGAAGAAAATGTCAGGTGGAAAGTTTTGCTGTGGCCACCTTTGGAAAATGCAGACTGCCCTGGGCTGGCTACCAGCCTCTCTCTGAACTCTTCCTCCATCTCCACATCTGTGAAATGGAACAATAATCATGTGTAAAAAAGTACTTGGCACAATTCCGTGACCGTAACAAGCAAAGTATAAAATTTAGTTCTTCCCTTTCCAGGCTTCATTATGGTTTGAGCCCCAGAAGGCATTTGCGCTCACTATAGGTCTCTCAGCAGTGTCAGAAATTCCCAGTTTCAGACAGTCCTTGGAATGAAGGTCGATTCTACAGACATCCCCTTCAAAATGCATATTTATTACTCTTGAGGAGAGAAATGTTTGCAAGAATTCTTTTAAAAATGTACTCCCCCCAAAAAAATGCATTCCCTCATCAGACAACCAAGATTTTCACCTGTCAAAGAGCAGGAGCCTAAGGAATGAGGAAGAGATGGAGTGAATCGGGGCTGGAGTGAGTGGGGCAGAGCAGGGTGGCAGCAGGTCTCCGGCCATGGACAGACTACCCAGGAAGTTTCACCTACTCATGCGTGTGCGCAAGGCTGACTCTGTCTCCAACAAAGCAATGAAAAATGTTTTCTTGGCCTCCCCTTTCCTATTGCCCAGACTTGCTATCTCTTCTCCCACTCCGTCCCAGCTGCCAAGATCTCCCTGGATTTTTCTCTCCTCACCTGGACGTTTCCAAGGCCAATCCTCCAGCAACTCCTGAGAGATTATCTCCTCGTGACCCAGTTTTCCTGCCTGCTCGAAATTCAAACAGGGTCATCCTGGAGTCTCTTTGTTCATGTGCTTCTGAATTCTTCCTCCTTAGAAGCAAGCTTCTAGTCAAGAAAACAGAGACCCCCAGCGAGCACTGACTCTGATAACGTTATATCTCCTGGTCCCAACTCTTCTGCTCATTTACTCACACACCACCCACACTATCAACCCTATCCATACAATTGTTTTTTTCTTTTTTGGTGGCTGGCCAGTACAGGGATTACTGTACTGCACTCTTGACCTCGGTGTTACCAACACCATCCTCTAACCAACTGAGCCAACTGGCCAGCCTCATGCATCTTTTAAAAATTATTTTCTGCCTCCTCTCTAAGTTATATTTGACTCCAATCACTTTTGAAATGTAGTTAGCTTCACCCTAATCTGTGTTGGAAGAATAGTTTCGTTTTAATGCAGCTATGTGCCGCCATGGGATTTTTACAACAGATATTATGAGTGTATTGGGGGCAGCTGGGAGGGCAAGTGTGCAATCTGATGATTAGAGAAAATTACCTTTGGCCCACATTAACTTTTACAGCATTTTCCCCTTCCTATTTAGCCTAAATGTATAATTTTATAAAAATTTTATAAAATATTTTGCAGAATCCCCAGAACCCCAACTCAATATTAGCCGAGAGCCAACTCAACTGATGCTGTTCTGGGAAGAATTGTGGTTTGGAAATATTACTCAGCTAGCTCCAAAAAACGTAACAGCCACTAGTACTGGGTGGCCGCTGCTGCTGCTTTACCTAACAAATGCATAGCATTTACAAAGGGCTTTCACACATGCTGTCTATTTAATATTCACTGTAACAACCATCTTATAGCTATTATCCCATTCTACAGATGGTTAAAACTAAAGCATAGAATAGTTAAGTGCACTGCCTTAGGGCACAGACCTGCGCTTTAGAGACCTGGAATCCCAGGGTCTTTCGATTCCTCCAGGCATTCGTACATTCATAAACTCGCACTTCTGAAGAGCACTAGGCACAGGGCCCCTTCAGCCAGCACTGTTTCCTTCACTCCTTTCTCAGGAATGCTAACTGTTCTTCCTGAGAAAGGTTTTGTTTATTTTATATCCAATACAACTTATCAAATGCAGTGTTACCAACATTTCACTTAAGCTCTTTTTTTTCCAACAACATACTTCCTAATCTAATTCCTTTTATTTTAGCAATAGAAAATTGACTAAAATGACAGACTTTGAGACATACACAGTAGAAAGGCTTTGGTTGTTTTGTTTATTTTTATCTCATGTAAACATCTGGGGAATAACTAAAAATAAAAATGCATGTGAGATGGTCAATGGTTCATAACTACTTTTATGACTGAAACTAGAATGTAAAGGTCATATGATGTCAGAACCTTGGGTGTTTGCATAACAGGAACATCACAAATAAACTGAGCCTGTAATTCTGTTTCATCACCTACCACCTCCATAGCGCTAAACCAGATAATTGAGATATGTGTTTGCTATAGAGATGGATGGCATAACCTGACCACCGTTGTGTAGAAGGTGTGTATAGCTTCAGACGATCTTAAGCCTTTTGCACAGGGCCGTGGGTGCACCTGGCAAAATGAAGGCATTTACTTCCCTTCAGGAATTATTGGTGCTCTTATTGCTGTGGTTTAAGGGTGGGAGGCAGGAGCATGTTAATGAGAAAGACAAGTTGAGGGGGTAGGGAGGCCTCAGGAAGACTCCATGGGTCCATGGCCATGGGGAGGGCGGAGGCATCTGGAGACAGAGCAGGTGGAAGGCCGTGGAGGGCTGGGCTGGGTGAGGACTCGGAGGAAGAGCAGAATCGCAAGCCGCAAGTCTGCACCCCTCACACACACCAGAAGTGCTGTTAGCTTATAAGAGATGCAATACCTTCACAGTCGATTTCATTTTCTCTGTGCATCTCCTCACGTCAGTAGGGACCTCAGGGCTGGGATGGGAAGGTGCCGGTCTCCTCTAAACTGGGTTGCCAAGGAAGGCCTAAGGAGAGGACATATGAGTTGAGACAGGAGTGATGAGGTGAACATTTAGAACTAAACACTGGAAAAGGCATCTTAGCGTGTGCCCACACATACCTGTGCAGTGCCCTTCGTGCTGTAGACACCAAAGCATCTTAAAAGTAGGGAACTTGCCCCTCAGACAAAATTCCCTCAGGGGGTTTCAAGATGGTTTTCATAATATTTGAATTTTGTGGTACCAAATGATGTCGAATGGAAGGAAAGAAGAAAAGAGCTACTTCCTGTATGTCAGCTAAGTGCCACGTTGCATCACCGTGCATTATATTAACATCTTCATTGCCCTCATTACACTATGAGAAAGGTGTTTGTATTTGTTTCCTGTTACTTAGAATATGTGATAGAATATCTGAAACTGGGTAACTTATAAAGTAATAAAACTTACTTCTTACTGTTTTGGAGGCTGGGAAGTCCAAGGTCCAGGGGCACACCTGGCAAGGGCCTTCTTCTTGGTGGGGACCCTCTACAGAGATGCAGGTACCACATAGCGAAGGTTGAGCAAGAGTGTGTTTTGTGCTCTCCTTATAAAGCCACCACTCCAAACCCATGATAACCCATTAATCTATTCACCTATTAATGGATTAAGGCATTCAATGCAGGCATGGCCCCCAGGATCCAATCACCTCCAAAAGGCCTCACATTTCAACACTGCCACATTGGGGATCAAGCTTCCACACGAGCTTTGAAGGGGACAAAAATTCACACCACAGCAGTGGTGTTATCCTAACTCAGTAGATGAGGAAACTGAGGATTAGATAACTTAACAGTCGAAGGTCATGTAGCTTGTAATGGGCAGGTCAGGATTTGCACCAGGTCATGCTAACTTCAGATGCTGCCTTTTCCAGTGAAGGGGAGAAGTGTTATTTTTCCCTCACTTGTTGCTAGATTCATGGCTGAGACCCCTATAACAAAAAGCAGATTAACAAGAGAAAAGCAGACCAATTTATTTAACATAAGCTTTATATGACCCTGGAGCCCTAAAAAATAAAGACCCATAGACCCCAGGAAAACTATACTTTTCTGGATACCTGTGCAGAAGTATGGAGAACAAAGGGTATGATCATTAATGGTAATAAGCTGGGGGGGGACTAACAAGGCCTGTTCGTTTAGATTCTTCTTGGCATCTCTGTTTGACAGTCCTCCCATCCAAGTACAGGGCAGGACACCTGTCACCTGAGGGTCTTCAGGGGAGAAGGGAAGAAGAAGGTCAGAGAGTGACCTTCCTAGGTTTTCTGGCCTGCTTCAGGGAAAGAGGGCAAGGGGAAGGCAAGACAGGCCTTCCTGTGCTGTTCTCTCAAATGCCAAGCTGCCATATTTGGAGGCAGTGTGACCTGAGCTCCATCTCCAGTCACCACATTACTGATAAAGGCAGTTGGCCTGCCAAGGCTGAGAACCTCTTTGTAAATTTGGTTCAGTGATATCTTGTGTAATAGGATTTGCCATACAGACTCACTTAATTCAACAAGTAAATGGAGTAGTAATCAAAGATCTACCTGCTGGCTTACTTTTCTCTGCTTTTAGCCAAGAGCAATTAGAACAAGACTATACCAAGCAAAGCGTGATGAGGTTTATAACAAAGATAGGTAGGAAGTGTTCATGGAAAGAACACAAATGAGGTGAAGATTGATGAATGAACAGGATTTCTCCAAGCAAGGAAGGACACTTTGTGGAGTATACTAACATTTATAAAGCAAATGTATTTCACAGGGCCTAGCCTCCAAAGCCCTGTAGTTTCAGGTATAGCCTAACTTTTAAAAAATTACATGTAGAAATGTTAAGCTTGCAAAAGACAGGAAACTTTCCCCAGGCTAAAGTCTCTGATGTAGATAAAGAATTGTATGTAACACAGCAAAATTGCGGGCTCAAGGACAGACGTCCTTGGTGCAGGATAACCTAAAGTTGCTTTATTGTTATGTAAAAATACTGAGGAAACTGCTGTAGAAAAAGACAGTATTTGCTAAGAACAAGCTTTTCTTGGTGGATCAACTTAATCTTTTGCAAACTGCATTATGGAATGTCACTTTGTTATTTCACTGTTACCAGCCTCTATTGTTAAACTATACTTCAGCCATAACTCCACCTATGTTCCTTTTCTGTAACTTTCTGGCCTGGAGAATAAACACTGAGAAAGAACCCCAGTTCAGGGTTATTTTTCCAAGGAGGAATGCCTCTCTCTTGAGGGTTCCTGGAAAATTAACCCCTTCAGGGCTTCTCACTGCTCAGAAGAAATGGGCTTTGAGTAATCCTTTGCATCTCCGTCACCCAGGGGGAGAGAGGTGACAAAGAGAGTGCAACACACTTTAGGGGCGAAAAGTCATATGTTTTCCTCTTTCACTGCAAGGGTCATGGCTGTCACCCCTATAACACAAGACAGTTTAATTCTCCCTTCAGAAATGAAGACCCAAAGACCCAGGGAAAATTGTGTATTTTTATGCTTAGGTTCCATGGAGAATGAACTCTTGTGTTTCTAGGATTGAATGAAAGTGGAATGATCTACTGGTAATAAATGGGGGGGGCGGTGGTGGCAGTGTGAGGGGGAAAGCAGTAAGGCATGTCTGTCCAGATTCTTCTTACCCTCTGGATATAGGGCAGGATCCCTCTGAAATGAGGGTCTTATGACCCACTTAGGCAACATAAGTCAAAGAAATCCTTTATGGCCAGCTCTCATACAGAGTGACCTTCTTGCTTCCATGATTTTCTCAACTTCCAAGGTGCCATATTTTGGGATATTGTATTCTGGGCCTTGACAACACATAGACATAATCTATAAAGTTAGTGCATAAATGCCAAGCCAGACAAATAAACAAGCACACAAATACAATTTTAAAAATAAAATCAAAGTGACTTAGATAGTAAAGGTATTTATTTTCTTAAATAATAGCAAATCCAGAGGTAGGGCAACTAATAAATTTACTAAAACCAGGTTCTTGCTATCTTTCCACCTGCCATCCCAGCATGGGCTTGTCTTCTCAGGTCCACACTACTTGCAGCCCAGCCACAGCTCCAGGTATCCCTTGCAGATGATGATGTCCAGAGGAAGAAAAGGGATGTCCCTGCCTTGTGTCCCTTTAAATAACAAGGTGAGCATTCCCAGATGCATTCCCGTCAGAATTCCCTTCTCATCTCTTTGTCTTGTAGGCCAGTGAAGATTCAGCCTCCAACTGTAGGGAGGGCCCCAGCTTCCCCTAACAGCCAGGGCTGCGTGAAAAGGCCAGGAGGACAGGGAGGATGGTTATGAGGGAGTAAACACCGATGATTGCCACAGGCACAAAGGCATGTAACAGATTGGTTTGCTCAGGAAATGATATGCAGTTAGCTGTGAAAATGTCAGCAGAGGCTAATACAATGTGCTGCAGCTGAGTCATAAAGGAGTTATCTGCCAGTGTTCGGCCGTGTCACGTGGGTCAGTGCTCCTTTAGATTTCAAAGACAGTGAGATATTGTGCAATGTTAAGAGTTTTTCATTATTTTTTTAATGTAGTAATCATATAAAATTTCCTTCAAAAACAAATGGTCAAAACAAGAAAAAATATACAACATACTTGTACATAGTAAGAATAAAATTACAGTCACGAGTCATTGAATGACAAGGATAGGTTATGAGAAATGCAATGTGGGGCAATTTCATCATTGTGGGAAAACCATGGCGTGCACTTACACAAACACTAGGCTATGTAGCAAACCTATTCTAATCTTACAGGACCATCATCCTGTATGCGGTCCCTCGTTGACCAAAACATCATGATGTGGTGCATGACTGTATGACCTTTAGTCAGGTGTCACAGCAGTGAAGAAATAATAGTGTATCTAATTTTTATTCTGACATTTGTGCTTTTTTATGATTATATAAGTAATGCAGATTTTCTTAAATGGAAAATTCAGAGAAGCCCAAAGACTAAAGTAAAAGTAATCCAAAATCCCATCACCTGGTTACAAGTCCAACCTGGGTCTTCATATACATAGTAGTTTGGTATAGTTAGAGTAGTTACTTTTTCTTTTTTGTAAGAATGCTCTTCAAATTCAATGTCTTCTTACCATAATTTTCTGTCAAATTTTCTGTCACACAAAGGCAAACTATTGCTGGTAGATTTAGAGAGGAAAATAGCAACAAATATAGCAAGCATGTATGGTGGCTTATAGAGTACAACATACAACATTAAGGGAAAAAAGAAGTATTATTGCTGTTGTGTACATTTCTGTTTTTTGGCTTTCTGCTTTATAGAACAGGCTATCTAAACCCAAACTCTGTAATGTAAGCAAACAGCATAGAAGTTTGTCCTGGACAGCAGGGAATTCTTTAGCGTGGTTCTGGCAAGGGAAGGAAGGGGAAAGGCTACAAGAACTGAGGCCAAATTGTATCCTGGTGAGTTGCAGCTTTCTTCTTGAGTGATTACAAGTCAAGGCACCAGGGCCTCAGTACTAAGGAAGACACTGGGGTGTTCTTGTTGTGTCTGTACATTATGCCTCCCAGGAGTGGCCACTACAAGGGGTCAGGATGCACCAAATTCTTTTTCATGGTCAGTTTTTAAAAAGGAAATCTAACTCTCTCCATCTAATAGCAAACCACAGCTAGGCTATTTTAAAATTTGTGTGGACCTGACCAGGCAGGAATCCACTACGGATGTCATTGTTGTTTTTCTTATTTGGTTGGTTTGGTTTTCAAGTCCCTTTTTTTCTTAATTTTATGAATTTTCTTTCACAATAATTCTTAGTGGAACTCAGTTTCTTGGGTAAACTTTTTGGTTTCTGTTTGCTGCTTGTTTTTTAAAAATCTGTAGAGAACTACACTATATAATGATAAGTAAAAAATAATAATAAATTTTTAAAAAATCTGTAGACAGGCAAACAATCTCCTGCTGCTATAAAGCTGCTTAACCTTGGGAAAGTCATTTAACCTCTCTGGTTCTTAAAAGGAGAAAGTTCAAATCAGAGGGTGGGAGTAATAGAGGGGAAAGGATCTTAGAGATCTTTGAGTTCTGCCCTTCCTTGTACCTATGAAGTATCTGAGATTCAGAGAGGATCAGTGACTGGCCAACAGCTTTCTGTTTTATTATTTTGATTTTTAGGCTGACTGGTTATCTCAGGTTAGAGTATCGCCCTGTAACACCAAGGTCAAGGGTTTGGTTCCCCATACCAGCCAGATACCAAAAAAATAAATAAATAAAATTTTTTGCATTATTTTGATTTTTAAGAAGTGGAATCCAGTGAATTCGAAAATTAAGTAGGTTGTGTTTGAAAAATAAATGAACAGGAGATATTGAGGTGTAAAAAGAATGAAAACTAGAGCTTTGAGAAATAGATAAAATACATTAAAATAACTACCCAAATTGGTTTGTAGGATGCTACTATGAACTGTGTTAAAAGAAAACCTCAAACAAATTAAATTTAACAGCATTTAATTTAGCAAAAAACAATTGGCAAATCGGGGAGCCCCTAGGACCAGTACACATTCAGTGATACCTGGGGCTGCCACATGGTTGGATAACATTTATGCACAGAAAAAGTAAGGTAAGTCCAGAAACAGCTGGATTTGAACAGGGCTTGAACAATTGGCCACCTGTGATTGGCTGAAGCATGGCTGCTGTGATTGGCTCCGGCTCAGCTATTGTTAGGAGAGTAGTTAAAGCTGTTTACACATCCCGTTACAGTCCACGATGTATGGAGAAACCTTTAGGCCAAATTTAATTCAATTGGACATGTGTAAGATGTGGAGCATTTGATTCACTACATTCACCAACAAATGTTTACTGACTGCCCACCTGGAGTTTAAAGTCCAGTAGGGAACTGAGAAGATAATTACAATGTAGTAAGTACTTTGTCAGATATAGAGTGCAGTGTTCTAATGAGAACTAAGAGGGACATTTAGAAGGACATTCCAGACATCTTCCTGGAAGAAGTGACATCTAAGCTGATACATGAAGGAGGAGGAAGAGGAAAGAATGTCCCTATAGAGGAATTCCATGTGCAAAGCCAGGGAACTTAACGGTTTGAATACCTAAAAGTAAAAGTGGACAGGAGGATGTAGCATTATGAGACCTGAAAGATGAGCAGGAACCAGGTTGTTCAGAATCTCCTAAGCCCTGAACTTTAGCCTGAGGGCAGATTTGTCAACTGGGCAGTGACAGATCTGTTGAGTGTTCTCAACTCTTGCTCTAAGTGCATAGGACAGTTTGGAAGCAGGGCCAACACAGACACAGCGAGGCCAGTTAGAAAAGTAATGCATTTTACCTGTTGCTCAGTTACACAGATCCGGATACACACACAAACTAAAACAAGACTTACAAAACAATACTTACTTTTCCTAGGGATGATGCACTCTGGTATTTTCTATTTTGTTGTTTTCATTTCCTAAATGGTAAAACTGACTCACCTCAATTGATTTCACAACCCGTTAATAAGTCACAACTTGGAGTGGGAGAAACCTTGAGTAAGATGTTGCTGTGATACCCTATGGAGATTAAAATAGGTTCTAGGGAAACAGAAAGGTGCGCAGAGGGATGTGGAATGATTCCAGAGGGACTGAAGAGATAGGAAACATTAGCTGGTTAGCTCAGTTAGTTTAGAGCATGGTGTTATAACACCAAATCACAGGTTAAGATCCCATTACCAGCCAGCTGCCAAAAAAATAAAAAATAAATAAAAATGAAGAGAGACGAGAAAGACCCAAGGAGTTAAAGATATTGTCCAGGGTTTTGGCTTGATAAAAAGGGTCATGTGCTGAGAAACGGATCTGGAAGATCTATTAGGAGCATAAAGATAATGTGCATTTGAGAAATGCCCCCCCCTTTTTTTCGTAAATATAAATGCATTCCTTAATTTGACGCACATCAAAGAAAAACATTATATAATCCAGAAAATGTGCATGTTTTATTGAAAGAGGGAGCAAAACGGTGGGACTAGAACAAGGAAACCAGTGGAAGAGTGGGCTCCAGCCCTGAGGCTGAAGATTCGACTTGGAAAAAAGGACGGTCATACTATAAATCCCCAGGGAAACAAACAGCCCATATCAAAGACTCACCTGGTGCTTTGCTGTGGCTGCTGTTAGGCTTTTGTAAGGCTGGGAATAGGTTAAGTACAGCCTTGGCTTTTCACTTAGCAACCATGTTGGCAGTAGTTAGCTTCTTTACACATACAGTTGGCATCAAATTTAGAATTCGCAATCACTGGTTCAGAAACATCACTGGCATTTCTTATGCACTTTTTGTAAAAATGGAAATACCATTAACTTAATTCTTCATGCATGCTCTCTGACAGCATTGGGTCAAAGGGACTTTTTTCCTGCCTCTTTTCATAACTTCCACTGTCCCAATCCTTCTCCTTCTAAATCTTCTATTTTGCAAAGCCATAGGGAGTGGTGGTAGCCCGTTGCTAGTTGAAGATTTTGAACAATAGGTGTTTCTGAGCCGGGTTTATTGAAACGGTCTTGTCTGTGTCCCGGGGGAGATTGTAAATGAGATGTCAACAGGAGCTCTTTTGTGTGGATGGCATTCATCCTGAAAGAGAGGAATTCCCTTACTGTGCTAGTATTTAAAGCAGATTTGTTGCTGCTTTTGCTAAAACTTTTTATCCAACTGCCGGAGCTAACAGCAATGAATGAGTCACTTGGTGTGATTGTAACTTCCTTCCCTCCTTAGCAAAGCAATGACTCAGTCATTTACATTTAGAAAGGAAGGCTCCTAAGAAGATTTCTTGGATTTTCATCAGCTTGAGCCTCTTTTTTGATCATCACGTGGTCCTGATCTGTCAGCAATCCTGTTAACCCGGGGTGAGGGGAGTCTAGCCAGGCTGTTTTTCTCACTCCCTGGAAAACTTCTTGCTGTTTTGATGGCTTTCTTTTTTAAATCCGAGGAGAGAGACAAGCACAATTTCCTGCCTTTAGCTTTTTTCCTTTCTCCCTCCCTCCCCCTTTTTTGTAAATGACAGGCAATTTCAGTTCACTATAATTACCTCGGGCTGAGGTTTGACTAACTCCACCTTTGGAAGATAAGGCAACCGTTTTATTACCTCTCAGCCAGGTGCCTGAGGGTGACAAGACATGACTTTATCTGGAGACCTGACAAGGTTATCAGCAGCTGCAAAGGGTCTGGACCTTGGAGCAGTGGCCATCAAGTGCTTCTCTTCCCTGAGATCCATTTCCCAACCCTTTATTGGTAGTTCATTTCGATCCAAAGACTAGCTCTAATTTCCTCAAGTTTTTCCGCATTCCTGCCTTGTCCTGTTGTGTTCTACTTGGAACAGAAGCAGCAGTAACAGAACAATCATAATTATGAGCATGTCAGCTGCCACCACGAGCCAATTCCATAGCACGAGCCTGAAAGTTTACCCATGGCCCCAAATACACAACAGGAGACATTTTAGTATCCTCTGGCTTAGCAGATTTGCAGGTACTTTTTCAGACGTGATACTTAATAAAATCTTTGACCTATGATGATGAAAATACAAAAAAAAAAAAAAAAAAACCAAATTTTATTGCCTTTACTTACTATGGTTCCTTTTGAAAACTGGAATATAATCCATACCAGGAGGCAGTGTAGTACTTGTTTCAGTAATAAAAATGTCTAGTGCTTGATCTTTTTATGTCTGCAGTTCATTTACATAGATGTCTACCCACACGTCAGTTTATTCTTTATTTCAAGCTATTTTACATGGGTTACCTTGGTTCTCTCTTGTGATATAAAAATGCGTGTTTCTGAAAATGATTTCCAAACTGTGTACTAGGCAGAGCTCTAATGCACGAAGAGTGCCCTTGTAGATAAACTCAGGCCAGTGTCCTGAGCTGCATCAAATCAGCATGCAGCCGACCTCCTGTCAGTAGAAATTATAGTGGGGCAAGGTAAAGAATGCTGGTTTTATTTATTTTGCTATATGTGAAGTCAGCCTGAGGGTAGGGGATGGGAAAGAAGGGGTGGGGAAGAGAATGGTGGGAAAGATGAGATAAAAACACACATACAGCCTTGCAATTGTGAGTGTTTATCTACAAGGACACATCAGAGGACCGATCCTGTTCAGTAATTTTTATAGACAGTATCCCACACTGGAAAGAGGACAGTTAAAAGTCCCTGCTAGTACCCTTATTACCATTATAATAAAAACCAAAACAGGATGTTTCTGAGTGCAGTGCACTGAAACACACGCACAGTGATAAATAAACCAATGAACACCCAGAACGCCAGCAGAGGAAATGTCAGAAGTACGACGAAATCTGACCCTGGATCCCTCTTCTCCTTGACGATATCCAACCTTGCACACCCACCACCATTCCATTGCCACCTGTACGCCACCCTCCACAGATAGCGTGGGTGGGACAGAGCTGCAGAACCTGAGATGCCTGAGCGCTCATGGCTCAGCGGCTTCTAACCTGGTCTTGGAACTACCTGCAGTGTGACTGTACAACCTCTCCCTGTAGACGTGTTCAAGTGCTTGATTCAGAGGTGCTGCCCACCCCCGCTGAGGCTGTGTGTAGTGGCTTTCTACAATCCCAGAAGTCCTGAATTCCAAGTACATTTGGCTAGAAGAGTTTCAAAAAAAGGGCTCATGGACCCACTGTTCTCACAAGGGCTCAGAAAAAATCTTAAGGACAGAAGCATTAAGGCAACTCTTGCAAAGATACATGAGGAGGCTTTGCTAGGAAGAACCCAGGTTCCAAACTGCCTCCAACCTTCACAAGCTCTGGAGCCACTTTTCATCTGTGGAATTGAGAGCATAACCTCCTCTGCAGGGTTGATTTAAGAATTTAATGAGACTACGGTAAAGCTCCTGGCTTTACTAAACCCTCAGTGAGTGAGGACGAGGATGGGGGTTGGGTAGAGTGCATTGATACAGACTCCAGTGCTGGCCGCACCAGGTTCCTAGGTTATTTTTATTTAATTTTGGCAAATGACAAGTACCTATCAGTAAGGTGGTATTTTAAATGCAGTCTTGAAGGGACACTTCAGTCTTGGGGAGGAAGAGCCCTGGGAAGGATCCACGTCCCACCCTGTCGGTGATGCAGTCGGATTGGAAGCGCTGATCCTGTTACTTAGCACCTATCGGTCAGGGCTGCTGCCCTTTCTGGGCCAAGGGACTGATATAAATGGTATTCCACAGACTAACCCAGATAATTTTTCCTGTTTTTCCTTTGAAAAGGGGGGCTTCCGGGAGGAAAGAGGGAAGGAGGAGGATGAATGATTAAGTGCCTCACTGCATGGCCCGGCTGCCCTCATACCCCTCTCCAGACCCAGGCAATCACTTCTCATCATGCTGAAACCAGCAGGAAGAAATGGTGGATGCCTTCTCTTTCTTCTTCATGTCCCCACACATCCTGTTTACCCAGGTTTGGGGGTTTGAGTTCACCTCATGCAAAAGCCCCCACTGCAGGCCAAGCCCTTGCTCCAGACCCTCTGCTCACAGGGCAGCAGCACCAATGGGTCTTCTCTCCAAAGCCCGGGGAGCTTGCCAGTCAGCGGAGGTTGCTGAGAAATTCACACTGAAGTCGCCCTTAGGAGCCAGCCTCACTGGCCTCTCACCCACTGTGATGTTTCCTGGTTTGTACCCAAGCCACTACTCACTCTGCCCAGCCATCTCACATTCTGAAGCAAGACCAATCAGAAATCGTGCTGGATACTCTCTTCCCATCTAGAAGCAATCAGCTACTCCACACAGCCTCGGGGTCACCAGACACAGCAGCGTGGCAGGGGAGTCTTCATTGCCTGTTCTGTTGTGTGATTCCATTGCATATTTTCCTTTTTATTCCGGTCTCCAAGGTCCCATTGTGCAGGTGATACTAATTCTTATGAAATGAGACCAGAAGGTAAAGAAAGTTCCTTGGCTCTCAGATATCCATCTTGCACGTAAGCAGACAGCACAAAATGCGAAGAAGTTAGTGAATAATGAGGAGTGAAAGGCAGGAAGGAGAATGCAGCTGCACAGGAAAAGGCACTTAGCACATGGGACCCTCACAAGCCATTGGGCCAGGGCCTGTGGGCAAAGCCAAGTAGAGAGAAAGGAGGACATTAGGTGGATGGTGCATGGGACCAACTGTTTTCAGATGACATTGGACTGAGATTTCACATACTAGCTCCATGTCAAAAGTTGGCCAACCATAATTGCACTTGGCCCGCCCTTCACCAGTGCCAAACAGAAGTGGGCACTGGTGACAGATTATACTGCAATGTCCAACGTCACAGAGAAAGGCTTTGCTGAGGTATTCATTTTACTTCTGTCCAGGTGACCTCCCTTCCCTGATTGTTAGTCCCTTTTTCTTTTTCTCCGGGAAGTCTCTTCTCATCCCTGTCCATTCCATCCCGTGGTAACAATTATTTACCACAGTACAACTATGTGCCACACATGTTGTAAAGTACTGCAGTGACATCCGTGAACAAGACAGACAATGCTTGACCTTGTGATTGTTACATCCTTAATTAATTCCTTTCTCTCGGTCTGGTCAGGAAAAAAAAAAAAAGGGTACTGCTAAGAAGTGACATCTAACAGGAATGAAAGCTGGTGGATGAAAAGCTTGAAAGAAAAATTTGCCTCCCTGCTCCTGGCACCATCTCCACCCCAGCCTCCCGGGCATGGGGTCTTTCAGCAAGATCCAGTCTGCCCTAATCTGAAGTGTTGGTAGACCAGCTGCCCAGACAGGAAACCTTATGTAATTCTGCAACCCTGACCTTGGGCCTTGAATCTTCCCCTCCTGTAAACAGTCCATTCAGTCCAGGAAGATCTGCAGACGTGGCTGGGACACATTTTGAAAAACACACACATTATTACACACGTTGAAAAAAAATTCCCTAGGCCTAAGAGGAAGTGCTATATCTGACTCAGTGGTAGAAAGCACTTCATAAAGTAATGGGACAAATGGAAACTTAATCCTAACAGATGAAACTGCCAGGGCAGTCACTTGTGTAGTGGATGACTCAATAGCACCTGTTGGAAAGCCCGGGAAAATGAGCCGTGAAATCCTGATCACATTCCCTACTAGAAGCAACACCCCTGCCTTGTAAATTAGTAAGCCCACTGTTCTCAACACCCTGGCTTCAACATGTGCGTCCTAGTTCTGTGAAGGCTATGATATGACTCACCTTAGCTACTGGCCAAATGATTCTTACTCAGAGCTCCAGGTTTTTAATCTTCAGTATTAAATAAACGGCCTAGGTAAATACTAGCCAAATGTCTGTCTACTTTCAAGATATTCCTTTGAAGTTATTAATTTCAGGCAACAACTGTTTTACATATGGTAACCTTCAATTTCTGATATTATTTAACGTATTGCCAAGCTTCATTAAAAGTCCACATTAGAAGTTTTAGACCTTAGCCCTTGGACCTGGGTCTTCTAAAATGGCCTTCCCCCAAACATCATTTAATTTCCTCTAATTTAGTTAATTAATGGAGCCTTCTGAAGAGAACAGTTACTTTGATCTGAACCTCCTAGTTTCCAGTTAACATTTCCAGACGGAGACAGAACAGATGCCAGCTTCTCTGGAGTAGCTGGAGCTACCAGCAACTCACGACTGTAATCATTCCTCCCAAACACAGACGGCCAAAGGGAGTACCTGAGAGGAAAAAGACAGGTTAAAAACACTGCCCTCGGCATTTTTGTGGGTGTTTGCCCCACACAAAGATGAAAGAGTTAAGGAGGGGCTTTGAGGCTTGCTCTCTGGGAAGCTGGGCCCGCAGTCTGGAAATCCTAAGTAATCCTTGCAAATAGGCTAACTGGAAGCCAGCAGTAAGAGTTAGAAGTGCTTCCGGCCTGAGATAAAGGTGTCTGCAAATAAAGGACAAATTCAGGTAAAAGTGGAAAATGCCAGTTCCACCCAGCAGGAACCCTCAGTTCTTCGCTATTAATCCTCACTGCCGTCTGCCCAGCCTTCAGCTGTGACTCGGAAGTGAAGAGACAGGTGAACATGGCCACAGCAGTTCTTCGTAACATGCCACCTTGAAAAATATTACCCTAGCTGCCACTTTTTTAAAAAAGCAAAAAAACAATTCCCAGCCCCAACCCAGAGTTTACCCTGCCGCTAGTATAAAACTTTGGTTAAGGTGATAAGGTAAAAGTAAGACATTCTGAGTCTTGGCTTCCATTCTTTGTGCTTTTTGGAAGACAGGTCCAGCAAAGATGTCCACCCCTCCCAAAGCTCCACTCGTTGACTTTTAGCTGAGCCGCGGATTTCAGGGGACATGGGTGATGTTCCAAGCTGGGCCACAAGGGAGCACTAGAGAGAAGGATTGTCAGCGGCAATGCTTTGTTTTCCAGACTTTGGGTTGGGGGGGAGGGGATTGGGTGTGGGGGTGGTGGGGGAGATGCAGCTGGCTGGAAAAAAATCCATTTGTTCCCTGAAATCATGCCCTTTGCCATTTCATAAGTCAAAGGTTGCCACGTTACCTGTTACCAAGTTCCCGAGAGTGCTTGGGGAAAATGTGGGCAAGAAAAGCACAGGAGAGTCCTTCAGCCTGGTAGGTTTCAAGCTCTTTCCAGTGGGCTGGCGCTGACATTTGGAGAGCAGCTGCTGTGGATTGCATGAGCATTGTTTGGTTGTAGTGCTAACAGAGGAGTGGCTGCCTCTTACATCATTTCCAGGCATCAAGTGCCTGGGGCTTTTTTTTTTTTTTTTTCTTTGTTAATGACTGTAACTTTCTGATCCCTCCCTCCCTGGATTTTTGTACAGTACATGCCCTGTGCAAAACAGCCTCACCTCAGGAAGCCCAAGTGTTGTAGTGACTTGTTAAAACAACTTGGGTGCCTCTTAAAAATAAAATAAATGTCCTGACTCTGAAACAAACCTTTCCATTCTTCCTCCATTCTGAGAACAATGTTGTGTTTGATTAGCAGCATAGCAGCCTCTCTCTAAAAGATCCATTCTCCCCAGGAGAGGCGGCTGCTATCAGTTGAATAGATCTCTAAGCCAGACATGCCGAGGCTTGGGGCATTTGTCTGGCATTAGGAAGTGTCTGGAATACTAGTAACTACCAACGGGCGAGTCTTATGACCACAGGGTCATTACATTACCCTCCCTCCCTTGTCCCCAGTCGCTCTCCTTCCCACACACTCACACAAGCATGCTTTTCTCTGCTTTCACTGAGGATAGTTGAGCCAGTCATCTTTGTGGGTTCTGTGCAGGATGGCTTTAGTGGAAATCATTTTCATAAGCCACCTCCCTTGAGCCAAAACTAACTAGGAGTGAAGGCGGCAGGGTGCCCTGGGCCTCTAACAGATGTAGGCCGAGAATGGAGGGTGTATGCCCACCCCAACAGCCTCTGAGCTCTGCAGTCTCACCACTGACCACCACACTTTGGGTGGCCTGTAAACGGGAAGCTGTAAATATTTTGAAACAAGGTAGTGATTTTTCCATGTGGATTTTGTTTTGTGTTGTTTCTCTCTTTCTGCAGTAGCTTACAAGTTGCAGCTGGGCCTCCCTTGTTGATCACTCCAATTTCATTCACTCACTAAGCCTTTCGTGAGTCCCTGAGGGGTGCAGAGTGCTGTGCACGGAGGAATCTCTCATGGAAAGCATTGTGCTTTACTAGACAAGGTGTTTGAGGAAAGGTTTATTGGGGGGATGAATCGAGGTGGTTTGGGTTAATGAAGAGATGGGAGTTGGAGCCCTGAGCACTCTACCACTTAGTACCCATGTGACTTAGGGACATCGGTTACCTGCTCTGAGCCTTAATATTTCCATCAGTCAGATGTCGATAATGGGATCTTCTTCACATGTGAGATCATGTCTGTTAAATTCTTGTCACACTCTCTGATACAGAGTAAGGATTTACTCTCTGGTGCTTTGGAGGATCTAGTGGCATGTCAAGGGTCTAAACTAATTCTCCATCTTCTTGTCTTTGTCATTGCCTTGATTCGTGTTTTTTCCCAGTGGAGGAGGACTGTAGCCAGCGCCCAATCTGTCTGACATGCAGTGGGGCAGTGCAGCCTGCACAGCACATCAGCACATCAGCACGGGGAGCATGACTTGCTCAAGTCCTTGTTAAGGGAAGGACTTCTGGGCCTGCTTGGCTGGAAGCAGCAGCAGCCAGCTTGCCTGTTAGCGGTTTTGTCCTCATCAATGCCAAATGTCCTCATCTGCTTTCCCAGATGCCAGCACATTTGTCCATGCTACCAAACAGCCTTGTTGGTAGCACTTTCCCCGGCCTCCTCTTTAGGTTTCCTTCTTTGACTATTTAGCTTCACTGTCAATGGGACCCTACTTCTTAAAATTCTTTTCTATAATTTCACACATATTCATGAAGCCACAGGAGCTCCAGTTTGAAAGAAATCTTGTCACCTAGTTTAGTTTCCTGTCATGTGTTTGTACAATTTCCATAACTTCCCAGCCAAAAGATGAGCTGCTCTGTACACACATCCCGGGACTGAGAACTCACAGTGGGGTCTTCATATTCCATCTGTGAGCAGCTAACAACTAGAAACTTATACTTTATGCCTCTCTGAGCTCTTATCTTTGTGGTTTCCCTTGGGGACCTATACAGAACAAGTCCATGCCATCCTCTACGCAATAGCCCTCCAAATAGTTGAAAATCCTTGTCTTCCTTCTCTTCCAAACAAAACATCCTCTTTTTTTTTTTTTTTTTTTAGTTTTTATTTTTATTTTATTTTTTAAAAATTTATTTATTTATTTATTTATTTTTTAATTTTATTTTTTCGATATACATTGTGGCTGATTATTGCTCCCCATCTCCAAACCTCCCTCCCTCCCCTCTCCCCCCTCCACCCCAACAATGTCCCCTCTGTTTGCTTGTTGTATCAACTTCAAGTAATTGTGGTTGTTATATCTTCTTCCCCCCCCCCCGGTTTTGTGTGTGTGTGTGTGTGTGTGTGTGTGTGTGAATTATATATTAATTTTTAGCTCCCACCAATAAGTGAGAACATGTGGTATTTCTCTTTCTGTGCCTGACTTGTTTCACTTAATATAATTCTCTCAAGGTCCATCCATGTTGTTGCAAATGGCAGTATTTCATTCGTTTTTATAGCTGAGTAGTATTCCATTGTGTAGATGTACCACATATTCTGTATCCACTCATCTGATGATGGACATTTGGACTGGTTCCAACTCTTGGCTATTGTAAAGAGTGCTGCAATGAACATTGGGGAACAGTATACCTTCGACTTGATGATTTCCATTCCTCTGGGTATATTCCCAACAGTGGGAGAGCTGGGTTGTATGGTAGATCTATCTGCAATTGTTTGAGGAACCTCCATACCATTTTCCATAGAGGCTGCACCATTTTGCAGAACATCCTCTCTCTTTAAACCATTCCTCATAATGGATGGTTTTTCTCTCCTGGGAGCAATCTGCAATGTCCTGTTAAAAAGAGGTGCCCAGAATGAAATGCAAACAATAATCCTTCCATCGTTCTAGATACTACCTTTCTATCCATACATGCCTTTTCAGATATAGGCATCTTACCTGACATTAAAACCGTAAGTCCAGTCTTTCCCATTCTGTATTTCTGCTGTAGTCTTTTTATGTCCCACATATAGGTCCTTCCACAGTTTGTTTTTTAATTTGGCCTCTTACAACATTTTGCTTTCTAAATAGTCTCAAGTTACCTCTCTATTATGTTTTTAACCTCACTTGTGCTGCCCTGGTCTCTGGATTTGCAAATGTTCTACACCAGTGCTCCTCAGACTGTCTCTGGGGAGGGGCTGGTTTGTTTGTCTGATCTTCATTCCACTGCAGATTAATGCTTTGGTAAAAGGTAATAAAAATGAATTACTAGAAAAAGGAAATTTAAAAAGCAAAGATATACAAAAACAAGCCACTCTTTAAAAATTATTAGATTCAGCAGACAAAACACTCTGTAAAATTGCTATAAACGTTTCTAAAAGCCTCTCTCAGTTTTCATACCGTAGTTCACCAAGCACAACAACTAGTTTCTGCACTGGCTCCTTTCTGCAGACCACACTCTGAACAGCGCCGCTCTGTACACAGAGGTGTGCTAGAAAGGCTTCACAATTGCCTCTCCAAGGGGAAACCTGCTCATTTACAGCGTTTTCTAATTCCCATGATGTAAATACTCATACCAAGGTCAATTTCAGGCTACCAGAGAAATGTCACTGGATGCAGAGGTGGGGAGAGCGGTGCACAGTTGACTTTAGCAAGCTGCTAAGAGCCATCCAGCACCCCACCGTCAACCGCATCAGATTTTTAAAATCTTCTTTTTAACAAAGCCCTTTGGGCTTTTAAAACAACTGCTGTTCAAGTGGACCAAATCAGGAGAGCTTTGCCCTTGCCAGATACTAGACAGTGGTTTGAGGCAGCTCTTCTCTCTCTGGTGGTCTCCAGTTCAAAAGGAAGAGACCATCTGATGCAAGTCACAGGAAATCCAAGGTTGCCTTCACCATGAGTTCTGCCTGGAGGTTACTACTTCGCAAGGCTTGTCAAACCACAGCCTGGTTTGTGCTCTATAAAAACTTAGGATCATGTTTACATCAAAAAGATGTTTGACTACTGTACAACTGTATTTATCTGAATGTATAATTAATTCTTTTGTTGTCATATTGTGTTTTTATTTGTACTTTCTTATGGGCTTGTTCTCTCATATTTGAAAGAATTTCTAAAATTCAATAACCAGGGACCGCTAAATAACTCCTCAGCATAAATTTATGGTGTGTGACTCATTAGCTTAGCCAATAAGAGCTTATTAATGAAAAGATACAAGAAGTGGCTTTTATCCCACATCTGTTTTGTGGCCACCTGACATATGTGTACTCTTGATCACAAAGGATAACCAGAGTGGGAAGAGAGCCTAGGTAGTTTGCTAGAAAACCTTCACTGCTACAGAGTAAAATCATTCCAGGTGCAGGCCTTTCTGAAGCTTGTAACATTAGCATTGTCTTTCAGTGCAAATATAGACAGTATTGAATAGTCACCTAAAAGCTGAAATGACAGGAATTTGTTCTCATGTGTATTCTCTATAACATATTTATTTTATTTTTATTTTATAACTTCCTAACTCAAATGTGAAAACCAACCTCTGGTGTCTCTGTGCCCTCCAGTATTCACTGAGTGGAAATGGGTCATTGAATCTGCACCTCTGTTTCTGCTGACTCTTCTCATAAATAGATAGGAGTCCTTTCAGCCAACTTTTCACTGGCATAGTATATCAGGACCGAGAGAAGGAAAAAAAAAATCACTTTTTGAAATGAACGAATAAACATATCAGGGGAAAGAAAAGCAATATTTTTATTTTATTTTATTTTTTTGGTGGCCGGCCAGTAAGGCGATCTGAACCCTTGACCTTGGGGTTATCAGCACCACGCTCTCCCAAGTGAGCTAACCAGCCAGCCCCTAAAGGAAAACAATCATAATGATTAAAATACAACATCATGTTTCACTTGCATTTTAAAATTGCTCAAGGAGCACTTGTGTTTTTAGATCATTCTTCTTAAGAATGTTACTCTTAAACAAATGAGGTGTTTCACTTACTGTGTATAAGCCACTTATTCTTTCTGCTTTGACCAGTCAGGACTTATGAACTTATGTCTCACCTTCTTTGGTCCTCCCTGTATCTACCACATCCCTGCTGTTACTAAGACCTTTTTGGTGGACTCTAAGGTCTTTCGGGGTGCTGAATCATGAGAGCAGAATTTTTTTTAAAAAGACACTCTTAGGAGAGGTGAAAGATTTGGGGCTCAGCCTGCAAAGCTAGAAAGAATGATGCTGGGAAAATTGGGGGATTTAGTAGCCTGAGTTTCTGGAGCAGCCTCAGAGTGCAAACGAATTGGGGAGTGAAAACTGTGAGTTGTGATTTAGACTCTCTTTCCTGTCCTTCAAAAGTCAGTCTTAAAGATTTGAATTTCTTTAAAGTTCCTTTTTGATGACTGGATGGTCCTTCTTTGAGTCTGACTCCAGCAGAATTGTGCCAAGCTTTGCACTGCAGGAAAACCTCTTAATAAAGCCCCTCTGACATAACACCATGATAGCTCCCTTATTCAAAGTGGGTCAATCTCAAATTCTTATCTCCTTTGAGAGTTGGGGCTGGGCCAGCCTGTTGGAAAAGCAATGTCCCCAGTGTAGAGATGAAGGAATTTTTCCCTCCACCATGAAGGTTTGAGTTTGCTGAAATAAACAGGCAATAGATAGATTAACAGGAGAAAAAGCATAAAGTATACAAATTTATTACCAGGCAAGTGTGTGTGCACAGGAGCTCCTCAAAATATGACACTCAAAAAGGGCCAGATGGTTGAAGCTTAAATACCCTCTTCAGAGGGGAGAAAGAAGTGGAGGAACGTAGGCAATTTTAAGGGATGGTGAATGATTTTTTTTTAGGGGAGTTGAATGGACCCAAAGAATAGGTAAGAGCTCTTGACAAAGTCTGTCTAGATGTAGTGAAATTCCTCAGTTTTCCATCCTGTGATATAAGTTTAATCTTCCCTGCTTAATATAATTTCAGGGAGGGGTCAAATGCCTTTGTATTCCTTCTGGAGGAGCTCCAGACAAGGGAACTTGAGAGAGTTTCATCCTGTGCTTGGGGGAAAAAACAGGAGGTCAGAGAGTCATTGGTTCTGAGGCTGCTTCTAAGGCCTTTTAATCTCCTTTAGTTCAAAGTGCTCAGCATGCCAACGTGCCACCCTTTGGAGTATTGTTTTCTGAGCCCCAATGTCAGTATTCTCTTTTTCGAGTCTAACCCAAGTAAGTTTCCAGCATTACCGTTGCTGTCCTGGAAATCTCGATTGATCCAGGTACCCAGAGTTATCCGTATTGATATGGAAGAGGAGCTGACAACAGCCACCAGGTGGCATCAAATTGCAGGTGGCTTGGGGAGTGTATGGACCACACAGGACAGTCAAGTCCCCAAGTCCAGTCAATACACTGGAAGCAATGTGGCCTGGACCCGACCCCCCCCCCCATTATGACACATCACATCATCATGGCAAGGTTTCAGTGTATATCACAGCAAATGGCACTACTCAGGGCTGCTTTGTCCAGTTTTGATTATCCACACTGAAAGAGGAAACCGAGGAGAGCTAACAAAAAGCAGTAAATCATCCAAAAGACCAGACATTTCATGCTGGACTGTACTATTTTGCTTCTATGGAATACGAGTGGGCCAAATGTCCTGAGAATCCGTTTTGAACAAAATAATAAGTTCACATTGTAAAGACTTGTCATAGGAGAAGCAATAAACTGACCTAGTTTCATTAGAGAGATTCTATCCGAACTATGGCTCCCTGCACCTCCCCCCACTCAGTCTTCAGATGAATAACTGAGACTGGGCATTACCCCAGGCAGGGCCACCATCCTTCAAACTTTTCTAGGAACAAGAAGGTAGCTCCACATGGATTTAGACGCATGAAACTAAATTGAGTGAGACAAAGTATCAACAATATCCGTGTTTACATTATTTAGCCAGAGACTTAACTGTGGGCTAGTGGGAGGAACCTGAGGCTGGGCTGGTTCTGTTCCCGACTCTGCACCTTGCAGGCACTGTGTGATCTTCCATGAGTCGCATAACTTCCAGACTCATTAGCTAAAAAATGAGGAAGTTGGACCTGCTTATTGCTAGCTCTGTCCAAGTGTTAAAGGTGTATGTCTCAAGCAGTGAGCTTAGGAGGAAGGTTTTCCTGGGGTGAGCCTCTGCCAGTCATCCATCCAGGTAACTGAGAGGTGACTACATTTATATTATGTTCATTACCCTCCCCTGCTTCCAGAGTACATATGATATTGTAATGTGACGTTTGCGTGATTTATTCCTTCAATTCTCGGGCAATCCCTGGGAAGCAGCCCAACATTACTGTGTGTGTCTCTTTTATGGTTAAGGAAGTTACTCCAAATCATCAAGCAGTGGAACAGCAGGACAGCATAATAGGATGCTTTTGTTTATAGTTCATTATAGGATGTTTCCTTTCAGTGGCCTGAGGAAACAGCTTCATTATTACAGCAAGCATTTCATTTAGGCCCGAGAAGTAGCTAGAACCGAGGTAATAGGCTGGGATTGCATGGCCGGGTCTAGCTCACTTGCTGTAACAATAGTGATGCCAGCTATGAGTGGAAAAGTCATGGAGGGGTGGGATGGGGAGAAAGTGATGGAAACAAAATAGTTTGAATCATTTGAAGAGGACTAAACAAAAGTACTCAGAAAGCTTGTAAAGGAATTGCTCTTTACTGACAGGAGTTTCCACCTGGAAACTTCATTCTCATTATTTGATCTTTTTTCCTAAATCATGTTCCACAAATGGAAAGCAGAAAACCAATGCGTAAAACTTCTTCAAAACCATCAGCATTATAATCAGAGGGTCAGCGAGAGGGGCTAGAGGCTGCTTCAGCCAGAGCCTCAAAGAGAACCTTGACTAAATTGTATGAATCCCAAAAGGAAGCCTTAGCCACCTAGATTCAGGCTCTTGGTCAAGTCACCCTAAAGGAAAGCACTTTAGGGAGTACGTTCATACAGACCTGTATTAGTCCATTTGTGTTGCTTATAACAAAATACACAGAACTGGGTATTTTATAAAGAAAATGAAACTTATTGCTTACAGTCTCTGAGGCTGGGAAGTCCAAAGTCCATCTGGTGGTGGCAGCAGCAACCCAGGGGTCTCACATTGCAAGATGGTGGAAGCAGAGACAGGAGAGAGCAAGACAGATTATCGTCTTCTTTTAAAGCCCTCAGAACCCCACCCCTGACCACCATTTCAAATCCATTCACTACTGCAAGGTCCTACAATCTAATCCCCTCTTCAAGGCTCCACCTTTCAGTTACCATAATAGGATTTCCCACCCTCTTAACAGTCACTGTGGGGGCTAAGTTTCTTATACATAAAACCTGGGGAATACAATTCAAGCTTCAATGAGTTTTGGGGGGACATAATTCAATCTACTGCAAGACCCAACATGCACACAAAGACTTACTTATAAACTCGTATGTAAATTTATTTTTACAGTAGGAGACTTTTGTACAGTGTGTTCCCATATTCTCTCTCAGTGAGTAGTTCTGCTCAGAAAACAAAAATTCCAAAGAAAAGTGTATATAATGAGCACCTATCTAGAAAAAGAAAAAGAGAGAGAGAGGATGGGAGGGAGGGAGAAAGAGGAAAGACAGAAAGAGAGAGAAAGAGAACAAAGGAAAGGAAGGAAGGAAAGGCAGGAAGAGAGAAAGACTGGAAGGAAGGAAAGAGGGAAGGAAGGAAGGAAGGAATAAATGAGCAAACGAACTGGGCATTGATCAAGCAAGTTGCAGGAAGCTATGAAGTGTTCTGTGCCCCACCAGGCACTTGCCATTAGGATCAGAACACGCACGCTCATGACCTCTTTACTTTCCCTTCTTCTTTTCCAAAGTGCATTATCAACCACCAGAATCTTCTCTAATGAGTTCCTTTGTTTAACAGTGGCTATATTTAATGTTTTCCTGAGAAGGCAGAGACTCCCCTCACTTTTTGTGTGTACATAGCGCATTGTTGCCTGGGAAGATTTCTACTGATCTTGTCTAGTTTATGTGGATTCATATTAATTTTCATTTCAGAAACTTTCCTTTCAGAGGTTGATGTTTTCCAGTCTTTTTTCCCCTCAGTTTTGTGGGAGTGTCACCTCATAGGAGATCCAAATATCCCCCCTAAAGCAGAACTCTCACTTGGTCTGTCAACGAGCTTGTTTTCATGTTAAATGTCTCAGTGTGTTTCATGTGCCCTAATTTCCAATGGCCGTCAGTTGCAATATCAGAAATTAAAACCCACACAGAATCACAGTGTCTTTGTTTTCACTGTCTTCCAGTGTCATCTTGCATTACAACATATAAGAAGACACCACCTCCAGTCCCACCCAGAACTACCACGAAACCTTTCATTTCTATCACAGCCCAGAGCAGCACAGAGTCTGCCCAGGATGCCTACATGGACGGACAGGGCCAGCGAGGAGATATAATCAGCCAGTCTGGACTCAGCAACTCCACGGAGAGCCTGGACAGTATGAAGGCTCTGACAGCCGCCATCGAAGCTGCAAATGCCCAGATCCACGGTCCCGCAAGTCAACACATGGGCAATAACACTGCCACTGTCACCACCACGACCACCATAGCCACGGTCACCACAGAGGACAGAAAGAAGGACCACTTTAAGAAAAATCGATGCCTGTCTATCGGGATACAGGTAACAGCCTCCCTTTCTGTCCTTTGAGATAGCAACCAACAACTAAGAAATCTAACACTTTTTTTCCCCAGAAGGTTTGCTCTCTTGTCATTTGGGATGATATAGCTGTGTGGAGGACCAGATTTTCAAATTATTGGCTCTGGAATCCCTAGGTTGTTAAATGTGATCAAAATTATGAAGGTATTTTGGGCCGAGCCCGTGGCGCACTTGGTAGAGTGCTGCGCTGGGAGCGCGGCAACGCTCCCGCCGCGGGTTCGGATCCTATATAGGACTGACCAGTGCACTCACTGGCTGAGTGCCGGTCACGAAAAAACGACAAAAAAAAAAAAAAATTATGAAGGTATTTTGTCTGTAAGCATGATGAGCAGCTATTATCTTTGTTCTCTAAATTGAATGTGTGACTCAAACTGTAGGATAACTCCAGTACATGAACACAATCAAACATAAGGTGCCTTCAATGACCAATGCACGTGCTGATTCATAAAAAAGGAGTGGACATCCAAGAATAACCCCGGTCACAGGGCTGCGGTACGACCTGTTCAACACTATTGAATTACCACACGAGAGCAGAAACGTGAACCACTTCTCACAGATGTGGGAGTTAGAGCAAGCAAGACCCGAGTGACCGACAGCGTGAAGAGCAGTAAGTCACATCACAGCCTCGTGAGGAACGAGTGCACATCAGTCCCAGCCTCGCTGTTGGCCAGTTAATCACGCATTTCATAAGAAGTGGTAGAAAACTCAGCAGGCTTCTTAGTTCAGTACACTGTTTTTCACTTTTCCAAGAGAAGATCACATTGATTCCGCCTTATGTTTTACATCTGTTTAGGTTGCTTTATCCTGCTGTTTCCTTCTATCAAAGAAGAGTCATTCTTTTTCCTCGTTTTTGTTGTGCTGTATCATTCTGCAGGTGCCCTTTGAATAATAGCTTCTCAATGTGATGTCCAATTAATCTGTCCACACTGAACCAACTCTAAGGCACGTCTAAAAGCCAGACGTGGGGTACATTCTCACGACTGTGTACTTTCAACAGTCCATTCTGCAAAGTCCACTTTTAAAGGCTAATTAATCTTTCTCTAGTAGCAGTGAGTCAAATACCTTTTTATAATCTACAGGCTACCATAGTACAAGTTGTCAAGTGTCCTGAAAGAACTTGTCACATTGGTGCTTGGGAGTAGATGACACAGTGAGAAGCAAAGGCCCAAGGCCCCCCACCCTCTCCACCCCTGCCCATGTCTTCCCGTGATTCCACTAGAAGTTAATTCTCCACGCGCCACCCAAAGGATTTTGAGGCGTGGGGAAGAGCAGAGGTTAGCTTTGTGTGTTGTCCTAGGCAAACTACTTCATCTTCCTGAGCCTTGGGTTCTTCGTTTATTCCTCCCAGGATTATTCTGAGGATTGAATTTTTTAAAATCTAGCTTCCTATGGGGGTTATTATTTAATGGGCACAGAGTTTCAGTTTGAGATGATAAAAAAATTCTGGAGATGGAAAATGGTGATGGTTGCACAATAATGTGAACGTACCAAACTGAACCACTTAAAAATGGTTAAAATGGTAAACTTTATGATATGTATATGAGTATTTTACCACCACAAAAATCTCCCTTTTTTATCTGGCACGTAGTTGGCTCCAAAGAATGTTAGTTTGCTTTGACTTCCTTAATAGCCAATTCAACTTGTTCTTATTTTAATTTATATTATTTCCAGTAGGTAATACATTTCCATTGTTCGAAATTCAAAACTCATAAAAAGGTACCATAACAAGCCTCTCTCCCATTCCTATTCAATATATTCAGTTCTTTCTAGATGAAATCAATATAATCAATATTTGCATCTCTATACAGAGATATTTTGTATATATTCATGCAAATTGTTAGCGTATACTCACACTATTCTACACGTTGCCTTTTCTCACTTAACAGGATAATCTGAAGATAATTGTTTATCAGTCTTACTTTTCATTTTACTTAAAAGCTTCTCTACGCTTATCTTCAGCAATTCCCAGGCTCTGCTGTTTGGTCTTATAGGCTCCTCCCCAAATAATCCTTACTTGGAATAAAGCATTTATACATATAAAATCTAACTCTTGTTATTATCTTCACCCAGTAAGATGGAACTACTCTGAAATCCACATATAATGTTGGGGAGAAAAATATTTTCTTCAGAGATACTCCCCTTTCTTAAATATTTGATTGTTTCTGTGAGCAAAAAACCTGCTCTTCTTCTTCCTGCAAGCATTGTGCACCTGCTGTATCAATTATAGCAAAGCACCGAGCACTTTACACGAGTCCTGCAGTTAACCCTCCCGCACCCCTATGAGATGGGTATTATCGCTGTCTCCATCGTACAGATGAGAGCACAGAGAGGTTAAGAACTTGCCCAAGGTCGCCCATCTTATGTTGACAGAGCCAAGGTTGTACCTAGATGTCTAACACAACCACATTATTCTGCTTTCTTTGATTTAAAAAATTCAAGATACAAAATGTTCACCGAATTTCATTATTTGGAGATCTAACTTAAATACTAGTCCCCCAAATATATAACACTGGGATCTTGGGCTCCCTCCCACCCTTTCCCTCTTTAGGACCAGGGATTCCAAGCTTTTTCCAACATTTTTAACTTAATCTGCAAGTAATAGTTAATATTATAACCATATTCACTTATAACCTATGTGAACTTAGACCAATTACTTAATGTCTCTGTGTCTCAGTTTCCTCATCAGGAAAATGAGAATAATAGTCCTTATTTCATACAGTACCTGTTGTAGTAAAAACTGATGTAATATACATAAGGCTTTAAGTACAGTGCCTGGTATAATAAGGGCTCAACAAGTATTAGATTTAGTTGTTATTATTAATATTATCCTTTAAAATCATAATTAGCCAAATACACTGAAATTTTATCACTGCTGTGGCTTTCTCAATTTTTTTAGAAAATTTAAATACTCTGCAATTTCTTTTAAAATTTTTGGAAGCCACTTTATAAGTTTAAGTAGATTATCATAGATACCATATAAGAAAGGTGACATTTGTCAATATTTGGATCTAACTAAGAGGGTGAAAGTCACAGAGCTAAATTTACCTATAGTGACTACAGTTTAGGAGATACTAACACTGTGATGCAAGTGGGAGCTGGCAGTGTGGACAGGCGGGGGAGGCTTGAACCAGGACGACAGTGGCCACGCTTCTCATTCTCATGACCGCTGCTTCCTTTCTTTCCCCTTTTTTCTGTGCATCGAGGATCATGGTTTTTAAGGGAAATAACTGATCGCGTATCTTTTGAAAAAAGTTTCACTGGGTAATATTGACACTACTCCATGGTGCCAGGCTGTAACACCCTGCGTTGGCTGATGTCCTAAGCACTTTTAATTTACATCAGTGGAGCCCTTTGGTGTTGGTTATCAGGCTCGGTTCTCAGACAGTGGCAGTTTGATACACAAAATTGGTTACACGGGAAAGGAAGGCAGTAAGTAGTTACCACTCCTAGGACCAGGGAAACAAAAAGGGAAAGGTGGGGTGACCAGAACTCAGGAGCTCAGAAGAAAGGCCCTGGACTGGCCTGTGCATAGACCACTGAGGTGGGCTCGGCCAGTTGGGCCGGGACTTCTGCGGGGTGGGAGCCACTGGTGCCCGGGCCAGAGGTGGCAGCCCCGGCTGCCCTCGGATGCTGCCGCGACGCCAGCAGAAGGTGGAGACAGGAAGGAAGTCTCTTCCCTCCTCCCACCTTCCTTTGTTAGAACATAACTGGAAGCCGCCAGCAAGGAAGCCTGGGAAATGTAGTTTGGGAGTCCTGACCCCAGAGTCACAGAGCAGATGGGTGTAGACGATGGGCTTGGAGCTGCTGACGGTAAGCAAATGACAGGGCACTTTGTCCTAGGTAACTAAATGCTACTTCCTTCAATGAACTTGTGTGCTAAAGAGCCTACGATGGGTGGGACGAATATGCAGTCTTGGTTCTATCGTTCTAGCAGGAGTGTCTGGCACCACTCAGTATGATTCTGGGGTATTTAAAGATATGTATTTTCATATAATAAGGCTCCAAAATAACTCAAGTCAAGTACTTTAACTGGTGACTTCTGTGTGTGTGTGCAGAGTGGGGACTGGTTGCTTTGGATTTGGAGCAAAGTTGTATGTCTTTATACTAAAAGTAATGGGCAAAATTAATTTTTTGTTGTTTTTTTCTTAAAATTGCAAAATGAGTACAGCATTATACAGCATTATTATAAGGACTCATATGATATAAAAGTATAATGAACAAAATATGAAACTCTCCCTTCTTTCTCACCCCCAACTTCTACTCCACTCCCCAAAAGTGACCACTGGCAGCAGTTGGTTACACTGTTTTCATCTCTCAAGAGTCATTCTAACTACAGATGAGTTTCACACACCAGCTTTAGACCCCAACTCCACCACCTCCACCTGGTAGATTGTGACTTTTATCTATCATCATTTAACTCATGTTGCAAAACAGACTAAAAGAGCTTTAAGCTTAATCGTTCATATTATGTGAAATGCGATTACTTTCTCATTCTTTGAATTAAAAATGAAAAAGTCATTTGAGATTGAACTCCTAAAACTTATTTATTTCCTTTAATACCTGTCCAAATGTAGAGATATTTTATGCCCTATGAGAAGAAATAAGACCAACAGCAAATGATGAAACTTATCTCTGCCAAGTTAACTATTTTAAACAATACAAACCAAATGAATTGTTACTATGATTTGAAAGAGGGCTTTGAAAAACAAAAATGTCATATAACCTATGATTCACAATTGATTGACCTAAAACAGTAAAGGAAAACTAAGGAGATAGTTTCAATACATTTGGGCTTTGTGAACTTTTTTTTGATATCCTTGAAATCAGCATCAGTGTTTATTTGGGAATAAATTTGGGGGGCACTTATCTCAAGTCAAAACCAATGAAGTCACAAAGGTAATTTTAATGGATTCCATAAAGAAGAAATATTGCAGTTATGTTTTCCAACCATTATGCATTAAAACTAGACATTAACACTAAACAGAACAAAATCTAGCCATTTGAAAATATTAAAACATCTAAATATCATTTGGATTAAAGAAGAAATTTGAGATTATTATGAAATAAATGACAATGGGAATTCTGTAAGTCATCACTATGGGCTGTGGCCATACCTTAAGATCTAAGAAGAATTCATAGCTCTGTGTTCTTTCGTAATTAAGGAAGAAATATTACAATATAAACTAAACATTTAATTCACAAAGCTAGAAAAAGAACAACAAATTAAAAGTGAGGAATTAGGTAATGATGAAAGCAGACATCAATGCATTAGAAAACAGAATAGAGCAATGGCATAACAACTAAAGTAGAATTGATAAATTAAAGTAAAATTGGTTCTTTGAAAAGACCAAATAAATTGACAAGTCTATTTGAGAAAGGGGGAAAATACAAATCAACAATAGTAGGAACGAGAAAAGAATATGACCTTTTGAAAAATTATAGAAGATTCTTGTGACAATTTAAAGCTGATAATTTTAAAGTCAAGATAAAATACACATACAATAAATTACCAATACTGACATAAGAGGAACAATAAAATTTGGGAGAAGAAACCATAAAATAAATTGCAAAAAAAGTAAAAAGAAAAAATACCTCCCCAGGATGGTACAGACTTGATTTTACAGAAAAGATTTTCCTGATATTCAAGAATAAAATAATTACTATGTTACTGAAGGCATTTCATATTAAAAGAAAAAAGTCAAGATTCTCAATATATTTTATTAAACATAACTCTGTATCCAAACTTGAAAAAATACAAGAATAATTAATTATAGAAAAACATGATTACAAATATAGATGTAAAAAATTTGAACCAAATTTGAGAATTGATCCAAGCATATATCTTTAAAAAATAATATACCATTATCAAGTAGTGTATATCTCAGAAATTCAAAGTTATTTTAGCCTTTGGGGAGAAAATTCAATATCCAAGTAGATGCTAAAAAGTATAACATATGGTAAAATTCAGAAGCTATTCCAAATATTGACATGCATATTGACAAGCATCTATAAGAAACCAAATTAAACTTCTATTTAAAGGTGAAATGCTAGAGATATTATAATCAGAGTAAGAAATAATATAAGGATTCCTGTTTTCACAAGCTTATTTAGTAATATTTGCCTTTATTAGACAAGACACAAGACAGGAAAGATGAATGAGGTATAAATATTCCGAAGAAAGAGCAAAATTGCTTTTATTTGTAGATAATATGCATGGCCACCTAGAAAATCTAGTGAAATCACTGAAAATCCATTAGAATTCAGAAAAGTTGAAGAATGCCTACAATATAAATTTTAAAAACCCAATAACTTACCTATATATTATCAATAAACAGAAAATATAATGGTGCAAAAAGAACCCATTCATATTAGTATCAAAAAACTATAAGACAACAAGATTGAGCTTCAGAAATAATATACATATTTTTGAAAACTATATAAAAACTTCCCTTATGTGAAATATAAGACTTGAATAAATGGAAAACTATTCAATATTCCTACATAGGAATACTCCATAGTTTAAATGCAGCAATTCTCTCAAAATTAATACAAATATTTTAAGAAATTCCGGTAAAAGTTACAATGTGATTTTTTTTTTTTTTTTTTTTTTGTCGTTTTTTTTTTTTTTTTCGTGACCGGCACTCAGCCAGTGAGTGCACTGGTCAGTCCTATATAGGATCCGAACCCGCGGCGGGAGCGTTGCCGCGCTCCCAGCGCAGCACTCTACCAAGTGCGCCACGGGCTCGGCCCTACAATGTGATTTTTATCACTTGGTGGGGGCTAAAAGGAGGAATTTGACAATTTTTTTTTTTTTTTAAAGATGACTGGTAAGGGGATCTTAACCCTTGACTTGGTGTTGTCAGCACCACGCTCTCCCAAGTGAGCTAACCGGCCATCCCTATATAGGGATCTGAACCCATGGCCTTGGTGTTATCAGCACCGCACTCTCCCAAGTGAGCCACGGGCCGACCCGGAATTTGACAATTTAATGTGAGAGTTTACTTAGAAATTAATACCCCAAAATAACCTATAAATTTTTGCTTTGTTTGGTTGCTTTTAATGACAGTTTTTTAGAAAAAGAACTACAGGAGGCTTGTCATAAAAAATATCAGGATTTATTACAAGATTATATTAGGAAAAAAGAGTGGGAGAGCCAATAAAGCAAGTAGATCAATAGGTCAGAAAGAGGTCTATATGTATGGGAATGTATGGATAAACATATATGGGTAAAGTTTGATATAAGATTAAGTTGGCACCTCAAATAAAAAAGATGAATTAGTTAGCAAATGTAGCCAGATCAATTGACGATCCAAGACGGTGGCGGGGGATGTGAGGGAGGGAGGTGCTAGATTGCTACATATATCTTACACACAAACAATTCAGGATGGTGGATTGAAGAATTAAATATGAAAACCAAACCAAAACAACAATCTGAAAGCATAAAAGTAAATACAAGAGAACTTTAAAAAGAATGCTCAGAATAAGGAAGGCCTTCCTGAACCATAAAAGCTAGATATGACTGCATGATAAAATTCTCTACAAAGAAGGATGAAGTTTAAAAAACAAATGATAAAGCAGTCCCCCCAGCTGACTCAGTTGGCAGAGCATGAGGCTCTTAGAAGAGAAATGATAAACTGAGGGAAAATACAGTATATATAACAAAGAAAGGATTTAGGGTCACAGATATTTAAAAAATCCTATGAATAAGAAAATAAAAAAACAATGCAATGGAGGGGAGGGGAAGGAACTAGCAAAGGATATGAACAGGAAATTTACTGATAGAAGTACAAGAGGCCAATAAATATTTTCACCTATGATATTAGCAAAAATTTGAAAGTTTACCAACATTTAGTATTGGTGAGGGTGTAGGGAAATTGCTACCCCCATCCACTGACTGCAGGAGGATGACAAATGCTCTGAAGAGCAATTCGGCAATACTCCTTACATTGCACTTATTCAGTATCTTCCACCTAGCATTTCTACTTCTAAGAGTTTTTCTACACAACGTTTACACAATTGTTCAAAAAGATACATGCAAAATATTATTTGTGATATTATACTTAATAGCAACAAACAGCAAATACCCTGATGCCTATGCTGCTTAAATAAGTAGTCATTAAAAGAATTATTTCTGTAGCCAAAAAAATGATTGCGGTACAGCTACATTTACTGACATGATAAAATGTCCAAAAGATAACACTGATAAGAAAGAAAGAAAATTGCAGGAAAAATATATATAGTATAATCTCCTCTATGTAATTTTAGTATTAATAATCAAATACATATAGATGATAGGCAAATACACATCAAAGAATTAACAGTAGTTCTTGGGGGACTTTTGCTTTCTACGTTACATATTTCCGTATTTTAATTTTATATTACTTATATTTAATTTCTCTTATATTTAGAAAAATAATTTATTAAATACATAGAGGGGAAAGGGAATAAACCTAATTGCTCTGAACAGTCCTAAAATTTGCTTCAAGTTTGGGTTTTGGCTAATATGTCATATGGGCTACCAGTTATAAATGGGTATATATTGAAGATTGTATCTTCATTTTCAATTTTCAAACTACTCTATAGTTTATCTTAATAAGGTTATTACCTAAATCTCCCAAGATCACAATTGTAACTACAATAATTTAATTTTTTCCTTATTTTGTATTTTGTTACTTGCAAACTTAAAACATCCAAGAACACATTTCCATGTAGCACTCCCTTCTGATCCAGTGCTCACAGGTAAGTACATATTCACAAATCTATGGAGGAATCATGGACATTTTATCAGCCACCTTGGGAGTAAATAAAATTGCATTTCACTAAGATCAGCAGAGTTAAAGAGTATGCTAATGAGGTAATGATGGCTCTCCTCAAATATACAAATATGAGGTTACAAATCATAAAACATTCCAGTAATACTACAGATGTTTCTAATAAGATATGACATTTCTTTTTCGAGCAAGGAGACTGAAATGGAGCAACTCTATTTATTTGGTGATTTCTTCAGGTCGATGATGCTGAAGAACCTGACAAAACAGGGGGGAATAAAGCACCCAGTAAGTTCCAGTCCGTGGGAGTACAAGTGGAGGAAGAGAAGTGGTGAGTGTACACGTGTTCGTCCTCTCTCGCCTTGATGTTGGCAAGTATGGTCAAAGTATTTTCCCCTGTGAGGAGCCCACAAAGTTCAATGATATTTTCCACTAAACTTTTGGGAGCATTTAGAGGGTAACCTTGAATGAATATTAGCTGATTCCCTCCTTTACTTTAATACTGGAGACAATTTTATAAATTCTAGCTAGAATAGCAGTATAAGTACATGAGATGTACGTTAACACTGCGTGCACTGCTCTTGGATTGCCAAACTTATCCTCAGAACAACCTTCCAATTTTACCCTGTAGCCTTTTTGTGAGATGACTTACCTTATTTCTGTTTTTATTCCCAACACTTAATAGCATCTGGTGTTTTGTATGTACTCAATTAACGATGAATGAATGAATGAGGAACAGGAAAAAAAAGAGAGCATTTCCTATCATGATCCTGAATCACCAGTTTTTTTAGATTGCTCTTCAAAATAAGCTTACTCTAGAGTCTTAGTATCTAGAAGTGAGAAATTTAGGGTTTCCTGAAATCACAGAATAGAGCTGGAAGGGACTTCTGAAGTCAATATTTTCACTTTGTGAATGAGAACTTGATCAAAAGAGGTATGTGAGTTTCTCAGTCAAACTAGGAAGTCCTTAATGGGTGGAACTATGTTTTACTGATAGCAGTACTCCCAATTTCCAGTACTATGCTTTGTACGTACTAAGTATACAGTAAGTGTTTGCTGAATGAAGTGAAACTGGAGTTATGGTAGGAGAAAGAGCTCTAGACTGTAAATCAGGATGTCATTTTAATTTTGCCACTAACTTTGTGTGTGTTAATTAGGGAGAACGATTTGAATGTCCACCCATTCATCCATCATCTGTGCATTCAATAAATACCTATAGAATGCCTCCTATATGCAAGGCTACATGTTACATAAATGGAAAATCTGAAAAGAAGTCTTGCATCAGTTCATGGAAATGGTTCTGCCTTAGAACTTCCTGGCAGTGACTGACAACCGCACTTTGATCTGAGGTGTTATACACACACACACACACACACACACACACACACACACACACACACACCACATATATTAAATATACATATATATTTATATAATTATACAATGCTGGAAGCCCACAAAATTGCTACGACTCTTTTGGAAACTAATATGACAAAAGTCAACCATAGTTATATATCTGTTCATGCCCATTGACCCATTAATCACATTCATGAGGCTATCTTGAATGAAATCACTAAATTGGAAAGGAAACAATTGTGGAACGTTATCTATCATTGTAGAAGAAAAATGTTAATTATCAAATGTCAGACAACAATAGCATACTTTTGTAATTTATAGCACATTTCCAGGGCAGACTGTTATACCACTATTAAATGTCTTTTGTAAAAAAAGATAAAGAAACATGGGGAAATTTCCATGAAACAATGTCAAGTGAAAAACTTGAATACATAATATCCATGTACAATATTCATGCAGATGGACAGGGACTGTAATGGAACATGTACAAATGGTAGGTTTAGAAGTGACTGCTTTCTTTTTCTATGAAATGTTGACTTCTTATATTTACTTCAAATTTTAGTGATCATTGTTTTCAAGCCAACCCCTCTAGGCATATGTTACTTGATTAAATGTTTTAGAAAAATTTTTGAAAGTATAAATTTAGTAGACAAAAAAACTCTTAGTAAAATAAAAAAAGCTATTCCTCCATCCCCCACCAACCCAACTTGCTTGTTTTTCTCCATGGTGTAGTAGTTATGAGCCCAGACTCTTGAGCCAGGACACCAAATCCTGACTCTGCCACTTATTACTGAGGGATCTTGAGCAAATTACTACATATCTTTGTGCCTTGGTTTACTTATATGTAAAAAGGGGATAATAGTCTATTTTTAGTCTGGCCTATAAGGAGCTTAGAAATTACCATTCTTTCCTAAAAACAAGTAAAAATCTGAACAAACTGAAAAATCAACAACTCTTCTTGTATCTTTCAAAGAAGTGAGATGATAAGGCAAATCATCCCTCCAAAAATTGGAGAAACAGACAAATACACAGAATCACAACTTACTGGAGTGGAAACTCACAAGCAGAACCCTCTGCATGAACTAGTGTGGGGCAGGAAAACCTAAACTGTAACTGAAGAATTAATTGCTATAGATTCAGTGTGGACAACTCTGAGAGATAAAAACTCCAAGGGGACACAGTCATAGGGAGGCCCCCACACTTTTGTGAGTTTTACCTCCAGGATCTCTAGCAGGTCCCCACAGCAAATATTGGAGGAAAATCCTTTTCTGCTTCCAGCAAGGAGAAGGGAAAAAAGAACCATTTTGAAATATGCTAGAGCATTCTGTTCTTCACAAGGCCCTGCACTCAGCAGAAACTATTTCACTAGAGCCTTTTGCCTGTTGGGGTTTTATCAGAGCCTATCACACTTGGGGAAAGGGAAATACTCAACTCTAGCTCCCCCTAGCCTTCCATGTGGGGGAGGAGAAATATCCGACTTCAGCGCCCTTTAGACATGTTATCCCACATAAGGAAGGAAAAACTGAGATACACTGGTGAAGTTCTCAGTCCAGGGGACAGGCTCACCAAAAGACTGAGATTTAATCATAGTACTATAGAATGCTTCCCCTCCCCACTAAATTACTAAAGTCCTGTTCATCACTATTCCTATAACCCAGCACATCATGTCCACTTTTTGAAAAACTACAAGGCATACTAAAAGGTAATAAAATAAATGAACAAAAACAGTTTGTAGAGACAGAACAAGCACCAAAACCAAAGTGCATGGCAAAAATGTTGAAATTACCAGACCAGGAATTATTTCTTAAACTGTGAATAATATGTTAAGGGTTCTAATGGAAGAAGTAGATAACAGGCAAGAACAGATGGTTAATGTAAGCAGAGAGATGGAAATTCTAGAAAGAATCAAAAAGAAGCACTAACAGAAATGAAGAATGACTTTCAGCTCACTTGGAGACTGGACACTAAGCTCTGCACCTATAACAATATCTGAATCTCCGAGCTTGAGGATATAACAATAGAAACACTCCAAACTGAAAAGCAAAGACAAAAAAGACTGAAAAAATAGACTATCTGAGAACTGTGGGACAGCTACAAAAGGTGTCGCATATGTGTGAGAGGAATAGCAGAAAGAGAGGAAAGAGAGAAAGGGACAGAAGCAATATATGAAGCAAAAATGACTGAGAATTTCTCCAAATTAATGTCAGATTCCAAACCTTTGATCTAGGAAGATCAGAGAACACCAAACAAGATAAATGCTTTAAAAAAAAAAAAAAAAATACACCTAGGCATATTATTTTCAAAATTCAGATAATCAAAAATAAAGAAAAAAATCTTGAAAGAAGCCAGTGGGAAAGAACACCTTACCTGTAGAGGAGAAAAGATAGTAATTACATCATACTTATCCTCAGAAACCATGCAGAAGTGTTGCTGTGGATTGACTGAATTGTGTCCCCCAAAGTTTATATATTAAAAGCTATTATATTCCCACTGTAACTGTTGAGGATAGGAAATCCTATTATGGTAATTGAAAGATGGGGCCATAAAGAGGTGATTAGATTGTAGGACTGTGCAGTAGTGAATGGATTAATAATGGTCAGGGGTGTGGTTCTGAGGGCTTTAAAAGGACAGCACATGAGAGTCTCTGCTCTGCCGTTTTATACCATGCGAGACTCCTGCTGTAAAGCCACCACCAAAGAACACCCTCACTAGATGTGCTCCCTGAACTTTGAACTTTCCAGCCTCTGAAACTGTAAGGAATAAATTGCATTTTCTTGTGAATCACCCAGTTCCTTGTATTTTGTTATAAGCAACAGAAATGGACTAATACAAGTTTACTGAAATATTTAAAGTGTTAAGAGAGAAAAAACATCAACCTAGAATTCTGTACCCTGTGAAATTATCCTTAAAAAGTGAAGGAGAAATAAAAACTTTCTCAGACTAACAAAAATTGAGAAAGTTTATTGCCAGTAGACCTGCTTTCAAGAACTGTTAAGAAATTCTTCAGAGATGCGCTGACTGGTTAACTCACTTGGTTAGAGTGTGGTGTTGGTAACACAAAGATTAAGGGTTCAGTTCCCCATACTGGCCAGCCACCAAAAAAAAGAAAAAAAGAAAGAAAAGAAAAAGTTCTTCAGAGAGAATGAAAATGATATAGATTGGAAACTAAAATAAATAAAAAACCTTTATTTTTCTTATTCTTAATTGATTTAAGAGATAACCATTTCTTCAAAATAATAATAGCAACAATGTATTCAAATATATATACATATATAGACTTACATATAAGTGAAATGAGTGATAGCGACAATACAAGGGACAGGAGGTAGGAAATACAAATATTTAGTTACTATAATGTACTTGCACTACCTATGAAGTGGTATAGTGTTATTTGAAAGTGGTCTTGAATTTGTTGTAAATGTATAGGGCAACCACTAAAAAAAGTAAAAAAAAAAAAAAAAAAAAAAAAAAGTATAATTAGTATGCTAAAAAAAAAGAGAGAAAACAGAAGCATATAGATGCTCAATGGAAAATCACTAAAAGCAGAAAAAGAATGGAAGACAAAAATAGGAAGAAAGAACACAGGCAAAAAACAGAAAACTATAACAAATATGGTAGATATTTATGCAACTATATCAGTAATCACTTTAAAAGTCAATAGTTTAAATACATCATTAATAGACAGAGGTTGTCAAAGTGGATCATAAAACAACATCCAACTATATGTTGTCTACAAGAACTCTTTATATATGAAAACACATATAGATATAGATTAAAAAGTAAAGGGATGAAGAACTACTGTCTAACGGTAATTAAAAGAAAGCAGGAGTAGATATATTAATTTCAGAGCAGACATCAGAGCAAGGAAAGTTATCAGGGATGTAAAGAGGGGCATTTCATAATGATAAAAGGGTCAATTCTCAAAGAAGACAAAAAACTTTAAAGTGCATGCACCTAAAAGCAGAGCTTCAAAATACACAAGGCAAAAACTGATAGAACTGCAAGGAGAAATAGATGAACCCACTATTATAGTTGGAGACTTCAACACCCCTCTGTCAGAAATGGACAGATTCAGAAGGCAGATAAGTAGTAAGGACTTAGTCGTTCTCAACAGCACTATCAATCAACTGTATATAATTGAGGTTTATAGATGACTTCTTCCAGCAACAGCAGATTACACATTCTGCTCAACCTCACATGGAACATTCACCAAGATAGATCAGACCATATTCTGGGCCATAAAACACATCTTACCAAATTTAAAAGAATATGAGGAGTCTTCAAAAAGTTTGTGAAAATATGTATTCTGAAAAACCTATGCATGGATCTCAAAATTTTTGTGACTAAAATAAATTCATACTAATTTGTTATAACATGTTTGAACATGATCTGTTTTAAAGCACTAAGAAGGTTAAGACATCAGTTTGAAAAGAGTAGCTATCAGAGCAACTTAAATTCTGCTAAAATTGAAGCAAGAACAGACATCAAATTCATGGTGAAGCTTGGGTGGAAGAATGGTGAAATCATGCTATATGAAAAGTTTATGGAGACAATGCCACAGAGAAATCAGCAGTTTACAAATAGACAATTTGTTTTAAGAAAGGACAACACAATGTTGAAGATGAAGCTCACAGTGTCAGACCATTCACATCAATTTGCAAGGAAAAAAGCAATCTTATTTGTGCTCTAATTGAAAAGAACCAAAGATTAACAGTAGAAACAATAGCCAGCATTATAGACATTTCAATTAGTTCAGCTTACACAATTATGACTGAAAAATTACAGTTCAGCAAACTTTCAGCTTGATGGGTGCCCAGATCAGAAGAGCTTTCGATGGAAATTTTAAAGAAGTGGGATCAAGATCCTGAAGCATTTCTCTGAAGAACTGTAACGAGAGATGAAACATGGCTTGATCAGTGCAATCCTGAAGACAAAGCAATGGCTACCAAGAGGTTGAAGTGGCCCAGTCAAAACAAAAGGAGACCAGACAAGAACAACGGTCATCGCAACAGTTCTTCAGTATGCTCAAAGCATTTTGCTTATTGACTTTCTGGAGGGCCAGAGAATGATAACATCTGCTTATTATGAGAGTGTTTTGCAAAAGTTAGCCAAAGCTTTAGCAGAAAAGCTCCCATGAAAGCTTCACCAGAGAGTTCTTCTCCACCATGGCAATGCTCCTGCTTCTTCTTCTCATCAATCAAGGGCAATTTTGTGAAAGTTTTGATGGGAAATTATTATGCATCCACCTTACAGTTCTGATTTGTCTCCTTCTGACTTCCTTTTATTTCCTGATCTTAAAAATCTTAAAATTTTTCTTCAGCTAATAATGTAAAAAAGACTGTTGACATGGTTAAATTCCCAGGACCCCCCGTTCTTTAGGGATGGACTAAATGGCTGGTATCACTGTTTACAAAAGTTCCTTGAACTTCATGGAGCTTATGTTGAAAAATAGGTTTTTTTTCAAATTTTTATCTTTTAATTCCATTTTTCCATGAACTTTTTGAAGTCTCCTATATAAATCCTAAAGGTCTGTTCTCAGACTACAGTAGAATTAAACCAGAAATCAAGAACAGAAAGAGAGCTGGAAATTCCCAAAATACTTGGAGAGTAAACAGCACACTTCTAAATTACACATGGGTCAAATAAATCTCGAGATATTAAAAAATATTTTGAACTAAGTGAAAATGAAAATGCAAGTTATCAAAATTAATGGGATGCATCAAAAAGCAGTGCTTAGAGGAACATTTATAGCATTGAATGCATATATTAGAAAAGAAGAAAGATCTAAAGTCAATTATCTATACTCAGAAAACTAACAAAATATGTATTAGAAGTATGTGAGGAAAATTACAAAACTCCGATGAAAAACAAGAACTAAAGAAATAGAGAGATATTCCATGTTCATGGATAGTAAGACTAAATATTGTAAAAATGTCATTTCTTCCCAACTTGATCTATAGATCCAACACAAACCTGGTCAAAATCCCAGAAAGTTATTTCATGGATATTGACAAACTGATTTTAAAGTTTATATGGAGAGGCAGAAGTTCCAGAATAGCCAACTCAATATCAAAGAAGAAGAACAAAGCCAGACTTACTGTAAATTTACTATGGAGCAACAATAATCAATACAGTATGGTATTGGTAAAAAAAAAAAAAGAGAGAGAGAGAAAAATAGATAAATGGAACAGAATAGAGAGCCCAGAAATAGATCCACATAGATGTAGTCAACCGATCTTTGACAAGGGAGTGAATGCAATATAATGGAGAAAAAATAGTCTTTTCAACAAATGGTGCTAGAACAACTGGACATTCATATTCAAAAAAAAGAATCTAGATGTAGACCTTATACCCTTTACAAAAATTAACTAAAAACAGATTATAAATCTAAATGTACAACACAAAACTATAAAACTTCTACGTGATAACATAGGAGAAATTCTAAATGATATTGGGTATGGCAGTGAAAAGAAGAAAACGAAATGTATTGCTTACAGTTTTGGAGGCTGAGAAGTGCTAAGTCCAAGGAACACATCTAGCGAGGGTCTTGTCCTGGTGGTGACTACAGCAACTCAGAGTATCACATGGAAAATATGGTGGAACAGAGAGAGAGAGAGAGAGAGAGACTCTGATGTGTTCTCCTTTTAAAGCCCTCATGAACCACACCCCTGACCCCCATTTTTAATGTATTCACTATGGTATGGTCCTATAGTCCAATCACCTCTTCAAGGCCCCACCTTTCAATTACCATAATAGGATTTCCCACCCCATTTACACTGTCACAGTGAGGACTAAGTTTACGGGGGACATCAGTCCACAGCAAGACCTGAACAGACATTTCTCCAATGATGATATAGAGATGGCAAGTTAACATGTGAAAAGATGTTCAATATCATATGCTTAATTGCTTATTAAAACAAAAATGAATTACTACTGCACAGTGATTATAATGGCCAAAATTCAAAACACTGACAACACCAAATGCTGGTGAGGATATGGAGTAACAGGAACTCTCATCCACTGTTGGCAGAAGATCAAAATGGTTCAGCCTCTTAAGACAGTTTGGCAGTTTCTTATGTAACTAAATATACTCTTACCATACAATCTAGCAGTTGTGCTCCTTGGAATTTACCCAGATGCAATAACTTATGTTCACTGAAAATGCACATGAATGTTTACAGTAGTTGTATTCATAATTGCCAAAACTTGGAAGCATCCAAGATGTTCTTTGGCAGGTGAATGGATAAATAAACTGTGGTATATCCAGCTAATGCAATATTATTCAGCACTAAAAAGAAATAAGCTATCAAGCCATGAAAAGATATGTTAGAAACTTGAATGCATATTATTAAGTAAAACAATCCAGTCTGAAAAGCCTACATACTATGTAATTCCAATTACATGACATCTTGAAAAAGGCAAAACTAGGGAGACAATAAAAAAGATTAGTGATTGCCAGGGGCTGGGGGGGGAGGGATAAATAGAGGAGGCACAGGAGATTTTTAGGGTGGTAAAACTGCTTTATATGATACTGTAATGGTGGACACATGTCATTACACATTTGTCAAAACACACGGAATGTACACCACCAAGAGTGGACCCTGATGTGAACTGTGGACTTTGGGTGATAATGATGTGTCAATATAGGTTCATATACGGCACCAAATGTACCACTCTGGTGCAGGATGTTAGTGAGGAGACTGGGCTTGTGGGGAGAGGGTATATGGGAACTCCGTACTTTTTTTTTCAATTTTGCTGTAAATGTAAAAACTGTTTCAAAAAAAAACAAAGTTTATTAATTTTTTTAAAAAGAAAGGAGGTGGATAACAGTATTAATCTCAGTGTGCTATCCTGGGGTGTGTTGCTTAATATATGTAAAACTTCCAGAACAATACCTGACATGTAGGATGCTCTGTGTAAATATTTTCTACTCTATTAAGTACCCAAGTAGAATCTCTCTATAGTTTCAAGAAAGCAATTATACTACCTTTTCTTCAAAAATAAGAGAAAGTCATCTCAATCTTTTATTTTACTTCAGACATTTCCCCTGCAGTCAACCAATTTATCTTTCCAAATTAGTGGCCTGACACTTGTCCATCTCCAAGAATGCTAAATATGCATTATTTGGACATACCTAGTAGCAAAACTTTGAATAAGCTACTTTTATCATGTTTTTTAAAAGTTGAACGTTCGTTGAATTATTGAAGTTTGTAGGATGGCCAGTTTCTCAGTAAACTGAGTCATCTATTTAAAGTTCATCCCCCAAAAGGGCTGGCAGATCAAATTTAGTGCTTAACTTTCCAAAACATACTCTACCTCAAAGGTCACTTTATAGGTAACCACTGCAAAGTAAATAAGCATTTAAATTGATGTTAATGATTGTTTTTAACTTCTCCGAAAGAAACCCATTGTCAGATGTGAAGGGATTACCTATATCTTCTGTCTCTAACTATAATTCTTTTCATAATTTTGCTAGTATAATTCATTTAGATAGGATCTTAAAAAGCAAAATTAGGCAGATGAGATTACTTACTGACGCTGGGGGATTTTTTTTTTTTTTTTTTTTTTAGTGATAAAGATGAGACAGTTGTTTTCATACAAACGGCCAGTAACAATCCTCTTCCTTCTTCAAATAAACAGACTGATAAGAATCAGTAATCTAACAAAAGTGAAATAAAGAAAGAAAATAGAGCCAGAGAAAGAAATAGCACAAAGATGTGAAGATTAAAAGACCTCCTCAGAGGCCAAGAGACTTATTATCTTTTGAATCTATCACAATTGAGGAACCAAAACTAACCCAGCAAAGTCCACCTAAGTGATTATCTATTAAGAAGTACACTTGTATATTAAGGGTGCCCTTCAGTGTTCCAAATTAAAACAAAAACAATAAGTTAATAATCCACTAGTAAAAAATAAAATGCACCAGGCAATCAGACTGCTTCAAGAAGAAGAATTGATTCAGATCCCCGTACTGGCCAGCCACCAAACAAACAAACAAAAACAAGAAGAGAAATTGAAATGGAGTATTACAGACCCTCCCGGTACATTTGCAGGCAGCCCGGACATCCTCAAAAGGTTGTGAATCGCAAAGTGCCATGTCCATTCTCTGGGGCTGCCTCATGGTGGGGACTGTGCACAGAGGAGTGCTGTCTAAAGGTCACTAGCTTAAATGCCATGGCAGCAGCAAGCCAGGGATAATGAATGTCTATGTCATTTTGAAACGAGACTCCTTCTTTTAAGCTAATGCAGAAACTTGTCATCTTCATCAGACATTAGCTACCTTCCCCGATTCCTGTCTGACAGCCAGTGGCACTGTTCTATGGGATCTACAAGGCACAATCTGCCAATATGTGTGACTGATCCTAAGCAACAAAGGCGACACCTCCCCCAGGTGTGCTCACCTCCCCCAGGTGTGCTCACCTCCACCGATGCTCTGTGTGCGATGCCTCCAGCACTCTGTCCCCATTCTCTGTCATCCTTTTAACTCACTCCTCAGAGATCTGTATGAGGTCTTCTTTTCTTTCAAGCTGATAATTAACGTATCTAGTAAACCAGTCCTTTCTGCCAACTAAGGTGAGAAAGCTAAGGGGCTCCCAGGGATCTCCCCTTTCCTTCCAAGTAACAATTGTGTTTTAATAGTGATTTCAAAATAGACTTTCTTACATTAGCTGCTAGTGACCCTAAGACCCTAAGAGTACACACAAAAAGGAAGAATATCATTGTTTTCATTATAAAAGTAGTATGTAAGTTTACTTGGAGGAAAACAATTTATAACTCTCTGAGTTTATAAACAGTTTATAACTCTGATGGTTTTGGAGTAATTGAAAACAGTGTGCTTGTGTGTAGGTGTAACTCTTCTTTTTATGTATCATCTACCCTTTCTACAGTGATTATGTATTACTGAATAATTCTATTAATGGTAAGAAAATAGTAAGAAAGTAAAATACATTGTAAAAGTTTATAAATTACAGAAATTCCTCATAAACCCTGTCCATTAACCATGAACTAATAAATGGGTTTATTTTTACCCACACTTTTCCCACGAACATTTTACTTTATTTTATCCTATTATATTTTGTTTTTTAAGAGTACTCAAGTGCAGTGTGAGAAGGGGGAAAGAGTAGCACCAGGAGTTGGATCTGTAACTGACTGTGGACAATCTGCTGAGATAACTCACTACCTTCGGATCAGCCTTCCATGAACATTTTTAAAGTTGTTGAAATTATCCTGTGTGTACGATCTTGTAACATTTTTAAAAATCAACGAGGTAAAAATTTTCTCCTTATTAAAAATTCACGGCAAATAACTCTTTTAATGGCTGCACAATCTTCAAGTCTATGGATAGACCATAATTAGCTGCCCCTTTCTCCCACTGTTGGATTATCCACATTGTTTCTAGACTGACTTCTTATGAAGAGGGTGGAAAAAAAAAAAAAACACATCTATCTTTGAAGCCTTCTAAAACTGAACAACAGTAAAAGGAATTTTTGTTTGGTTGGGCGTAAACTCCCAAGGATGGAGAGAACAGGAGAGAAAAAAACGAGCAAAATTTAGGAAGCTCAAAGGCGGATAGACAAGTGATAACTGACCTTGCAGACCAGAGAGAGCTGAATCAAAAGCCAGTAGTGCTGAAATCCAAGATGTGTTCAATTTAAATTTCAGGACCTGCGAAAGGCACGGGGATTGGTTGTGCTGGGCACTCTGAAAGTGGGTGAAGATGGAGCTAAAACCTCCTTGAATCTGCAGAGCCGAGGGATAATCTTTCCCCACTCTGGCAGAGACTGGAGATTTCTCTTCAGAGGCTAAAACTAAGGGTGTCTTGTCTGGAGAATACCAGCGCAGTTGAGGGCAGAGTACTACACTGAAAACAGAAGGGTAAGTGGAAATTTACAAACAGAATGTTGAAGCCCCTGTCCTGAGCCTTCTTATGCTTGCTCAGCTCCCAGAATCCTGGCAGCCAAGCATAAACCCTGTAGGCAGGAGTATGGAAGAGTACTGTGGAGAACTGACCAGCCTCAGCCCAAAGACCCAAAGATGCTGACCTCAGGGATTTTGCAAGATGTAGCCAACCCTACAGTGAGGATCTTAGTGGATGTCGTGCTCTTTTACCTGCCCGTAATCCTGCCAACTGGGCCAATTGTCGAGATAGGACTGGGTCTGGAGCTCACAGACCCCTCAAGCCCGTTCCAGAATGGATCACAAACCCTTCACATACCAGGCTGGGTCACCAGACCCCTCACAGGCAGGTCTATGAGCTAGGTAACCGGCAAACAGGTCCTTGGAAGCCGTAGGTTCGAGAGCATGACCACCCCCCACTACCCCCACCCCAGGGCAGATGCCTGAGGCAGATGCACTAACTCTACCCACACACAACTTATTTACAAAGAATGCACGCACCACCCCCAACCAGAAGGGGCAGGTGAGGGGGCCTGACTGAATTATTCTGTTTTCCCAACAGTGGATAAGCTGCTCCCAACAGCACAAAGTTCTAGCATGGCTTTTAGTGTGCCTCTCCAGTATGAGCAGACAGCCAGTCAGCAAACTCAGGGAGCTCCAACAAGAGCCAGAAAAGCAGAACTAAAAAGGTTAAGGAACATTTGGAAAATAAATAAGTTATTTTTGAGAGAAAGAGCAGAAGGGCGACTAAGCAGGGCTACATGAGAGATGTGGAAGTTGTTAGGATAAGGATCTTCTTATCCACCTGTGGGAGGGAAGGAAAAGAAAAGCGCTCTCAGAAATTAAAAACTTAGTGGAAGACTTGGAAGATCAATTTGAAGAAATTTCTGGAAAAAAAGTATAAAAGGGGAAAAGGTATAAAAAAGTATAAAAGGGGAAAAAGCAAAGACAGAAGAACATAAACAATACAGGAAACAAGTGACCAAACCCAAGAAGTGGACATAGGGGAGCCTCAGGCTGCAGGAAGAGGGGAGCCTCCAGAGCACAGGTGTGCAGCAGGTCTGAGAGGAGGCCGGGTACACCGAGCAGGTCAGAAGCTCTGCGAGAACTGTATTCCAGAAGATTTGTAGTTTCAACACGTGGAACGAACTTTGCACATCTGGAGGAACTTTGAGGGGTGAGTAAGTGCCAAGTACATAAAAATGAGGCAAATTTTTAAAAAGAAAAAAATGTGCAGGAAATAGAAACATAAAATGTTGTCTTAGTCAGCTCGGGCTGCCATAACAAAATACCACAGACTGATGGCTTAAACAACAGAAATTTATTTTCTAACAGTTCTGTAGGCTAGAAGTTCCAGATCAAGGTGCTGGCAGATTTGTTTTTTTTCTGAGGCCTGTTCTTAGCCTGTAGATGGCCTCTTCTCCCTGTGTCTTCACATGGTCCCTGTGTGTCTGTGTCCTGATCTCTTCTCATAAGGACCTCAGTCACATTGGATTAGAGCCCTCCCTTTGGGCCTCACTTTAACTTAATTGTCTCTTTGAAGACCCTTTCAGGGTTCTTCAAGAAGCTCATAAAAAGATTTGTATTATCTTTTAACTCCGTTTTTCCACAAACTTCTTGAAGTACCCTCGTATCTCCAAGATCCCTCCAAGGGATGCTGAGGTACTGGGAGTTAGGACTTCAGGATATGAATTTGAGGGAGGGGCCCACAATTCAGCTCTTAACACATCATCATTGCAAATACTATTTCCTGGTCATCATAATGTAGTCATAAAAAGCAAGTTCTGAATGTTTATCCAAGTTTGTAATGCAACTATATCAGGAAAATGGAAAGATACAGAGACAGACCAGAAGTATATTTGTGTGTGTGTGTGTTTAACTTAGAAATAAAAGTAGACTCACTCAACATAGTAATATACAACATTGTGATAAATACCTCTGCACAGTAAGTGTTTCTGTTACTTCAGACTATTTCCTGAAATAGAATAACTGGGTCTAAGAATTCGAACATTATTTAAATATTATTGATATCCATTAGCATAGAACTCCTGAAAAGAAATCTGTCTACTTAACTTCAGAAGAGGGTTCTTGAGGACACAGATAACTGTCCTCAAATCACATCATATACTTTTATTTGACTTAAGCACTTTATTAAAGTTAATTGACATACAGTAAACTGTACTTAAAGTGTACAATTTGATACATTTTGGCATATATTTGTCCAATATGTATATTGTAAATAAAATGGAACTATCATCACTATCAAGATAAAGAACATATATATCACCACCAAAAGTGTTTTGAGGCCCCTTTATAGTTGGTCTCTCCTTCCCACCCATCCTTTTCTCCCCTACCCCTTCCCCTATCTGCTTTCTGTCACTCATTTGCATTTCCTAGAATTTTATATAAATAGAATCATGCAGCATGTAACTCATTTTTTGCCTGGCTCTTCTCAGTCAGAATAATTACTGAGATCCATCCATGTTTTACATGTATCAATAGTTTGTTCCTTTACTGCAGATTACTGTACAGTGTATGATATGCCACAGTTTTATTCATTCACCTGCTGATGAAGAGTTAGATCATTTCCAGTTTGGAGCTATTACAAATAAAGCTGCTATGAACATTTATACACAAGTCTTTATGTGGACATATGCTTTCATTTCTCTTAGATAACAACCTAGGAGTGGAATAGGTGGATCTCATAGTAGATGGATGTTTAATATTTTAAGAAACAGCCAAAGAGTTTTCTGCAGTGGTTGTACATTTTACATTTCTACTAATGGTGTGTGAGAGTTTTACTTGCTCTATATCCTTTTCAACACTTGGCATGATCAGTCTTTTTAATTTTAGAAATGCTAATAGATATATAGTGTTTTCTCATTGTAGTTTTATTTTGCAGTTTCCAAATGCATAATGATGTCAAACATCTTTTCATGAACTTATTTGCTGTCCATATATCTTCATTAGTAACATGTTAGTAACATATCTTCGTTAGTAACATTCAAATCTTTTTAAAAACAAGTTGTTTTTTTTTCTTATTATTGAGTTGTGAGAGTATGGGTTCTTAAGTCCTTTATCAGATATGTGATTTGCAGATGTTTCCTCCTCGTCCTCTGCTTGTCTTTTCATTTTCTTAACAGAGTTGAAGAGAAGGTCACAATTTTAATGAAGTCCCACTTTTATGAATTATGCTTCTAGTATCATATCTAAGAAATCTTTGCCTAATTCAGGTTACAAAGATTTTCTCTTGTGCTTTCTTCTAGAATTTTTAAAGTTCTAGGTTCTATGGCCTATGATCCATATGGTGCACAGCATGGATCAAAGCTTAATTTTTGCATATGAATATCCTTTGAACTTTTTTTCAAAAATAAATTGTCCGCGTATGTATTGATCTGTTTCCCCATTCTCTATTCTCTGTTCTGTTTCGTTGATCTATTTGTCTGTCTTCATTCCAGTATCGCACTGCCATGGCTTCTGTAGCTTTATAATAAGTCTTGAAAATAGGTAGTATAAATCCTTGAACTTCCTTCTTTTTCAAAGTTTTTTTTTTTTTTGAAGCTATTCTGCTTGCTTTGCCTTTCCATATGAATTTTAGAAAGAGTTAATTTGTTAATTCCTGTTAAAGACTTGCAAGATTTTGATTGGAATTGCATTGACTCTATGCACCAATTCTAGATTTGATATCTTAACAATAGCTATCCATTTATTTAAATCTTCCTTAATCTCTCTAAGCAATATTATATAATTTACAATGTAAAAGTCTTGCACATATTTTTTCAGCTTTATCCATAGATATTTCATATTTTTCCTGCTAATATAAATGGCATTTATTTTTATTCCAATTTCCAATCATTTATAGTTAGGTCATGGACATAGCATTGATTTTTGTTTGTTGACCATATATCTTGTAATGCTGTTAAACTCACCTATTAGTTTGAGTGCTCTTTTGTAGACTTATTTATAAAGACAAATTTATTTCTTCTTTCTAACCTAGATACCTTCAATTCTTTTTCTTGTTTATTGCATTGGCTAGAACCTCCAGTACAATGTTGAATAGAAATCATGAGTACAGACATCCTTGCTTTGTTCCTGATCTTGGGTGAAGAAATTCAGTTTTTTACCATTAAGTATGTGATGTTCGCTTCAGGTTTTTTGCAGATACCTTTTATCTAATTGAGGAAGTTTCTTTCTATTCCTACTTTGTTGAGAATTATGATCAAGAAAGGATTCCGAATTTTGTCAAATGCTCTTTCAGCATCTATTGAGGTGTTACATGGTTTTTATTTTTAGACTGTTAATATGATGAATTGCATTGATTTTTTTAATTATGGTAAAATATGTAAAACATAAAATTTACCATTTTAACCATTTTAAGGTATACAATTCAGTGGCATTAAGTACATTCACAGTATTGTACAACAATCATCACTTTCAGAATACTTTGGTCATTACAGACAAAAATCCTGTACCCGTTAAGCAGTCACTCCCCATCTCCCCCCAACCCCTCCAGCCCCCAGTAACCACTAAACTGCTTTCAGTCTCTGATTTCTTGTAAATGGATGATATGTAGACTTTTGTGTCTGGCTTTTTTCACATAGCATAACGTTTTTAGAGTTCATCCATGTTGCAGTATGTATCAGTGCTTCTTTCCTTTTTATAGCTGAATGATACTCCATTGTGTGGATATACCACATTTTGTTTATTCATTCATCTATTGATGTACATTTGGGTTTTTTCTTTTGGCTATTATGGATAGAGCATCTGTGAATATTTGTGAACAAGTTTTTGTTTAAATGCCTATTTTTAATTATTTGTGGGACATACCTAAGAGTAGAATCACTGGGTCATATGGTAATTCTACGTTTAACTTTTTGAGGAAACACCAAACTGTCTCCCATGGTGGCTGCACCATTTTACATTCCCATAAGCAGTGTGTGAGGGGTTCAATTTCTCCACATTTTGGCCAACACTTGTTATTTCCCTATTTTTATTTTTTATTTTTATTATGGTCATTCTAGTGGATGTGAAGTGTTATCTCACTGTGGTTTGAATTTGTTGTTCCCTAATGACTAATTACGACTAATTGATTGGCCATTTGTAGATCTCTTTGGAGAAATGTCTATTCAGGTCCGTTGCCTATTTTATAATTGGGTTGTTTAATTGAGCTGTTTGTATTTTTGTTGTTGAGTGTTTAAAGAGACCATTATATATTCTGGATACTAGGTCCTTATCAGATATATGATTTGGAAATATTTTCTCCCATTCTATGAGTTGTCTTTCCATTCTTTTGATAGGGTCCTTTGATGCACAGAAGTTTTAAATTTTGATTAAGTCCAATTTACCTATATATATAGTGCTTTTAGAGTCATAGTTAAGAAATCATTGCCAAATCCAAGGTCATGAAGATGGCCCCTGTTTTTTTCTTCTAAGAATGTTATAGTTTTAGCTCTTAAATTTAGACCTTTGATCCACTTTGAGCTAATTTTTGTATATGGTGTGATGTAAGAAACCAACTTTATTCTTTTGTGTGTGGATATCCAGTTGTCTCACACTGATTGGTTTTTTAATGTTAATCCAATCTTGTATTCTTGGGATATACCCAGTTTTGTCATCATGTGTAATATTTTTTATATGTTATTGGATTTGATTGGCTAAAATTTGGTTAATTTTTTTGTATGTCTGTATTCATGAAGGATATTGTTCTGTAGTTTTCTTGTAATGTCTTTGAGTCTTGGTATCAGAATAATGCTATCCTCATAGAGTTGAAAAGATTTTTTTTTTTTCTGTCATCTGGAAGATTTTATGTAAAATTTATTATTTTTCATTAATGTTTCATTGAAGTCAGCAGTGAAGCTATCTGGATCTGGAATTTACTTTGTGGGAATGCTTTTAACTACAAATTCGATTTCTTTAACAGATACAGGGCTATTCAGGCCATTCATTCCTTCTTGCTTGAGTTTAATAATTTGTGTCTTTCAAGGAATTTCTTATTTCATCTCAGTTACCAATTTATTGGTATAAAGATGCTCATAATATTCTCCTAATATCATTTTAATATGTATAGAATCTGTAATGATACCACTTCTCTCGTTTTCAGTATTGGTAATATGTGTCTTTTTTTTCTTTTTTTTCTCATTAGTCTGGCTAAAGGATTGTCAACTTTGCTAATCTTTTAAAAGAACCAGCTTTTGATTTCTTTAATTCTTTTCTATAGTTTTTCCATTTTCTATTTCATAGATTTCTACTTTTACCTTTATCATTTTTTTATTCTGTTTACCATGGATTGCATTTGCTTTTCAATTTTTAGTTTTGTAAGATGGAAGCTCAGCATTGATTTGAGACCTTTTTTCTTTTCTACTATTGGTGTCTAGTGCTATAAATTACCCTCTAACTACTGCTTTAACTACATCCCACAAATTTTGATATATTGTGTTTTCTTTTTCATCCAGTTCAAAATACTTTCTATTTTCCCTTTTGATTTTTAATTTAATCTATGGGCTACTCAGACGTGTGTTCTCTAGTTTCCAAATATTTTGAGATTTTCCACATATCTTCTAGCTATTAATTTCTATTCAATTCCATTTTGGTCAAACAACATACTTTGTCCTGAACCTTTAAAATTCATTGAAATTTATTTTATTGTTCAAAATAATCTTGCTAAATATTCTCTGTATATTTCAAAAAGATGTATGTTCTGCAGTTTGGGGGTAGAGTGTTCTATAAATGCTAATTAAGTCAGGTTAGTTGTTGAATTCTCCTATAGTCTCTCTGATTTTCTGTCTTCATATTTTATCAATTATTGAGAAAGTGATGTTGAAATATCTGACTATAATTATGAACTTATGTATTTTTGAAACTTTTATTAGGTGCATAAATGTGTAGGATTGTTATGTCCTTTTTATGAATTGAACTTATAATCATTATGAAACATCCTGCTTACTCCCTGGTAATATTTTTTGTTCTGAAATCTACCTTGTCTGATATTAAGATAACCAATCCAGCTTTCTTTTCATTAGTATTGGCGTAGTGTATCTTTTTTTATTCTTTTACTTTTAAACTACTTGTGTCTCTGTATTTAAAGTGGGTTTTTCCTGGGCAGTATACGGTTGTCTTGCTTTTTATTCCAATTCTATAACCTCTTCTTTTTAACTGGGGTGATTAGACCATTTACATTTAATATATATTTAAATATACAATCAAACATACATATAGTGTATATTTACATGTAAATGGTCTAATTACCCCAATTTATTATATTTATTTTTTATTTTTATCCCTTCTTTGTCCTATTTTCTTTTTCTTTTTTTTTTTTTTGGTCTTCTTTTTGGTTAACTATCTTTTTATGATTCCATTTTATCTGCATTATTGGCTTATTAGCTATAACTCTTCATTGTTTTTTTTTAGTGGTTGCTATAGAGATTATAGCATATATTTTTAACTTATCATAATCAACCTTCATGTGAAATTATATCACTTCACATGTAAGAATGTTGTAATACTATGCTTCCATTTCTCCACTCACAGGCTTTAAGCTATTGTTTGTTTGTTTGTTTGTTTGAATTGACTCATAATAGATTATACATGTTTATGGGGCACATAGTTGACTGTCAGTATTTGTGCACAACATGTAAGGACCAAATCAGGATAGTTGGCATATTCAACATTACAAAACATATCCATTTTTTATGTCCATTAACCAATTTCTCCCTAATGCCCTTTCCCTTCCCCTTCCCGCCTCTAATAACAACAGTTCTTTTCTCTCCTTCTGGAAAGTTCAATGTATTATTGTGTTTGTTGTTTTTTTCTTTGTTACTCTCTTTCTTTCTTTCTTTTTAGCTCCCACTTATGAGTGAGGATATGCAGTATTTCTCTTTCTGTGCCTGGCTTATTTCACCTGAAATAGTTTTCTCTGAGTTCATCCATGTTGCTATGAATGGCAGAATTTCACTCTTTTTTATGGCAGAGTAGTATTCCATTATGTATATATGCCACATTTTCTTCATCCAATCATCCATTTATGGACATTTATGTTTATTATTGTAAATTGAGTTGTGATAAACATGGGAGTGCGGGTTTCCCTTTGACATACTGATTTCCATTCCTTTAGGTATATACCTTTGAATCCTATGGTAGGTATATCTGTAGATGTTTGGGAAACCTCCATACTGTTTTTCATAAAGGCTGTATTAATTTACGTTCCCACCAACAGTGTAGAAGAGTTCCCCTTTCTCCACATCCTTACCAGCATTTGTCATTTTCTGTCTTTTTGATAACCAGTCTAACTGTGGTGAGATGATATCTCATTGTGGTTTTGATTTGCATTTCCCTGATGATTAGTGATATTGGCCATCTGTATGTCTTCCTTTGAGAAATGTCTATTCAACTCCTTTGCCCATTTTATAATCGAATTATTTGGTTTTTTTAACTGTTAAGTTGTTTGAATTCTTGTATACTCTGGATATTAATCCCTTGTTGTATACAAATATTGTTTGCAGTTTTTTTATTTGCAAATATTTTCTCCCATTCTGTAGGTTGTCTTATCACTCTGTTGATTGTTGCCTTTGCTGTGTGGAAGCTTTTTAGTTTGGTATAATCCCATTTGCTTATTTTTTCTTTTGTTGCCTGTGCTTTTGGGGTCTTATTCATAAGTCTTTGCCCAGTCCTACTTCCTGAAGTGTTTTCCCTATGTCTCCTTCTTGGACTTCCACAAAGACTGCACCATTTTGCAGTCCCACCAACAGTGTATGAGAGTTCCTTTTTCTCTGCAATCTTGTCAGCATTTATGATTCTCAGTCTTTTGGATATTAGCCATCCTAACTGGCATGAGATGGTATCTCAAAGTGGTTTTGATTTGCATTTCCCGAATGCTGAGTGATGTTGAGCATTTTTTCATGTGTCTGTTGGCCATTTGTATATCTTCCTTTTAAAGAAGTTTAAATCATGAGAAAAAAACGTCTTATATTTATCCACAAAGTTCTGATTTCCAGTGTTCTTTATTCCTTTTTGTAACTCCAAATTTTTATCCAGCATCATTTTCCTTCTCCTTAAAGAACTTCTTTTAACCTTTCTTATAATACATATCTGCTGGTGATAGATTCTTTCAGCTTCTATATATCTAAAAAAAGTCATTATTTTCTCTTCACTTTAGAAAGTTATTTTTGCTACATATAACACTTTAGGTTAACAACTTTTTCTTTCAAAGATGAATAGAGATACCCCGTCTTGGGAGGTTTCTCACCCATGCACTGAACAGTATTAAGGTAAATACTCTATTGGAATCCTCTCCTCTCCAGTAATCTGTCTTGAAAACTCTAGCTGCACTGTCCTCTGTGGATTCCCAGCAGTGTCTCATCAAGTCGGGAAGACAGCTGGATCCATGTGGGACCACTCCCCAGACACTCTCTCCAGTCAGTAAAAGGGGCAATCATAAGTCTCATTTGTTTCCCATATCTCATTCATCACTGTCCTTCATTGTCTGGTGTCAAATGTCTTGAATACAGTTATTTTATGTATTTTGCCAGTTTTTTAGTTGTTTCAGAGAGTAGAGCAAATTCAGTCATTCTTGTTCTGAAGCGGAAGTCATCCTTATAGGTTTTATTTGGCCTATAAGTGGAGCAACCCTGTTATTTAGCACTATTCTCTGGCTTGAAAGGTCATGGAATGTACTGGCAAAATACTGGAGTCATGGGGGAAAATGAGCATTCTAGGCAAAAGACCCAGATTGAAAATCACTTCACATCTCTCTCTCTAAAATTTGGGAGTTGGATACTATTAGCACCAATAACCCTTTTCAGCGTAAATTCTCTAATTTGACATTCCACCAGATTCCTCAGTTTTAGAGTAGTATTATGTATACGTGGAGACTCTTAGTTGAGGTTCGGGCCCAGTGTCCCAGGTCTTGCCTTTCTGGTTACTGCCAAATTCCTCAGGTTCCCCTATTGCTGTCATCATCTCCTCCTCAGAAACAGGAGATAAATGTGAATCACTGAGTGGCCCAGGTTCCGGCCTCCTGCCCCCATCCCAGCTCAGCTACCTTTCCTAGGGTAAGGTACTTACGATGTATCTTGCAACAATGTATGAAGAGTTGCCTTGTGTCTTCACTACTGAAAGTGTTAAAAAGGGACGTAGAAACTTCAAATTGCTTACTTCTTGGTTCTTTATTGACAATGTCAAATTGACAAATTGGCATTTGTCTTTGGTGGTTGTATAGAAGGAAGCTACTGGTCTCACAACAATCTTCTGGAAGGAGAATTCCAGAATGTTATTTTTCTGGTGTATGTATATTTGATACTTCCACCTATGACTTTGTAAATTATTTCTTAACTGTCTGGGATCTTTATGTAGATATCAACCAAATGAGAGTCAATGCTGCTGCAAAGATTATTTGCCTTCAGTGTCCCAGGTATTAGAGGAGAAAATTTTTCCTACAATAAAGGGCGGCAAACCACTTGTGGCCTCTTTCCCTCCCTCATCACCTCCTGACCCCTGCCGTTCCCTGGTTAAGCTGGTGAAGTTAGCTAACAGTGTTTATACATCACACATAATACTCAGACCTCACAACACACTTAATGCTAAGGGGAAAAAATGCAGGCATCGAAATGCGCTTATGAATAACACCTGACATCCAGCAGATCTGTGAATGGGCCGACTGAGCTGTAGGTATTGAAGGAAAGCACTGTTAATCTATTGTGAAAGCCACACCCCATTTCTAGAAACAAGTGCCTCAGTGAATAGGATTATCATACTTTTCTTTTTTCACCAATATTGTCTTTATTTCCATAAATGCCTCAATGCTGAGTTATTAAAATCTTTCTTGCTTCACTCATTAAAGCTCACAGCCTCATAACTGGGGGCAACAAGCAAGTGGAAGGGTAGCAGTGCTTTCTCTTTAGCACAAGGTCAGCTAAAGATCTCTTTTGATCGCAAGTGACTTAAAAATTGGGCTGGTAGTGATTTGTGCCTTTTCAACTAAGTGGGATGTTAAAACAAAAAGCCAAATTGAGGCAGCACCTTCTGACAGCCAGCTCAAGGATACAGACTTGGAAAGGCCTTTGGCAGTCAAACACGTCTCTTCTTTGCCAACCCAGAAGCTTTGGATCAAACCCCTCTCCTCACAGTTTCTTTGGAGAACCACATAGCCTAGTACCCACCCTTCATATTGTATTTGGCAAATAATCTCTTTCCTTTGCCAAGTTAACAATACCATGACCTAGCCAAGTTTTAAAGGTACACCTGAGTTTTAAAGGTGCGGCATTCATGCGTTTCAAATTTCAAAAGCCTGAAACCCAGCATAACTACTGCCTTGCGCCTTTCTTTCTTTCTTTCTTTTTCTTTCTTTCTTTCTTTCTTTCTTTCTTTCTTTCTTTCTTTCTTTCTTTCTTTCTTTCTTCCTTCCTTCCTTCCTTCCTTCCTTCCTTCCTTTCCTCCTCCCATTATTTCTCTTCTCTTTTTTTCCTTTTCTTCCTTCCTTCCTTCCTTGCTTTTTTTCTTCCTTTCTTTCTCCTCTCTCCATCTTTTCTTCCTTCGTTCTTTCTGTCTTTCTGTCTTCCTTCTCTACTTCTCTTTCTCTCTTTCTTCCTTTTCACATGTCTTTCAAGATAGTTTAGCTTGCAGAAAAAAACCATCTGACTCCAGGTCTATGGCCTCCATTTGACCAAAACCAAGACTCAATAAAAAATAACTGTTAGTGAGAACTCTTAGGCTTTTGTTAGCTACTTCGGGTTAGTAGCCAAGGAGTGACCTAACGCTCTGGTTGCTGAGGCTAAAGCAGTCTTTTCTGGGGAACATTCAGTTCAAGGATGTTTTGTTGAGACTCCAAACCAGGGTTCCTATAGTGACAACCCATCAAAGACATTAGCGCCTGTCCAGCTGGTACTCAAGGAGGCTGGCAATGTGCTGGGCCCTCTCAGAAGTTATCAGATGACAGCAAGTCCACAGTCATTATTTTCCATTTCCTCTCATTCTTTGATTTGACAAATACATTACAATTATTTGGGATGGAGAGAATCTTTATATAGAAAGCCTATTCTATTTTCCTTTATTTAAAGAGATCTTCAGGCAAAAGAACGATGAACATGGAGGATTTTAAATAACCAGTGGATGCCTGTTTTGAGATAGTTTTAAAACCTGGTGAGAGGACAATACCACATACAAACGGGGAGTAGGAGAGTTCCGCCCAGCTGCAGTTTTGAACAAGCGTTTCTTTATGCCTATGTTCCTCAGTGAACGTTTCTAATTTGGAAGCTGATCTGACAAGAAAGAGTAAACCTTCTTGGGGGGAAGTTTTAATTCTTGATTTCAACTCCTTTACCTTTCTTTTGATCTATTTTTTTATTTTAGATAATGAGACATCATGGGTTTTACATCAGTTAAAGGATGCCATTTCACAAAATACCGAGATGGCTGCACTTTCAAGGAATAGCATTTCCAGATCCCACATGTGTTCAGCCCTGACAGAATGCTGAGTGAAAAACATCTAAAGGCTCCTACAGAAAAGAAAGAACAGCACAGGACTAGCATTTTCCCCTTTGAAACTAGATTTAGTCCTCCAAAACAACCATTACGTGAAGGAGAGGGATAAAGAAAATAACCAGAGCTAGAGGATTCTGTGATGGAATGACTGAGTCTCCTTCAAATAAGTGTATGACTTGAGTCTTTCTAGCTGGATGCCTTGCAGATCCAAAGCATAAACATTAGAAAGATAATGACTAGGATTCATTTTTGTTCACAACTTATTCTGTGTAACCGCAGCCCCATCAGACAGAAGGGTTGAGAATGGCCTCTGCAAGTTTACCACCTTGGCGTTGATTTGTAACCTGCTGTATGGAAAAGTTGTGGGAGAAGGGTAGAAGAAGCTCCTCCAGTGAGAAATGCAAACTTGTTTCATAGAAGGAGCAGACAGCAGCAGCAGAGGCGAATGCTGACAAGTGGCTTTCCTCAGGCTGTTAGAACAGTCAGGGTATTGTGTTCGTACTGGTTGATCCAGTCTTTGGTTTCATGGTTTTCTGCTCCTTAGGCCAGAATATTGGCTGGCATTTTTCAGAAGTTGTAATTATTACACATTGTGCCTGCGGGGCATGAAGGACCAAAGAAGCTTCAAAACTGGAAATTGTGGGTTCAGAAACAGCAAGCCACTGGGTGCAGTTTTAGGTTTATACCATCAACCAGCAACTGATCAATTCTTTTTAAAAATACAGAAATTAATCTAGTGACCTCCTTCTGTGTTCCTATCAAAATTTTAAAACAACAATAACAACTTGATTGCACCCTTCGCCCAGAAGGAAGTTTGCACATGAAAGACATAAAAGTTTTGTAGAGCAGAACATTCTTTGAAAGCTCTGGGTGGAAGAAAGCACTTGCTTAAGGAACTTAATTGATAGAAACTAGCAGCTTAGACAAGGGCTGCCTGAGTTCAAAGGCACCGCTTTTAATCCCAAACTATTTTAATTTCACTTAACTTTTATTTCTTTCTGGGTGACTAAACTGCAAACTTCTATTAATCTACTGCCAAGTCATTTTTCTTAAGAAGGTGGATACTTTACAAGATCCATAGCCAGGAGACAGCTGTCAGGAATGCTGGTAGTACAGTTTTGTGAAGATAAAAACAGAGGCACAGGAAAGTAGGTCATTCTTTTTTATATGTGGAACAGATTCTGTTTCTGGCAAGTTTGCTCCAACCAAAAACAATAAGGGACCAGTGCTGCCTTGAGTTTGGAAATGTAATGCCTCTGGCAACACATGATCTTGGAGAGTGGAGGCTAATGTTTTCGTAGTTGGGATTTCGTGTCAGTAGAACAGCCAAAATGTCAACTGTTGCAAGGAGAGTAGTCCAATTTACACATATGCAGCTGGAGAAAAAGCTTAGCTTCAGAAGATGACATTTAGCATTTGGGGGATGAACAGGAAGAATGCAGAAATAGCCAACTGCAGCCAAGAAATGAGCGCTTGCTGGAAGAGCGCTTGCTGGAAGAACGCTTCAGCAGAATTGTTCTGCCTTTCATTGCTAGTGAAAGACACTTGTAACATCGCCTTCCGACTTTCACACTGTCTGGCCAGTTTTTTGTTTTATTTTGTGTGTGTGTATGTGTGTGTTTTTGTGGCCTATTTGAGAGTTAAAAAACTTACAAAAGTGAACAGGTCTGATACCTTCAACAGAAATGATTTCTGGAAAATAGCAAATAGTGAGATGGGCCAACTTTGGCTAGTTTATCTTCATAAAATTAATGGCCAGAATCAGAACATATTTGATTATTTTGGGTCTTTTAAATATCATTACACAATGTGGCCCTTTACCAATATCTCCCTCACCCCCCTTCCCTCCCCCTGTCCCACCTCTGGTATCCTCAGCTCCATTCTCTTCCTTTGAGAGTTCCAGGAGTTATTGTGGTTGTTGTGTCTTTCTTTCTTTTTTTGTTTTGTTTTGTTTTCTTTATTTGATTATTTTAACCATCCTATAACTAACACCGATCAATACTGGAGCCACATTTTTTCTTGACCTTTATTCTCTATGGAAAAAGTGGATTTATTGAGATAATTGTGCTCTCTCTTTTCTGTGACTGTCTTTTTACAGTCTTGCAAATAACTACTTGCCTGTATTCTTCTGGACATTCTTTATTTTTGACGGACCAGGGTATTAGGTTTAATTGGCTTTAATAGAGTGGTCCAGCATAGTTAAGAAAACAACACATACCTGGTATATTTAATGTTGTATAGAGCTGGCCTTATTGTATATGAAACATTAATTGAAAACCATCTGGCAAATAATTTTAAAATGGTATAATCATGAACTACTCAAAAAAAAAGGTACCACCTCACACCCATTGGGATGGCTGCCACAAAACACAAAAACAAAAAACCAGAAAATAACAAACGTTGGCAAGGATGTGGAGAGGCTGGAACCCCTGTGCACTGTTGGTGGGAATGTGTAATGGTGTAGCTGCTGTGGAAAACAGTATGGCAGTGCCTCAGAAAATTTAAAAAAGACTTACCATATGATCCAGTAATTCCACTTCTGGGTATATATCCAAAAGAATTGAAAGCAGGATCTCAAAGAGGTATCTGTACACCCGTGTTCATAGCAGCATTACTCATAACAGCCAAAAGGTGGAAGCAATCCAAGTGTCCATCGATGGATGAGTGGATAAACAAAATTTGGTACATGCATACAATGGGATGTTATGCAGTCTTAAAAAGGAAAGAAATTCTGACACATGCTGCAACATGGATGAAACTTTGAAGACCTTATGCAAATGAAATAAGCCCATCACAAAAGGGCGAATACTGTATGAGTCCCTAGAGCAGTCAGACTCATACAGACAGAAAGTAGAATGGTGGTGGCTGGGGACTAGGGTGAGGGGGAAGGGGTACTTGCTGTTTAAGGGGTATACAGTTTCGGTTGAAGAAGAAAAAATTCTGGAGCTGAACAGTGGTGGCGATCGTACAACAGTGTGAATGTGCTTCATGCCACTGAACTGTACACCTAATAATAGTTAAGAGGGTAAATGTTATGTTATGTATATTTTATCACAATAAAAAAATAAATAAAATATTAGGCCAGGAAGTGACCCTAAAGAAAAAAGTACAGAGTGGGGTAATAGTCACTCACTGCTGTCTTCAGTGAACTTCCACTCTCTGTCATTGTGTCCTGCCTGCTCCAGAGGCCAGTGAAGCTTTTTGGTGTGTTGTAAATTACTCCAGGCCCACCCCTTCCCCGGCCCTTGTCTGAGAAAGCGTTCGTTGCTCCTCTGTTCTTCCCCCGCTTCCCACGTTCCACGTGTCTCCCCTTCACTGTAGAGGTCGGCCAGAGAGACACGGGGCTCTTTGGTTGAGAAACACTGATCTCATGGATATCCACACAAGATGCTCAGACCGAATCTGTTAACAAGTTGTCTTTTAGCACCTCAGTGATAAAACCGTGGGAAGGAAAATTAAAGGCACAGGGAGGGCAGTAATGAAGAACTCTAAGCCGAATTTTGCCCCAAAGGCTTTGTACCAAGTAATAACGATGATCTATGTAACTAACAGATAGACGAACCCTTACCAGGAAAGGAGTTTTAATTTTAATGAAACTTCAGCCTGCTTTTGGGTAGTCTTACTTGGTAAGAGCTGCCCCTGGAAAAATGTGGCTTTGCAGGATTCATGATAGTCTTGGTCTAGGTTGGGTTGTGTCTTTTCCCCCATTTCTAAGCAAATGACACAGACCAAGATAAAACTGAATCATTTCCCTACCCATCACCAACCTGAATTTCAGGATATAGGCCACCCCAAATTTGGGGAGGAAGTTGGACAGGGCATTATACTGGCCTTGATAGCGCTACACTTTGTCCCATTTGTAAAATTTCTTCAGATATACTTTAATATTCCATATTGAACAAAGAGAGAGATTGTTCTTTATTTTATTTTTTATTTTTATTTTTTTGGCAGCTGGCCGGTATGGGGATCCCAACCCTTGACCTTGGTGTTACAAGGCTGTGCTCTAACTAACTCAACTAACTGGCCAGCCCTTGTGTCCTTTACTTTAGAGTGATGACAGTTAATATGCTTGCATCGAGGGTCTACCCCCATACCCCACACACACAGAAGATGAGACCCCTGCTGCCACACCCATCAAGAAAGGCAGAATGCAGTTTTGCTTTAAGGAAGGTCGTTGAACTAAAGCCCCTTTCTCTATTCTCCCAAGCTTCCGCAGGTTCACTCGATCCAACAGCGTGACAACAGCGGTACAGGCTGACCTGGACTTCCACGACAATCTGGAAAATTCTCTGGAATCTATGGAGGACAATTCGTGTCCTGGCCCAATAGCCAGACAGTTCTCCCGGGACGCCAGCACCTCCACAGTCAGCATTCAGGGTTCAGGAAACCATTACCACGCCTGTGCAGCTGACGACGACTTTGACACAGATTTTGACCCCTCTATTCTGCCTCCCCCGGACCCCTGGATTGACTCTATTACTGAAGACCCTATGGAGGCTGTGCAGAGGTCGGTGTGCCACCGGGACGGTCACTGGTTCCTGAAGCTTCTCCAGGCAGAGCGAGAGCGCATGGAGGGCTGGTGCCAGCAGATGGAGAGAGAGGAGCGGGAAAACAGCCTCCCGGAAGACAGTAAGTCACCACCGTCGCTGGGGTTGGGGCCACTTTGTGTTTGCAGACCTGGTGGCCTTCTTCTTTGCCAGCTTCACTTTGCAGCCTGGCCTCTCACACCCCCAAGCTAGAACCTGCCAGAGCTAGGCAGGTCCAGCTGGGTGTGCAGACGCTCCTGAGCTGCACGGTAAAAAGAAAACCACTGGGCACATGTCACACCTCCCTAGCCCTATGTCCGGGATGTGTCTTTTCTCCTCCAAAACATACCCAGCTCAGCGCGGAGGTGGCCTCATGCCTCTACTATGGTGCCTCTTTCCAAGATGGTCCAGAAATGTTGCTGATTCTCAGAGATTCAAAATCATTCTAACTAGTTTCAAGGTCCGTAGCAGTTGGACATTTATAGTCTTTACAGTTCTTTTTTACTCTCATGAACATACAATAATAAAACAAGGCTGATAATGTATAGGCCAGGGGAACCGACAATTATTTGCATTCATAAGCCTGTTCAGCAGGCACTTTCTCTTAGGTTTGAGAGAGACTCGAGTAACACAAATTCCAATTTAATGGGTTAAAATAAATGATGAAAAAATAAATAATGGATATCATTTTTGAACACCATTGTTTTCCAACTTGGCCTTTTAGTAACCACAATTCCTATTAGCGATTTACAAAATAATTACCAGATTACCTTAATTCTGAGGCACATTTGACACATTTCAACAGTTCTGAAATCGGGATATAGTTTACAATCAGTGTGTATGTAATGTTGTGTGTTTATTTTCCTCTGAACAACTATTATTAAATTAATGGTGGATTTTCCAACTGATGATATTTTTGAGTCACAGAAATCTAGTAGTAGGCATTAAAGCCAGCTTCATTTTTGTGAGGGAATCATCTAGAAAAGTATTGTTATGATGTAGCTTTTTAGACTCGTTTTTAAAATTACCACTTAACTTTTTATCATGAACATTTGAAAACTTGCACAAAAGTAGAGAGTTTCATGTAATAAATCCCGGTGTACTCATCACCCAGTTCAACAACAGGCCAGTGTTATTTTCTCATCGTCCCCCATTTGTTCTGTTATTTTTGCCAGAGTATTTTAAAGAAAGCCCAAAGCATCAGGTCACTTCTCTATGTAGCACACACTGTTAAAGGACTTTTAAAAACATAACCATGCATTATCAACCCTAATAAAAATGACAATAACTTCTGAATAATTAGATCTCATGTCTACTGTGAATCATGTTAAATAGGTTTACTAAATGCACCAAACTAGTTGTGTCAAGGAGCAGTGAGTTTTTCCATAAGGGAATTCTCTTTTACGAAAAGTCTGGAAAATAGCAGTGAGCAGGTTTGGGATCTCCCACTGTGTCTATTCTCTCACTCACAGCTCTTCTCTGCTCATTCTCCTGCTCGAACCCTATCGAATGACCAACTATCTTATTTATTGTCTTTATGAGCAAGTTAGGAAATTCATAAATGGGTTTCTGTAAAGTTTCTTTTGCTCTTTTTTATTATGAGTGCACACAAGTTGGACAGAAAAGTAAATCTCCTTGACATTTGTCCCTAACTTTTAATACCACTGCAGACTCACCTGAGTGCTGACCCGCAGCAGAAACAGCCTTTTCCCCAGTGGCAGGTGGATGCGGCACCACGCCGCAGAGGTGCACGGGGGAGGGTTTAGCAGGAAAGTCTCGTAGTTGCGTCATCTCACTCTCTGTTGCCCTGTGGTCATACCCACCATGTATTGCATTTTCCTGGGAAAAATGCCCATGTCTGAGGAACAATGGCGTCTGGTGCCCCTGCTCAACAGGTCAAGCTCTCTTTCAGTTTGCAGTTCTCTCAGTTCATTAATTCGGGACTCCTTCTAGTTCCCAGACTGGCTTGCAACAGTCGGACCCAGAGAGGCTGCTCATCTGATGTTTTCTTTTAATTAGATTTATATTCTGAAACTAGACCTATTTCTCTCAACCCGACTTTATAACAACATGTGAGGATAGTCCTTGTATGAAGATTTAGGAAAATCTTTCTTGAGACAAAAGGAGCTATGAAAACAAGTCAATGTATCTTAATACAATGACATATATATGAAAGGTGAGAATAGTGTAGAAAACCAGGTTCTCCTGTGTTTGTGATGAAAGAAAAGGACATTTATATTTTGAAATGTACACTATAGGTAAAATCCCAAAATAATGTGCATTAAGGTGGTGCTCAACCATTTGTTGTCCTGGCCTGGATTGAGTGTCTCTCTGGTGCTTCTGTGATACCCTGCGCTTTTGTCTATAGGGTTCTTCCAACATTATTTTATAATGATATTATTAATAATAATAGTCTATGTAGCTCTCTCCTCCACTAAAAAGTAAGCTTTCTGAAGGCAGAAATTATTCATCTTTATATCCCCAGCTTCTATGACACACGGTAGGGGACCAGTGAATATGTATTTGAGTGCTTGAACTATTTTGAAAATTCTATTTTACAAAAGCATTTTACTTAGCAAAATCTTTCTTCCTAATTAGCTAAAAAAAATATTCAATAAGTAACATTTTAGTTTATTTGGGCTGCTATAACAAAATACTAAGGTCACTTAAAAACTAAGGACTAGGTAATTTATAAATAACAGAAATGTATTGCTCACAGTTCTGGAGGCTGGGAAGTCCAAAATCAAGATGCCAGATTCCATGACTGGCAAGGGCTCACTCTCTGCTTCAAAAATGGTGCCTTCTTGCTGCATCCGCCCATGGTAGAAGGGGCAAATAATGTCCCCCCAGGCCTCTTTTATCAGGGCACTAATCCTATTCATGAGGGCTCTTCCCTCATGACCTAATCACCTACTTGTAGGCCCCACCTCTTGATCCTATCACATTGGTGATTAGGTTTCAACTCATGAATATTGGATAGCTGCAAACATTTAGACCATAGCAAGTAACTAACAGTTATTATTGCCAAAAGCTGGAACGAGTATTCCCTCGTGAGATGATGAACTCTTCTGATCAGGGAAAGGGTTTGGCAGAAAGAGATGGGCACCTGCCACAGAAGTGATGAAAGGAACTTCTGTGTGGGTCAGGTGAATAGTCTGGATGAACCCCGTGTGTCCCTTCCAGCTTTCAAAACACAATTCCATTCCACAAACACTTGAAGGCATTCTCTATTTTTTCATGCTCTGAGAGACACAAAACAGGAGCTTCAAACTGTAAGGATTCCAAAATTGTAAGCAGTGCAGTGGCAAACTCTATGCCCAGGGCAGAGTCACCAATTTCAAATGAGACAAGTCCGAATCAGTGAGAATCTGACCATAAAGCAACCTCCACAGTAAGAAAGGAGAGTGTGAGCACATGGAAGAGTATTTATCTTGTCCACACAATACCCTTGACTGTGGGCTAAAAAGACTTTGACAGGTGCTGTGTTATTTGCCCTCAGAACAGCGCTCTGGCAGTATCTTGTCCAAGGTCACAGAACGCAGAAGTGTCTGATAGAACAGATACACCATGAATAACATTTGACAAGATAATGATACTTCGTGTTGCTTGGCAGTCTTCTCCCTGAAGCTCTCCATACATATCTGTCCCTGGTTCCTTGGCAACCACAATTCTGTTCTGATAAGTGGGTCTGGAGTTGCAGAGGGCCTTTGTTTTACTAATTTTCAGATTCAACCTTTTCTTTTTTTTCTAAGAGGGGTGGTAAGGAAGAGAGGCCAATCCCATTTGGAGAGCACAGCCAAGTTCTGAATAACCAGCTTTTGTTTATTTGTTTTTAAGTCTGTGTATACCAGAAAAAAAAAAAAAAAATAGCTTTGGTAAATGGGTCAGGCACAGATACATCTATCTCTTGGCCAACCCACTTGAGGTGTTTTTTGGGTCCTCGTATAGGACAAAGGTGACTCCTTAACAAAATCCTCCCAGGAGATCTGGTCTTCAAAGTCATTATGGAAAGATAAATAGGATAGAGTGAGAGAAAGGAAGATTCCAATCATACTTAATTTATGTTATGGGGTACCAGAATTATCCCAATTTTAAAATATTTTTAAATGTTTGTTTAAGGTATATAATGCCTTTGGGTTATACACTTAAAGTTGGCTAAAAAGGTAAATCTTATGTATATGAGTATTTTACCATAGTGAAAAAAAAAAAAACCTTCCCCCCAAAAGTGACGGCGAAGGTGGGAGAATAACCACACTCTCATCATGTTCATAAGAATGTAAAATATTTTGTTAAATGTCTTTCCAAAAAAACAAAAAACCAAGTTTGGAAATGAACCTATTTATTTCATGAGAACTGGAGGTACAGATTTGGGGCGTGGGGTAGTTGTAATCATCTTTCCCTATTAGAGAGTTGAAGAAAAAAGAGTCCACCCAACTTTAAGTATCTACTCAGTTATCAATCATTTTATCACATCACTATCCTAATTCTGACCACCTCTGCCTAGGGCTATTGTTTTTGGCATTCCAGGGATGGAAAACAGTTTACCTGGGACTGAGTAAGTGTGCACAGAAAGGACAGACACCTTTCAAGCCAGCACCTAGAGTCGGCAGCCTCAAGCTATCTTTTGGAAAGTATAACTATAAATTCTTTGAGTTGTGCCAGCTATTATTTTCCCTGATAAAAGCAAAGCAGAGCAAAACTTCAGTTCTTGTTTTAAACCTTCCACCCTAACAGTCGATAGTAGGTTTGGGGCTTGATAACAAAAGAATGGAACTCTGCAGTGAGTGAGGTTTCCTCCGGCTGTGGCAGCTGACAGAATGCTTGTTTCCTCGGCACTCCAAGTAAAATGATACAAGCTTTTCTCAGACAATGAAGCCCTTGTGTGAAACAGCTGTCTCAGGGAGATGGCTCAGTGCTATTTGACAGTGGCTTGTATGTTACATAGATACGTCTGGTATTATCTAACCGGGTATGAAAACACCAGATGGAACTGAATGCTTCCAACCAGGAATGCAGTCTATGGCTGTGGGAAAAAACACAGGCTCGGGTTTCAGTGGCCCTAGGATGAAATACTGGTTGATTGTACTTCGACACCTATCTTTGCCTCCTGAATTGTGCACAACTTATATGTAGAATTTTCAGACTTTATCTGAAATGAACTGATAAACCTAGAGCGTGTGCAGGAGGCAGATTAATTCCACTTTAATCTTGCCTGGTAATGGCATACAGTTAGTGAAACTTGGCTTTCGTTCCCCCACAAGGCTTGTGAGCCTTGGCAGAGAACGCGGGGCTGGGACTGAAACCTGAAATAGGGTTTGCCTGGTATCAGGTTTGGTTACGGAAGCGGCGCACGGTCGTCATTGTGACCGGGCATCTGTGCAATCTGCAGGCTCCGTCGGCCCGGGGCTGCCTGCGCGGTGTTTGCAGCCTGCGAGGCGGCGGCCGGCAGGCAAAGCCGCACCCGGGAGCTCTGCAGCTCCTCTGCCTCCAGCCCGTGTGTGTTTCTGAGCAGGGGGCGGTGGGCACCTCGGAGCTCCCATCGTACTTTTGAAGTGACCCTTCAAAAGGTCTCGCCCCGCCCCACATACACATTGCACAGTCTCTTTTTATAAGCTCCGGCCAACTTGAAATTAGCGACCACAGAGGAAGTGGAGGTAATGAAAAGGGAATCGTGTGTGATGTGCCTTATGTTTAACCATCTGGAACGCTCCATTCATTTTGCTTTGCACGCACTGCTGCCAGGACATGAGAGAGCATCGTCCTGTGGGTGCGCTTGTTGGGGTGGCGTCTCCAGTGTGAGGAGGGCACCAGGGCATGGAGAGGTGATGTGGCAAACTGAAGGTAGAACCAGCGCGAAACAGGTCTGTTCCTGGGCCAGTGGTGTTTTCATTATTCCAGAGACTGCAGAGAAGGGAGCAAGATCTCTGATCGTTTTCTCCAACAGTACCTATTTCTGTGGACTGTAAATACAATGGACTTCAAACATAGTATACAGTTCTTTTTTATTACATTACAGAGGGAAATATAGATTAATTCCATTTCATTCAACTTGCTCAAAATGTCTTTATTTATCTACGTGATGTATATGATGTTACTGTTTCATGGCTGGTGTAAGTTTAGATGTGGATCAAGAGCATCACCATCCTTTAAGAGTTAAGACTCTTGGAGGCGTCTGGGCTAGAAAAATTAAAAACTTGCTCCTTAAAAACAAAACGATATTTTTTTCCCTGAACCCCATAGAAGCCCTGGTTTTAGTCTTTGGGAACATAGTTCTACTTGAGAATTCTATTCTTTATTCAATAGCCACCATGTTCCAGCTCCTTGAAAAACAAGCAAACAAACAAAAAAAACACACTCTTGTTAAAGGCAGAGCAACCACTGTGAGTCAGGAGTGAAACAGATCTGTGTTTTCTGCAGAGACGTTTCTTTGACAGGAGCTCTGGATCACAAATGTGTTTAAGAAGCAGCTGCTGGTCAGTAGGCTGGAGAAATTCCTTGCCACAAGGACACACTTGTAAATAAGAATGACTCCAAATGGATAATCCCAACTTGATGAAATCACACAGTTTCAGACTGACAGATCCATGACTTATTTTTTTAAAATAAAATTTTTGTATATTTGAGGTTCATGTGATGTTATGGGATACATATAAATAGAAAAGTGGTTACTATAGTGAACATATCTCTCATCTCACATAGTCACTTTTTTTGTGACGAGAGCAGCTAAAATCTACTCACTGAACAAAAATCCCTCATACGAGTACAATACAATTTTATTACTTCTAGTCCTCATGTTGTACATTGGATCTCTACAGAGTTCATCCTATACATCTGCTATTTTGTATCCTTTGACCTGCATCTCCCTGTTCCCCATCCCCTCCCCCGAGTAACTACTGTTTTATTTTCTATCTTTGTATATTTGACCTTTTTTCAAAAAAAAAAAAAAAAAAAAAAAAGATTTTGTATGTAAGTGAGATCATGCAATAGTTTTCTTTCTGTGTTAGGCTTATTTCACTTAGCATAATGTCCTCCAGGTCCATCTATGTTGTGGCAAATGGCAGGATCTCCTTCTTTTTTAAAGTAAATAATATTCCATTGTGTATATATACACAACATATTCTTTATCCTTTGTTTTCATATCTTAGCTACTGTAAATAATGCTGCAATGAACATGACAGTGCAGATATCTTTAGGAGGTGGTGATTTCATCTCGCCTGGGTGTACACCCAGAAGAGGAGTTGCTAGGTCATGTGGTAGTTCTGTTTTTAATTTCCTTAGGAACCTCCATACTGTTTTCCATCGTGGCTGCACCAATCTACATTCCCACCCACAGTGCACTAGGGTTCCCTTTTCTCCACACCCTGGCCTACATTTATTTCTTGTCCTTTTGATAGTAGTCATCCTAACAGGTGAGGTGACATCTCATAATGGTTTTAATTTGCATTTTCCTGATGATTAGTGTTGAGCACCTTTTCGTATACCTGTTGTCCATTTTTATGTCTCTTTGGAGAAATGTCTGTTCAGGTCCTTTGCTCATTTTTTAATAGGCTTATTTGTTTTTCTGCTAATGAGTTGTAAGAGTTCTTTGGATATTAACCCCTTATCAGATATGTGGATTGTAAATATTTCTTCCCAGTTTGTAGGTTGTCTTTTCATTTTGTTAATTGTTTTCTTCGCTGTGCAGAAGCTTTTTAGTTTGCTGTAGTCCCATTTATTTATTTTTGCCTTAGGAACCAGACCTTTTGGTGTGATATACAAAAATATCATTGCCAAGGCCTATGTCAAGGAACTTTTCCCCTGTGTTTGCTTCTAGAAGTTTTATGGTTTCAGGTCTTACATTTAGGTCTTTCATCCATTTTGAGTTGATTTTTGTGTATGGTGGAAGATAAGGGTTCACTTTTATTCTTTGGCATGTGGAAATCCAGTTTTTCTAGCATTTATTGAAGAGACAATCCTTTTCCCGTTATGTTCTCTTGGTAACTTTGTTGACAGTTAGTTGGCCCCACATGACTTTAAAGTAGGGGGATGGACCCACTTTTCAAAATTCCTTTTCCCTCCTTCACCCTTAAAGTCTACAGGTGAGTAAAAGAGGTCAAAACCTGAGCATCGCCTTCTCCTTCCTCCCCCCCCATCCCATTTCCTTCCCCTTTCTCCTCTCCCCTTCCCTCCCAACTGCTCTGCAACAACGTCCTAGAACGTAAAAAATAATATTAATAAAATTATTTTCTTTAAAAAAAAAAAGAAAAAAAACTTTTGGGGGTGATGAATATGTTCATTAACTTGGTCATGGAGGTGATTTCACAGGTATGTACATGTCAAAACTTATGGTATTGTATACTTTAAACATTTCAGTTTATGTTGTATGTCAATGACCTCATTAAAACTGTTTTCAAAAATCCGACAATAGTTTTCCAAAATAAATGGAACACCTATTTACTTATTTTTTAAAAAAACCTGAGTGTAAAGACATTTAATTCACCCACAAACACGTTCAACTTATCCCAGATGGCTTGGCTCTTACAGCCACTACAACTGGCACTATAAATGACAACCCGGGAGGAACAATAGCCTAGCTAAGACTATACCAGCTAATCAGTTATCACTGTAACATGAAAAGTGGAGCTGGACACAATCAAATCTTAAAGAATCAGAATGCTTAAGGCCTAGAATTCTGCAGTCAATTTATTTTTCTGGTTGACATGGAGTTTGTAGGTGACTCAAGTTCATTTCAAAACTTATTCCTTCAACAGGATACCAGGAGTTATATGGGCACACTCTATGCCAATGAAGAGTTCACGGGCTGGTTGGAAATCAGACATATAAATAGATCATGCTGGAAAGAATGAGGAAGGGGCAGAGACAGCTATGCCCGGGGATTTGAGGAGCGATGAGGAGAGAGAGGTTAAAGGAGATAAGGCCTTCTGAGGAGGTACACCTGAGCTGAGTCAGAAGGATGAGGGCTTCAGTAAGCAAAAGGGGAGGTGCTCACGTAGGGCACGCCGGGGAGGAGGCATCCTCAGCTTAGTGTTTAGCATGAGCAAAGACACTGAGGAGGGAGACGGCTTGGGGACTTGTGAAACTGTGGGTGACTGAAGCACTGAGGGAGGGAGTGAGCAGAGAGAAGACCAGACAGCTTGGCCCCACTGATGGAAGCTTAGCTCAAGGGTGGTGGGAAACCAAGGAAAAGTTATAGGCATGGAAATTTCACGGGATAAGAAAACCCTCTAGTTCCCTTAGTAAAACCAAACGTCCAAGATTGTCAGGGGAAGGAGTCTGTTTGTACCGTGGATAGGGTGATGAAGCCTTGTAGCCAAATTGTAATCAACTAGGGAATCCTAACAGGAATATGGATTTGGGGAGACAAGAGATGTCAAGCTACTGGTTAGATATGCTCCTCTAAAGCTTAAGGGATCAGTATACAGTGGAGTTACAGATTTGAGAAACATAAACATAATCTAAAAAATAGTTGAAACCAGGAGAATGGATGAGATCACTGAAGGGAAATAAGGGAAGCAGGCAGGGAAGTGGGCTTGGGATTGAATTTCATGTTCAGTATTTACGAGGTGGAGTGAGAGAAAGTCCATAAAGAACAGAGAAGGCAGCATCAGGGAAGTACAAAGTGAGCCAAAGAGTGTGGTGTTGTGAGAGCCCAGGCAGCTGAGTTTTCCTTGTGCCAAATGCAAGAGTCCGGCAGGTAAGGAGGCTGGAGAGAGAACGAGGCTTCAGGGAGTGGAGACAAATGGGAGCTGAAGAAATGACAGAGCAAAGGCATTCTACCCTCCAGAGAATTGGGGATTTAAAGCAAATGTATGAGTTTACGAGAGCTGCCATAACAAAGCACCACGGACTGGGCAGCTTAAACAACAGATGTTTATTTTCTTACAGTTTCGGAGACCAAAAGTCCAAGATCTAGGTGTTGGCTCCTTCTGAGGCCTCTCTGTTCGGCTTGCAGATGGTCTTCTTCTCTCTGTGTTGTCACACGGTTTTCCCTTTGTGCATGCCTGTATCCAAATTTCCTCTTCTTATAAGGACAGCAGTCATTGGATTTGGGCTCTCTTCCTTATTGAACACGTTTTAACTTAATTTCCTCTTTAAGAACCCAATCCCCAAACAGAGTCACATTCTGAAGTACTGGGGGTAGGTAGGACTTCAACGTATAAATTTTGGGAGAACACAGTTCAGCCAGTAACAGGAGAGAAGAGGAATTTTATGTTAGCTGGAGAAGAGCATGAGGCTGAGGAAGATTTCTCCTCTCTTAGAAAGGCAGAGATTTGAGGAGGCTTCTAGGCATCTAGCAGAGGAGCAAGGATTTCAGAGAGAGGGACTGGCTCACACGGCAAGTTCTGAGCAGGACGGAATCAGGACAAGGACACAGGTCAATGGGAAGAGTGGATGTGGAGGAGTTGTCAGGGTGCAGGCAGTTGGAAAGGTTTAGGGGGCTGCGTGTGGGGCAAGTATTAGGAGAGACAGAAATATTTGTCTTAGTCTATTTGTGCTGCTACAACAAAATACCACATTGAGTAATTTATAAACAATTGAATTTATTTCTCATGATTCTGAAGGCTGGGAAGTCCAAGATCAAGGTGCTGATGGGATTGGTGTCTGGTAAGGGCTATTCTCTGCTTCCAAGACGGCACCTTGTTGCTCCATCCTTCAGAGGGAAGAACGCTGCGTCCTCACGCAGCAGAAGGGACAGAAGGGCAGCAGAGCACTCCCTCCAACCTCAAGCCCTTTTATAAGGGTGATGATCCCATTCATGACTTCATCACCTCCCAAAGGCCACACCTCTTAATACTGTTGCATTGGGGATTGAGTCTCAACATAAATTTTGGAGGGGACACCGTCATTTAAACTATAGCAGTATTCATGCCTGATTCCCTCTGTTTTCTTCCTCTTACAGGAGGAAAGGTTGTTGTTGAAGAGGAGGGAATAGGGGTTGAGTTGAGAGTGAATAAGGGTCAGGAAATGAGGGTCAGAGAGGGAGGAGACAAGAACATCTCAAGGACTAATGGGCAACAGTGCAAGATCAGCCAAGTTTGGAGACCCCGGCTTTATAGTGGGTCTTTTTTTTTAACCATCAGACCACATGGTAAGCACTATTTGGAAAATAGGGTGGGAATATAACTCTACAGGCTAAAAGGATTTATCTGGCATGCTCTTTGTACCTGAAGGTAGACCTCGTTTTTCAGTAGAACCTGCCATTCCCGAGGAGGGTTCTTGCTCTTTGTTTTGCAGTGAGTCTATTTTCTAAGCAAGGCTCTGCTTGGGTGCTCTAGTGACCAGCACTGGTTAAGGTCCTATCTCCTCTTGTGTGTCTTTGTCACCCAGTAGCTAGTTGGTTCTGACTCTGATAGTATGGGGAAACTATGCCAGATTATACAGAGAGGCACTAAAATCGAAAGGAAAGAAATCACACCCAGTGGATAAAGAAAATGTGGTATACACATACAATGGAATATTATTAGATCTTTAAAAAGAAGGAAATCCTGTCATATACTGTAACATGGATGAACAAACCTGGAAGACATTATGCCAAGTGAGATAAGGCAGTCACAGAAGGACAAATACTGTATGATTCCACATCAGGTATCTAAAATAGTCAAACTCATAGAAGTGGAGTCAAACGGTGGGTGCCAGGGGCCAGGGAAGAGGAAAATTGGGAGTTGCTGTGCAGAGAGTATAAAATTTCGCTTATGCAAAATGAATAGGTTCTAGAGATCTGGGGCACAGCCTTGAGACTATAGTAAACAACACTGTGTCCTGCACTTAAAAATTTGTTAACAGGGCAGATTTCAGGTTAAGTGTTCCTGCCACAGTGGAAAAAAAAAAGAGAAAAAAAAAAAAAAAAGAAAGAAAGAAAGAAATCACACCAGATGGCTTCCACCTCAGTAGATTCAGACCCAGTCTTCAGTAAGTGCTGAGAGAAAAGAGCACAACTGGGCTGGGAGTCAGAATACAGGGATCCCTGGGGAAGACCCTTCCTAGTTTAAGGCCAAATTTTCTCAGATGAAATGCAGTGTCTGTGATTGAACAGAATTCCTTCCATTTAAGAAGTGGGCACCTCTTGATGAACTCCCCCACCGTGATTCTAAAAACCCCTCACTCCACAATAGATGTTTAAGGAGAATCATAACAGAGAGGACGGGCCTGGGTTAGTTCACCACATAAAGGCAAGAGGATCTTTTGGAAGGACATCACTGTTTTGCCTTTGTGAAAATGTGCTTGCTTAAATTACTACCTGGTATTTGAAAACACTCCCAAACACTTTCTAATATCAGGTTGGGCTGTTTTGGGGATTCTGGATTTTTGGTTTGTTGTTGTTGTTGTTGTTTTGGCGACTGGCCAGTACAGGGCAGGTTGCTATTTTATATGCATGGGAATAGCCCACACTGCAGCCTGTCTTTCATTTACTGTTTCTCCTATATTATCGTCTTTACCTGGCATCCTTGAGAGCAGTATTTTTCCTTCCACCCTGCTGCAGGTTGGTATTGAACGTTTTAGAGTAGTTTCAAAAGGACATCAAGATGCTGCTTTCCTTTTTGTCTCATTTCTTTACTTTCAGTTTTTTCTTTCTAGTTTTCTCTTCCACGGTGTTCATCATTTATTATTTGTTAATTTCTTGCTTCCTCTAGGCGTTTGTAACAAATATGAAATTTACTTTCAGGAAAAAAGAATTTATCTCACATATCAAGAGAGTGGCTAATGGAAAAAAACAAAACAAAACCAAAAAAGTCCATTAGAACTTCTTTCTTAAAATTAAAGTGAGTAGTTCTCTGGAAAAGAAAGTGTGGACAGAAAGGAAATATGAGTTGTCCTCTGCTTGTCCCAAATGCTTTCATGGTCTAACTCTAGGCGAAGTCCTCATCTGCCCCTCACCCTCGGTCTAGGAAAGATCATCAACTGGACATAGAAAATGCAAAGTATCCTGAAACCAGTAGGGAATTTCCATCCAAGGAACAGGCTGGCAAAAACCTGGAAAACTGAAGGGCTTCAGCTCTGTGCCAGATGCTTGCAAGGGCTCCGAATCTAGGCTTTCGCCAGACCGTGCTGAATGAAGAAAGATGTCCCTTGTTTTACTTTCAAGAAGACATCCAAGTTAGCCCCTACCTACACGATTGGGTGTTGCCAGAATGATAGTTAAGAGCAGTGCTTTCTCCTCATTGAGAATCACCATCTCACTCAGCTACTCTTATCACGGTGGTGTTACATAGCTCAGGTATTCAGATGGAATGGAGAAGTATTAGCTCAAAGTTTTTAGGTATATCAAAGGAGATGGAGATTCTATGATAGTTCCAGCAGCTGTGGAATCCCAACTAGCAAATAGGAGACCTGGATCCCTCAGTTCCAAGCTCCCAGGGTGTCACAATCCTGCCCTTCAGCAAGATAATCCCGAGAGGTTTCCATGAACCTCAGAGTCTGCCTAAAGCCACATATTCAGTTAGGAAGTGCCTGCTCAGATTCGGGACAGCTCATCCAGAAAACATAACTGTTGCAGGCAACCAGCTTGTTCGGTCACCTTTAAATAATCCAGATATTGGTTTTTTTTTTTTTTTTTTTTTCTTCTTTTCTGGCCAGGGCAAGTGCGGCTGTCACAGCTGGCACACACAGAGAGGAAGTATAGTCTTCTGATCCTAGATAATAACCAACATGTATTAAGTGCTTACTGTATATCAGACACCGTACTAAGCAATTCACATACAGTAACAATAAACCTTCACAACAACCCCACCAGTAGGTCCTCTTCTCCCCACTTTACATATGAGAAAACAGGTGAGGTGACTTGTCCAAGGTGGTGGCTGGTAAGTGTTGGAGCTGGACTCTGACCCTCTCAGGGCCCGAACTTCTCACTACTGTGGTGCCCCGTGTCTCCTCATACGAGGGGTCTTCAAAAAGTTCACAGAGAGATTCATACTGTCTTTCAATTCTGTTTTTCCCCAATTCTATTTTGGAGTACCCTTATACTGTCCTTTCTGCTCAGGGATGTTGAGAAAGAGAGAGGAGACCTCACACAGCTGATTTATCAGTTCAAGAGGAAAAAGATAACCATCGCCAAAGCTTTTAAAAGCTGATTGGAAAAACAATAGAAAAGTAGGCCTAAGGAATTGCTGCCAGACAGCTGCCAAGGGAGACTGACCCCTTAGTATCACCGGAGTGGTAAATACCTACCCATGAGCTGTTATTAGAGGATTTACAAGTGCTTTGAGTTCCACGTGTGGGAGCGCTGAGATATTCAGTCGTGCCTAGGTATAATGTGTATCATAAACCATTATCTAGCCTGGCAGTTTTAAACAAACGGAGCAAATTGCAGAAAACCCTGGGCCAAAATGAACCTTTTTCTTTTGTTTTCTTCTCCTCAGAGTTTGTGGGGAATGAGGTCGAGAAAGGGAGACCTAATTCCACTGCGACTCTCTGTAAATTCAGAACAGGATTGCTTAAATCCTGTGGGCTCTTCCCCCGTGAAGATTTCCAAAAGGGGCAAGCGCCCTTCCGAGGAGCTCTCCCCGGCTGGCCTTCTCTGTGGTGCGCTGAGAACCGCCCGGTGGCGGGGCTGCAGGGGGCAGTGCGCGCCACCCCGCCGGCGGCAGCGAGGGCGCCGGGGACGGCGCCGTGAGAGCAGCTCCGCGCGGCGGAGGGGGGCTCGCCCTGGATGTGCGGGACACGAGGGGTGGCTGGCGGCGGGCACGCTTTCCTGCGCAGTGCATAGGGCCTGAAAACTGCAGTCGTGAGAAGTCGGGCTGCCGGGTGTAAAAGCTGGCGTCCCCAGGCGGCAGGCTGAGCACGCTCACTGCGTAGCAAATCCTTCAACCGGCCACGCCTGTCCTCACAGTCCCGGGGGGCTGAGCCCGGGAGAAACCACGCAGGATGTGGAGGGATACGGTGATGCTGAGAGGCTCCCCCTCCGAGGCAGGGCTGCTTTCCCCGTGTTTGGGTTGAGATTGGAAAAACAAGCCAGCCGTCCCTGCTCGCTGACTCCATAAATCCATAACTACACTTACAAACCCTTGCAATCTATCCTTTCAGTAAAAGAGCTAAAACAAAAACGAAAACAACTATTTGCCTCTTCTCTTGGTAACATCCAGGGCTGTGATGGAAAACTCCCATTACTCCCAAGAAATAGGAGTGTGCAGGATAAGCATGTGTTTTTCCACGTTGGTTTTACACCTCGGCCTAGGGGCCCGTGTCGTGCAGACCAGTAGGTGACGCGCTGTGCGGGTGGCCGGGCGTGCGCGGGGTGTGCGCCGCTTTTGCCGATAACGCAGCGTGACTTCCTCTTTGCTTTACCAGACGAAATCTCAGCAATAAGCATCGTGTAAACTTCTTGTATGTTTGCTCTTTTCAGTTCTAGGGAAAATCCGAACAGCAGTGGGCAGTGCCCAACTTCTCATGGCCCAGAAATTCTACCAGTTCAGAGAACTGTGTGAAGAAAACCTGGTAGGTAACATTCGCCCTCACCACGGTTTCCCTGCTAGTACCATTAGAAGAACGTGTCCTGAAGACTGGCCCAGCTAAAGTAAAACGGGTTTTGTACCAAGTCGAGGCCCATTGGAGTCTCTCGCCTGGAATAGAGCGTTTTCTCATTTATCTCATTTCCTGCTTTTCTTAAAATTAAAAATATTGATTTTACACTTTAATCATCCTAGAAGAAAAAATCCAATCAAGTTAAAATTCCATTTCCTGCTTTTTGGAACTGAAAATGTTTCCTTTTCCTGGCTTTCACATGACATCTGTGATTTCATTATTCTTACCAAAATATGAACAATAATTATTACAAAAAAATCATTTTGGATAGTGATTTTCTTTCTAAAATAGCTGTCAATAACTATTTCCTAACCAAAGTTCTCTGTTTTAATTCAATGGCCAGAGGTTGGGGGCATCACAAAGTATAGATTTGATCTTCCTGAGACAAATGAATAATGCATCCTTCTTGGATGTACAAAAACAAAATAAAGCAAAACAAAAACACAAAAGTGCTACTACCAACATCAGCATTTTAAAAATTGAACACAAAATCAAAGGGCAGGAGCTTGCTTATCTTTTTTTAAAAAATTGTTACTATCTCTACAAGTTTAATTCCACGAGAAAAGCTTTTATTGCTCAATTGCTGGTCAAGCTGGATCTATAGCAAAGAAAGTGAAAAGCAACATGTTTATCTTGTAGAAAGTGAAAACATTATTATTAAAATTACCTGGTCCTTTTTCCATCTTCTCAGAAATCTGTCCTAGATGAGATAATGCGTATTAGTAAATATATTGGTAAGTGAATTCAATTCAACAAATATTTTATTGAGCTTCAGATATGTGCCAGGTAGAGAATTCCTGCTAATATGCAAACTAGCTAATGTGTCACAGATCTTAATTAACACGATTCTTTGTTCTTTAAATGTAAGAAAGCTCATCGAAAGCCACATTGCTCAAACCGGTCAATAGGCACATGCAGAAGTCAGTGTGGGCACACTACAGGGGAAACACGGTACCCCTCGTTAAAAGAATTACACGATGAGCAAGTACATTATGAAGTGCATTATGATGTACACACTGTGCAGATTTTAAAGATGAAATTGCCAACAAAATTTTTTGAAAAATGTCTAGACTTTAAGGAGATGTTAACCTTGTTAAAACCAGCTTTTAACGTTTCCTAGTTCTTGATGGGCTCACATCTCTTGGCCACTAGAGGAGCTTAGGGGGCAAAATATGAGAAGCACTGTTAGAGCGAAACTGAGCAGAGCCACAGTGGGGGAGGAGGGCTCTTGATGCTGGTCAAACCAGGCCCTGCAGGGAAGGTAAAGTGCCTACTATGTGCCAGACGTCATTCTAAGAGCCTTCAGATCTCTGATCTGGCTAAACCCTCAAAACGACCATATGTAGTTGATAGTGTCATTATTTCTATGGTAGTTTTGCAGATGAGGAAAATGGGCATGGAAAGGCTAAGAAACTTGGCTAGAGCCCCATGGTAAAAGGCATAACCAAGATTCAGATCCCAGTCTATTTGACCTCAAGCCTTTCAGTCTCATCCAGGATTTGAGTTCACTCCTCACCGTCATGGAGGGGAGTCAGCTCCACGCCCCTTGCAGCACGAAGCACAGTGGCCTGGTGGTGGCACTGTTCAGGTCTACAGCTACCTAAAGTGGCACTGTGATTGGTCAGAACCAGATCCAGCCCTCCTTTCTTGAGTTCCTACACTGAGAAGGAGAAAAATAATAGCTCTCTATTTTGAAGACACACATTATCCCAGATTAGATTCTCAGGTTTAGAATGAATGAACGAAAATTGGCTGTGTCCTACATAACCAAACAAGGAACCCAGCCCTCCTGGTCCTTCCACTCCCTCTCTCAGCTCTGACCTCCAAGACAGCCTGCTTTAGATTAAGGAATGAGCTGCCACTCCTTCTTATGCACAGGATGTCACATGAACCACTGATTTGGAGACTGGCTGAGAGCCTAAGCTCTTTCTCTGTTTCCCCATCCATCTTCTTGATGATGTGGGGGCAAAAAGATTCAATGCAAGGAGGGAACAAATCGCCATGATACAGAGTTGAGTACATTAAACAAAACACTATAGATGTACAGCATTGACTCTTTGGGCCTGTTGAACTATCATTTCATACATTGGTACACTGAAACAATTTAGCCAATAGGCTGGTGACCTAGAAGACTTCACTGAACTCCAAAATATGAAGTTTAGCTTTTAGTTACCAATAAAATAAGGCCAAATATATTGTGAGATCATAAAAGTCTATTAGAGATGCACTTTGTCAAAGCTCTTATCTGTCTATTTTGAATATCTAGATATTGAGGAACTTTTTTTTTTTTTTTAGTTTACTAAATCAAAATACTACAGAAAAACCTTTTGTTAATTCAGGTGTCATTACAATAGATTTTAATACTGAACCAAGCACTTAGAAACTTTAGAATTTATTTCTTCCAATGAATTTCAGAACTTTGGAGAGTTTTAGAACTATAAATTTATAAATACATCTTTATTTGTATCTATTTTTGAGCCAGACCAATAACACTAGTCCATCCAAGGACTGCAAAGTTCTTTCCAACCTATTAACTTTGACAGTCATCAACCTCGTACTTTCTGAAATTCTGATGATTTCATTTTTTACTAGGGGTTAGTTTTGAAAATACATACTGGCTTCCTGTTATTATATGGCATGAGGTTTCACAGTCTGTCCAGTTGCCTGGAACACCAAGAGGTAACCAAATTGACACCAGCTAGAAACTCCTGACAAATGCAGGCTCCTACCCATTTAACCATGAGTGCCTTTAGCTGCTGTTGCAGATAATGATTAACAATGAGCATGACACCTCCAGTCGCTTAGCTGTGCTTTTTCTGTCTTAGATCGTAACGTTAATTTATAAAATCATACTTTCTTTTGTCAGGGATATATGGATGGGGACAAAGCAAGCCGATCCTTAAACACTGAAGAATGTTCACTATTATACTAGTATTATTATTGCAAATGGATCATTACAGACATGTATATATATGTGTAGATCACATTTGCTATATTATGTTATGGTCAATTTAAAACTATTTAATTTCAAATTATTTTGTCAAAGCAGTCATATGATAAATGACTTCCTATATTAGTTAACACCTTAATTATTAAACACAAAATACTTTGAAAATCCGATTATTTTACTACTCATTTTTTTATCCTAGTATTTCTCTCAACATGAGTATTAAAACTAATCTTATTTTAGATTCTTTATCTGTCTTATGAAGAAATTTTGTAGCATGGAGTCGAATACCGACTCTAAAAATATACTGGATTTTGTTTTAGAGATGAAATTTTCATTTAAATGTAGTGTTTTAAAATGTTTCCTGTAGCAGATCAAACATTCTGGGATTTTTCAAATGTTTAGAGCTTCCCCTAGACCATATTGATAGATGTTGTATCACAACAGAAGAGTTTTACAACCTTGGCATTTGAGACTCACGGACTCAAATGGATGAGTGTATAAAATTACCATTTGCAGCCTCACTTTTATCTCCTATCCGAAAACCAAAAGGAACTCATCCTCCTTACGGTATTCATAATATTGTGAAACGCCTCTTTGGCCCTGAGCTTGTTGTCACGGATTGCCTCTAAAGCAGGAATGTTTTTCTTTCTCTTGTACAGAATCCTAATGCTCATCCGAGGCCCACTTCCCAGGATTTGGCGGGGTTTTGGGACATGCTGCAGTTGTCCATAGAAAATATTAGTATGAAATTTGATGAACTTCATCAGTTAAAGGCCAATAATTGGAAACAGATGGATCCTCTTGACAAGAAGGTAGAACAATGTAGATTTTGTATGGTTCATTTAAAAACCTGCACAAACACTGGACAGTCTAAATAGGCTTCTGCATTCAGTCCTGCTGTTTACAATGTGAAATGGAGCTGATATCATATTAATTTCATTGTAATGACAATGTTTACATAGTAATCATTTGGGATATTATCTGTAATATGTTTCAGGCATATTTTTAAAGAAAAACCTGTCTTTGTGAATTGGAAAATGGGAATGTGGCTTTTTTTTTTTTGTTAATTAAACTTTAAGTTAAACTATTTTAGTCACTGGAAGGAGCTGCCTCCATTTTGCTTTTTAAACTAAAATAAATGACATCTTCAGTGCATGATTCCATAGAGCAAGAGTTCAACTTCCTTACACACCTAGGATGTGTTCCTGAGAAAAATAGGAAGCCCTGAAAAATAACTGACTTTGATAATTATTTCATAAATATAGTAATAAAGAAATCACTGTTGTTCAAATCTAAAATATATACCGTAAATTTCATAGTAATCATAAATGTTGGGATTTTTTTATTTTTCCAAAAGAGTTTTACTTTGGGTTGATTTACCTTGGGGAATATTGCTCACTGGGTTCCTCACGCAACCGTTTAGAAATAAAGACTTAAATTCTTTTACTTAGTTCAAAAACTGTAATTTTCACATTTGATAATGGTGGTTCCACCAGGTTCACACAGGAATCCAAGTCCACCTCCCAGGCTGGCCTGTCATGCATGACTTTTATTAACCCTTTGCTCTTCTATGACCTGAGGTCAGATAGTCTCAAGATATTCAACCTCTGAAGATCAGGGATGGCTGTTCCCTGGAAGCACCGGTGGCTTTTCCCTTTTCAAGTTCCTCACCCATCAGAGAGCTAACAGCAATCCAGCCATTCTGCTGCTGCCCATCGTAATATCAGGGTTCTTGGGGTCACTGGACTTCCAGGAGAAATCCAGTCCCAAGGGACGGTCCATAAGTAACAGGAGAGTGACACTGTCATTACTGTCCCCCGTCTCCAATTCTGTCACCATCAAACTGTGGGTTTTATTGTTAAGCGTGAGAGTACTATTGATGTACGTGTGGCCTCTCACTTGGGAGGCCAAACATTTGCACCCAATCTAATTTTCTCTAATCTGTGTTTAAAACTGTCTGCTAGACACGTTTTTAAATCAGTCTTATTTTAAGAAAACACTACAGATGTACACAAGCTGGTAACTTAGTTTCTAGAGCTGATCTATCTAATTTCTCATTCGTTGATTTTTTTAAAAATAATCTTAAAAAATAAATGCACAAGGAAAGGAAAATGGCTAAAAAGTTTCCAATATTCCTACTTTTAAAAATGTCCACTGAGTTACCCGACAATGAAGATTTAAAAAGTCCGAAAGCAGTGATGCTAAGAATTGATATATGTAACCTATTGATATTTGCACAGAAAATCATTAGTTAGCTTGATTTTTAAGTTTTTTATACACTTTGTCTGTGATCAGAGTTTTTCATCACCCCATGAACCTGAGAGGAAAAAATGCACAAACACGATCAGAGTTGGTGGGAAATTGTTTGCACTCCGTGCTCTCCTTTTCTCTCCTTTAAGTCACACAGACTCCACCTTAAGCAGCCAGCGGAGTGGATCAGCTCAGCACAGCAAATTTATCTACGTGCTGAGCACAAGTGTTAAGACACAAAGAGTACCCTTTGGAGAATCATTGAATCCACATTTCAAGGCAATGTTCACATTTCGTTTTATGAGGATTGCGAGAATTTTATTTATAATGAAAACATCAGATTTATGTGGACCTTTTCACAGCCTGAAAGTTCAACATCCTATTTCCAAAAACCCTTTGTGGTTTAGAGTCCCTTCTTTCCCACTGCACTTTTTCTTTCTGCCAAAGGGATGAATGACTTTTGTTTTTGCAGTGGCATTGAAAATATTTGTTTTACAGTCTGCCGTTGATAAGAGGGATGACCTCTTTCAGTCCTGTGTTAATTTTCATGGCACGGTTTCTGTCCGTGTGATTGGAATTGCCTTCTGGGCCATCGCAGTCATCCCGAGGCCCCTAGTGAGAGTCATCTTGGAACTGACTGCACTCCCGAGCTAGGACATGTCCGGGGACCCTGCACAGTACATTGCTTGTGTGTTTCGTGCGTGATGTGCAAAGGGGGAATAACTCACTGTGGCATCCACAAAGCTAAAGAACACAGTCTTCTAATCACTTCTTTCTCATTTGGTTACTTAGGTTGGGGGAAGGGGAGGCCGGGTGGGCCCAGGGGGGGGGGCGGAGGTGTTTTTAGACTCTGAACCCAGCTCGCACCGCTGACGCGCCTCCTTAGAGGGGACGCAGAGCTCTGAGCCGCTGCTGCCGCTGTCGCTGCGGCTCTACTTGCCCATCTCTGGCACCAGGAAGAGTGTGGAGCCTCCAGAGAGAACCTCACTCAATGTGCTGGGAGCCGCAGCCTTTCAGCAGGGGGGCCTTTTAAATACCCACATCCTTCCCTTGGAGAGACCTAGTTCTGCAATCCAGCCTTACCCTTGGCCTTAAGCTTCCCGGGATTTTTTGTTTGTTTTTTCTTCATCTTTTGAATACCCAAGCCAGAATAATGAAGAAAAAAATATATATACAGTGTGCAGAGCAGAACTACCCACCCTTAGGTAAAAAAAAAAAAAAATGTGTGTACTAACTCCTGACCTATCCCAGTTTTTCCCAAGCTTGTCCTGAGAAGCTGTGTAATGTCCTGCACCTTCTGCTTTGATCAGGAGCGAAGGGCCCCTCCTCCAGTGCCAAAGAAGCCGGCGAAGGGCCCCGCGCCGCTGATCCGGGAGCGCTCGCTGGAGAGCTCGCAGCGCCAGGAGGCCCGCAAGCGCCTGATGGCCGCCAAGCGCGCCGCGTCCGTCCGCCAGAACTCGGCCACCGAGAGCGCCGAGAGCATCGAGATCTACATCCCCGAGGCGCAGACCCGGCTCTGAGCGCGCCGCCGCCGCCGCCGCCGCCGCGGGGCTGTCCCCCGCCCGCGCCCTCCCCCTCTGCCGTCTCTCCTCGCCCCTCCGAGCCCGTCCGTTCTGAGCTCAGTGACTTCCACTGTCGTGGCGTAGTTGTCATCTCGCAGGAGTCGTCCCCGTAGCCCCCCGCTGCCCGGAGCAGTTTGCCCATCTTCTGCACCGAGCCTCGCCCCTGTACCGAGGCCGTCCCCCCGCCTCACACAGACATCCACCCCTTTCTTTTCTGGGCAAAGCCAAACCCACCTGTGTAGAAGTGACACCTTTAGGTCACCCACCATCCTCAATTCTCTCGAACTAGTCTGTTCCTAGAGCTCAGCAATATCAAACCATAGGTATTTCAGAACTCCAGTATCACAGGGGGATCCTTTGGGACCTACGTCTTCCACATGAAAGAAACTAGGGCTCCGATTCCTTTTATTTCCCCCTTCGTGGTTATTCTTTTAAAAAGCAGATGGAGCACTTTATTTCCAACCTCAAAAATCACACCATCTCACCGGAATCAATAAGTGACAGAGAGGGGACCGAGCTGGCCTGGGGGTGGGGGACTTGGATGTGTAGCAGGGAAGGGAGAAGGAAAGTCTGCAGGTGCGGGGCCACCTGCACCACTCACAGCTGCACAAACTGCCTCACTGTTGCTTCATCAATCACAGCTTCAAATGTTTCAATCAGCAGAAGATTGTAAATTCGATCTTTCAGGGAAATTAATCTATTCTGAAAGGCAATAAAATGAAGAAAGGCAAGGCAAAGGGAGCACTGGTGGTTTAAGATACTACATAGGGATTTTTTGTCCTAAAATTTAGATCTGAAATGTTTTATCAACTTTTATTGTACTGTGTATAAATATATTGTGTTGGTGGTGGTGGTTTTTCAAGGGGAAAGCGTTGGTTCTATTAATTTGTAGCGTCCATCCCAGGGGACCTACCTAATTCACACACAAGGACACATCTGTTTAGGAAGTGCTGTAAGTGGCAGCAAGGCTGTTTTCAGAGAAGAGCTTGGGTTTCCCCGTCATCCCTTTGAATGCCACACATCTGTCCATTTTCATCCAGTGGCTCATATTTCAGATGTATTTTATCTTTTAGTCTCCTCTCACTACTACACAGAGCCCCATCATACCCCATCATAGGATTTTGTGCTATGTCAAATGGAGAAAATAAATTTTCAAAATAATTTGAAATAATAAATAAATTTTCTAAATAATAAATTGGCTGCCTCGTTCCAAAGAGCTGCCACTGTCATCTTGAGGTTCCAGGTAGTGAGAGAAGAAGTCTAACCTGCAGGGGCTAACAACCATGAGCAGGGGGGATGTCATGATTCATGAACACTGAGCGAAATCCAGGCTTTTGGCAGAGAATGTTGATTTACATTTTTAGTCATGATTGATGGGCAGTATGCATCGGTGTCTAGCGGAAGTTGTCTTTAAATGCCCTTACTCGTTGCAGTTTAAACATTTTAGAATGTGGCGATCTTAAAGTATCTCTGGCATATTTCTGTCCTGCTCACACCATAAAGCATTAGAAATTATCATTGAAAAATGACTTTTAAAAACATACATCAAATCTGCTTGCACCAGAGAAGCTTTTTAAAAAAAAAAAAAAAATACACTCTCATAGCCAGGTGCTAATATAATTTTATTTATGAAATTAAGAGAGGTGATGGGTTCTGGCAACAACTATTTTCACGGACATATTCTAAAACCACTAGAGAATTTGCTACCTCTCAGAGCCATTGATGCTTTGAGCTATCTTTATAAACAGGGCACAAATGTTTACTGCTGTGGTTTACAAGAAAAGGGCTACTAACTTATTTAAAAACCAACCGACCAACTTTTAACTAGGGTGAACCAAGCACCTTGAGTGCTTTGTAAAATTGGAGCATAAAATACTTTGAGCTTCAAGTATTTGCTAGTTTTAAAGAGAATACACCTTTTCTTTACCTTGTAGCAGTAATGAAAGGTCACGCAAAGTTTGCATCAAGTAAGGCCAACTGCCACCTTGGGTAGCCTGTGGTCACATTCAATACCGTGAATGTCTTGGAACTCACAGATTAACATGAAGGAAGCAGCATCCATCCCAAGACCCATGTTCACAACTACAGCTCCGTGTCCTGAGGTAGAGTTAAGGTTTGGATTAAGAAATAGATTTCTAATACAATTCAAGATCATCCTACAATATTTTCTTTGGAAACTGATTTAGCCCAGGATATTTTAAGGAGAGACAGAGAAGGACTATTTATCTTGTCTAAGTGAACGTATTTGTATATTCATAAGCTATTTTTGGTAAGAATTTTAAATCTTTTAGCTCAATGCCTACAGGGCATCATGACCTTTGCCTTCCTCAAAAACACAGTTTAAATTGTACAAACACTTTATAAAAAGCTAATTATTGATGTTAGAACATGACCCCACACAATGCTGCTTGTTTAACCACTTGACCCCTTAAACTGACATTCATGAGCATAACTTTTGTCACATTGTTCTTTTTGATGTAATTTGTAGAAATGTTTTTTAGTTCATAATGGAAAATGTATGTACCCTGAAAAATTACTTATTTTGTTTAACTTTGGTATAAAGGTGTTGGGCATTTTCTTGGGGAGGGGGGGATTACAAAAGAAGTTTGTCTCCCACGTCAAGAAACGTTCAAAGAAATTAAGTATTTATTATATTTTTTGCAGATGTTTCCATACAATTCACATAACCTTTTTGTAAAGAGAGATGAAGAAATGGATTAAAGATTTTTAATATTTGAAATGGTAAATAGAACTAATTTATTTGTAATATATTTCTGTTATTTATAGATGTTTCCTTAATGTTTTACTGTGCATTACCACTTTAATTTAAGCCTTATCCTTGTGAATTTACCATTTCTTTTTTAAAACATGTCTAGATGCATATTTTAAATAACTGGAATGTAAATCACTAGCATATCTGAATTCCCAAATGTAAGTTTTTAAAAATTATTTTGGTTTGGAAGAAAAATGATTCATTTGAAAGCCTTCAGATGGAGGGTTGGGGAACATTTTTATGGCTTTATGAATTGGAATTTCATAGGCTTATTTACCTAGATTGTGTGTGGACAAAAAAAAAAATGTAAATAGATGAATGTTTCCCATAATGTAAAAAGAAGAAATTAATAAAATAATTAATGCACTGCTTTCAGGTCTTGTGTTTTTACTAGAGTCCCGCTTCTCCCAGAATAAAAGTAATTGTCTTCTGAAGGGAAGAGTGAGGCAATTAAGAAGCATGTCATTCTCACTTTCATTGTGACAACACATACGGTATTCACTGTTGAGCAGGTAGGGAGATCTTGCATCCTAGCGAAGGAATTTCAGTACTGAAGAATTAAAAAGTCCTCTGTCACTCTCATAATCACAGGGTCAGGAGCTGCAAGAACTCTGTTACCAGGAGAGTCAGGTATATTTTATGAAGAAAGTTATTAGCCTCAAACATGTGCAAATCCATGTCTGTTTTACCCACTTTGGTTTCTTTGCACGTACTTCACCCCTTTTGTTTCCTACGCAGTTCTCAGGGTAGGGAAAATCAGAATAATGCTTCATGATTTTCATTCCATCCTCACAGTGACAAAAAACTGTGCTTACTGAGGTTTAGTGACTTGCTCAATGTGGCACAATTATTAAGGGACAGATTTGAGTCCAGAACTGAAGCCTGTATTTAGCTGCTTCTTCAAGTGCTGTCTTTATCATCTTTCCACATTTAAAATTGGTAATAATTTACCACTGTCAATTTTGTCTGGTTTTTATCTTGGTTATATTTGTAATTCTTACTTTATACACAAAAATATAGATTTACCAAAAAATAAAACTAAGAAAGTTAAATTGGAATGTTTTATGAGGTGGACTCACACTTCTCTGTTGCCTGAAAATGCCAGAACTCTGAAACCTGTGTCCACAGCATCTCCTCCTTCCAGCAAGTTCTTGGGCAAACTCATCCACCTTGGAAAATGGTAAGCCGATAAGCCACTTTTTCTGATTTTTGTACATAAGCAAGACCTCTGCCAGTCACCAAAATAACAATGTACTTTTGAAACTGCTTCAAAAGAGGAACGATCAAGTGACTGAATCCATGGGAGGTTACCAAGATCTCATTACTTTGGTCCATGCACTGCCTATTCAAGTCGTCTGAACGGTGATTATACTTCTTGCCTTTTCACAAATTAATTCTTATATTTCACTGGGGCTCCTTAAACATTTCAGCCAATTCCAAAACAAAACAAGTCAGCTTTTGTATGTAGATATCTAAATTTCACTGAAGCAACTTCCCATGTTACAGAGTTCACCCTCCAAAACCAAAAAATGTTAATTTAGCTTTTTTTAGAGAAATTAAAATTGTTTGCTCTGAACATGCCTTTCTTTTTCTATCTTTGAAATCCACCCCTTGAGAATATAAATCGATTTTGGTTTAAATAAATGACATATTAAAAATCATAGCGTCTGCATGTGTTCATTCTGGAATGCCACTGATACTAAAGGGTGCCGAAATTTACCCCGGGTTGGCTCAATGGGCGTTTGACTTGCAGCTGCTAAACCAAGATCGAATCAACTCCTTTTGCAAACAGACCAGTGACCCTGTCCGAAAACTCTCTTGATCTTAACTCATTTACTAGTACAAGTTTGCGAAATAGGTCTTAAATTCCTCTGTAAGTCACTCATTATCTCCCTTGAAGCCGGAGAGAGGAGAAATCTGTGCTGCTTCCTCGTCCTGTGCGCCCCTCTGGCTTCCTGCTGGCCCAGGGAAGGAGGCATCAGGAAACCCCAGGAAGCCCCAGTGCGATTCCTGATCCCTGTGTATCAGCCTAGACAGCCAAGTGACTCTTCCCATGTGTCTTCTTTGTAAATGAGCGCAAGCATGATCTCACAGAAAACGGCTGAAAGCAAGCAAGCATTTCCAGAAACGCCGAAACTCAAGCTCTGCCACGTTGCTGGTTGAGCTGTTGCTAGTTGTCGCACGGAGTGTTTGCGCTGGTGCTGATTAAAATGCCCGCGCTTCCTCCTCACACTTCTCTGTCTTCCAGAAATAGTTGCTAATTTCGTCTGGAAACTTGAGCAGTAAATCAGTGTCACTAGGGGGCTTCTACTGAGATCTCAGGAGATTCTTCAATAGAAGAGCTCTGCCTTCCCCTTTTTCAAAGGGGAAGGGGAGGCCAGTGGCCCAGAGTTTCTGCTACATGGGGGAAAAAACGCAGTCCTCATGTTGATTCTGCAGGGAGGTTATAAACAACCATTACAGATTTCTGTGTGAAAGAAAGTGAGCCGAGATGCCGGGTACCGTTCGAGCTTTATTAAAGGAAGAAAATCTGCTGGGCTGTGTTCAGAGTGGCACAGGGCCCAGGGCTGCCCTGAAAAGGGGACAGCACCAGGTGTGGGGGTGGTAGAGCTGTATAGGTGGTTGGCACCAAGAGCTGGGTGATGTAATTCCGGGGTGAGGATTGAGTTAGGTCATGGGAATGGAGAGTTCCGTGCATGTGGAAATGCCAAAAGTTTCATTTTCTCTGAAACCATGAGGCTTCTTGTAAAAGAGAACGGGGGAGAGGAGGGGAAGAGGTGGATGGATGGCTCCATTTTGTACTTGGGCTTGTCTAAAGTGGCGCTGGTTATGTGGCAGATCTATTACTGCGGTCTTAAATCCTGGTGCTTTCACTGCTTCTGAAGACCGATGCTCTGCAAATAGAAAATAATCCTACACAGCTAGCCTTCTGAGATTCGCCTATATTGTCATCAGTTGATGAACATTTCCTTCTTTCTCAGGTTTTGGAATCCAATGCCAACTAGGAGTTTCCATTATGAAAGGGGAGGGAAAACATCTAAGGAGTTAGACAATACTATAGATGGTCCTATAAAGTATATAGTGGAAACATCTACGCAGATTTAAAAAAAAAAATTTTCTACTAACTGAAAAAGGGAGGGTCTTTTCTTTTCTTTCTTTTTTTTTTTTTTTTGGTCTTAGGGAAAAACCTCTTGCTATAAAAAACATTTACTAATGTATGTGACTTTTTTTTTAAGATACTGGATTTGCCACATCATTTCCTTTCTACAATTAAACCTAATGTGCTTTACAACCACAGCCAATACGATGTCTGTAATTCCAAAGTGAGAGAGGAAGCACATGGCAAAGGCAGAATTGAGCAAAGGTAAAAGAGGATAGTTTAAATAATTTACCCTTAGATTCCTTTTCTGTTCAACACATTTCTTGAGCACCTCCCTCTCCTCAACATGCCCAGGGAAAAGAGCCTTGCTGCCATTGCTGATGGGAGTTGAAGTTTTCTCTTCTCTGCAACCTGGCCCTTGACCTGAGCAATACCTGGGAGATCTTGGCGAGCCTGGCACTTACTGAGCTTGGCAAACATGAAAGAGCAACTCAAGGGCTCCTGAATAGTTTCTTAACATTAGTCAAGCAAGATAATGAGTCTGTCATGACTGGAGGAGAATCCTCCAAGGAGCTGGTGTCTTTGGGTCTAGTCTTGAGTAGGTGCCCCAGGGATCCCTTGACTAGCAGGTTATTCAAAATGAAATCCATGAAATCTCAGAGACAGAGTGAAAACCTGATCAGTAGTTTGGAAAGTTGGAACAGAGGAGAGGCATTGGCACAGAAAAATGGGGATTTCCAAACTGAATGTGTGTATTAAGCACTTTGTAAATAGCGGTGAAGTGAGGAATAATTATTCAGATAATTCTGGGAACTTCTGGAGACGAGGATAGTAAAACAAGCTACTCAGGAGGACGTAAGATGTTTTGGCCTTAGCCTATTCAGGATCTGTCAGGGCGAATCACCATGTTTTCAAGGGCACTTCATTGGAAAGTAGTTATGAGGAGGCCAAGGACCAAGCTATTCCTCTGGCAAAGACAACACGTTAGAATCGGGTTAAACATTCAACTGAGAGAGTTTGGATTAAACATTACAGCAATGCTTACCTAAAGAAAATACAAGGTGTTGACTGCTGCTGACTACAAGGAGGCACTTGACACCACCTGAGAGAAGTTGTTCTGACACAACTGAGTCACCTGAATGATCCTCACTAAAGAGGAAGTGTCCTCCAGAGCTATTAGCATTTAAATATATCTGTTAGGTGGTAGATAGATCTCCCTACCCCATGATTCCTGTTGACTTCAGCCAAAAGTAGTGATTCCCCAGCAGGGTTTCTGCCAGCAACTCCAGAATCACAACGACAAAGGGAAAAGGCCCCACACATGCCACCAGAAGCACTCGCATGTCATTTTGGTTATAATATCCCGACTTGGGGTTGGGTAGGAAAGCATCGCCATAAGCTTACAAGATACAGATATTTTCAGCATTTCTCGTGGAAACTTGACTCACCCTCTCTCCAGCCTCAAAATTGTGCTGAGCAGAGACAGGGCCATTTTGTGAGTGGGTAAGAACCCAGATTTAAAGCCAGACCACCTGGTTTGAATCCCAGCTCTATCCCTTACTATCTGTGTTTTTGGGGGGCAAGTTATTTAACTTCTCTGTGCCTCAGTGTCCCCATCTGTTTAATGATGAAAACAGAACCTATCTCATACATTTGTTATAAGGATAAAATGAATTAACACTGTATATGTAAAGCTCTTAAGACAGTGCCAGGCACATGGTCAGTAAATGTTTAATATCATTATTATTATTATCATCACACATTTTACATTTACTGAGAAAGTTCCTTCTGTGTTGGCTAGACTGTTTTATGTGTACTCTACAACTTAATCCTCACTATAAGCCTATGAAGTCATCACTACAAATGAGTTACAGAGAGAGTAGGGAGCATCCCAAGGTCACTAGTAAGTGACAGAGCTGGTGTTTGAATCCAGTTTGAAGCTAGATCTTTTGTTCATATGTGTATGGTATGTGCGAGACAAAGCAATTTACTGTTGTTGGGTTTTTTCTGGTTAAAAAAAAAGTACACATATGAAAATTTCAGAAAACAAAAGGGTATATACAGTGACAGTAAGCCTGTTTTTTATTCTAGTTCTTTTCTGTGATATTCAACATCTTTGAACAGTTTATTTTACGTATATCATTCCAGAACTTATCTATGAATATTCAAGTGTGTGTGTATATACGTATGTTTTCCCACAAAACAGAAGCATGCCATACACATTCCTTTACTGTTTGCCTTTTCCATTTAGTCATGTAGTGTTCCATTTCAGTCTCTTTAACGGCTCCACAGCAATCCATTTTATGGATGAGCCATAAAGCATTATCTAGTCCCCCTGTCGGTGTATGTTCAGGCTATTTCCATGGCCGGCTATGATTTGAAAAATCTGAAGTGAAAATCATTTTTCAAGGTGTCTTCAGTTCACGTGGAAGTATCCGTAGGTTATATTCCTAGAGAGATGGACTTGCATTTTTAATTTTAATTGTTTTCAAATGGTTTTCGGAAAATGTTACCTTGATTTTCCACCTCAGCAAACATATATGAGTTTTAGCAACTACCTTCGCAAACAATGAAACAAAACATTTATAAAGTAAATTCAAACATACGCTTTTTTAAAAAGCAGGCATCTTCCAGAACCAAGGATGAGGTGGGGAGTGTTGGGGCGGGGTAAGTCTCTAGAAATGTGGAGGTGGTTTTAATGTAATCTTTTCTGTAACTCCCAGAACAAAGAATTGAAGGAAGGAGTAAGCATAGCCCTAGCCTTAGGGTGAACCCATTCGGGAATCGGGTCTACTTGCACCGGCCTTAGATGGTTGCATATAAGACCCTCTACTGCACATGTGCAGCTCACGCACGGGTGCAAGCCAGGAGAGGACGTGGAGAGTTAGTGCTTTAATGGCTGGCTTTATACTGTAGGCCACCAACTCTTAAGCTTGGTAGTTTGTTTCTTATTATTAGTTTTTAGTAGTAGTTGTTGTGATAGTTTGGGGGGGGTGTTTTTTTTAACGAAACTCCACTTCTAAAAAGGCTTTAAGATGATTTACAGAATTAAAACATAAAACAGTGAACAACTTTTTAAAGGAAAAAAAGAAAAAAAATTGGTAGATCAATAACTTCACCAAGCTCCCAGGGCCCCAGCTCCCTGAGCTGTGACAAATGAATATGAAATTTCTCTCTAGGCTTCCTGGTGGCCAGGGCAAAGTGGTGAGCATTTTTAAAAGTTAGTCTTCAATCAGTTTGGAGACACTAAAACTTTAAAATCCCTTCTGTGCTCATAAAGTACCAAAATGATTTCATATATGTTGCAAACCTAATGTGTGAGCTCACAGGAGCACAACTACCTTTGCCAGTCACAGCACTGACAAATGACCATGCAGTGAAGTACCATTATTGTGTCTTTAAAGTCAACCCTCTTTTACTTAACTGGTTGGAGGGATTTCTGGATCTTGGCAAACAAATGGTCCCAGACTGAGACCAAGTTCTGACATCCTTCTTAATTAAGTCTGACATCCTTTGGAGTTCAATCCAAGAATGTGCCTTTCTCTCTAGGAAGTAAGCAATATTTCAGTGGTTTGTTTTTCTTTTCTTTTCTTTTAAAGCAGACCTCCTCACAAATAAGAAGTCCTGGTTTTCCTGTTCAGACAGGGCCCATATCAGAGCCTGTAACTTTCGAGACCTCTTTGTCCATGAACAGGAACTCTTCATCTCCCAGATGCACCACTTTGTCATGCTATACGGTGCGACCCTTTCCGCCCTGCAGTCTTGGGGCCACTCTGTACTGGCCAGAAGGCGCTGCTCATCCCTCTGGGTTGTTACCACCTAACACAGTGTCTCTGTCCCTTCTGCTTCCCAGACAGTGGCTTCAGCTGGATTTAGACAACCAGCCCTGTGCCTTTAATACATATTGGGATGACTCTTCCTCAGTGTGGAAAGGCACACAGAGGACTTCACACAGCGCCTGTTATTTTCTAAGGTCTGGTTAACTTTTCAGGCCCACATCTGGAAAGACTGTGCTTCAACATTGGATTTAAACGGTGATTTCTCTATTAAATGTAAAGCATTGGACTAAGGTGTCCCACACTCTACTGTATGGAAGGTGGGAAAGAGGGAAGAGGAAGGGATTCACGCCGCCAGTGCCTTAGAGGCAAACCAAACAAAACTTGAAAAGGGCACAAGCAGCCTGCCTTCCACAAAATGCTCTGGTTGGGACGTGAAAGTGATAAATTGGAGCAGGGGCAGGCAAAGATTTATGGCAGGTGGGGCTGAACTTGCAGGCTTTCAATGCCCTGAGAACAGTGGTTCTCAAACATCGGTGTTCCTAAGAAGCACTTGCCCTCTCCCATCCCCAAGCAGATCCTAACTCGGTAAGTCTTCTCTGAGAGTCCATCTGCAATTCTAACAGATTCACCAAGTTGAAGCCAATGCCAGAGTTCAAGGGTCGCCCTCTGAGAACCTGCTGCCCAGCAGTAGTTTTCAACCTGGAGAGCCTGAAGAAATGTGCGCAGCTGATCGATTATACCAGAATGGAGGAGGAGCAAGAGAGGACAAACACAGCCATATGTTTGCATGTTTTTGTGCAGTTGAGGTGGAGAACCCCCCTGTAGAGGTATTTGCAGCCAAAGGAACAGGTTGGGCAAAGGCCTGGAGGTGGGCGGGGCAGTGAATGTCTGAGGAATGATTCCCAGGTGTGTAGGCGTGGCTGGAGTGACAGGCTCATTGAAGGATTGCACTTTAACTCATATGCCAGGGCAAGGACAAGTCAGAACTGGTATACTGTGTACAAGAAAAAAATATCCTTACCTAAAGCATCACTAGGAATATTATGACCCACTTACTAGTGGGGCATGACAGTTTCTTGATGCGTTATCTAAAGGGGTGTTTGAGGCCTAAGTGAGTCTGCCCATCCGGTGTGAGGGTTCCCGTTGAGGTTACACATCTCTGTCAGCCTGGCTCTGTGGCAGTCATTCTGAGAATTGGAACACAGAAGGCAGAGAGCTCAACACTGTATATCATGTCCTTACAGAGTGACTACCTTGCATCAATTTATTTTCTGAAGTATACCTTGCAATAAAAGGAGACTCAATTACTATGTCCCAGCACTTTCCTGCATAGCCACATGGCACAGAGAATTCGCATCTTGTAAGGAATCACCTAAAATGACAGTTTTCTCATTTACTACTTTCCTGCTTTTGTATAACCCCAGAATCTAAAGACTTGTTGGCTGTGTGTAGTCAATAACTTATATAATGGTCAATACTACTGATCTTCTGGTAAGGGCTTAAAGTCTGACAGGCCAAATCCTATACAACAAAGAGTGACAGTTTGTGTCATGAAAAGATGCTCGAGCTGTCTGGCCTGTGAATGGACTCCTTTCAGCCTTCTCTACAATGAATTTCCTCTACAGCCAGGTTGGAGATTTCTGTCTGGATATTTCATATAAGAATAAGATTTGAGCTATAAGGAAGGGAACCACAAATCCTGAATTTTCCAGGACAGTGTTCTCCCCCTTGTCAAATCACAGCTGTTTCCTTTCCCTCACCTGGAAATCTATGCAGATTTTCCTAATTTGCAAATCTAACTGGCCTCCAGGGTCATCTTCCCTGCTCCTCCCTGCTTTTAAAATATAGCTCATGGGCCTGTTGGTCATCTTTTGGTATGTACACGTGGACTTACGTGTATGTAAACACATATCAGAGATTACATGGGCTCTCTGTGGCCTAGAGGTGAAGTTATTTTGAGCAACCCATCCCATTCTCCCTCCTCCCCACCCCAGTTCCCTACATGTGGAAGTCCAAAGCCCCAAACTCAGTCTCTTCTTCCATTTATGCACACACACGTGCACGCACACACGCACACAATCCAAACGCCTTCATACATTCAGGATGTGGGGTTTGAGGAGACACAGTGGGTGTCAAAAGCACAAAAGCAGGAAGCATAAAATGGTTCTTAAAGGATGGCAGGATTCCTCAAGCATCCTCCAGCCGCCCTACCTTGGTGGAGACCTGCAGACCAACTTGACCGCGCCTGCGGGCAGCAGCTCCCCACCTCGCTAGTCCTGCTCCCCTCACTTTTCCCTCACTGTTGCCAAACATTCTCCCACTTTCCTTTCCAAAAAGAATGTAAATTCCATGCAGAACATTTTTGCTCTCCTCCAAAAGTCTCTTCTGACTCCTCAGGGAGTCAGTGCCGGAAAGAGATTTTTCCAGGATTAATTCTAGTGCCAATGCTGAGATTTAAAAAGAAAGAAATTAACTGTGTTACACATTACAGTTTGGGGGTGGGGGGTTTCATTCTTTGCTTTTTTCAGCTGTCCGGTAGGAGGAGCCGAACCCTTGACAACGTTGGTGTTACTGACACCGTGCTCCAAGCAACCGGACAGCCCCACGTTACAATTTTGTATGTGGAAAGGTAGTGATAGAGAAATAGAGAGAGAGAGGCAGCGAAAGAGAGGCAGAGGGGGCAGGAGGGAAGGATTCTATAAACTAACAAGACAAAGTCTGATAAAGTCAGCTGATAACATTGCCTTTGGACACAGGCATCTCTTTGGAACAAGACAGATCTCAGCTTGACTCCTGGTCTTGCCACTAAGCAGTTGTGTGACTGTGGGCAGATCACTTACCTACTCTAAGTCCCAATTTGCTCATGAGGAAAATTTGGATCCTAACAGCTCCCTCAAAGTTTATTTTGCAAATTAAGATTGATAAAATCTGTGAAGTACTTTGCAAAGTCTGTGACCCACCATACAAATAGAATTAATAATGCTGGCTGTTATTAATTTAGTGCTCAGCAGGAAACAATTATAAAAGAGCATTTTTTTTTTAAGTGGGAATAGGGCCGGCCCGTGGCTCACTTGGGAGAGTGTGGTGCTGACAACACCAAGTCAAGGGTTAAGATCCCCTTACCAGTCATCTTTTAAAAAAAAAAGTGCATATAGTGGCTTTGCATCCTTTCTGGAACAAGATGGGATGTACACCTCACGTCTTATTTCTATTAAAAGTGAACATGAAAATCCTTAATATGAGAAAGATTGGTTTGGGGAAATAGCTCTTTTTTAGTTACAACATTTTCAATAAAACATTTAAAACTTATTATTCAAAGTAATGAGTACCCCAGAATGTAATTTGTGGTCTCTGGATATCTCTGCCCATTAAAAGGAACGAAATCTTTTTGGAAAAAAAGTTGGTTTTCAGGTCTGTGTCAAGACTGTGCCAGATAAGCCCCAATCACTTTAGCATAGCAGACAGAAAGCTGGAAATGACTGCGCCATTTCAAAAGAACCTAGAAGCCCACTGTAAGATGTTCTCACTGGCCAGAAATGGAGCACTATCAATAGGAAAATAACTGCAATAAACTAAAGCACATGAAATATGTAAACGCCATGAGGTCATAGTGACACTCTGTATTGGATCCTCCACAGCCAGCACTGGCAGGACGTTCAGCAATGACGGGAGTGTCTGTATTGTCCCCGAGGCACTCTTCCCAGGGGCGCCCACAGCTCTCTCAGGTTCTCTCAGGTCTTCGGTGCAATGTCTGCTTGTAAGTGAGCCCTTTCCTATCCATCTTGTTGTAAATCGCATACCCCCACCTCACCCCAGGAACACCCTTCCTCTCTCCTCTGCATTGTTTCTCTCCATACCTCTCTTATCACCATCTAACCTAAAATAGGCAATAAATAAAATGTGTCTTCTTGCCTTCTCCCAACTAGAATGTAAACCCCAGGAGAGTAGAGATTTGCGGGGGGGGTTGTTTTATTCATTTCTATATCTGCAGCACTAGAACAATGCCTGGCACGCAGACATCACTCAATGAATGCTAGCTGAATGAATGAATGAATGATATTTGAAGTTATCTCTGGCCTGTGATGTAATAAACCTCTGTTATTCTCATTTGTTCTATAAAGAGCTGTTGCAGTTGGTAGCGCTTTTCTGTTAGTTTAGTTTTAGGGAAATCAAAGGGGCTTGCAGTGACACGAGGTGGCAAGAGGACATGAACTGTAGGAGGTAAGGTGGTGGTTTGATAAAATTAGTAATTCAGAGTAAAAGATGACAATGACAATGTAAACTCCTGGCCCTCTCCCCTGAAATTCCTAGAAATATTGATGGTTGGGGTCAGAGTACTAAACTCCGCATATCAGGCAAGATGAGAGCTACAGAAATTTAAAAAAAAATTTTTTTTTCATTGTACATGTTTATGGAGTACAATTTATTTCAGTACATGCATACATTGCATAATGGTTTAAGCCAGAATAGTTAGCAAAACCATCACCTAAAATTTATCATTTCTTCACAATTTTAACATTCAAGATGCTCCTTTCTGGCTATCTTAAATTCTACAATACACTGTGATTAGCTATTGTCCCGCTAGGGCACCAGAACTCATTCTTCCTGTCTAATTGTAACTTTGTAACTTTGTACCGGTCACCAACCTTTCCCCTGTCCCTCCCCACTTCCTTTCCCTGCCTCTGACAACCACTATTCTACTCTCTATGTCTCTTTTTTTTCTCTTTTCAATTGATTTTTATTGATTGACCCATGAAAATGGTACATATTTATAAGGTACAATATGGTATTGAGTACATTTATATTGTGTGCAATGACCATATCAGGGTGCTTAGTATATACCCAGCACCTCAAACATTTGTCATTTCTTTGTGTTAGGAACATCCAACATCATCTTGACTAGCTAGAGAGCGACAGTATTTTTTAAAGATTTTAAAAGAACAGGTGGCTGAACACAGAGGCAGGAAGACTTGGAATTGGAGGTAAAACAAAAAGGGGGACATAAGCCCAACAACCCAGAACTGACGCAGTGAGAATTCACAGGATAATAGAACTATCACCAGCCAGAAAGCAAACTTTTCTACGTATCTGAAATGCTATGATGTGCTCTATGGAATGATTTGCCTCAAGTTGAATTTGGGTGAAAGTTTTAGAATCCAGGAAAATCCTGTGCTGTGGACTGATTGAATTGTGTCCCTAAAGTTCATATGTTAGAAGCTTAATTCCCACTGTGACTCTTGAGAGTGGAAAATCCTATTATGGTAATTGAAAGATGGGGCCTTGAAGAGGTGATTAGACTGTAGCACCATGCTGTAGTGAGTGGATTAATAATGGTGGTCAGGGGCATGGTTCTGAGGGCTTTAAAAGAAGAGCACACATGAGAGGTTAGTCTCTCTCTGTTCTGTCATTTCTGTCATGTCAGACCCCTGGGTCACTGTTGCACCACCAAGATCCTCACTAGATGTGTTCCCTGGACTTTGAACTTCTCAGCCTCTGAAACTTTAAGCAATAAACTTCATTTTCTTTACAAGTATTCTGTTATAAGCAACAGAAATGGATAAGACATAGTGTATTAAGTTACACCACCACCGCTCTAGGAACTGTAGCACACTTCCCTGTGTGCTTACCTTATCTGGTTCTCCCCACAACTGCATGTGGTAAATGTTGGTCCAGTCCTGAGCAGGAGCTGGGGGTTCACCTCCCCGTGGCCACTGAACCTCCTGTGTCAGGGATTCTGCCCTGTCTGGGAGCATCCATTCAGGGACAGTTTGTTTGGGGCTTTATTTGCAGGGTAAGCCATGATCAGTAGGCTGGCAGCTGGAGGAATAGCTGTCCCTACTCCTCAGGAGCACAGAAGGGCCCCACTCTCTAAGATGGAGCCTGCTGCTCAGGGTGCTATAGGGGAGAAGAGATTTCTTTCCTCCCCATTGCTAGGTTCATGGCTAAGTCCCCTCTAACAAAAGACAGATTAACAAGAGAAAAACATACCAACTTATTTAAAGTCATGTGCCACATAACAATGTTTTGGTCAACAATGGACAGCACACACCAGTGGTCCCATAAGATTATAGTGGCTATACCCTGCAGCCCAGGTGAGTAGTAAGCTATACCATCTAGGTTTTGTTACCAGACACAAGTCCAGCTGCCTGCCCCCTTTCAAAAACAAACCACTCAAAAATTAAACGTTGTTGAAAATGTAAGTCAGCTTTTATTCAGGAATATGGGTGACCTGAGGAGAGATGTTAGGCGAACCCATTTGTCCAGTAAACCTGAAGGAAAATAGCCAGACTAAAGCCATCTCCAAGACTCAGATTTACTGACGAGTTTTTGAAGAGAGGGCTGAGGGAAAGGAACGTGGGAAATGAAAAGCAGGAGGGAGGGGGACACGAGCTGTAGCGGCTCCATGCAAGGAGCCAGGTGCAGGGTCTCCCCAAGACTCTGCCTACTTTCTCCTGTCCTTGATGTCATCTCAGGGTCCTGCAGAGGAGTGGACTCAGCCACCTTCACTGATGTCTTCCTTGGTTTCTCAAGGTCTGGATACTACACGCAAGCCTGCAGCTCCAGGATGACTGGAAAACAACTTTACATTCATGTAAATAATGTCATCTTGCCCCATAACCAAGGTTCAAATTGTCCAATAACCATGGGAAAAGAGGGAACTCAGAGAAATGCATGTCGAGAAAAAACTGCGTCCTTTTAATATTTTTTAGAGCCCTTGTGGTTTTAGGTCCCAACATGGCTTCAGTCCTGCTCACTCCAACAACCTGTGTAAGTACGTTCTGTGATGGTCACACAATGACAAAATTGCCTGACAATGCATTTCTTCAAATGTATCCCCATTGTTAAGAGACATATGACATGTGTAGGTTTTACATAACACGAGGCCCTTCAAAAATGAAAACCCAAAGAAATAGGGAAACCTGTGCCTTTTTATGCTAAGATTGATGGTGAGTGGACAGTCACAGAGAAGCATGACTGGACAAAGGGCTCTGAGCTAATGGTAACAAACTTGGGAGAACTTGGCAAGGCCTGTTAATTCTTCTGTGTGTCCCTGCCTTAGAAGAGAAATAAGGTCATCTCTTTCCTCCGGGTGGGCACTTCACACGTGAGGGTCTTATGACCTACTTCAGAGGAAAATCAGAAAAATTATTTTACTGCCTGCTTCAGGGGAGGGGGGAGAAGGTCAGAGAGTGACCTTCCTGCTTCTGTGGTTTTCTCCAATGCCAAGGTGCCATATGTGGGATAGCAAGTCCCAAACCCCATCAGTGCACACAGTGCCTGGCTTGGGCTCGGTTTGGAAAATGTTCATGTGCCCCACTCTTTCTCTTCCTGCCTCTGTTTCAGCACCTCTCATGATGAGACCCCGCTTCCTCCAAGGCCATGATACCCCGTCTCTCTTCCTCTGCCCCTCACCTTCCCTGGTGACCTTCCCTGGTGACTTGGCATCCTTACCTCATCTCCCTCCTGGGGTTAGTCTGGCAATTTCTCACTTCTCAACCTATTATTACAGCATAAACCCTATGCCTTGCTGTTCCTTTCCCTCTTCTGATCCTCAAAAGCGTACTTTGAAAGTAAAACCCAGGAGCAATATGAGTGCATTTCTGTCTTTGTGTTTCTGCCACTATACTCCCTCCGTCCCGGAGGCCTGGGGACGCCTCCGGCTGAACGCAGAAGAGGCTGCACAAAGCACGAAGACGGAAAGCACGAAGAGTCACAGTCTCTCTCCACACAACTGAGCTTTATTATCTCCATTTTCGTATGGAGACAATGGGGCACGGACTCCTAAGTGACCTGTGCAAGTTCACGGTCAAGCCATTATCACGGCCCAACTGGGAGCAGGATTCTGACCCACACATGCGCAGGCAGGGAGTTTTGTTTGTATTGTTTTTTATTATATTATGTGTCTGCTTAGAAGTCCACCAGGGTTGGCTAATATATTCTGATGTGTAATCCTAACTTTACCATCAACTTTATGACAAAATGTCAATAAGATTGAAGCAGCAGGCAGAGCAGGATAAAATATAGATTAAGAGCAATCTGGGAGATCATTTATCATCAGGTCTTTTAAAAATGCTCTACCAATAATCCACTATGTTTGTATAATGTTTATGGTTTATGAAACACATCAGCATCCATTACCTCACTTATCCTTACAAAATCTCCATGACACACAAAAGGTATATGGTGAATTACCATTTTATAGGTGAAAGAAATGGGGTTCAGACAAGGTCATGGAGCTAGGAAATTGCAGAATCAGGAATTAAAGACTGGTCTTCTGGCTCTAAAAGTGGAGAGCACTCTACTACACCTGGCTGCTCTGGAATCCTTTAATGGTAAGCCATCCCTACATCTCTTGGGACTTGTGGCTCGTGGCACAAGAAGCTTTAGCTCAGATGGTTTATGAGCCTCAACCACTGGGCAGCATCATAGGATTGACTTCTATATGGCCCGGTTCACTTTATTGCACCTCATGGTCTGAAACAGGTTGTCTAACCCTGCCCCAATAGGTATCTTCAATGACAATCCCATATGGATGAAAAATTTGGATAGATAGTTCTATACTGCTGATGGAAAACTCAAGTACTTGCTATAGATGCATTAGTATTACCTGTGCCTGTGTCAGTTAGGAGAAAGCCAGTTGCAATTAAGAGGAAAAGTAACTAGACCTGGTTAAAACAATAAAATAATTGTATTGGTTCCTGGAAGTGCCAAGTTTACAAACCATGTAAGCCTCAGGTCTGGAATTATCTAGACGTTTATGATATAATCAGGGCTCCAGGACTCCACTTCCTTTGCTCTACCCTCTTCCAAGCATTGGCTTCTTCTTTGGCCTGGCTTTTGTCCTAGTGGACACAGCAATTCCTGGTCTCACATTCGTACACACATTGTCCAAAGGAGGAGAGATCAGTTTTGTCCCAGCATTCTGGGCAGAGCCATGAGTTTCATTCTCATTGGACTGATGGAGTGCCATGCTGGAACCAGTCCTTAAGGCCAGGGCCGTGGATGTACTGATTGACTTAGCCAAGGTCCTGTGCTCATCTGTGGGAGCCAGGACTAGTATCACCTTTCCCTAAACCATGTGGTCCCCCAAATGGAAAACACATGCTGTTGGAAAGAATAAAGGGGAAATGGCCTTGCGGAGGAACTACCGGGTGTCTACTACTGCTAAGCTTCCCATCCTCTGTGCCTGGCTCATGGAGGGACTGGAGTAGGTGTGCTGAGATCTCAGCAGGCCTTGGAGTTCCACACAAGGCTGGAATAGACACAGTACCCGGAAGGTCCCCCAGCCTGAGCCGCCATGTGCTGCACAAATGTGACTGCTTTCTACGCCTGCCGTGATATGAAAGGATTGCAAACTGCTGCCCACCCAGCCATTTCGAGGTTCCCTTGCCAAAAACAATTTACAATCACAGTAATAGACTCAGGCAATCCTCTCCTGACAATACTACTTTTGTAAACTACTCTGCTATCTTAGCTTCCATTTCCAGAAAAGGTTGTGGGAAGACTCATTTGGATATCACCTAATCTACATTTGGGTTTGTATGTAGGGTAAAGTTCTAGCACTGATAGCAAGAATAGATTGAGTGTTCTTCACCCACCTTCCCCATAAGTGGGGTTTAAGATTTATCCAGCTAGATTTGATTGTCAAGGATACTGGACTCCAGCCCCCTAGGCCAGGGTTTCCTACTTTGGGGTCTGAGAGGTAAGCACTCTGGCCACAGGCTGGTTTCTGTCAATGCCTTTGGCTCCCAAAGCCTGAAGGCAGATGTCAAGCATGGTGGAAGGACATGTCCTCCCCAAAGCCATGCACATTGCTCCCATCTTGCTCCAACCCTTAGAATTATGAAACCAGAATGACCTACTCAGAGCCCTCCAGTGCAGGCCTGCAGTTTAGCGGGGGTGCACGCTTCTACCTGCACTGAAAACCAGACATAGGAGGAAAGGGAAGGAAAGGGTAGCCCAAGGTTCCTTTTCCTTTCAGGCTTCGCACCCAGGCCTTAGCAACGTTGACTGGGGCCTGTCTTCCTCTCTTTGCCCTCACCTCACCTGCATTCCACAAGAACCAGTCCCAAGTAAGATCGAGCTGAGAAATACGGGGCAGGGGGAGGACTGGCCACCCATGGAGGTGCACCCTCTGCAGGGCACAGGGAGGCGCTGCGAAATTCTTAATAATTGCATCTCTGAAATTGTGTTTATGAGTGAAGGCCGATGAGACAACAGACGTGCACCACAGGTGTGTCTCCATGGTCCCAGGAGCACAGGCTTCCAGAGGACCCATGGTGCGGGGAGGGCAACGGGCCTCAAAATGAGTGCCAGATAAGTGGGTTGCATCTACACCTGGGTAAGTGGAGGTGCTGACAGCCCCAAAAGGCCACGCTTTCCATTCCAGCCAGAAAGAAAGCAAACATTCTAAGAAACATAAATAAACAAGGAACTTTATCAATTCTTCCCTGCTCTTGTTACTTCCCTGGATTAGCCAACCACTTATGCTGAAAATGATAGAAGGAAGGAAAAGAGGGGCTAGTACTAGTTCCTTTTCCTTTCAGTCCTTCCTGACTTAGTAAGCCAAAGGCAGAGAGTGTTGGATATGAGGGTATTAAGAAATGAAGGGAAAAAGCAGTTTTGTTACTTGTATGTAGTGTTCCCTCTGTTCTAGTAAGAAAAAAATATGCACGTACAAGCAATGAAATAAAAATTGTGTACTCTGGGTGATTCTGCACACTCGTTTAGTGCTCTTATATTTCCACTTAAAACTGGCATTGCATAAGATAAAGATGAATGGTAAAATTCATGCTAATAAAACTGTGGCTTTTCTCTACTTAAAACAACATTAAACAGCAATTAGAAAACACCACAAAGTCGACAGAAAGGAAAAACATGTTTGAGTACTTTTAATGGTACTTTTCCCCCCATTTTTGGAAGAGGCACTACACGTTTACTTTTCGCTGGGCCCTGAAAATTCCAGAGCCGGCCCTGAGTGGAGCCTAGACACCTGTACGAAAAGCTGCTGCCGGGGAGGGAGATTTGGGTGCACAGCCAGCGCTGGGGACCTCGGGTCGATTTCCAAGACTTCTGAGTGCTCCGTTCCTACTACCTACCAGTGGCTCCACTGCCTACCTTTGCCTAAGGCGGTCGTGACCTCCAAGCATCCTGGCTGGCCCAGCAGCTCTCTCTTTCTCACCCTGTTCTTACCCTATTCTTCAAATTCTCTTAATGTTAAAGCATACAGTTGCCCAGCTGCTCTGAAGGGACAGCTCCATTTTAAAAGCATTACATCCCAACTGCCGAGGTTATGCATTTTTATTCCATGTAGTCATAAGGCTCTTTCCTCTCCGGTTTCCACATGCTTCTCTGACTTCTCACAAAATTTACATCAATACAATTACAGACGTTTTCCTAATCCACTCCTAGCCAATTACAGGTTTTCCATCCTCAAGAAATCCTTGAGGTCCCTTGGGGTCTTCCCAGCTTCTGTCTCCAGTGAAGAACATCATGCCTGGTCTATGCAGCGCTGGCCTGGCACTTTTCAGCCCCCAGGCCATGGCACCCGCCCTCAGCCTGCCTCCATCTCCTCCTCCACCCCATTCTGCCCTCCCCTGCCCCTCCACCCGCACCACCCTCCTGCTCTGCTCTCTGCCAGCTGCCTCCTCCTCTCATCAACTCCCCAAACTTTACTTGACACAAGACACTTAGACTCTCCAATTTAATATTGTAATATGAGACATTTTTCAAAGGAAGACATACAAATGGCCACCAGGTACATGGAAAAATGCTCAGCATCACTAAGCATCAGGGAAATGCAAATCAAAACCACAATGAGATATCATCTCACCCCAGTTAGACTGGCCAGTATTAAAAAGACCAAGAGGAACAAATGCTGGTGAGGATGTGGAGAAAGGGGAACTCTTATACATTGTTGGTGGGACTGTAAATTAGTGCAGCCATTATGGAAAACAGTATGGAAGTGTCTCAAAAAACTACAGATAGAACTGCCATATGATCCAGCAATCTCACTTCTGGGTATATCTCAAAGAAATGGAGATCATCATGTCAAAGAGACACCTGCACTCCCATGTTCCTCACAGCTCTGTTTACAATAGCCAGGAGATGGAACCAACTTAAATGTCCATCAAATGACAAGTGGATAAGGAAAATGTGGTATATATACACAGTGGAATACTACTCAGCCATAAAAAAGAATGAAGTTCTGCCATTCACAGCAATATGGAAGAATGAGCTTGGAGAAAATTATAGTAAGTGAAATAAGCCAGGCACAGAAAGAGAAATACTGCATGCCCTCATTCATAAGTGGGAGCAAAGAAGAAAGAAAGGATGGAGGGAGGGAGGGAGGGAGGGAGGGAGGGAGGGAGGAAGGAAGGAAGGAAGGAAGGAAGGAAGGAAGGAAGACTACAATAAAACGTTGAAGTTTCCTAAGGAGAGCACAGCCATATAGTTACTAGAGATGGGAAAGGGGGAGGTAGAAGGGGTTTAGGGAATAATTGGGTAAAGGACACAAAGAGTAATTACTATTTGTAATGATGAACATGCTAATAATATTGATCTGATCATCACACACACAAAAAAAAGATATTGTAATATAAACCATTCTTCTCCCTGGATTCAAGTGTCATTCCTAAAGTTTACAATCACTGTTTTGATGGTTTTGACCAAAGAAATGAGTCACTTCATCATTTTGAGCTTTTTATTTGTATTCTGTCATACAGAAAACATTTCACCTAAGCTTATAATAATTGGTATTTTATGGAACTTTTATTCATTTCAAATAACCTACACTGTTACTTGGTCTATCTGTGTTATTTCTGTTGTTAGAAAGTTAGAGCTTTCAGAGAACTAAGAGATCACCTACGGCAACCCTTTGCTTTACTGGTGAGAAAGCTAGCTCAGAGAAGACAAGTTACTCCCAGCCACACAGCTGGCATCATGCTGGCCTAGCATTATACTTAGGTCTTCTGAAGCTAAACTCAGTGCTCTTTCTTCTGCCTTAGGTGGCAGATGCTGTTATATATCAAAATCACAGAAGACAAACAAATCTCTTCAGATATTCTACATAAGTGAGCCCCAAGGGAGATGGAAAAAGAGAAAGCAAATCGGAAGCTCTGGATGGTCTGCCCGTTAGTAATTAAGAACTGGTGTTATTTTCAACATTGTTGGAAAGGTGCCAGTGGCAAGACATCAAACAGCTTAGTTTGAGAGTTGGTGGTTACCCGGTCAGTCCTCAGTAACAGCCACCGCTCTCATCAGCCGACAAGCCCTCATGCCGTTGGACTGAGCAGGACTGAAGCCATGTTGGGACCTAAAACCGCCTGGGCTGCAGGAAATGTTAAAAGGCACAGCATTTTTTCCTAGCTCCCTCTTTTCTCTTGGTTATTTGACATTTTGAACCTTGGTAACAGGGCAAGATGACATTATTTACATAAATGTAAAGTTGTTTTCCAGTCAGCCTGGAGCTGCAGGCTTGCAATGAGACACAACTATCCAGACCCTGAGAAACCAAGGAAGACATCAACAAAGCTATGTTGATTCTGCTCCTCCGGCAGGACCCTAAGGTAACACCAAGGACGGGAGCAGAAACCAGACGGAGCCTTGGCAAGACCCTGCACCTGGCTCCTTACACGGAGCCCCCACAGCTCATGTCTCCCTCCCTCCTGCTTTTCATTTCCCACATTCCTTTCCCTCAGCCCTCTCTTAAAAAACCCCTCAGTAAATCTGAGTCTTGGAGATGGCTTTAGATTGGCCATTCTCCTCCAGGCTTACTGGAGAAATAGGTTTGCCTAACATCTCTCCTTGGGTCACCCGTATTCCTGAATAAGCTGACTTTCTTTCTCACCAACATCTGACTTTTGAGTGGTTTGTTTTTTGGGGAGCGGGCAGCTGGACTTGGGCTTGACAAGCCTAAAGCAGAACTGAATGCCCTGGGGTAACAGGTCTTGGCGAGCCGAGCCAGTTTTTTTGTTTGGGGCAGACAGCCAGACGTGAGCCGGTAACAACACTACTTTCTTGCACATCACAGGAGAGAAGGAAGTAGGGACAGCATGAAGGATCAGGGGCAAGGGAGTGTATCTGTTGCTATTGTAAGAAGCTGGAGAAAGGCAGTTTACATGTCGGGGGGACTGGGTAAGGACAGCCTCAGAGGCAGAAGTGGCTTTGGAAACATTTGCCCACCAGATGACAAGTAGGAGCAGGAGCATGAACGTGACCCAGGAAGATTCACTCTCTCTGATATCTAACACCATACGTTTGCTCTAAAACTTTTAGGGTTTCCACTCTGTTACCTCTTAATCCTCTTAACAACCTTGAAATTTAGGTATTTGGTTTTTTATTTTTACCAAAATAAAGATAAAGAAACCCAGGCATAGAGAAGCCAAATAACCTGCTTGAGGCTATACAAGTTCAATTATCTTCCTCCTGTGCCCCCAGTAGTTCTATACCTCCTGGGCTGGCTGGGCAGCTCAGTTGGTTAGAGCATGGTGTTACAACATCAAGGTCAAGGATTCAGATCCCCAAACTAGCCAGCTGCCAAAAAAATAAAAACCTCCCAATGCACCATAAAAATTAAGTCATTTTTAAAAAATCCAAATACAGGAACATAAGATCCTGGAGGCCAAAACTATATGAGACTTGAAGGGAAATAAAGCCCAAGGGCAAGTATTGTCCCGTGACTGAGAGTAAAAGAATGAGAGGTCAATTAAAAACAAATACTGGGAGCTGTCTGACATACACCCTCAAGTATAAACGCTCCTTGATAAAACATATTACCGTATGTTTCTAGCTTAGAATTCCCAATCCATTGCCAGAGTCTCAGTTAATACCACCCAAACCTGTTATCCAAGTGTCATCTTCACAGACAGAGTGTGTTGCTCTTAGTAGTTTCTTTACTGATAATAAAGTTTCCCCAACTGAACTTTCTTCCTGTCACATTCAGTATCAGGCCAGCAGGCACTAATTTACACACCACACATATGTCATTGCAAATGAGCCTAAGAGTCCAGATGCTCCTTTTGCAGAGATTTGAGTTACAAAGGGGGATCACCCCTGGAAGTGAACACAGGGTTTACTGTTGTGACGACAGCTGGTATGATAAAACAGTGGATGGCAGTGTGGAAAATATCCTTCAAGGAAACCAGGCTGGTATGTGTGAGCCCAGTGGGCAGGCATAGAAACAGGAAGGCCAAGATTAGAGTCTGCTTTACAGTTCTTTTGATGTTTCCCCAGGCAACTCCTGAAGCCCGGCAAGGCTCTGAGAGATCTGATCAAAGGTACCTCTGCCGGCTCAAATTAACACGGAGTTGGAGAAACAGGGCAGCGCCTGCCTGCGAATAGCAACACATTTCACCAAATAAAGTTAATCTTTTTGTCAAGCTGGGAGGTGACAAATCTTTCGTTAAAAATTACACAGGCTAAGTTTATTCCTGTTTTAGGTTTCCAAAGGGAAAGTAATGGTCTACTTTATTTTCTTTGCATGGAGGTATTTATTTATTTTAAAGCTGATCTTTACCCCCATGGTGTATACCATTGAAGACCTCGGGCTCTATGGGCTCTACGTAGACGTCCTTGTTTCAAAACAAAAAAAGTGGCTAATTTGGGTTGGAGGAGAGAAGAGTGGGAAGTCATTGTCATAAATCTTCACTTTCTTTTTAATGCAGATGAGATTTGTTCAAGAGCAGTGCCTCACCTCTATTTGGGGAAATACAGCTTAAAAGCCACAATTTTTGTAGAAAGGAAATTGAAAGGAACAGCACAGAGTAAACTATAGCCACTAGGATAAGTCTAAAGAGTCTAACAGTCAAAATAAAAAATAGAAACTTACTAAAAAGAAAGGTAGTAGCCCAAGATTGCAGGCTCAGAAAGTTGATACCTAGAAAGGGAAATGAAATGCATTGAATAATAGATTAAGTGTTAAGTTAATACTTACACAGAGAAACTACAAAACAGAGTTCTCACGGAGGAATGCTTCATTATTTCAGGCACTGGCTTGTCATAAGACTTAGGAAACCAGGAGGATGTGTCAGATCCTGCAAATCTCCCCAGAAGCAGATGTGGTCAAATGGAAATGGAGTGGGGGAGGGGACGGATAGACAGCAAAAAAATAAGTTGAGGTACTTGGAAAACAAAACTTGTGTGTGACCATCTGCCAAAGCAACTCCCAAATCTTTCTCGAATGGAATAATAAAAATGGGGACAGACCCAAGTTGTTTCATTTCAGGCACAGTGTGTGGAAAGAGGGTGAATTTGCAGAATCATCCGGTGAATGTGACAGCTGAACAGACAAATTGAACTCTGATGAGTCTGTTTCCTCAGCTGTACACTGAGAACACCACCTCCCCATCAGGGTTGTGAGGACTAAATGAGATATGTACATAAGGTGTTTAATAAATATAATAATAATAATATAATAAATAATATAAGGTGTTCAATAAATATTTTAAATCTTTTCCTTCTCAAATTAATTTAACATTTTCATCTGAATACTAGATTTACAGATGATACCAGAAAATATTATAATTAAAAAGACTGAAGCTTATTTTTATTTTTTCAATTAACAAATAAAAATTGTATATATTTATGACATACAATGTGATGTTTTGACATATGTATACGTTGTGAAGTGATTGAACCAAGCTAGTCAACAAATCAGAAGGACTGTTAACATGAGAATTTAAAATAAGTGCTGTTTCAGATAGTGTAGGTTTACTGTACCTGTAGGGCGAGGGAGAAAATGTTGACCAATGTAACACACAGTAACTTCTCACAGAATCATTTGAGTAAATCAAATTTCAAAATGAAAATCATTGGAAAGAACTTTAAAGCAACAAAACATTAATGATCATCAGACTAGGTAGCAAATCAAAAGGTAGCAGGATAATTTTTTTAAGAGGCCTATATAAAAATTTAAATGATTATCTTTTGTTGTATTTCAATCTATTTATAGTGTCTGAAAGCCTTATCCTCACATTAAAATTTATATGGGAAGAATTTATGCCTGTGGATATTAAAATATATATATATAAGCAATAATTTGTGACAAGATAGAAGAGCTAAATTTGTCCTAAGATCATAAACTTGAATGATATGATGAAATGGAAATATGTTCGCGTTACAGTAACTTTATTTATAAAGACAATACTTTGGAATATTTAAACAAAACAAAACAAAGCAAGCTGGACACTTCCTAGGGTAACGATTTATGTTCTGAAGTCCCTCTACGGTTTCATTTTCCTTACCTGTATGCTATTAGTTAAATGTCTGTCTATAAATGTGTTCTTTCTAAATCTGAGTAAATTTCCATCATGGGATTTGATTCCATTTGTAAGTCATCCACAGAGGGCTTCAAAGGTGGTGTCTATAAAACATTTCACTCAAAAACCCTGTTTCCTTGACATTTGGTTAAATCCCTGAACTACGTATTCTTACTCATCGATTTATCATGCTTCCCTTATTTGTCATCTGCACTATTGTGACCCTCAGCCATGAGTTACTGTTTTCCTTCAACCACAGAGCATTTGTTGAATGTTTTCTCTTTTTCAGCCTCTGAATTATAAAACTCAGTCCACAGGGCAGTCTGTTTTTAATTAGAGGTCACGATTTTTAGAGGTCAAGACTTGACACACTCTCCTGTTAATGAGCTTAACAAGACCTAAAAATTCTGATCTCTAAACATTGCTTTTTGTTCTCTGGCCAGTTTCCAGAGATAAACTTTACTTTTTGGTTTGAGGGTCTACAAGTTAGGGGCTTGGCTTTACATATAGTATGAACTATTGTGTATTTTATAGTATGAATCCAGTGCCAAATATTAAATTTATGTTAAACTGTAATTGAGTAAGTTGACCTGGATGACAAAATTATTCTACCCCAAATTACATTTTGTTTTGTTTTGTTTCAAAAATTGTCTAGTGCCCAAACAAAAACTATAAAAACTAATTTGTTATAGGGTCTGGAAGGAGAATGGGCAACTCCCAACGTTCTGCTTAAAAGAAACAATAGCTAATTTAACGAATTATGTAGGGCAGTGATTCCCAAACTTGTCTATGTGTTAGAATCACCAAGAGATCTTTTAAAAATTTCCAATCCCAGGCCACAGTATTTTTTAAGTTTTCCAGGTGATTCCAATGTGCAAATAAGTTTGGGAACTTATTTAATTTAGAATTTAAAAATAATTATAGTATGGCTGGCCGGTTAGCTCAGTTGGTTAGAACATAGTACTGATAACACCAAGGTCCAATCCCTGTACCAGTCAGCTGCCAAAAAAAAAAAAAAAAAGTAACTATAGTAAAATTCTACTGTATAGTAATGATGGAATCTTTTTTTTCCCTTTTATAGACTAATCCCCATCCAGATAATAATGATAAAGTGTGAACAAAAAATTAAACAAACAAAAAGCTAATTGAACACCTGCAGAGTGACCAAAAGCATGCAGGAACTAGAGGGTCGTCTACCCTTAAAAGAAGGGAACTTCAGGTTGTACAAGTCTGTGGCTTTATGCCTGAGGGCAGTCCTCATTTTTCAGAAGGCTATGTGTGGCAGAAAGCTGTCACCTTCGTGGCTTAAGATGTATGGACAGAGTTGGGGGTGAGCAGAGCAGAAAGTTAGGAGAGTTTAGAGAGGAATTCCAGAAGAGCAAGCTGCAGAAGAAGCAAATCTCAAACTCTGAATATAAACTTTGCTCAAATCCCTGATCGACTTGTGCAAGGGAGACCCCAGTGGGCCCACTGAAAGACAGCAGCTGGAAGCTGAAAGACTAACTAATCAGAAGTTTGAGTTAATATTTACTACAGGGGAGGCATAGTTTGAAGTTTCAGTCCAGCAAATGAACTGCCTGAATGCTAAAATAAACATTCTTCAGAGGAAGGTAGCAGAATCCAGAGTCTTTATTAATGTATCATTTATAATGTCCAGTATATAATAAAAAAATCATTAGACCAGCAAAAAAAAAAAAAAGGAAAGAAAAAAGTGACCCCCTACTGAAGTGAAAATGCAGTCAACAGAAACTGACTGATTATGACATGTTACAAACAAGTACTTTAAGGCAGCTATTATAAATAGCTTATAAGGAAATAATTCATAATTGATAAACCAATGAGGAATCTCAGTGGAGAAATAGGAATGATAAAAAAGAACCAAGTGGAAATTCTACATGTGAAAAACATAATCACTAAAACGATAATTTGCTGGATGGGTTCAACAGCAGATTGAAGACAGTAGAAGAATGAGTTGAAAATAAACTATACCAATTATTCAATCTAAAATAGAAACAAGATTGAAGAAAAAAGTGCCCCAGAGACATGTAGGACAATCTTAAGTGATCTAATATAAATTTACTGAAGTTCTAGAAGGAAAGAAGAAAGCAAAAAAACTATTTGAAGAAATAAGGGCCCAAACTGGCCCAAATTTGCTTTAAAAATAAATAAATAAAAATATAAACGTACAGATCCAAGCTCAATGAACCCCAAGCACGATAAATACAAAGAAAGCGTACATACCTAGGCATATCATAGACAAACTGCTGAAATTCAAGAATAAAACAGCCAGAGAAAAAGACATTACTTACAAGACAACAATGATACAAATGACAGCTGATGTCTTAGAAACAGTGGAAACCAGAAGACAATAAATGCCTGTGAAGTGTTAAAAGAAAAAACAATTATCAACCTTGAATTCTCCATAAGTGAAACTATCCTTCAAAGGTGAAAGTGAAATAAAGTTACTTTTAATGAACAAAAACTAAGACACTTTGTCACCAGCAGGCCTGCACTACAGTTCTCAAGGAAATCTTTCAAGGTGAAGAGGAATGATGCCAGGTGTCACTTGAATCTACAGGAAGAAATGAAGTGCATTGGAAATGGTAAATATTTGGCAAATATAAAAGACAATATATACATTCTTTTTTCTCTTAATCATTTAAAAGATACATGCCTATTTTAAGCAAAAATTATAGCATGGATGTAGCTGTGATATACATGAAAAACAAAGGAAGAGAGGAGAGAGTGAATGGAACTACACTGTCCCAAAGTTCTGTATTTTATGTGAAGTTGTATAATATTAACCCTAAGTAGACTGTAATAAGTTAAAGATGTATGTTATAATCCCTAGGACAGCCATTAAAAAATAATCTAAAGAGGGTATAGTTTATAAGCTCATAGAAAAATATTTTAAAATACTAAAAAATACTCAACTAACCTGAAAGGAGGCAGGAAAAGAGGAACAGAGAGGAAAACACCAAAGAGAAAACCGAGTCCAAACATATCAATAATTGCATTAAATATAAATTGACTAAACACACTAAGTAAAAGGGAGATCATTAGCTAGATAAAAAAGCAAGACCCAACTATATGCTATATGAGATGAACTTTAAACACAAAAACACAAATAGGTTAAAAGTAAACAAATGAAAAGATATAGCATATAAATAGTAAGCATAAAAATCATTTCTATTTGGCTTTGATATGAATAGCTTTTTACACTTTTTCAATTACATTTACCTGTTTTAAAATAATGGTTTACATTTATTATATATCAACTATTACCAACCAGGATTTATAACAACCTCAAGAGGGAAAAAATTAAATAAAACATTGGCAATTTAGGGTGATGGGCAAGGCTTTCAGGATTTGCTGGTCTCCCTTAATCTGTATTAAAGCAAAATTTTTGGCCTTTGATCCAGCTATTGGAGCAGTTATTCTCAATCACCTTTACCTCATTTTTATTGTTTATTTTGTTCCTTCTGTTTACTTTATCAGTATTTCTTTTTTGGCTTTTATCTATTTCTGTGGACCTGAGGTGAGGCTAGCCAACTACAGGCTGATGTGCCCTTCAAAGCTGTGCCCCACAAGTTAGAGTGCCACACCTTCCGCTCACTTAGTTTTCTTACACCTCTTGGTTGTCATTGTGTTTTTCCCTTTCACTTACAAAAAGTCTGAGTTTAGTTCTTTCTACAGTAGAGACTTTCAAAAAAAAGTTTTTCAAAATGAGACAAACCAATTTTGGGGAGAATTTTTCTACATTCTTTAAACGACACTGAAACTGTGATGCTTCCTCAAACTTAGACAATTCACAGCTGAGGCAGGGCTGGAAAGAACATGACTATAACAACAAAGAAACCTCATACTAAGCATGACTACAAAGAATGGTTTTGTGGCATGTGACAAATCTGCTCAACCATGTAAGTGAAAGGAACATCACCAATTCCCTTCTGGCCATCTGGGCTTTGTAAGTTATTGTCTGTCCAACAAACTCCACTTGTACAGGGCACCATTTTTTCCCACAAACTGTGACCGTGGAAAATGTTTATCTAATAAACTAACAATTCCACCATAGACAGAACCCCATGGCTTATTTCAACATTTTAGCAAATGTTTTAAGATGTTCTAAGAAGGCACTTCTCTACAGACGAATGCTGTGTTTGAATACAAATGCCTTACCTAACTGCACCACTGAAAAAAAAGGTTATTTAAAAGGGTAATGTCGAAGAGGGAAAATGCTAAGATTGCTTGAATTGTTGTTTACTTCTGAAAACTTACACCATAACCAGGTGCTTCAAGACTTTTCAACACTGGCCATGTTTTAAAATATGCAGGACCAATCACCAAGGGATTTAGTGGTTAACTAAAAACTGATGAAATGATTCATTTTGATTTGCCATGCAGTTTTAAGTAAAGATTTAAGGGCCTGCTGTGCCTCCTATCAAGAGTAAATATCACACATCCTGTTTATACATACTGGCTGTCCACGGTTCTTTTCTTCAAAGAGCTGGTGACACCCCCCTAACTCACTCCACCCTACCCCCAACTTCCTGCTCATCGGGGTGCTATATTCCTACTCATTTAAGAAGCGCCTCCCAACAAAATACTCTGCATTACAATAATTTTTAAAGAAAATACTTTATTACATCATGAAAAAAGGTATCAATCAACTAGATTCATACTTGTTTGAAAAAAAATTGAAAATTTATTAGACAGTATGTGGACATCCTGTTCCACATGGGAATGAGAAGATGCTATAGGTTCTCTAAATATTGCACAGTCTGAAAAACACCAACAAAAAAGGGGAAGGGGAGACAAAAAAAATAATAATAATAATCACATGACATTGGGAACCATCTCACATTATGAATAACCTACCAAGAAACATTTAAAAAAAAACCCTTTGTTTCTACAGTAGCTTTGAGTTTATATAGTTCTTGGAATGACTGTATTCCATTGAAGACATTTCAGTAACAGGAAGCTTCCTTTTAGCAATCCCATGTGCAAATTTTAATAAAAAATATATAAAATAATGTAATTCATCTCTTGCCATCATCCCGGCAATCATGACATTTTTGAGAACTGTTTTGCTTGAAAAAGGGTTATGCTGTAAGTTTTGCCTGAAGCTCCATCTCTGCAGCCCGTTTGAGTGCAACATCCACTAGAAGCTGAAATCCACTAAAATCCTGGTTGAGGTCCGGTGGAGTAGGGGGAGGAGTGTTGAAAAGACCACTCTGTGTATTTGTACTTGGTCCAGATTTACATGTGTCCTCTGGGTACATGAGAGAGGTGTCTGTAAAGTTGCTGGCCGCTATCTGCTGTATATCTGTGTTTTGTCCCACACCAACTGACTGGCAGAGAGAGAAAGGCACATCTTTCAAGGCAGTCACAGTGGTATGGCAGATCACTGACGGACGAGCCAAAATTGATCCTGGGGATGATGGCTTAGGAGACAGTGGCCTCCCTAGGGCTGGGTTTGGTCCAACTGTACAGGAATGAAATGGGGTATCCTCGAGAGCTGGCACGAAGTTTTTGATGCCCATTACTGACTCCACAGAGCTAGCTTCGGAAATCTTGGCCCCACGGCGGGAAATTGTGAACTGATTTGGATCTTTGCCATCCTTTCTCAGCATGTCAGGGAGGAGCCTGCGGCGGGCGTTGATGAACCAGTTACAGACCTGAAATCATATTGGTATGTTTTAACACTTTCCTCACGCATTCAGCAAACAGGCTCTGAGAACAGTCTATGGGGTGCCTAATTATGAAAGAAGGCATGAAAAGGCTTATCTGGACTCATAAAGTTATTTCAAGGTATTTGAGCCCAGCCAAGAGAAAGCTGCCTCCTGTCATAAACCTCCTCCTCTTCTAATACAAATTTACTTTTTTGTTTCATCATCCTTAAACCATTTCAGTAGGAAGAAAATAGTATAAATTCTCAAACGCCTCAAAATGATTTTAGGGAGGGAGGTTTACCTTTTTTTTCTCTGCTCTGCCGCCAGGTTTACCTTTTAACTCTCCCCATTTTTTAACCTATTACCTACTATCCCAGCATTTAAGTTAATCAACTACAGGAAAACCTTTCCTGTATGAAAAGAGCCACTCCTCCCAGTAACTGATTTTTCCCAGTTCAAATGACTATGTCAACAGACATAACATGAATTACCTCACTGAAGTCTGTCCTTGTTTAAATATCAAGCCAGTTTCCTGGGCAATAGAGTAAGGTTTAACCTCCTTTTTATGTTTGTTGCATAAAGGAAGGCTCTTTCAGGCATTAAAGGAAATGCTATTTGACAGATGACTGTCAAGTGTTTCTGTGTTCTCTAAATAGCCAGTTATTAGCTTTTAGCACTAAAAAGTTTACAATAAAAAGATATTCCTTCTTTTTTTGAGTGGGGAAAAACTTGATGACTTAACACACAGGAATGCTATAAAATGGCTTTCAAAATAAAAATGCATGCATAAACTTTGTGCTTTCCTTACCTGTAGTGTAGACAAGTGTGTTTGTTGGGACAGTAATGCTTTTTCCTGCTCTGAGGGATAGGCATTGTATCGGTGCTCATACAGCCAATCCCGGAGAATCTGAACAGACTCCTTGGGCAAGTTGCCCCTTCTCCTCCTCTTGCCTGAGCCAGCTGAAGAGGAAAGGTCCAGGGGAATGTCCATGCTGTCCTCATCCTCAGTCTCGCTGCCAGACACTGCAACACCACCTAGGAAAGGACAAAGGCCAGCTGTCAATAACTTCTATCAGCAGAGCTACCTCCTGCAAAGCTCATTTATTCTGACCACTCACTGTAACCATGTTTTCTTAACTATGGAGGCTGAGGCGAAGGATCAGTATTTTCTCTGCCGAATTACCAGAGTACATGTAAAGTCCTCAAGAATAATTTGACTAGGAACACACGGTAGATCCTCAACCAACTGTCAGATTCCCCTTCTTAGCCAACTTTCCTCTAGGACTTAACTTCTCACATTCCTAATTTTAATTGATGCTCGGAAGTCTTTGGTGTAATCCATCAGAGAAGGCAAACTGCACCCAAAGTAAATAACTTGCCACATTTGAAACAGGAAGGGGGGCTGTAGCAGTTGGAATGTGTCTAACAACGTTCTTTTTAAGGTCAATCATTGCTAAGTAGGAAAAATAGTCTAACTAGAACCTTAATGTACATTTTTAATGTTATTCTTCCTCCTTCCTCCACTAAAGGTTTGAAATAAAAGAGAGGGTTCGTACACCTTTTCCACTAATATAAGGAAGGAAAATTACAAACTTAACCCAGTTAGTATTTTAAAGGTAAAATACATGTTAAAATTTTCTGCTAATCCCATGGTCATTTCTTATTCATTGCTACCTACATTTATTCAAAATTAGACACTTGCTTCTAATGGACAGTACTAGTTACTTTTCATTAAATACAACCACACAAATTTTTCGTTTCAGCACACAAAGATATTTTTCTACTGTTGGTACTTTGGTAAGAGGTAAAAAGATGCCTAATACTCAATAAATTAAAAATTTGCCATAAATTTCTGCTGCCTGTTCAATCTAAACCTAGAATACTACATATCAACAAGCAGAATTCAGTCTTAAATTATTACATGACAAAGAAAACTGAATATGCAACTCCCAAAGGAAACTTTTTCTTTCGGCTGTAAATACTTTAATCCTACCAGAAATTTTGCACAGCCACAGAAAACATTTAAATCACAGATAGACTAGGTTCAATAAAAATTCAGACCTGTCCTTTTCAGACATGTAAACATCATTTTGAACTTAAAGGCAACTCAGAATGACTAAACAAATACATTCTCTTTTTTGAAGACAATTTAAAATTTTAAAATATAGATGAATTACGAACTGTAGCATGCTTGAAAATACTAGTATTTCTATATTAGGAAAGTTAGTTAAAATAACACAAATTTTAAAAATTTTAAAGTATGCATTTTTAGCTTTGTACACATTTTTTTCTCTGTAGTATGTAATTTTGGTTGAAAAAAGACTCAACTTTAAATGAGCCAGTTTATCTTCATAGGAAATAAAAAGAGAATATTCCTCATAGCGATAAACCATTCAATGTGTTTTTAAGGAATTAGAAGAAAAAAAAAAACCCACCCTTTAATTGACTCTGACTTTACTTGTTGACACATTTTTAGTTTTGGACTGCAGGGGGCAGAAGGTGCAGGAGGGAGTTCCTACAGAAAAGGCAGAACCCTCCGAAGACAAGTAAAGCAAGTTCTAACAAAAGAGGTGGATGATCCTGCAAATTCACTTTAGCTGCAGGCTCAACAAACAGCCATAAATAAACCACAGAAGAATCCGAAGTTTTAACTGCCATGCATTTGAAGTTTCCCTTCCCTGAAGATTTAATTAAACTGTTAACAAAAAAAGTTTTTAAAGAAGGTCACATTTAAAACTGAAACTGCTTTCACTGTTGAGAAGATGAGACTTTCAAAACCCATACTGAAATTCGGGTGAAGAACTATTAATAAAAAACCTTAAATTACAAATGGGTTCCTGTTTCACATTTGCTTTGATAATTAAAGAAATCTAACTTTTAAAAATGTGTCAAGTTAATTGAATGACTAAAACTAATCTGAATAAAGCAATTTGTTTAAGCTCTCCAACTCTGAACAGCCAGACATTCTTCTCAAGGCTATTATCCCTCACCCTTTTTTTAACCTAGAAAAAGTGTGAAAATTTGCTCACTGAACAGTGAATTCCCAACTGTAAGTTGGTAATAACAGAGTTTGAAACAAACAAACAAAAAAAACCCTGAAGGCTGCCCTTTGATCTGCTTGCTTAGTTTGACAAGAATAAGTTAGTGACACACAAAAGCAGGTTTCAGTTAAGCAACACCCAACTGCTGCGCGACTTTACTCTGTTCTCAGTTCATTTAAATAAATGAATGCCAGGCCTCTGGACCTCTTATCAAATATTTCCAATATGTGCACAAAAGCTGAAGTAACAGGAAGTTAAGATTCAGTTCCTTGGCTACGCCAGCTGATATTTCACTGCAGCAAAACCACGTTTGCTGCTGTCAGGACGGTTTTCATTAACTCTCCCTCCTGATTGTGGCTCAATTTGAAAAAACAAAGCCTTTTCCTCATTACTCATTTCCTATTGTAACAGAGTTTTTGAAAAGTTTCCCGGTTACTTGTTTCCAAACGTCTTGCTTTGCTTACACGTTAAAAAATGTAGTGGTGGGGGGGATCGCAAGCCTCTTTTACTCAACTATCCACATACAAGGAAATGTTTAGAAAGCCACAAGATGGCCTATAGATCCCACAGCTCTAAGAACCAATCTTGCTTCTGCACTTTCCTTTCTGAACAGCTCTGTAACAAGATTGGGGGGTTGGGGGCAGAGCGGTTGTGAAGTTGGATTTTTAAAATCTAGGAGACTAGAAAAGAATCTAGAGATAAAAACTCGAAGGAAAAGTTTAAGTATACAATTAGGGAAAAGCAAATCCAACCTAATAAGGTTCTTGATCACAGTGTCTCCCCTGGAGAAGCAACAGGAATCAAACTTAACACCCAAGTCAGTCACTAAATCCAACGTGCGTGTGGCTGGCCTCGGCCAAAGAGCAAATCCTAAAGCAAGAATCCGAGTCGGAAATCGGGAGCAAAAAGACTTAGGGGACTTTCCTCATCGAACCTTCTTTCTGTTTGTTTTCAAGCCGTTTTAAGAGATCTTTCGGGCATCCTGAGCTTTCTAAGAGGACGCACTATTTTCCCAAATTGGTCTTACCAAACGCCGGGCTCTGTGATTGAGTTAAAAGTGCCTTTACTTTCAGGAAACTTGAAAAGGTTTTCACATACTCTTACAGCACAGACCACAGGCGGGACCGATTTCTCCAGGAGCCCTTCTCTCCCCGCCTGCCAGGTAGTTTTAGGCGGAGGGCGGGGGTGGGAGGCAGGACGGTGGGACGCGGGGAGGAGGAGGAGCCCGGGGGAGGCAAGCAGGGAGTTTTTGTTCCCGGGAGTTCCCCGGCCACCGCTGAAACCGGCCCGCGAACTGTCGGAGGGAGCACACCGAGGACCCCCGGAGCCTCGGCCCGCAGGAGGAAACCAGTCCTGAGGCCCACGTTCTTCGCGGCCTGCCCACCCCAGACGGCTCGTCAGGAAACCTAAAAAGGGAAAGAAGCCGATCACCTCGGCCGTCTCAGCTCCCCACACGAGCCCTGAGCTAGTCGCAAAGTTCCCCTCCAACACGTCACCTCTCATTGTCTCCACGAGTCGCCAGGACCCTGCGCGCCCAGGACTGGGGACCCTGGCTGTTCGCACCCACCGGGCGGGCGGCCCCCGGCCTCGTCCTCGGCAGGAGGGGAGGGCGCGAGGGGGATAGGGGTCCGGCGGGGCGCCTGGCGCGGGGGAGGCTAATCCGGGCCGCCCCGCCAGAGCCGGAACCCGGCGGGAGCCCGCCCCCGCGGAAGCCCGGCTAGGCGGCCGGCGCCCCAGACGCCCTCTTCAAATCCAGAAGCCCCCGCTCCGCCCGTGAGCCTCAAAGGAAGAGGAGGACGCCTCCCCGTGGGGCTCTCGACCTGTCAGTCTTTCCAGGCATTGACGCGGTTTTCCACAAGCGCCCCGGACGCTCCCCGCGCGTTTTCTCAGAGCCAAGGGAAAGGTCCCAAGCTCGAGACGCCCAAGTTCTCCCTCCGTCCCTTGCGGAGGGGTCCGCGGGGAGCTCTACTACCCACTCCTGCCGAGTGGCCCGGCTTTTCTCGTTTCATTTCACCCTCGCCGGGAAAGACTTGGGTGGGGGGAAGAAACTCCGCGGGCGGGAGTCTCCCACAGAATCCCCGGAGACGGAGAAGCGCCGCGGAAGGGGCCGGGGCGGGCGGGCGCCCACCACACAGGATTCCGTTGGAGCCGCCTGCGCCCTGCGGCTCTGGAAGAATGTGGAGTTGAACACTCCAGGACGCCACTGCGCGTGCGCCGCAGCGCCCCCACCCGCCTCCGCTCGCTTCCCCGAGCGATTAACTTCTGTTTTGAGCCACTCGGCATAAATCACAACGGAAAGCCAACTCCAGTCCACGGCCCGACACTCGGGGACCTCCCAGTCAGGGACTCAAAAGTTAACTTCAAAAGGGACTTCACATTCTTTGACCTTTCGGGGTGCTGGGTGGGGGGGGTTGTTTTAAATCCCTAAGTATTTTGTTTTCAAACCAGACTGACGGCAAGTTTTAGTTGTAAAGCTTCCAGAACGCTTCGTGGAAACAATGACAGCCTGGCCCTTTGCACTTACAACCAAGCCTGCTTGTCACAGTTGGACACATTTTGACTGCACGCCTCTTTAAGCCGCTGGCCCTGTGTCTTAACTCTTCGGATCGCCCTAAATTCGCCGTGGGAAAACTTTGAGAGACTGGGAATTTGGAAAAGTCTAGCTTTCTGAGGCTGTTTACCCCTGAGGGCCATGTGGGGGTCCAGAATCCCATTCCTTCGACGGTGAAAACCCCACATCCCTAAAGAAGTGTGCCCGGGCCTAGCTCGAACTGGGGGTCCCGGGTCCGAACTTTCAGACAAAGGCGTGGTGGCTCGCCCCGGGTCCCGACCGGGAAAGTCGAGGCGCCGGGTCCCCCTGCCCCGGACCCCTCGCTCCCCTCCCTCGAGAAAGCGCCAGAAGCCACGCGGCTGCGGGCCGAGCGTGGGGTGTCGGCGGAGACAATGAAACTTGGAGGCGCACAAACAAGGCGCTGAGCGTGTTTCTTGACAACGTGCCAGCAGCGTGGAGAGGCTCGTCTCCCCACAACAGCCCTCGTGTTGTGTCTGGAAGGGAAACAGCAACTGCCATGTCAGACGCGGCCCCAACAAAGAGGACGGCCGCCGCTCCAGCCTGAGAGCCCCTGGGCGGAAAAGTCCACCAAGTCCCCCTCGCCCCGAGCCCGGCGCGGCCAGGCCAGCACGTTTCCCCGGGACTCGCGCCCCGGTGCGGCCGCCTTACCTTTCTTGCTTTTCATTCTGGAGCTCCCCTCCCAGCGCCGGGGAAGGCTGGGGTCTCGAGGGGCCAGGAGAGGGGACACAGGGGGCAAGTGATCTTCCTCCTTCGCGGCCGACCCTCCCGCAACTTTTAGACGTGCTCCAGCCGTTATTGCTGAACAGGGCGCTCGGATCCCAGGCGCTCGCTCCGCGGGTAGAACTCAAGTGTCACTTGGGCTTCCTCCTGCCGGGATCTTCTGGCAGCCGGCCGGGGGCTCTCCCTCGTCCAACTCGCTCCCCTCCCCACTCCGCTCCTTTGTTCCCCGCTCCTGCTCGGCGCACCTCGGCGCTGTCAGAGTGAGAGAGGCGAGGAGGGAAGGTACAGGAGGTCCTGCCTCCGCCCCCAGCCGCCCGCCCGTCCCCCTCCCGCCCCGCCGCTCCTCCGCCCCTCCCCCGCACCTTCCAGCCCGGGTGGACTAGACCGAGCGCTGCGACCGCACCGCCCGGGCCGCTGTCACCCGTCCCTCGTGGGGGCGGCGCGGGGGCCGGCGGAGGCCAGAAACGCGATCCGTCCTGCCTGACGCGCGCGCACCGCCCGCATCCCCTGCCCCACGGCGGAGACCGCAGCCGCGCGCCCCGTGTTTCTCCTCGGGCCTTTCTTCCCGAGGAGGGCGAGGGTGCGTTTGGTTAGGAAATCCCAACAGATGGGAAAAAAGGACGCCTCGTCCTTCCCCTCCCCCAGCCAGCGACGAAAAGGCTCCCCCTCTCCTCTTTGACAGCTGCCCCAAACTCCACGTTCCCAGCTCTAGCCGCAGAAGACAGCCGCTTCTGATTCAAGGGGCGGGGCACTGGCGGAAAAGTATTCGGGACAAGAACTAACTTCTTCCAGAATGCGCGGTTGCTATTGACACGCGGGCGCGGCGCGTCGCACCCTTCTCCTCCCGGGGCTCTTTCTCCAACAGCGACAGGAGGTGGGGAGATGAGACACAGACACTCTAGGCGAATGTCTGTTCCCCCGGGCTAACGCTGCGAGTTCCGGACTGGATTGCAAGGCAGTTTCGAAATCTAACACGTAGCGGACAGACACTTGTCATGCTCACATGCTCTTTAAACGTCTCTGCCTGGGGACGGCCGGGACGAGCGCCCGCCCCGCTGCGACCCGGCCTGACACCCTCCAGCCCTGGACCCGGGCAGCTGCCGCCTTTATAAGAAAGGGATGACCACGGCGTGGCTGCTCATCTGTTTCAGTAAACAGTGTCTACGTTTAGGACTCCAACCCTGCTAGGGGACCCCTCGTCCCCTCCTGTATTTCAAACAGAAACTAGACATTAAGTAAACACACGTTCCTGTTGGTTTATTTTGGTTGAGTTAGTAGGACTCCAAAAGGAGTTCCTTGATGAAATTATCCTTTTAAAAGACTCTTAGATGCTGTTTGATTTCAAGACACCCATGGCCCCCCTGGGTCTAGTATTCGCGTGGGTACCCCGTTGTTTTGAAGCAAACGAACTGTCATATGTCACAGTAAGACTTTCCCTAGCACTTAAAAGAAGAAAAACCCCAAACGTAAATAAGCCTAGTAGAGACGTCAGCGCCGAGTCTGCCTCCACTTTCGGCTCTGTGCTGTTTTTGTTTTGTAACCTTAATGGAGATCCCGGCAGCAGAAAGGTGGAAACAAGGTTCAGCCCAAGGAGGAAGGACTAAGGCAGCCAAAGGATGACTAACTAGACTTTGGAGCCTCTGTTTCAGGATTATGCTGAAATTTAAAGTCAGCCTCCCTTCCCCCCACCGCAAAAGACACCTCCGCCCCAAGAGTGCGTGAAGGCTAGAGTTTAAAAAGCTTGGGTGGTTTTTCCAATTACAGGACTTAAAATGAATCAACAAGGAAAAAAGCGTCACTCTAAGAAGGCAGCAAGCTTACGATTTATTTTCCTGTGGTTTGCCGACTGCTCGGCACATAGGAGAACACACATCTACAACAGCATGGGGAGTGGGGGGGCACGGTCCTGGGGAGAAACCACCAGCCTGGAAGCTACGCCGCAACGCCGGGAGCGCGGTGCCGTCCCTGGGCCTGGCTGCAGATGAATCGGCGGCTGCGCCCCAGTGCTGGACAGATGTGGCGCGGGGAGGGGGCCGGCGCCCCCGCCGCCCGTTAGAGGGCCGCCTCGTTATTTCATTTGAAGGGTTGTTTGTTGCTGGGATTGGTGGCTCGTATCCGCTGGGGAGCCGGGAGAGGAGGGACGAGAGACGCAGGGAGGAGGAGCCGGGGCCGGCCGACGCTGCCACTCCGCGGGCTGAGTGGCAGGAGCCCCGTCTGGAACCGGGCGGTTACTGGGGAGACGCTTTGTTTGCTAACTTCGAAAGCGGCTTGGGCTGCCTCGGTCGCTTTCGAAGCCACTCCACAGAACACGCCTTCGGCCGGTTTAACCCTCCCCCCGCCCGCTTTCGGCAGCCCGAGACAAAAATGTTTCCTTCTTCCCCGTGGTTATCCTTGGCCACGCGGTGGCTCTCATTATGTACACAAAGGTAGCTTTTCTTTCCTCTAAGTGAACTTGGCTAATTACTGCGATTCTCAGGCAACCGAAATGGAAACCGAGAGTTGGAGCGAGTTTATAGCTTGAAAACAAACTTTACAGGGGAGGTGGGAGGGGTGGAGAGAATTAAAAGCCTCTTTCAATTAGGAGGAGGAAAGAAAAGATGTAAACTCACCTTGGCTGGCAGTCCGGCTTGATCCGGCCAATGCACACCTTTTGCTCGAGCAAATCATATCGAAGCAGTTACTAAAGCTGGTGGGATGCACAATTCTGTGGTGAAGCTAACGCCTTAAAACCTCCCCCCCCCCCCCGCCCCCGCCCCCGTAGCTCTCCAAGGCTGGCCCCAAATTTGTTTGGAGCTTTGAATTATTGGCGCATTCTGGGAAGAAAATGCCTGGGGTGTGTATGCAACACAGCAAAGAAAACAACCCCTAAAGTGAGTTCCAAATACCAGCAATTGCTTAGGATATTTTTTGTTTATTCGCATTTCTCAAGGTGGAAAAACAAGTTTCAGTTTTGGCTCTGTTAGTCCCTTAATGTCTCGGCCTCTCTGTAAAGCGGATTCAATGACTTTTAAGATTCTTTCCAGTGTTAAAAAAAAATTGTATGGATTCACATTTGCTACATATTATTTGCAGAATTCATATGAATGTTAATTAAATTGGGAAACTGCCGGAGTAAAATGGAGACTTTGCTTGGTGCTTGCGGAGGCTGCTCATAAACGTTTTTCACCATTATTTTTTTCTCTCCAGGCACACATAGTTCCATTTAGTGTCTTATCTTCCGAAGCTGCCTCAAGGCCAAGCAAAGAAACAGAGTTATAAAGTTATTTTCACAGCCTGCAAACCTTTCAAAGGCAAAAACTCAAATAGAAACTTGGAAAGGCAAATAAGCCAGAAAAGAGTACAAATAAGTGCAATTATTATTATTTTTTTGATACCAGGTTCACCGACTTATTGGAGAATGTATTTATTTCATTCACCTACTCAGCAACTGATTAAGCATGATTTTCATCAGGTACTGTGTCCTACCTGCAGGAACAATGACTCATGACTCACACAGTCATTGGATCCCTTTTGCTTCTAGGCTCTGGGAGGCAGATATTTTTACAAAATATGCAGACTGCTGGGCTGCAAACATTGCACAAGGGCTCTATAATCATCACATCTCAGGTCACAGGGTCTCAGGCTGCTTAAAGAGAAACTGACCATTGTCTTTCAAGGGCCTGGGCTGGGCTGCAGCCATCTTGTGATTTTACCAACCCCGTGAGGATAATTTCCTCCTCTTTGCTGTATGAATAATGTAACTGTACAACTACTTTTGTTTTTAATCACTGTTCTCCTAGTCTACACTTCCCCTCCCAGCCCTTCTTTCCCCTCTGTAGAGGTCATCAGTTCTCTTTTTTGGAATCCAGGAGACAGCAAAAAGATGGTTTGTCAAGCACAGCCTTTACCCCTTTATTCTCAACATCTTGTGTCTGCATTGTGCTTTACATTTTATGAAACACTTATTTAAATGATCTCATTTCATACCCAAACTAGTCATGTAAGTTATTTTTTCCTTAAAGTCCAGATGACTTAACACAGGCAAATATGCTAAAAGGCATAGAACCAGGTATTGGACATAAATTATCTGGCTCTAAATAAAGTGATCTCTAGGAAATCCTATCATTCTGGAAGGTCAGAAAGCTGTAGAAGGCAGAGACTGACCTCAGATTACATAGGACACCATGAACACCAGGTCCTCCTGGACACCTGGGGCTTGCTCTCCGAAATCTACCTGGAGTTTTACAAGAGGCTGTCGTCCAACCTGTCTGCTTTTTGTGCTTTTTTCTTTTCACCTCATTTTAATGATGACATTTTAATCATACACACACACACACACACACACACACACACACACACGCACACACAAACAACTCAAAAATTCAAGCAAGAAAGAAGTATACACAGTGAGATATGGAAACTTCCCTCTTAGGCATTTGTTCACTACACACAAATGTAATGGAGCTTTCATTGTTATGTGTTGTTCTCAAGTCCCCTCTGCCTGGGATGTTCCTTCACCACTTGTTGAGTGTCTGGCAGTGTCTCACCAGTCAAGGCTTGGCTTAAAGGTCACCTTCTTAGAGAAGTCTTCTTGACTACCTGACCTAAATTAGGTATACCCACTGCCACCATCTAGCTCAGGGTTTCTCAACCATATCCCTGTTGACTTTTGGGCTGGATAATTGTTTGTTGTGGGGGCTGTCATGTGTGTTGTATATTTAGCAGCATCCCAGGCCACTAACCAGTGTGTGCCGGTAGTCTTCTCCCTGCAAGCTGTGACAAACACAAATGTCTCCAGACACTGCCAAATGTCCCCTGGGATAGGAATGGGGGGAATCACCCCCTAATTGAAAACCACAGATATAGCTCAAAACCCTTTATTTCTTCCATAACACCACAATTTTTCATTATTTTGCTTATTTGACTGTTAACTTGTTTTTCCCTTTGACACCTCCCACTACAATGTATATACATTATTAAATCTTTATGCGCTTAGCACAGTGCCTAACACATCATAAATATTCAATAAATATTTATTGAACAATAATACATGAAAATGAGACTATAAGAATCATTAATACAATCATTAATAATAATCATTATTAAATGATTAATAATAATCATTATTAAAACATTAATAATAATACATTTATTGTATACAGAATACTAGGTAGTGTGCAAGTGCTTTCCTTATTTTATCTTATTTACTCCTGAAAACAATGTTAAGAAGTACTCATTATTATTATCCCCATCGTATCAAAGAAGCTGAAGTCTAGGAGTTCATTAATTTGTCCTGCCAGTATAACCCTTGGGCCAGTGATCTAAACAGTAATGATATTCCACAGGGTTTTTTTTTTTTTTTTTCATTTATTTAACAATTTACTCAGTGAGGAGCATTTGATTGTTTCTAATTTATAACTAAGCCCAAAAGGTAGTGCAATTTTATTTGAAGTATTTGTAACTGATATAATATGGGCACCAATCAATTCGAAGGAATGCCTTCTTGTGTACAGGACCACACTGACATGAATCAGCCTGTACCAGCTGAATGCCAGCCCTTATGCAGATCTCTGGGGCCTGTGTGGACCTATTTGTAGGAGTCTCTGGGAGGTGAAGTAGGTGGACCAGAAGATGTGTACATTCAGAGTTTTTCTTTTTTTTGCAACTGGCCAATAAGGGGATCCAAACCCTTGACCTTGGTTTTACAAGACTGCACACTAACCTGCTGAGCCAACTGGCTAGACTATGCACTTAAAATTTTGATAGATATACCAGCCAGTCCCCTCCACAAAAAAAATTTGGGGGGGTAGATATTGGCAAATTGCTCTCCAAATGATCTTACCTACTTAAAATCCCCCTAAAGTTATGTGAGAGAATCTCTTTCTCTTGCCCTTACTAACACTGCACATTATCAATCAATTTCCTATTTGTCTTTCTCCTAGGTAAATAATTGGGCCTAATTCTTTTAAGGTTTACATTTCTTTATCTCAGAGAGTGAGTCCGTTTTTATGCATTTATTGGCCATTTTTATTTTTCTTGCCTATTCATAATTTTTGCCAAATTTCTATTGGTTGTTTTTTCTCTGTTCTTTTTTTCCTCCTCTTTTTAGAATAAGTATTAGCTTAAAAGCTCATCTGACAAACTGCTAAAAGGAGTGAACTAATATTATAAATAAAGGGAGGTAATGTGTCCTGATTGAAAATAGATAGGTAGATAGGTAGGTAGGTAGGTAGATACATAGATAGTTTGGAATAAGTGCCATATTTATGCAGTAAAAGTAAGACCTTTGGAATACCCTACAAGTTTTTAACTTAAGCCCTTCTTTCCACATCCTCTTCAGCCTGTGTGTTCATTGGCCTTCATTTGGGCATGACTGAGAGACATTAATAGGTGACTGTGGTTGGAAAAGTATGAAAGTAAGTTTTCTGTTGGGAAGACATAGTTTGAAGGATATGGTTGAAGGGTTAATCCATTCACATGTTTCCACTTATCACCATTACTTCTTCCAAAAGATCTAGAGGAGCCATTCATAATACAATAAAAGGATGAAATATCTAGGAATAAAATTAACAAGAAATATGTGCAAGTTTTATGAAGAATACTTTAAAACTCTACTGAGGGGTATAAAGGTAGACTTAAGTAAAGGACAACTTATTCTTTCTAGCAAGATTCAATAGTGAAAGGTATTTAAAGATGTTTAGTCTCCGGAAATCAATCTTTAAATTCAAAGCAATTTCCATTAAAATACCAACAGGATTTGTTTTGTTTTTTTTTTTTAAATTGGTGAAACAATGCCACAGTTCATAGAAATTAAACCCCTCACTATAGCCAAGGAAATTCTGAAAAAGAAGAGTTGAGAGTGGGGGAAGGCAGGGAAAGTCCTTCCAAATATTAAAGAATATTTTGAAGTTTAAAATTAAAATGAGAAAGTTTTGCACTGGAGAATAAATAAAGAGGAAACAAAGAACATTGAAGCAGATTAGAATATATATGGAGATCCAGATTTTGGCAAAGGTGGCTTTTCATATCAGGGATAAAGTGAATTGGGACAATTGACTACCTTTAGTTAAAAATAAAGCTGCATTTCCATCTCACTCCCTTAACAAAAACAAAATTCATCTGAATCACAGATTGAAATATGAAAGTAATTAAAAATGCACCTATGTATATTCTAGATATACACAGAATATGTATATCTAGTGGTTCTCAAAGCAGGGTGGGTGTGGCAATTTTGCCTCCCAGGGGACATTTGACAATGTCTGGAGACATTTTTGGTGATTGCAACTGTGAGGCGGGATGCTGCTCAGCATTCCACCAGGCACAGGACAGCCCTCCACAAAACAAATTTTCCTGTCCAAAATGTCAGTAGTTGTACACAACTATTGCTAGTCAACTTTGTACCCCATGAAAGTGTATAATACTAAAGAAAGTAAGTACTGCCAAGGGTGAGACACCTTGTTCTGGAAGAAGGCATGAGTAAGTATGTAATCCTGAAGTGGGGAAGGCCTTTCTAATCAGAACAGAACACAATATTGAGAAATGATGAAATATACATGTTTTTAAGCATTTTGTGTTTTTAAAAAAGAACATGTATAAGGAAAAAAAAAATCGATAAAATTTTCAAAAGCAAAGAAACTGGGAAAAATAGTTGCAGCACATGTCCAGACCAATTGATTTAATTTATGAAGCGCTCATGCAAACCATAGAAAAGAAGAACCCTGTTTTTAAAAAGTTAGACAAGGGCCGAGCCCGTGGCGCACTTGGTAGAGTGCGGGCGCTGGGAGCGCTGCGACGCTCCCGCCGCGGGTTCGGATCCTATATAGGACTGGCCGGTGCACTCACTGGCTGAGTGCCGGTCACGAAAAGGACAAAAAAAAAAAAAAGTTAGACAAAATCTATAGATCAGTAGTTTACCCAAAAAAGGAGTTCACATAACCAAAACACATGGGGGAAAAACTCATGAAAACTTAATTTTGCTGTCATTACAATAATGGAAATCAGATTGAGCTGATATGGAAAGATTAATAATATGTGTTAAATTTTTTTTTAAAGCAAGATAAAGAACTCTACAGTATTATCCCTTTTGCATAAAATTTTTGTATATCTGTATTTTTCTGGAATGATACTCAAGGAAATATTAACAATGGCTGACTTTGAGAGAGAAGTTAAAGAAAAGTGCCCAATCTTAGACCAGTGCAGCGGACATACCTCACCATTTTTAATGACTAAATAATGGTCCATTGTAACTATGCGTATAATTTATGCACCAATCCCCAACTACTGGACATTTAGGTTTGGTTTTAGTTTGTATTAGAGGAGATTTTCACAAATCTTACATAAACACCTAAGCAGGGATGTGAAATAGGACACAGTTGTGTATGAGGCCATTAAGTCTGACTCTGCAGTCCAAGAGCCATTGGTGGTTAATCATTAGCAAGTGTGAATGACCCCTAACACCACTCTGGGAGCTAATTATTTATTGCCTTTTTACAAGAAATAAGAACAAACAGTGTCAAACCATTAATCAAATGATTTTGGATTTGGGCGACCAAATCAGCAAAACTGGAAACATTAATTCCTAGGCTGGTAATTTTTATAGAAGATTCAGCCAGGCATTTCAACATGTAAGAATAGGGCAAGATGATTTTCCGCAAAACGAATTAATAAATGCTGTCAATGTATGGATGCAGTCAGCATGTCTCTTGAAAAGGCATGAAACATGTAAGTAAAACTGTCTAGTCTAGTGGCACATTTGTAAATGAGAGCAATCTGTTATCTCCCAATTTATTCAGCAGGCCACCACAGAACATCATGAAAAAGCCAAAACAATTCTTCCATATTACCTCAAAAGAGAGGAGAACTCATTCACCTCTGAACAACTTGGATAAACTTTTTTTCAGAGACTAGACATATTTTATTTTATTTTTCCAACCCCTTTCGGAAGCTCTCCTGAGCAACATATTTACAGAGTAGGTTAGCAGGGCTCCTCTTCAAGGGTGAAATAAACGTCTCCATCAGCCCTTATTTTTATCTCTTCTTCCCTCTGTGACTGACAACAATTAACACTCATGTCTACTAGTCCTGAATACATTTTATTTTATTTTTTCTGATGGCTGGCCAGTGTGGGTGTCTGAGCCTTTGACCTTGGTGTTATCAACACCTTACTCTAACCAACTGGCCAGCCAAGAAATTTTATTTTTTAAAATAACTTAAAAATAGCCAGATGACCTCAGAAGCAACGACTTTGTTATGCCCAAAGTGTTTTTGTTTGTTTTGCATTTTTACTTTTTATTATGGAAAATTTTAAACATGTCCAATAGTGGGGAGATCCTACAATCATGAATTCCCACTCACCCATCACCCAGCTTCAACAGTTATCAAATTGTGACCACTCTTGTGTCATCCGTATCTGCACACGCTTCCTTCTCATCTATATTACTTTGAAGCAAATCCCAGACATCATATAATTTTGGGATAAACTCTTCTAGTTAATGCTCTGGCTTGTCTAATCTGTAACTCCTCACTTCCTAGTCTAAATGATCTGTTTACTAATGAGGCTAAGTAGTCCCAGAATTATGCTCTATTGTCTTTTCTTTCTAGCTATTTCTGTTCCTGTGGTTCAACATTTTCTTCTTGCCAGAGAGAACAATTATTTTATCTTTAGATGGTACATTAATGCTTTTAGTTCTGCTAGCTTATTCTAGACCGATAACAGTGGTAAAATTTCTCTTTTGGATAGCCCTGCTCTCAAATATTTATTTCATTTTTCCTGATAGCACTTGTCAGACCACTGTGCCCTGATTTTTTTTGGTTCGGGAAACATGTTCACCAAATCAGTATCTCACTTTGAGGTCTTTAGGAATGCTGTTTTACTTTATGGATTACATAGACAAAATTACTTTTTAAAAAAGTAATAGCTATAAATGACTTTAAGGCAAATTATTTCCCTCTTTCTCGTGTGTGTGTGTGTGTGTGTGTGTGTGTGTGTGTGTGTGTGTGTGTGTGTGTGTGTGTGTGTGTGTGTGTGTGTGTGTGTGTGTGTGTGTGTGTGTGTGTGTGTGTGTGTGTAAGTCCGGATGGAACTGTTTCCAGCCAGAATAGCCATATGGTGCCATAAAAACACAAAACAGCCTTATTCACAACTTTTGAGACAAACATTCCAAACATTTAGGTTTGGAAAAATTAGTAGAATTTCATATAACTTCTCTGAATGCTTGTCCTTTCTTCCACCCTTCCTTTCTTTGATTTGCCCTAAATATTTTGTACTTCACAATAATCTCTTTTGGTTTTCTTCTTTTTTTTTTTTTTTTTTTTGCATGTGGTTTTTTTGTTGTTGTTGTTGTTTGGCAGCTGGCTGGCTGATTAGGGATCCGAACCATTGACCTTGCTGCTATCAGCACCATGCTGTCCCAAGGAAACTAACCGACCAGCCCTCACTTGGTTTTTAAAACTAAACCAAACAACTTTTCAAAAACAGGGTCTGGATTTCTTGAATTAGATTCACTTTGCTTTCAACTAATAAAATGATGTATTTGTCCTACCAGCTTCTTTACGGGAAAGAATACAGCAAAAACCTACATAAACTTCTACTTGATTAGTCACTTGTCACTTCTTATTCGTCTGATCTTAAAGTGCCTAATCCAAAGGGATCAGTGATTCTATAGCCACAACGCTTTGCCCTCTGCCATTATTTTGTTGAGCTTTCAAGAGCGTTTCTTGAACCCCATCCCCCCAGCCTGAAATACAGGTCCTTCTGTGTAGCTTTGAAATCCAGTTCACAAAATAACCTATTTTTCATACTAACGGTGTTGTTTAGAAAAAAAGTTTTCTCTCTAACAATATAACTTAAACATACAAATTCTTTTTCCATTTCTGCCTTACCCACCCCTGAAATACATCTCTTATTATTGCACAGGTGGTAGTCAAACTATTTCTGTATGGAAAATGAAAAATAAACTTTAGTCCAGGAAAAAAATAACATAAATTTTGTATTGTTGGACTTCAAGATATGCAAAGAAGATTTAACAAATTTACCGTTAGAGAATCCTTATCTGGTAACAGACGGTCTAAGCTAGAAGAAAAAAAAACCAAAAACACATACTGGAATGGGAAGTTTACACTCATTCCTCATTGATAAACTGTAGGATAAGATTGCCCATCCCCCCACATGCCCACACCTGAACATACAGAACAGCGATTGAGAAATAAAGTTGACAAAAAGTTTGAAGGACGTGCAAAAAGAGTTTGTATTCTTTCACTAGGGTTAATGAAATTGAGCATTTATTTTATTTAGCCTTGGGGGCTTCTACACTTACCCTCTAACCTACTTCAACTTCAGACGTTATTTGAATGTCTGGGGAAACAAAACCAAAACTGTGTGCTTCTCTTCTAGGATTCAGCTTCATGTGTTGTAGCAAGTTTGATGATTTGTCCCCCTAAATGTAAATAATGCCTATGCCCGGGCTGTGGGGTTATGCCAACTCACTCTTCCCAGTATTTTGCAAATTTTCTGCAATGAGCTGGTACTCTTACTTTTATCATTGCAAAAAAGTAATAGGTGTTATTTTTTAAATTAAAAAAAGCTGCTGATATAGCGATATTACTTACTTAGCAAATATTGACAAATATTCTTCAAGCTGGTTGATGTGACAATAAAATAAGTAAACAAAGAACAATAGATGCATGTGTTCAGGCATTTAAAAGAGGAGAAAAAATGAGAAGTTCAGTGAACTTCAAAAATTGAAGGAAGCAGAGTTGGAAAGGGTTTGGGGAAAAGGAGGCCTTTTGTTCACAGCTGTGAGATAGCAACTGACCAATGCATATCCAAAGTCAGGAAAATGGGTATGCTCAGTGACCCAACAGTTACACTGTGGGGCTTTATTCTAAAGTTTGGTGGTCTAATTTGGCATAGACAGAAGAGAATAGCAGAAGGTAAATCTCAAAAGGTATATCGAAGTCAAATTACTAGACTGAGGTGGGATGGAGCCTTATTCTGTAGGAAATAATGACTGTTTGGCAATACTTGAGAAGGTGAAGTTTTCAATTTTCTCCAGAATCAATTAGAAGTGGTCTGGTTCATAGGGTTTTAAAAGAATACAAGCCTGAAATTTCATTGTGCCTGTGAAAATGGAAATGGGTTTTTCACGTGGTGCTTTAAGTCTCTAAAAATTAGAGAAGATTAACTGTGCCTTGGTATTTGGTGCTGTACAGGCAATTACTACAGGCACTTAGAATATAGAAGACACCTTACCATTGCTTATACTGTAAAAAGTAATGAGAAACCTCGGTGAGAAAGTGAACCCACTTCAGGCCAAGCCTGTGCCAGAACTCAGACTGCACAAGTCAGCTATTTTACCGTGCTTTATTTTTCCTGTTCATGCTGCAGAGGTCAACAGGCATGAAAGGAAGGGCTTGCAAAATGCTTGATTTCTCAGGGTCACCCAGCATCCTGGGGAAGTGTTACACTGCAATTGGCTATTGGCTAATTACTGCAGTGATTAGGATTACCTCCTGAACCAGCTCATAACTATTATTTGAATAGGCTGTTTTGCACTCTGATTGGCAAGATGGCACAAGATCTCTGATGGGGAAGAAGGCTGTTCCTTAAATGTTTTTGTGAAATGAGACTGCCTTTTATAATCAGTTCTTGGGAGGGGGTGCTAATGTTGTCTGGTTAAAGTATAAACCTGGGACTGTCAACTCTCGTTTACTTTTTTTTCTACAAGTAATAAAATATATATAACATAAAATATACCATTTTTTACCATTTTTAAGCATACAGGTCAGTGGCTAAGTACATTCACATTGCTGAGCAACTATCAGCACCATCCATCTCCAGACACTTTTCATCTCATGTAACAGGAAACCCTGTGCTCATTGACCACTAGCTCCTCCTCACTGCTCCCTCCCCAGCCTCTGGTAGCCTCTGTTCTATATTCTATTCCATTTTAAAATGGAGGTTTTCTGTTTTAACCTCTATGAATTTGACTATAATAGGCACCTCATATAAGTGGAATTATACAATATTTGTTCTTCTGTGTCTGGCTTATTTCACTGAGCATAATGTCTTTAAGGTTCATCCAGGTTTTAGAGTATATCAGAATTTCATTACTTTCTCATTCACTTTCGTTTTGTAATTTTTAATTTTAACGTAATTTCAGCCTTATAGAAAAGTTGTAAGAATAATACAAAGAAATCCCACATTCTCTTCGCCATGCATATTCCCCAGATTTGTTTCATTATTTTGCATATGTACATACATGGGGACACACACACACAGACACATAATCATTTCCCATGTATATGTCTTTTTTTCCTGAATCATTTGAGAAGTTGCAGTTATGTTGCCCCTTGACCCCTAAATACTTCCATGTTCCTAAGAACAAGGTCATATTCTTGCATAATACAATTTTCAAAACTAGGACATTAACATTGATATAATGCTATTACCTAATATACTGACCAGATTCATATTCTTCTAGTTGTCAAATAATGTCCTTCATAAGAGAACAAAAACTTCTAAACTAAAATCCAATCTAGGATCACATATCATATTTTGTTAGCATATCTCTTTAGTCTCTTTTAATCTGGAACAGTTTGTAGTTGTCCTTCATGACCTTGGCATTTTTTAAAGCGAAGGCCTGTTATTTTATAGCACATCCTCATTTGGGCATCGTCTGATGCTTCCTCATGATTAGACTGAGGCTGTGAATTTTTGACAGATATATGGCAAAAGTGATATTATGCCCTTCTCAGTGCACCATATTAGATGGCCTATGGTTTCAGTGTTGGCTTGTCCTTTTACTGGTAATGTTAACTTTGATTACTTGGTTAAGGTGGTGTCTGCCAGGCTTCTCTACTGAAAAGTTATTATTTTTCTCTTTGTAATTGATAAATATTTTGAAACAAGATAGATGTCCTATTCTTCAAACCTTCACTCCCTAGAGTTTTATGATCCATCATTTTCCACATTTATTTGTTTGTATTCTACCATGTAGAAGAGCTTTTCCTTTTCCATTTGTTTGTTTGTTTATTTATATATGGATTTGTGGAGTTCTGTTTTCTTCAGTAGGTTATAATCCATGACTGTTATTATTTATATTGATTCTCAAATTCTATCAGATTTGGCCAGCAGAAGCTCCTCAGAATGGCTCCCTTATCCTTTTCACTTGCCTTCATCGTTCTTTGAAGACTTTCTTATTTTCTGGCATAACAAAATGTTCCAGGTTCATATTGTATTTTCCCTGCCTCAGGCCTGGAATCAGTCATTTCTACAAGAAGCTCTGGTTGTTTTCAGTGGAGAATGGTATTTAGAAACTAAGATCTAGGCTGTAGGTGTGCTATTGCTTCTGGGGTGTCATTGCCTCTAGGTTGTCTCAGTAGTCAAAGGTAGAAAACACACGCATACACACACACACATGCACACACACTCCTTTTCATGTTGAAAACTGTGCATTAATACTGATACCTCCAATTTCAATTCATTGCTACAGAAGTTATTTTAATTTTCCCACTTTTTCTATTTGTGACTTTATACAGTGAGAAACCTGTTTACCATTATCCTCAAAATAATTACAATTTGCTCAATCCTGGAATATACCAGCCATGACACTGCAAAGAACAACCCTACTAAAGATAATTAAATACTCTTTTTTCTTTCCTTTGGTCTGAGAGCATAAGGTCAAAATACCATGTTCAACGATTACTTGAGTTTGTCTTTCTTCTATCCTCTTCAATGTGACTTATTCTTTTGAAATACATTTATTTTTATTTACTTTTATTTGTATTCCATTTTAGGGTCCTCCTACATTCTTTTGACTTTACCTTTTTTTTTTTTTTTTGGTATGTAAAACATCATCATGGTTCAAAAGTCTATATCAAGTGAAAGGTTGACCTAGAGAAGGGTCAGTCCCACATCTCCCACCATGTAGGTAACCCCTCTAGGTAACCAATATTGACTTTGACTTCTAGTGTTTCCTTCTTGTGTTTCTTTTTGAAAAATAATAATAACAGTAATAAGCAGATATACAAGGGTATGTCAAAAAGTTCATGGAAAATAGAATTAAAAGATAATCTCTCCATGAACTTTTTGAAGTACCCTCATATGCATATTTCCTTATTATGCAGTAGGTAGTACACTATAGAATAGTAATTCTCAAACTTTTTATTCTCAGGACTTCATGACATTATTAAAAATTATTAAAGAGCCAAAAAACTTTTGTTTATATGGGCTATATTATATTTATGCATTAGAAATTAAAACTGAGAAATTGTAAAAATATTTATTTATTAATTCAATTAAAAGTAACAATAATAAACTCATGACATTTAAACATAAAGAACATGTTCATCTTTCTTGGGGGGATAATTTGATCCTTAATATTTTATTTTATTTATTTTTTATTTCATCTTTTATGAATAAGAACTCCATTTTCTCAAACAAAAAAGTAGAAAGAAGGATGACATTGTTTCATATTTTTGCAAATCTCTTTAATATCTGGTTTAATAGAAGACTGCTGGATTCTCATATCTGCTTTTTCAAGTAATCTCTTGATATATGTTGTTTTTGTAGCACATAAAGAAAAGCTGGCATCAAGGAAAGATGCAGCTGGAAAAGGGAAGAATTTTAACAGTCTTTTCAGATAATTGTGTATGTTCTTCTTTGATACTACATTAAGAGACAATGGTGATAGTTTCTTAAAGGTTGGTTATGATGTAAATTCTGAACTCATATTGATGAAATTTTTTGTGCTGCTACATTACAATCCATTGATCCATCTTGTGCTTTGATCCTGTCTTTTAATTATGCATGATTTCATAACATCATGCTTTGGTCATTTGGAAAATGATGGCTCACTGAAGTATACAGATCTTCCAAATGTTAACACGTTTCACTGTATAGTATTAAAAATTACTTTAATATCATCCCGGACCCTCTTGGTATCAGGAAACTGTAAAGCCCATGGTAGTGGATGGAAATTTTAACAAATTAAATTTAAATATAACTTAAAAATAACTTAATTTTAATTTAAAGCTTGAATTTTTCCATTAGCAACATTTATTATCAGTTGTTTTACTTGAAGTGTTAGGCTCAATTCAGTCATAGTTGAGAAGTTAACTGTCAAATACCCATGTCCAAATTACAATAGTTTCTCTATCAGTTTCGAGTAAAAATGGTCTTCCATGAAAAAACTAGTTCAGCTTACAACTCAAATAATTGCAGAAACACTTTACCTGGAGAAAACCATCACATTCTGTGCACATTAGAAGCGTTTAACATGTACTTCTCATCTAGTCACACAGAATCATAAAAACATGTGTGATCAGGGTCAAGTTTTGATAAAATTACCAGTTTTTACTGCTTCATCAAGGAAATTCTTAAGTGAAAGACTTTTTTTTTTTTTTTTTTTTCCTTAATGGAGAGTTTGTGGCAGTGGAGTACTTGCCATCGCCTTGATTTGTGAAGGTGCCAACAGTTTCACTCTCCATCACTTTTGCATCATCAACGAAAATGTCAGCACACAAAGAAGGCAAATAATGTCTTAGTATTATCCAGAAAATAGTTTTGACCTCATTGACCACCTGTAGTGTCTCAGGGACCCCCAGGGGTATGTGGACCACAGTTTGAGAACTGCTGCCATAGATGTTTTTTGCACTTTCATTTTTTCACACTTTCCTTTATTCACTGAAAAATATATTCTGGAAATCACTCCATATTGGTTTATAGAGATCACTCATTAATTTTTATACAGTTGCACAGTACTCCACTGTTCGGATGCAACCATAGTTTAATTACTTTCTTATGTTTGTGCATTTGGACTATATGAGTAATCTCATTCACGTGTATTTTTATATGATTGAAGATGTATCCTCAGGACAATTTCCTGGAAGTGTGAATACTGTGTCAAAAAGTAAACACGTGTGGCTTTGTCAGATATTGCCAAAGTCCACTTCACGAGGGTTGTACAATTTGCATTTCTACCAGCAGTGAATGAAAGAGTTCCTGTTTTTCCACGGTCTTAGCAACAAAGTGTAATACTGAAGATAAACATAAATTAATCATGTGTTAGACCCATAGGTTATTTCACAGCCAACACTAGCCTTTTCTGAGAACTTTCTCCTCCATTATCAGTCTATAGGTTGATTGAATTAGAAGTGGACTCTAGCCAAAGCTGGGCCAGGTTCCCTGTCCTGGGGACTCTGAAATTAGGACTGAGGTCCCAGTCTGTTTCTGTTAGGACCTTAATCTTATTTGGCCATATACCAACAAAGTAGATATAAGGATATAGGGGGAAAAAAAAAAAACCTCAGTTTCTCCTGTTATACTCTCACAACACAGAAAGCCACTGTAACCAAATGTGCAGGGATTTCCCTCACACACCAAACGAGCTATCAATTTTGCAATGCATTCTCCAGTGGACATCAGATGGGTGTCCTCTAATTCAGTCATTTCTGACACTGTCTACCCAGAGGTAGCATCAAATCCCACAGGTTGAGCGCTCAGTCCCACAAAACTGCCTTCCACTTCCGCCTTTGCGAGTAGTATGTTGTCACCTACACTTCTGACTGACCAACTATAAATCAGGGGTTGCCACGACCCCCTCCTCAGGTTTGATTAATTTGCTAGAGTGGCTCAAAGAACTCAGAGAAACACTTACTTATGTTTACTTGTTTATCATAAAGACTATCACAAAGGATACAGATGAACAGCCAGTTGTAACAGATGCGCAGAGTGAAGTGTGGGAGGGAAAAGGGCACAGAGCTTCCAGGCCCTATTTGGACTGGACACATCACCCTCCAGGAACCTCCATATGTTCAACTACCCAGAAGCCCCCAGAACGCTGTCCTTTTTGGTTTTTATGGAGGCTTCTTTATGCATGCATGATTGATTAAAATATTGGTCTTTGGTGATCAAATTAACCTTCAGCCTCTCTCTTCTCCCTGCAGGTTGGAGCGGTGGGACTGAAAGTTCCAACCCTCTAATCACAGGGTTGGTTCCCCTGGAAACCACCCATACTGAGGCTATCCAAGAGCCGGGGCCATCAGTCAACTCATTAGCATACAAAAAGACACGTCACTTTGGAGATTCCAAGGATTTTAGGAGTTGTATGCCAGGAATTGGGAAGAAAATCAAATATACCTTTTACAACATCACAGTAGAGAAATCTGATTTGCAGAAGCAGAGATGAGAAAAACCTCAGTTACTGAAGGCTTCTCTATTTCCTCTTCCGGTTCCTTCAAGGCTTGGCTGAACTTCTAGCCCTTGGGTTACAGTAAGATCTTCCTACATGTTATTATTTGTAGATATTATTATTATGCTGATTACTTATAATAAAAAGAATCATAATTAAGAGAAACAATACAATGAGGTATGAACTTAATCATAAACCTTCATTATTAGGTTACAGCTTGAATTGCTATACCAGAGACCTGTTGAAAGAAAGACTTCAGGCAACTTCAGGCAAATTAAATTTAACAGAATTTAACTGAGCGAAAAACAATTTCTGGATTGGGCAACTCCCAGAATAAGTTCAGAGCAACTCCAGGTCTGCCATATGGTTAGATAACATTTATGGACAGAAAAAGGAAAGTGATGAGCAGAAGACAGAAGTGAGGTACACAAACAGCTGGATTAGTTAGGGTCGGGCATTGGCCTTATTTGAATATGGTTTGAACAGCTGGCTGCCTGTGATTGGCTGAGATTTGGCTACTTGTTACAACAGTAGGTTACCGTCTGTTTACACATCAAGTTAGGGTACCTTTTAATAGATCTGCAACATAACCAGCGCCACTTCAGACAAGCCCAAGTACAAAATGGTGCCACCCACCTCCTCCCCTCCCCTCCCTCTCCCCTTTATGAGAAGCCTCCTGACTTAAACAGAAACCCCTTTTGCTTCCACAAGGACGCAGTTCTCCACCCCAATTCACATTAGCATAATGACCCTCCTTGATGGTATCAGCCAGCCCTTGGTGCAGTATACAAGGTCTACCACCCCCACACCTGGTGCTGTCCCCTTTTCAGGGCAGCCCTGGGCCCTGTGCCACTCTGAACACAGCCCAGCAGATTTTCTTTCTTTAATAAAGCTCGAACGGTACCCGGCATCTCAGCTCACTTTCTTTCATGGTTCACTATGTCTGCAGAAACCTTTAGGCCACACTTAATTTAACAGACCCAAATAAAAGTGGAAGAAATTTATTTCTCCCTGTGTCAGTCTGAACATAAGCACTGCGGGGCTGAAACGCGCCTCTGTGGTGCTAGGGACTCCGCCCCCTGTTCTGTGGCTGTACCATGGCTGCTCCCTTCTAATCTAAGACTGCAGCTATCACTACCTCTTAACCTCTTGGCCACTGGGAAGAAAAGGAGAAATAAGGGAAGGCTAGCCGAGCTCAAGAATATATGATATATCAATTTCTTCTCACAGCTCATTAAGTAGAACCAAGTCAGGTGGTCAAACCCAGCTACTATGGAGTCAGAAACAGAACCTTTGGCTGAATGGAAGAGAGGAGAAGCATAGAGAGACAACTGGTAGTCTCTGCTACAGAACACCCCTGATTATTCAAATATCTGCTCTCCCTCCTCCTCCTCTTCTTCCTCCTACATATAAAACACACTTTTCCCTCTCCAAGTAAAACAATGCAAAGTTCCATCCACCTACTGCATTCAGTTCAAATCTAGGATCTCAGTGACAGGCAGTCCTCACATAGGACTCCATGTGAGCATCTTCTGAAAGAGAAGTTATCTGTCCTCCCTACCTCCACACACCAAAAAGATGGTGGTGAATTAGAAATGGGTTCATAAAAACCCTCTTTCACAAAAGGAAAGAAAAGGAGGGAAACAGTAATCAATGGACTACTGCAATGATGAGATTGTTGCTGAAATAGAATTGCAAAGACTCACCACCCAGGCTATTGCCAAGTGCGTTGACTCTGACCCTGTCAAGAAAGCTACATATTCATTGTCCTCTGAGGCTTTTGCCTGTGCTTCTGGAAGGTTCTTTCACCAATTATCCTCCATAGCCACATCTGAAGTGGTATTGAAGACTGTACTCTTTTGTAGGTTTAGTTTTGGGGTTCCAGGGGTTGCTTTAGGAGTTGAAGAATTACAGATTCTGGAAGGACAGTCTTGTGGATTCTTAATCTGTTTCTGGTATATTTTCTTCTATTCAGTTCTTTGATCAAGTAACCATAACCACAGATCTTGTCTGGAAAAAGTTCTTAAGTCTGAAGCTCTCCTCTTTTACTCACTGGTTGGTGCATGGCACAAACCCCACAATTGCAATATTTTTTTGTTTCTTAGTGACTGGCCAGTATGGGGAATGGAACCTATGACCTTGGGGTTATAAGGCTGCACTGTAACCAACTGAGCTAACTGGCCAGCCAAAATTTATTTTGTGCCTTTTTTGATGGCTGGTTAGAACAGGTACCTGAACCCTTGGCCTAATGTCATGCTCTAACCAACTGACCTAACCAGCCAGCCCTTGTGATGTATTCTCTGTAGGTGTGGAAAGCAATAGCCTTGGGTTGCAAGGCAACCTTATTATTCTAGCTGGTTTGTGTTGTATGGTGAAGAACAACTTGAGAAAGGCTTTACAAAACTTCCTTAGGAAAAAAGTATTTCATTCTGGTCTGCTTTCCAACTGGCTAATTCTTGCCTGGATTCATCTGTCTCATAGGTCTTTGTGGCTAAAAGCAACAAAACGCACTCAACATACAAACTTTGACTTTTCTCAAACACTCCTCCTAGAGCAAAGGGCCTCACTGGCATGTGATCCGTCTTTCAAGATATTGCAGGACATACTACAAAAGATAATTTGCTTGAAATTAATAGAGCAACTCCAGCTCTCTTTTGATTAGTGTTAGCATGGTATATCTTTCTCCATCCCTTTACTTTTAATGTGTCTTCATATTTAAAATGGGTTTTTGAGGGTGTAGAGAAAATGGGTAAAAGGGCACGAAAATCAACTACAATGTATATTGAGAAGTAAAATAAATAAATAAGTAAAATAAAAAATAAAATGGATTTTTGGTAAATAACATACAGTTGGGTCTTGTTATTTTATCCACTCTGATAATCTTTTCAGTTAATTAATTAATTTAGGTGGCTGGCTCGCCTGGGGATCCACACCCTTGACCTTGATGTTATCAGCACCACACTTCAACCAACTGAGCTAACCAGCCAGCCCCTCTGATAGTCTTTTAATAAGTGCATTTAGACCATTTTCATTTAAAGTGATTGTTGATATAGCTGGATTAATATCTACCATATTTGTATTGTTTATATTACATTGCTTTTATTCTCTGATTCTTTTTTTGTTTTTCACTCTTTTTCTTCCTTCTTTGTTTTTAATTGAGCATTTACATGATTCCATTCTTCTCTTCTCTTAGCACATCAATTATACTTCTTTAAATTTTTTTAGTCATGGTCCTAGAGTTTGCAATATACATTTACAACTAAAATAAGTCCACTTTTTAATAGCACTATACCACTTCAAGGGCAGTGCATGTAGCTTATAACATAGTATTTTCAATTCTCCCCTCCTATTCTTTATAATGTTGCTGTCATACATCTTACTTATCCATAAAATAAGTAAATATATATTCATCCAATATATTATTGCAATTATTATGCTGAACAAACTTTTCTGTTAGATCAGTTAAGAATAAGAAAACTGGGGCTGGCTGGTTAGCTCCATTGGTTAGAGTACAGCTTCATAACACTATGTTATAACAATAAGTTATATATGATTTGCATCCCCATATCAGCCAGCCACACCCCCTCCTTAAGAAAACTAATAGATTTTACTTTACTTCATTTTTTAATACTTCATTTCTTGAACACTCTTTCTTACATAGATCAAAGTTTCTAACCTGTACCATTTTCTTTCTCTCTAAAGAATTTCTTTTAACATTTCTTACAAGGCAGATCTACTGGAGATACATTCCCTCAATTTTATTTTTTATCTGAGAAAGTCTTTATTTCTACTTTACTTTTGAAGGATAATTTTTGCTACAGAATTCTACATTGTTGATTTTCCCTTGCAATGCCTTAAATATTTTAATCACTCTTTTCTTGCTTGCATGATTTCTGAAGAAAAGGTCAATACAATTCTTATCCTTGTTTCTCTATAGCTCAGATGGTCCCCCCCACCCGACTTCTTTCAAGATTTTTTTGTCTCTGATTTTTTGCAGTTTAAATATAAAATGCCCAGGAGTACATTTTTTGTTATTTATCCTGCATGGCGTTCTCTGAAATTCCTGGATCTGTGGTTTGGTGTCTCTCATTAATTTTGGGAAAGTCTTGGCCATTATTACTTCAAAAATTGCTCCTGTTCCTTTTTATCTTTCTTCTCCTTCAGCTAGTCCAACTATACATATGTTACACCTTTTGTAATTATTCCACAGTCCTTGGATATTCTGTTTCTTTTTTTTTTTTTTTTTTTCCCCTCTTTGCTTTTCAGTTTGGAAAGTTTCACTGATCTATCTTCAAACTCGCTGGTTCTTTTTTTGGCATGTCCAGTCTACTGATGAGCCTATCAAAGGCATTCTTCACTTCTGGTTTTGATTTCTAGCATTTTCTTTTGATTTTTTCTTAGAGTTTCTATCCTCTGCTTACATTACTCATCTGTTCTTGCATGCTGTCCACTTTTTGCATTAGATCTCTTAGCATGTTATTCATAGTTATTTTAAATTCCCAGTCTTATAATTCCAAAATCTCTGCCATATTTAGCAGCCACATTAAACAAACGAACAAAAAACAAGTGAAATTAATATTAATAATGTATTTTACTTAACCCAATATGTCCAAAATATATTACTAAATATGTAAACAATATAAAACTTATTAGATATTTAAATTTTTTTGCACTGGGTTTTTGAACTCTTGTGAGTATTTTAAAGTTATATCATATTTCAATTAGGACATTTCAAGTGCTTAATGGCTACATGTGGCTAGTGGCTACCATACTAGACTGCTCAAGTATGAGGAGTCCCTGTCTGATTCCTGCCATTTAAAGGCACAAATATTGTAATGAGACTGTTTGTTTTTTTAAATTAATTGCAGTAAAAAAAACAACATAAAATTTATTATCTTAACTATTTTTTAGGTGTGATTTCTTTTTAGCTGGCAGTATGGAGACCCTTAGTGTTATCAGCACAATGCTCTCCCAAGTGAAATAATCAGCCAGCCCTCACCTTAACTATTTTTAAATGTACACTTCTGTGGCATTAAGTACATTCATATTGTTGTGCAGTAGATTTCTACAATTTTTTCATCTTGAAAAACTAAAAATCTACATTTACCAAACAACTCCTCGTTTCTCTCTTCCCCCAAGTGCCTGGTAACAACCATTCTACTTTGTGATTCTATAAATTTGATTATTTTAGATATCTCAGATATGTGGTATTATATAGTATTTATCTTTTTGTAACTGGCTTATGTCACTTAGAATAATGTCCTCAAGGTTTATTGATGTTGCAGCATGTGACAGGATTTCTTTCCTTTTTCAGGCTGCATAATATTCTATTGTATGCATATAACACATTTAGTTTATTCATTTATCCATTGATAAACATTTAGATTGCTTCCATCTTTTGACTATTATGAATAATGCTGCTATGACATGGGTGTGTAAATATCTCTTCAAGACCCTGCTTTCTATTATTTTGTGTATATACCCAGAAGTGGGATTGCTAGATCACATAGTAGGTCTATTGTTATTACTTTTTGAGGAACCGCTATACTGTTTTCCACAGCAGCTGCACCATTTTACATTCCCACCAACAGTGCACAAGAGTCCCAATTTCTTCACAACCTCACCAACATTTGTTATTTCCTGTTTTGGGGGTTTTTATTTGTTTGTCTGTTTTTTGATAGCAGCCATTTTAATGGGTGTGAGGTGATATCACATTGTGGTTTTGATATGCATTTCTCAAATGATTATTAACATTGAACTTCTTTTCATGTTTGTTGGCCATTTGTATATCAGCTTTGGAGAAATGCCTATTCAAGTCCTTTGCACATTTTTTTTTTTACTTTTTTTTTTCTTGGTGGCTGGCCAGTAAGGTGATCCAAACTATTGACCATGGTGTTACTATCACCATGCTCTAACCAACTGAGCTAACCAGCCAGTCTATTTGCCCATTTAAAAAATCAGGTTGTTTTTTTTTTGTTGAGTTGGAGACTAATTTTTATACCCAGCAAATAAAATTAGATGCACACTTAGAGTGGCACAGTGGTAGGAATGTGCAGTCATTATGTGAGTTATTAGTTTTGTGCACTGTATCTAGCAACAAAGAAGATCTACGTTAAAAAGATCACTTTTTAAGAAAAGATACAAAAAACCAAGCAACTAACCAACAAAAACCATAGAAAGCACTCTTCTAACCTTATACAAGCATGGTCTTCCATATGTGGTGTATGGTTTGCAGTTCTGGTTGTTGAAGGTCAGGGAAGAGATAATTAAGCTCAGCAAGGTCCAGAGATCTGTGGAATGGGCAACCAACTAAAGCAGAGGTCATAGTCTTGTCACCATTTTCATTAATATTTCCTGGTAGCACTGTCAAAGGACAAAATTACAACAGATTTTGTTTAAAGATCTTAATTGGCTTTATTTGTAATTCTAGAATCAGACAACACTTCATTCCATAAAATAGAGTAAGTATTCCAATGAGCTGAGCAGAAGAGATTGGTTTTATAGACAGAGATGGTCTAAAGAAAGAAGAAATAAAGAATAAAAAGCAGATTGGCATTTCAAATTTACTTCCCTTGTAAAGCAAGAACAAGGAAATAGAACAATAGAGAAATAACTGATTGGTTAATATCATGTGACTTCAGATTGCTTTTTTTGTAAGGATTAAAGTCAGGGAGAGCTTTATTATAATGCTGATTGAAACTGGGCTGTTTGGGAAATAAGGCTATTACCTCTCTGCTGATTTCTCAGAAAGTAGAATGAGAAATCACTTTCGGTTTGGTGATGTGGAACCTCAGCATGAGTGACTCTATTCTGATTTTTAGTCTGGCCTATTGGGGCTTAGTGTAGGAGCTTAGTCCAAAACAATGGCCTGCTGTAATTTTTATTTAACACATCTGGAATACATTTTGTCACTTAATCCAATGTTGTTTTTTTCCAAATGATTAGCCAGGTCTTCAACATGATTGACTGAATAATTAGTTCTCTCCCCTATCCTAATGTGAAAAGCTACCTTTTTTATATGCCTAAACTTTATATGAGTTTGACTCTGTTTCTGGTTTTTCCGGTCTGCTCCATTGTTTCATTTATTCCAGTACCAATACCATGGTATTATAACTATGGTAGCTTTATAATATATGGGGAAGAGTCCATTAAGTGTCTCCCACTATTCGTTCTTCCTCCCTCTCCTTAGTAATTATCCCTTCCCCCTAAAGTTTAGCTGAATATATGCAAGAGTATACTTATATACATATACATATATATTCCTATACATATACATACACACACACATATATGGCTGACAGCTGGGGACTACAGATCCCAGCCTGCTTTGCAGACTGGTGTGGTCATGCGACTAGGTTCAAGCAATGGTGAGTGAAAATGAAGTGTATAACTTCCAGGTCATCCTCTTAAAGACAAATCTACTTAGCCTGGACTCTCCCATGCGCTGGAATGTCAATGTGGAGGTTAGCCAGCTTCTACCATGTGGAAAGGACACCAACCTAGATAATAGTACACAAGATAAAAGAAATCTGGATGCCTGAATAACTTCGTGGAGTACAGCTTCATTTTGACACTGGACCACTTATGTCTAGACAGTTTGGGGAAAGAAAAATAAATTTATCTTATTTGAGTCCTGTATTTTGTCTTTCTTTGCCTACAGCCAAACTAACAAAGAGCTGTTAAGACTAACTCTTTTTCCTATTCCAAAAGTAATATATGTCAATTGTAGAAAATTCAAAAAACAGTGAACAAAGGGAAGCAATACAACATACAAGGGTACTTCAAAAAGTTCATGGAAAAATAGAATGAGTAGATAACATAATTTTTCTTTGAACTTTTTGAAGACACTTCATATTTCTTCATAATTACACTATTAAGAGCTAACTATTTGGAGGTATGTGTTTTCTGTGGTGATTTCTATAGTGATAGATATATACATAGATAGATCGATTTATAATAATGGATTTGTAACAAGTTATAGTTGTAGACAGAGAAATAGACATAGCTATATATCACAGAAATGGGATTCTATTCTGCACATTGAGTTGTGATATACTTTTTTACTTAACAGAGTATATCATAAATTTTTCCATGTTATGAAATATTCCTCTGGACGTAGTATAATTTATTTAACAAACAACACATTGTTGGACATCTAGATTGCTACAAATTTTTAACTATCTTAAGTAAGATTGAAATAAACATCTTTCTAAAAATATATTTGTGCTTATCCATGGTGACTGACTTAGGATAAATTCCAGCAAGTGAGATTTCTGAAATCTCCTGAAAGGAAAGGTTCAGCATTTATAAAGATGTCAGGTTTAACAAAATTTTAATAAAATCTCAATTTAATTTTGAGGGGAGAAACTTTACCTAATGATTCTAAACTAACCTCTTTGGAATGATGAGTGGCAAATGCGATGACCTTTGGGCCGTAGTTAGCAAACTCGACTGCATAAAGGCCAGGAATAAAAACGTTCACAAGCCCCGTTTTCCTCCTTTAAATGAAAATAGTTTTCTTGGGCTGGCTGGTTAGCTAAGTTGGTTAGAGCACAGCCTTATAACACCAAGGTCACAGGATTGGATCCCCATACTGGCCAGTCACCAAAAAAAAAGAAAATAGTTTTAATTTCATAGAAAACAATTCTCGACTCTTCTTCCTTTTCTACTCTATTAAATAAAAGAATGCCAATGAGAAAATTAGTATTCTTTTTTAGACACTATACTATTAATATTTGGGTGTATTTGAGAATTACATGTCTTTTATCCCCAACATTTCTGAGCTTACCAAGGGACATTTCATACATCGCTTTAGTTCATACTTGGAAAAACCTCGTGAGGTCAGTTTTATTTATTATCAGCTCTACTTCATAGAGGGAAAAACTGAGATGTAAGGAAGCTTGTCAAGGTCAAAGAGTAGGTCAATAACAATGGCCAGAATTGGTTCATTCCACTCAATTCTCTGGGAATCTTTAATGAGCCAGATCCTGCACCAGGTGCTGGAAATACAGAGATGACTAGAATGAGGCCACATCCCAGGTATCTTTCCTTGTGAGCCCACAAGCGAGGGCAGGGCAGGGGGCCACCTGCAGCACGGAGCATGTGCAGGCTCTTCTGAACTGTGGGGCGATCGGAACATTCCAGCTCCCAGAGTGTCCCCTTGCCTGCCGAGGCCCTCTGTGAAGGCTGGAGGCAAATCACAGGCATCCTGGAGGCTTCTTTCCCCCTTGTAGCAGGCATGTTTTGGAAAGATTCCTGCCTGTCTTTCTTCCCAATAAACTGGTTTCTGTTTCTTGAACCCTCCCCATCCTGGAGTGAAAGCAGGAGTCACCTCCAGAAGAAGGAGGGGAATGTTTTTTCAGATGGAGAGAGGGGCAGGGCCCACCCCTCTACTTAGGGTCATTGCAGGTGCAGGAAAGGAGAGGCATAACGGGGTGACAGGGGACATGCTCCAAGCTTCTCTTTTTGGGCTGAGATGGGGCCATGCAGTGTGGTTAGGGCAGAGGAGAAGGGAGTGCCATTTCCCAAGCTGCTCTTGGTCCCCAGCAAGTGTCCCCAAACCTGCATTTTGGATTGGGGAAAACAGAGGTGGTTGCTTTGAGAACCAGGGGCCTTGTGGGTCCCGTGGGGGCAAGGATGAGAGGACCTGACAGCAGGGGCTTGGGTGGACCCAATGGAGGAGACATAGGCTCAGAGGGAGTAACTGTACCAGAGAGAGCCCAGTGGGCGCTGACCATGCCATCATGTACTCCAGCAGCAACATTCACCCGCAGCACCCGCAGGGCAAGCAGCGACCAAGCAGACACAGGGCACTGCATCTGAGCCCAGAGGAGGCCTGGACACTGTACAGGCACGTTTCCTTCGTTCCACAGGCATCGCAAGGATACAGTAAGTCCTGCCCTTGCTCCTAGGCCAGGGAAGTGGAGGAGGAGACCCAACCTGAGAGTCAAAGTATTTTATCTAAATATGTTTACTCAACCAGATAAAGATTTTAATTGGCCCTAGTGGGAAGCTGAACTTTGAATGGACCAAATGTTTACCCTGAAAAAGGCTGTGTAAATGGGAAGGAATGGAAATACCATAAATGAATTAAATCCAGCCTTTCTCCTGCTACCTGGGGGGTGAAGAGGGCCAGGTGTGCTTGTAAATGAGCAATTGCAGGGAAAATGAACTCCGAATTCTTTGCACATCTGAGTTGTGGTATAACTAATTTTATGACCTTGGTGCTGTCTATGTCCTTTGTGTTGTATGAACTAAAAGACTGCATTTAGAGTAAGCGGGCCTCTGGGAGCTGGGGGTGTACACACAGCCCATGGATTCAAGATTTTTACCATTGTCTAGAGAAATTAATTGTAGCAGATAGACTAGCAGTTACCACAAGGGTTACTAAAGGATTTTTTTATATATGCAATTTAATATACACTGGAAGAAAAGAGTGTTCAAAAAGAAGGGGGAAAAAAAGCTCCCCTCACGTGATGTCAATTGTCCATATCTTTTCTGGTCAATCTATAAAAATATGTCTATGTAGTCTTCCATCAATATATAGCCAAATTAAATTAACTCTTCGGAGACTCGAGAATGGAGACTTCTCCGTTCTAGGTCAAGATCCTTTGTGCTTTTATAATTTAGAATTTACCTTTTTTATCTGATACACAATTTGTCTTGTGACATAGGTGAAGAAGATACTATCATCTCCATTTACAAGTGTGGAAACTGAGTCAAAGAAGTAATATGACTTGTTCTTGGCTGTAGAGCTAACAAGTTGGTAAGAGAAACAATGATCAAAGCCAGGGCTTCAGAGTCCTAGCCCAGTGTTTATTTCACAATATCAGTGGTTTTTAAGGAATTACTACTGGAACTCCCGTCAAGCAAATTGTGTAATGGAGCCTTACCATACAAGACAGTATACGGTGAGCTACTCTGATTCAAGTGAGATAGGATCCAGAGTCCTGGCCACTCCCTAGGGCATATGCGTAAGTGTCTTTTCAGTACCCAAGGGCTCCACTGGAAACACTCTGAGAACCACTGCCCTACACCATGCCGCTCCCAAACCACTTTGGCCTCCCCCATTTCCACCATAATTACTTGGTGTTGAAAGCACAGAACCTGACACCAACTTTTGAGCACAGATTAAATAAAAAACATGACAGTATGGTAAGAGGAAACACACCAGCTAAATTTAAAGTCACAAACAAGGTTTAATCGATCCTCCTAAAACATGCTAACTACCATTACTGTGTGGACAAGTGCTCTGGGGTCAATGATGGCTGAAATACTATGACTTTCTGTGATGTGAGCATTCAACTGCCTGATCAGAACTGTGAGGCTAATGAGAAGGATTCTCTGGGTGAAAACATCCCTTACTCCTCAAAGCTGTGTGCTCTACATCTGAATGAGAAAGGGCCATATAGAGATGGAATTCTGCAAAAGGGGACAGCAGGAAGACTGCCAACAGACTGCTGTCAGCTGGTTCCCATTCCCCAGCCACTTGTGCCTGCGTGCAGCTGTCCAGAGGATTATGCCAATGAGGAGAGGGCCTTTGTCAGAAACCCTGTCCCTTTGCAACCATGTTTAAAGCTGCCTTATGAGGAGGCAGGTCTGGCTGAGGCTCAGCAAACATTATGGTGATCCCCTCTCAGACAAAGCCAAGCTTTACAAAGGAACTCTCAGGGTGGTAGGACTCTGTCCCACCTTGTGTATAGCTCCTCCAAAAGCATAATTTTCAAATGTTCCATCAAAGGAATACATGCTCTAGGTCAAAAAAAAAAAAAAAAAAAAAAAAAGCCATATCAAATAGTACAGAAGGGCTGATAATGAAAACAACAGTTCTCCAAGTCCCCATCCCAAGAGGGAAAATTCTTTTGAACTGTTTTAATCATCTCTATTTTTATTCTTATGGTGACTGCTTCATATCTTTAAATAATGTGCCAATACTGCTATTTCTTGATATAGTATTTTCTGAAATTAAGTATTGACTTCCTACTGTGAAAGATGAAAATTTAACTCACTTCTACCTGGCCCCTTTTCCCAACAGAGTTATATTCTTATTTGGGGCTCCTCTTTTGGTTGCGTTTATAACTTTAAATTAGCACCTTCATTTCTTGTGATGTCAACTATTGACATTGTCTCTTTTCTCCCTATTTTCTTTCACCTTTCCTCTTTTAAAAAAATTTATTTCTAATTGACAAATTATAATTGTATATATTTATGGGGCACAGTGTGGTGTGGAATGATTAAATCAAGCTAATCAGCATACCCGTTATCGCACATACTTACTTTCTGTGGTGAGAACAAGTAAAATTTACTGTCTTAGCAATTTTGAAGTACACAGTACACTACTGTTAACTGTAGTCACCTGCTGTGCAAAAGCTTCTTCCCTCTGCTTAACTGGAACTTTGTACCATTTGACCAGTATTCCTTCATTCCTCCTCTCATCTCTCCTCTTGATTTCCGTGACTCAGTCTGTCATCCGTACTTTCATATTATCAACAACCTTGACTTTTAAATTCTGTTCTGAAACTATAAGTAAACCTTTAGGTTGATTCTAGAAGTAAAAAAATCAATGAACTGTGCTTACCACAACAGTGGCAGATGCTACTGATTGCCTACCCAGCATCCATCCCAACCTCACCTCACACAACCCCGGTTTTTTTTAGGTGTCTACCCTTTTCCATGAGGCCATAAATTTCAGAGGAAGACCAGCTCCATCCTCAGCCAGAGAGCGTGGATCCAGCATGGGCTAATCAGTGTTTCTCAAACTTGAGTATGCATCAGGCTGACCTTAAAATGCTGCCAGGACGGGGACCATACTTTGAGAACCGCTGGTCTAAGTGAAGCATAGCCATTGCAGTCATTATCATATTGCTTTGGCTGCTTCAATAGTGATCAAAATAAATGGACAGAATGATTTCTCTGTCACATGGAATTCCAAGCTAGCAGACAATGTAAGAGGAGAGGGTGGCTCAGCTTCCTGAGAATGTCCTGGGTCACTGGCTCCTTCTCTGTGTGGTTCTGTCATCTCTTTGGGAGTTGCCCTCCTCTTCGTGTTTGAAGCTGACCCGTTATTCACCAAACCTTCATGCTTGCCAGGAGGGAGGAAATGAGGCAGTGGAGAGCACACAGCTTCTTTTATAGGAATAATCCACAAATTGCCCACATCATTTCCACTCACATGCTATTGGCCGGAGCTTAGTTGCATGGTCACACCTAAGTGCAAGGGAGGCTGGGAAAGGTAGCTGCTGGCTTGATGGTTGTGTGTCCAGATACAATTCCTCTCATCTAAAGGCAGAGGAGAATGGATATGGGGAGCAATTAACAATTTCTGCTGCAGTGGTTCCATTCTCCAGTCCAGCAATTGTGTAGACATGCACATGACACAATTTCAGCCAACAGGACAGCATGTCTGCTGGGGGATTCTGGGAAGTTTTCCTCTCTCCAAGAGAGACATAGTATCTTCTCTGGGATTCCATCATGTTGGATGTGAACCCTGAAAGAAGGGTGTGCATGTTGCAACTGTGAGGGGAGTCAGCCTTTGGATGAGCGGAGATGGCAGGGAGAGAAAGAGGGGAAGAACCTATGTGGGAAGAGTCAGAACCCTTCAACCATCAGCTGAAGCTTCTCTGCCTATAGAGCCCTTGTTAGGTCAGATAATTAGTTATTTATTCTTTAAGTCACATTGAGTTGGTTTTCCTGTTGCTTGCAGTCAAATCATCCTACCTAATAAGATGGCTTTCTAATTGTTGTCCTGTCTTTCTTTCTTTCCTTTTACTTTTGCATTATTCATCTGTTTCTATTATTCTGAATTCTCAAAGTAAGTAAAAGGTTTTAAACCTCTTTCCTTTTACCCCAAGATAATTTCCTCTTGAGGCCTTTGCTGCTTGTGGTCTGGGTCCACTGCATGGCTGACACCTGGGGACTTCCTTGAATTACTTACCTCATTTGAAGCCACTGTTTCCTGATCTTGGCATCTTTTCCTTGGTTTCCTCTTGTTTCGCTGAGGTATACTGCCAAGTAATTTGCCAAGAAAAGATATGTAGGAAGTGAATTTTCTGAGCCCTTGCACGTTGGTCCAGCAGGCAGCTTGGCTCCCTTCTCAGGTATGGTCTCTTCATGTAAACTTCTGGCTGACATTCCCTCTGTAAGAGAAGCCAAATTTTACCTCTACCTTTTTAGAGTTTTTTGGCTGAGCCAGAGAATTTTAATACAAGAATTGAAACTTGCATAAATAAATGTGTATGCATTTCTTCTGCTGACATAGGACAGATCAACAGAAGAAATGCATGCACATTTATTTAATACAAGTTTCACATGGTTTGGGAGTCTTAGATTTCTCAAATAAGTTTTTTTTTTTTAAACTATTGAAGAGAAAGAAAGATTCTTAATTTCCATGAACACATGAAATAATATTAATGGACCACTTAAATGAGCTCATATGTAAAGGTTGCATATTAGTATTTCTTGAGAACCTACTATGCGCCTCATAACTTTCATGAATTTATTAATTGATGCTGCCATCAATCCTGTAAAGATCTCATTTCTATCACATTGCTGAAGAAACAGGCTAAATTAATTGCCCTGTGTAAAGTCACATAGGAAGGAATTGGCTCGGTTGGGGCTAATTCCCACTTCCTCCAGACCCCACAGCCTGTGCCCTTTGCACTACCTCAAAGGCCAAGAGACAGATGGGTGCATCCGTTCCCATCTGTTTTTATTTCCTAGAGCTGACATAACAAAGTACCACAGCTGGGTGGCTTACAGCAACATAAATTTAATGTCTCACAGTTCTGGAGGCTAGGAGTCTAAAATAAAGGTGCTGGTAGGGCCATGCTCTCTCAAACACTCTAGGGAGAATCTGTTCCATGCCTGTCTCTGGCTCCTGGTGTCACAAGCAGTCCTTGGCTTGCAGCTGCATAACTCCAGTCTCCGCATCTGTGGTCACGTGGCGTTCTCTCTGTGTGTGTCTATCTTCACTGGTTATCTTCTTATAAGGATCTTAGTCATAATGGATTAGGAAGCCCCCCACTCTTGTATGCCCTCACCTTAACTAATTACATCTTCAATGACTATTTCCAAATAAGGTCGCATTCTGAAGTCCTGGAGGTAAAGACTTCAACGTATCTTTTCGGGGGGAATACAATTCAACCCACAACACCATTTTGGTTGGGTTTCTTCTCTACACAGGCTCTATTTCAATCATTTCCTGATGAATTTAGGTATTTTTAGCTAAAATTTTTCAAAATTAGCTTATATAAACACCTACACAATTTCCTAAAAAGAGGATAAAATTTTTTTTGATGGAAACCTGGTTTTTTAAATATTGAATCTGTATTAGCATCATATTACTGAACTATTTCACTTATATTCAGTATTTCTTTATCTTGAGTTAAATTTTTGCAAAAATCAAAATATACCCAGGAGTTACGGTTATCACATTAGAAATAATATAAGTACATTTGTTCCTCAAAACATAGTGTCACAGAAAGCAGTTTCAGGGTATTCAATAAACAATGCATCGTGATAAGAACTAGGTCTCTTCAGAAAGTAAAGATTACCTTCAGAGTACTCCCATTTTTGTAGAATCTGAAGCAAAACAATGACTAAAATGAATATGAGCTCATCTCAACGCCAGGTCTAATTATTGTCACTTAAATAATTATAGTATTATTGTTTTATTGCTGTTGGTTCTTCCAGAAACATCTAGCTGCCCATTATGACCACATGTACATAGTGTGTACATACTAATATTCTTTTCCTTTTAATAGACAGTGGATTATATCAAATACATACGCAGGACTATTTCATACCTGCAAATAATTACAGGCTGTTTTTAGTGATTCAGATAACTATTCTTTACAAAAATGAACGTCAACAGTATCTGAATGCTCCTGGCTAAAACAATGATTTCTCTGGGTTATAGCACAGGGCCCCCTTCAGATGTCTGAAATCATCAGGAGGGACAAAGTATATTTGCAGAAGACAGCAGCATCTACATGTGGCTTGCATAAACGGTGTTTCTCCTAGTTGCAGTTCTGTTACTTCTGTGGTCTCATTTCCCTTCACTTGCTGTCGGTCTCGGGGTTCCCCATCCAGGAGTCGGGGTGAGTGTGAGGCAACACCCTTTCCTCGTCTTCCGCGTTCGTCTTCTGGGAGTCTGGACACATGGGAGCTCACGCATTTGACCAAAGGCAGCTGCGTCCTCGCCGGATCCTGCAGCTTTCCCCGTGCTTGTGTGAGGAGCTGGGTCGACGGGACACGTCTATCTGCAGCCTGCGGGAGACGAAGAGTCGTCTGAAACCCCCACCCTGCGTGTCTGCAGCAAGTCCGGTTTCCCCCCGACCGCCTCTGAGTCTCCGTCGCGTGGGCGAGGGTTGCTGCTGCTTTCCCCGCTTTCATTCTACTTGTGGCGTCCCCTCCCGCACCCCGCACCCAGCACCCTGAGGCTTCTCTGCCGTGCACCTGGGAGCCACCTCCCCTCCCACACCCAGTGCGGAGCCCTTGTCTCATTTCTCAAGGGACGGAAGGCAGGCTGTCATAGTGACATTCACTGGCCACACCCCTTCAGTTGGCGTTCCCTCGGGACATATGTTTTCTACCCCCAGCTTGCCACTGTGCTATGGGGGCCCAGTTCCTCCTTTTCAACTGCTTCATTTCCACCACCATCAGGTACAGAAAGCAGAAATTCCGTAGCAATAAAATACACACACACACACACACACACACACACACACACACACACACACCCCAGAAAGTGGGCGGTTCTGCCCCTGTTTTAGCTTTATTTTATTTATTTATTTATTTACTTATTTGGTGGCTGGCCGGTACAGGGATCGAACCCTGGACCTTGGTGTTAGCAGCACCACGCTCCAACCAACAGAGCTAAGCAGCCAGCCTCCCTCTGTTCCTGTTTTTAAACCAGCACTTTAAAATTCTTCTTGCTAGCAAAATCTTTTAATGATATCTATTAAGGATCTCTTATGGGTTATGTATCAGCATATTAGTGATGTGAGAGATCCCAAAGAATGGGGACTTTCCCTGGCCTCCAGAGTTTCCATCACATGGGGGCAATGCACCAAATACGGAGTCTAGTTCTGGTTTTGTGGTCATGGTGGCTGTGTGACCTCTGACAAGTCACCTGAACTCTCAGAACTTTAGTCATCTCAACTGTAGGATCAGGAGAATAATACCAGCCTCAACATGCTCAGGATTTTGTGAGAACATTTGTAAGAAAGTAAAGATTCATAAAACCGTATGCAAATATAAATTGTTATAATACTAAATCTTAGTGCTTCCTGAGAGGTTAGTGCATCATGAGCAGACACATGAGAAGTATTTTTACACATTTCAGGATGTTTCTAGACGCTGGTTGGGAGCTGTAAAGAAGAAAGAGATACTTCTTGAATGCAGGGTCATTCATAGTATATCTCTGCACAGTTCCCCAATTTATGCCAGGCTCCTGGGCAGATTGGGATTGCTATCCTTGTGTTAGTCAGGGCTCCCTGGAGAAACAGAACCAATAGGAGATATATATGTATGTATGTATGTATATGCATGTATGTATGTATATGCATGTATGTATGTATATGCATGCATGTATGTATATGTATGTATGTATGTATGTGTGTGTATGTATATGTATGTATGTGTATGCATGCATGCATGTATGTGTATGTATGTATATGTATGTATGTATATGCATGCATGCATGCATGTATATGTATGTGTGCATGTATGTATGTGTATATAAAGGGGGTTATTATAAGGGGTTGGCTCACACGATTAGGAGGCTGAGAAGTCCCACAATCTGCCATCTGCAAGCCAGAGACCCAAGACAGCAGATAGTATAATTTCAGTCCAACTCTGAAGACCTAAGAATCAGAGGAGCCAGTGATGTAAATCCCAGTCCAAAGGAAGGAGACCAACTCCCAGCTCAAGCAGGAAAGCAAGAAGCAAAAAGGGGCAAATGTCTCCTATCTCTGTCTTTTATTCTATTCAGGCCCTCAACGGACTGGATGATACCCAACCACACTGGAGAGAGCAACCTACTTTACAGAGTGTACCGAGTCATAGGCTGATCTCATCCAGAAACACCCTCACAGGTACACCCAGGAACAGTGTTTGGTCTGGGCACCCCATGGCTCATTTGACACATAAAATTAGCCATCACAATAAACTCAAAAGGGAAGGCCAAGGAGCAAGCTCTACAGGTGGGTGCATTGTATGAAAGCTGGAGCTCCAGTCTCCTGATGACAGTGGGGCTTCCTGGGTTAAAAACCTTATCTTGGCCAAGGTCGTGCTGACACTAGCCGCAAGGCCTTGGCCACGGGCTGGCCAGTTTCTCAGTTGGTTAGAGCATGGTGTTAACCAAGGTCAAGGGTTCGGATACCCTTACCGGCCAGCTTCCAAGAAAACAAAAACAAAAAAAAAAGACTTTGGTCAAGATATTTAACCTTTCTGTGCCTCAGTTTCCTCATTTGTAAAATGAGGACATAATAGCACCCATTTGATCGTGTGTCTGTGAGAATTCAATAAACTAATACAAATAAGGCCTTTGGAAGGGTGCGTGACAAATGGTACGATGCCACAAATATTCACCATAGTGTACCTGGACAGCGTAATGACAGAACTGACCCCAGGCAGCAGGAGGCTTTTCTACTTAAGCTCAGAATGCTTAACGTCAGCCTTGGAGTGCGATCCTTGCACCTTACCTCCTGCCGGCCAGCATACAGGTGTGAACTGATCATATCCTTCTCACTCTCCCTTGCTATTTCTTTAAATATGAGCACTCACATATTTATTGATCACTATTGCACTTCTATAAAATGTCTTGGTTTTTGTTCTCTCTCTTCTTATAATTTGTTTTCCAGACTTTGCTATCATTGTGGTTTTCCCTGCAACAGTGCTCTACTTGTGTCTTCACTAGAGAGGAACAGAGAAGGAGGTAGCATTGTCTTACAAACAATGCTTTCATTGAACACGCTCAAATGCTGTGTGTGTGCATGTGTTTGTGTGTGTGTGTGTGTGTGGCGTGTGTTTCCTGTTGCTTCGTTGACTCATCCAGTTTGCGGTCTGCTTTTTCTCCTCCTAGACTTTCTTCCCTGATTCCATCTAACCAAAGGTTTCCTAGTTTGTGTTTATGGAATTTGCTCATTCCTGATCCACAAAAATCTACCTCCATAACCTCCAAATGTGTGTGAGTATGATTGTCAGGGACAGACAGTAGAGGTGTTGTGTCTTGGAGCCAATTTATAAGTTGTAGGAGACCCAGGACATGAGCATTTACTTTAGGCCCAAATAGAAAAAGCTGGTGCCTTAGCTGAATGACCTCAAAACTCTGGGGTGAGAAAATGGGAAAGGTCGCAGGCAGTTTCAGGTTGAACCTGTTTGGTTTCTTTCTGCTGCAGCAAGGTGACCATAGTTTTAGCATTTGCTTTCTCCACTGGGAAGTTTCAGAGCTTCCATGATGAACTTCGAGGTGAAAGAGGTATGTGAGGTAATTGTCTCACTTTGTCTAAACAGGGGGCTGCTTTGTAAACCAGATGGCCAGCCTAGTATTCTAGCCAAGAGGGGAATGTTCTCAAAAAGACGGAGATGCTCAGGACAGCATCGCCTTCCCTATGCCTAGGTATCTGGTAAGCTTAAAAATCATAAACTGGCTCTCTGTATAACCTGACAAAGAAAACTAACTCTGCTACCACATATTTTTACCAGAATGTCAAAACCTGTAATGTGTCTGTCTGCTCTGGGATCTCCCTGCCTCTTTGTCTGGAAACTCTCCCCGAGAAGTAAAGCCTGTTTTCTTGCCTTCCTTTCTTGTTTCTAGAATTCCTTTTTTGGCACTTACCCTTTGCTTTTCTTCCTCTTTTTAGTTTTAACTTTATATTACCTCCTAGTTATTAAAAATGCACATAATGTGAAGTTAATATAGGATGTATTTAGAATATTTACCCTGCTTTTTCTTTGTTTTCACTTAGTATATTTTGGCCATTTCTCCATGTCATTAAAATCTCTTGAAAACATAACTCTTGATAATTACTTAATATTATAACCAATGTCCTATAATTGCTTAACCACTCCTTTTTCTGACATTTGGATTATCATTTTTCAATATTGCATCTAATTTGCATGAGATTACTCTGGGCAAGTCCCCTGGCAGCTATGACACAAACTTCAACAGAATCATATTGATTGACAAATTAAGAAAATCATGCATTCAGGTGTGTCTGTATCCAAGGCCAGTCATCTTAACTGTTGCTCACGTCCTCTTCTAAGGGGACTTCTGCTTCTGATGAGCCCTCTTGCACTGGTCACAGCTGACTGGACTGAGGGTGGACACTGACGCAGGGGCAGGCCAGAGACAATGGGTAGGCCAGTGGGAAAAGATGAACTGGGTCAAACTGAGAAACTGTGAGAGCAGGAGGCAGTTACCTGAGGGAGGCAAAGATGAGAATATGCAAAGAAAAGCCTTGAGGGAGAAAACGCAGCCAGAGAGAGGCTGGAGATTTGAGCTCTAAACCTGGCTCTGCCACTTGGTCCCCATCCCCGCCAGCTTTATTGAACTATAATTGACAGATAAAAATTTAAGCTGTACAATGTGATGTTTTGATATATGTATATATCATGAAATGATTATCATAATCAAGTGAATTAACATACCCATCACCTGTATGTGTGTGATGAGACCACTTAAGATCTACTCTCTAAGCAAATTTCAAATATATGACATATCAACCGTAGTCGCCATGCTGTACATTAGATGTCCAGAACTAATTTATTTTATAACTCAAACTCTGTACCTCTTGGCCAACATCTCTCCAGTTTCCCCACCTCCCAGACCTCTGGCAACCACCATTCTACTCCCCGCCTCTGTGAGTCGACTGTTATATTCCACATGGAAATGAGATTGTGCTGTGTTTCTGTGCAGCACCCCTGTGCCTGGCTTACTCCATCTAACATAATGTCCTCCAGGTTCATCCGCACTGCTGTGGATGATAGGATTTCTCTCCCTCTCAAGGCTGAATAACACTCCATTACACACATACACCACATTTTCTTCACCCATTTAACTGTCGACAGCCACATGAGTCGTGTGCAACCTTGGCTATTGTAACTAATGCTGCAGTGAACGTGAGTGTGGAGATATTTCTTTGACGTACTGCTTTCATTTCTTTTGAATTCTCCACTTGATCTTGAGGAATTAAAGTAACTCCTTTCAACCTCATCGTTCTCATCTGTAAATCAGAGATGATCACACTTACCTCACTGAGTTTTGGGGAGGACTAGAGATAGTCCATGTAAAGTGTATATAATATAATAGGACCTTACCAAAACCTATTTTAAAAATAAGGAAATAAATACAGTGGAATATTGTAAAATCACCACTTATAATAATGGATGGAGAGGAAGTAAAAGATTTGCGCAACCCAAAAGCTAGAATTTAAGTTCTTAAGACATAGTCTGTTTTAACCAACCACGTTTGTACTCAGCACTCGGGGCCTGGCCTGTCTAGTGCTCAGTGAGTGTGTATTGCTTTCAATGAACAGCTTCAAAGCAAGGCTTTTCTTTGACTCTAGTACCACTCAGATGCCTCGCTGACTGAGTGTTTTTACCGCTGGAATTAACCCTGTCATTGTCAGCACCACGCTCAGCCAGTGAGCGAACCGGCCATCCCTATATGGGATCCGAACCCGGGGCCTTGGTGTTATCAGCACCGCACTCTCCCGAGTGAGCCACGGGCCGGCCCAACCCTGTCATTGTAACTCGCTAAGCCCCCTGTGTGTGAAACCACTGCAGGTACTATAACTTCACCGTGAAAGACTGGCACTTATGAAGTCATTTTTTAAAAGACTGAAGAGTCTTTTCCCCTATTCTTATTGATCCTCAGTTGCTTTTCAGTTTCCACTGTATTTCACAGTCAAGCAAAACAAAAACAAACAAAAGACCATTCATACAAGTAACTTCCTACTGTGAACTCCTCTCCCTGAAATCCACTGAGAAGGCAAAAAAAAGAATCACGAAAGTTGAAAACACAAGTCGAGATACAGAGAGATGTATTTCCCCACATCATTAATAGGATTCAAATATTGATATTTAAGTGAAAAGGTTCTGAAAGACCCTGCAAATAACCCTTTCCTAGAGGTAGGATGAGCCCAGGAGGGAAAGGGAATACAGGCTAGGGCACATTTCCATACCAAGGCTTGTGAGCTGTGGTAGACATCTGTTGCTTTTGTCTTCTCAACAAAACACTCCTCTTTACAGAGCTCGTATGATTCCCATGGGACTGGCTGCAGAGTGGGGACACAACCCACCCTGTCCTAGCCTGCCACCCCAGCCATGTTTACACAATGCAATTGGGCACTGACCCAAGCAAGTCCAATCATATTTCTTCTAAGAGATTTGAAATATGGCATACTGAAAGGGAAAGGGAGGGAACGTCCCACTTTTGAACCATGAATTATAAGGTCATACACAGGACTGGGGCTCCGGTACCCATCTCTCCTGCCACATATAACGAGCATGCTTATCTCTAAAGAGAATGAGGCCACACTCAAAGAGAAGCAGAGACAAACATAACCCGGGAGGAAGAGTGGGAAATATGATCTCGATGACATCGTTTAAACACTCAAGTACACCTGTGGCTGACGCCTGTGTCTGGTGGAGCTGACCGTGAGAGCAGAAAACGAGCTCGAACTTCCCCGCCCCCAGCCTGCTCCCAGCGCCAGGCATGGCAGGTCGTTCAGAAGGTTTGAAAAAAGAGAGGAGTTACCCCACAAATACACAGGGGAAGATTTGGAACTGGGGCTGCCAGCTCTGATGGAGCAGGGAAAGAGCAGAGGTGGGAAGAAGGAGGTGAGGGAAGTGATGGAAGGCACAGACCCTCAGCTCTTCAGTGAATTCGACTAAAAATCTCTAAATAGTGACATTAGCTGATTTCTTGGGAAAACCAAGTTTTTAAAAGGTATGAGTTTTGTATCTGTGGGGGTATAAAAGGAAACAGAGACACAGGATTTAGGTGAAATTGTGACGTCTGAACTTTTATAGGTCGTGGAATTGGCTGGGAACTTAACCAGTTATTTAGATCTCAAAGGACCAAGTGAGTTACAGATATGAAAAGAAACAAGGAAGATTCAGAACACACAAAATAGGTGTTCCTAGAGAAGATATTTATAAAGTGTGTGTGTTGGGGGGGCGGACAGAAAATTATTCAAACGTTGCAAAGAAGTGGATTCTCCTGAAAGAAGAGATCTAAATCTCCAGGTTAAAACAATGTATCAAGAAAAAAAGTAGTAAGAGTTCTACCAAAACCAAGACATAACCTGATGAAGAAATTGACTTTCAAGAATGAAAAGTCTTACAAGCATTCAGGCAGAAGCAACTTGTCACCTTTTAAGGAAAAAATATATATCAGACAGTCCTGAGACTTCTATCCATAGAAACACTAGATGAACAAGATACCGGAGCAATGTTGAGAAGAAAGAATACACAAGAATTCTTAACCTAGCCGGGATGTCTTTCAAATGTAATGGCATGGAAAATACACTCTTAAATATGTAAGAACTTTGTAATTTTAGCCTCAATAAAATCTTCCTGACAAATGTACTTGAAAGAATGACCACGCTAATTGAAAGAAGAGTCAAGTCAAAAATTTACAAATGAAGAAGTTGTGATAGAGATAGATTAGCAGTAAATATTGTATTCTGTGAAACACAGAACATTATTACTGTGGTACTTATTGTTTTTGAATAATGTGATTATCATGACTTCTGAAAGAAATGTATTTTTATTATTTTATGCAACAAAATATAATTACAACTTATCAATAATAGACTGAGATTCCAGAATATGCCAACAAAAACCTAAAGAGTTAGAGCTGGCTGATGATGGCACACTAAACAGATATTTCCTCTTCCTTCCCAGGTTCCACAGATATAATTTTTAAAAGCCAGAAGATGACAAAATGGCAAGAGAACTGGAAAGCAGAGAAAGAGATTAGACCACAAAAGTTAGTAGTAATCATGGAAGACATAGAAGAGTTTGCAGGATAAAAAAGGGGGAAATACTCTCACCCAAAATATCAGATGTAAGAGAGTTTTCCCAGGGAACCCTGAGGAAAAGCTCTAAGCTCAGAGTCAACAAGTGCAAACCCTGCAGAGGAGAGTGGCAGCCTGCAGTTCCAGGCCTAGCCTTTGAGAGAACTGGCAGCTTCGCTTCCCTGCTTGGGCACTCTCCGAATGCAGCTGCCACACTGTGAAAAGCACTAGCCACGTGGAAAGGCCAGCTGAAGGGTCTCCAGCCAACAGCCCCGCTGGCCAAGAGTGAGCCAGTGAGCCAGCCGCAGGAGCAGTGCCACCCAGGCCAGAGCCAGATGGACACAGTGCAGCCACATCACAGGAAGCAGAAAACTGGCCCTGCTGAGCCCAGTTCATCTATGGAATCATTGGAAATAATAAAATGTGCATTGTTTTCAGCCCCTAAGTTTTAGGATTATTACACAGCCATAAATAACCAAAGCAAGGGCCCTGGGGCAATCCCACCTAATGAAAGAATCTCACTGGAATCACTGGGCAGGTGGAACTCTACCCTCTCCTTTCCTTCCATAGAGATCTTGAAACTGATTTCTATTCCCAGTGCTACTAGCATCAAAGCGAAAGAAGAGGAAAAGGCTTTGGAATGTAGGAATTCCAAAAATTATGCAGCCCATAATGAGAACTTCACTTCTGTAAAAGGAAAAGGAAAATTTTAAAAAAAGGAACAACATGAAACATTAAAATACACTGGCAGATTTAAGTTGGTCTAGGAAAAAGCAAAGAAAGGAGAATCTATGGGACTGTGGTGCTTGAGACTATTTACTTTGAGTAGTAGAGAGGGCTTTAGTGGCACAGACTTAGGAGTACATTTCCTTCCCTATAGGTCAAAGTTCATTCTGCAACAAATAATGTATCCACGGTCATTATACTAAAAATGTCTTGTGGAGTTTAAATGCCCAGGATTAATCTAATAACAAAGCATAAAATATTTAATAACTATAGAATAGTATGTAAATGTTTAAAATATTGATAATGCAAAAGAATACAATAATTAAATATAAAGAGCTGAGAAGGAAAGGGATATGAAGGGTATTAAAATATATATAAAGTCCTCATCCTTGGGCCGGCCTGTGGCTCACTCGGGAGAGTGCGGTGCTGATAAAGTCCTCATCCTGAATGGAAAGAATCAAGACATAGAAACATGATAGAAAGCATTAATTGTAGCCACCAGAAAAACAAAACACAGAAAATTTTAAAAGTTATTTGTGGAAAGTGGAACTCATGGTAGGAGTAATTCAGAAGGCAATTTGTATTTTTTTATTTTAGACTCTTATTAATGTTTTTAATTTTCTGCCATGCAGAACTACTTATCTTTTTAAAAACCTACTTAAAAGTTTACATTTAATGCATAAAAAATAAAAGACAGAAATATATAAATCTTATCACTCCCCTCCGGGTAGTAGAAATGTAGGGTTTTCCCCCTTTTTTTCTTTCTTTTATTTTCTCAATCTCTCTGTCTCTATATATATGTGTATGTGTGTGTATAAAACACCAGAATTAGTGAGAATATAAAACCAACTACATGTACAAGAGGCACATTGAAGATAAACAGCCTCACAAGGAATAAAAGTCAGAGAATTCACAAAATTGTAGCCAGCCAATTCAACAAAAAGAAAGTAGTGGTAAGATTTTTAATTCAAGGTGAAAAGAAGTAAACAGGTGAAAGAGGTTCTCTTAGTAATAATTAAAGATATTTATACACAATTAATATATAAATGTCATGAAACTTTGCATATCAAATAACAAAACATCAAAATATATGAAGCACAAACTTCAAGAAACAATAAGAATCAACAAAAATATAAAAAGTGAAAATACAGCTTTCTCATTTAGTATTAAGAAAAACTAAGAAAAAAAGGAGGATAAAATAACACAATTTAAAAGGTCAAATATGTATGTATTAAAGTTTACGTATGAAAAAATGAAAGAAAGGATGCTTTCTTTGCTCTCAGCAAGATTTTGGGGGGCTGGCTGGTTAGCTCAGTTGGTTAGAGCGCAGTGTTGTAACAGGAAGGTCAAGGGTTCAGCTCCCCATACTGGCCAGCCTCAAAAGAAAAGAAAAAAAAAAAGTTTGGGTAGAGGGGACAAAGAAGTTGTTTGGCTTTGCATTTATGCATCTTTATGTATTGTTACACTTAATAGAGCATACATGTACTGCTTTTATAATATGAATAGAGAAAATTTTAAAGTCTATAAACCTACATATATTTTAAAATCTATACTCTGAACTAACCTTCTTTGTAAGCACTAATAAATAATTACTTCAATTCACTGCAAATATTTTGCCACAAAGAAAGCCTCAAAAATATTCCCAAAGAAAGAATATATTCTACTTTCCCTGGCAGCCATGTAATAAAAAATGCAATAAAAGAGAAAAGCAGTAATAAAAGCAAGGGAGTAAAACAAACTACAACAACTTGCAAACCTTAAACAATGATTAGTAGAAAACAATAATAATAATAATGGCAAGATTAATAATACAGATAAAAACACAAAGCAAAGTTAAGGCTATACCAAGAGAAAAATTCATGGCCTCCAATGCCTTTATTCCTTATTAAGAAAATATAGGAATTATTCAATAAGCAAATAATAGAAGAGTTTAAAAAAGGATGACAACAATAGTCTCAAAAAAAGCAGAAAGAATAGCAATAAAATAAATTAATGAATTAGAAGACTTGTTAAATAGCTCTAACCAGTTCTTGGAACACAAGAACAAAACCGAAACCTATCCTACAAACAGAACACCTGCTAGCTAGGCTAGTCACGGGAGTCACTGGAGAAAGCCTAAATACACAAAGAACAAGAAAGGAGAAAACCTAAACCGGCCCTCCAGGCCACCCCATTAATCTGTAACTCCTGGTAAGGTCTCCATTTTTTCAGGTGTTTCATTTGTGAAGCCACAACTGAGGAGACTCTGCCATCAACTCTGACAGAGGAAAATTCTGAGAAATGAGTCAGGACTAAAACAACAGTCATGTTAACATGAAGTCCTCAGGGCAGGATGTCTCTGTGGTGTGGTTTAAGACTGAGACACACAGCAGTTAGTAAACCAGTGGAAGCTGACTTAGAGCAGCAGACTCTGTCGTGGAGAAAGAGCAAATCCCCATTTGCTTGGCTGCCAATCACCCAAACACTCTCACATGCACAGTTTGAAATGAAGAATGAAGCTGCAATTGACATGACCCAGCAATAGGGAGGTGTCTACCCAAAAGCAAACAAAAGAACTCCTGCCAGATTCTTTTTTTTTTTTTTTTTTTTCTTCTTTTGGTGTTGACCTGTACAGGGATCTGAACCCTTGACCTTGGTGTTATAACACCTGCACTCTAACCAGCTGAGCTAACTAGCCAGCCCCCTGCCACATTCTCACTTCAGAATATGATGTCAGAATAGTATTTTCTTGTTGGGAAAATATGATTTCATTCAGCCACATGTTGGCAGGTTTTTCTGTTCATTGATTCTCCCATCACTTCTGTTTCTTTATAGTTGATGAATTATGTGGTATGTGTGCATAAGTGAAGTCCTTGTTATTTCATTTCTTTCCTTTTTCTTTATTAATTTTAATAGTCATGATGATAAAGATCAGCAAAAACAAATCCATTCTAGGAAAATGCCACTTTCTTCCATGAGTAGCATACTCACTGACCTTTTCTCTGTATAATTTCATTAAGGTTAACAACACAGGGCTGGCTGGTTAGCTCAGTTGGTTGGAGTGTGATGTTATAACACCAAGGTCAAGGGTTTGGATCCCCTTACCAGCCAGCCACCTAAAACAAACAAACCACACAAAATGTATATGCCTTTCTTCACGGGATAAAAATCAATGTTTTTCTTGTATCATTGTAAAACTGAGGCTCAATTCATAATTATTTTGTGTGTATAGTACATAGGTCTATCTATGAGAAAAAAATATTTGAAGGAAATCAATTCTAGATAGAATCTGAACAGATTTTACTTTATGTAATGCATCTTAATATTTAAATACATTTGTGGTTAAAATTCTAAGAATTTTGGTTGTTTAGAATTTAAAATTTCATTACCAATTTTTTGCTTAGCGCATTGTAGTCAGAGGATGTGCTCTGTGTAATTTCTGCTTTTAAATTTTATCAATATTTTCTTTGTAGCATAATAATAAACTCCATTGACATTGGGGAAAAAGTAAGTTCTTCATTAAAAAAGTACCCAATTTGATACATAGCTACTCAAGTAAGTTTGTTAATTTTATTACTATAGCCTCTAGAGTCTAGTTTATTTATTGCTTATATAATTTGAGAGTCTCATATCAAAGGCTGAGAATGATATCTTAAAATAGTTTACAAATGTGGTATTCTACTCATTTCATCTTCAGCTTTAAATTTTGATGCTGTTTCCAGATACATGAAGTGTGGCCTCTATTAATGTATTTAATAGTGGTTTCCTTTCAAGAGCAGCTGGGTTCATGGCTGTGGCAAAGGCAAAATAAACTTTTAATTTCATAGTGTTCTGTATTATCTCTGCTTCTCAACCATTTATTGTTTCTATTTTTCAAAGGTAGAGGCTTTTTGTAAGGCTTTTTGCTTTGATTTCTCCTTTGTATGATATTATTAACAGTATTATTACTGTTGCTTTATGTATTTATTTTTTGTTTATAATTGTCTCATAGATCTTTGGCCATCTTTTAGTGTTTGTATCAGAAACTGTATGATTATTCAATATTAGAAAATTTATTACTTTAGTGTGTTATATTAATAGTCCAATAAGTTTTTTTGTGTTTTTTTTTTTAAGTAGCATATGTAAGAAAGCCTTCCATAACATTTGGCATTTGTATTTTAAGTGTTAGAAAACTAGGGAAAGAAAGTACCTTTAGTCTTTTCTGTTACGTATTTTTTTGTTTTTTGTTTTTGTTTTTGTTTCTGTTTTTTTGGCAGCTGGCTGGTATGGGGATCTGAACCCTTGACCTTGGTGTTATCAAGACTGTGCTCTAGGGTTTCTGGTCCATATGGCAGAATAGACAGTCCCCAGCATCACTGTCTCCCACAAATCAACCAATTTACAAGTATAAAAAGCAACAACAGTCAAGCTGGGGCCACTAGAGCTTGAGTTCATGAAGGTGGAGAAGCCATGATAAGAGAAAGAAAAAACCACTCCCACTGTTTCAAATCCCAGGCATTTCCAGACTGGAGCTGCTGAGCACATGGAGCAGGAGCTGGCAAAAGCCACAGTTGTGCCCTTCAGATAGAGTTGCTTGGAGGCAGCAGGGAAGAAGAGGGCCTTGGTGGTCCCCAGGCCAGCAAGACCACTAACAGGGTTCCTGTGAACCCACATAGGAACAAGGAGCCACAACAACTGAAAAAAAGGAGCCACTCAGAGGCCGGTGAGTCATCTCAAGGGACCAGCAGTGCACAGCTCATCCCATAGGAAGTGTTTGGAGCACAGTCAGTGGGGGAGACGGGCTACTGGGAGAACACTGGGGCACAGCAGGAACAGCTGACCTGCCCCCCAATTGGTGTAGGACCACTCAGAGGAGACTGGTCAGGAATATAAAATTGCATGTGATGAAGTTTGATGAAAAGACTCAGGCCCAAATCAGGGTTTCTACACAACCCAGGTGCACTGGATTTCACTAAAACTGGAAGTACCTATAAAATCAACCATTAAAACGTGAGCTGCACAAAAAGCCTTCCCTACGGACTCAGCAGCAAAGCAGCAATTTACTAAATCACACAACTTAAGTACTGGTCCCAACAGAAAGTTCCCCCATTTTAGAAGTAAGCAAAGGACAAAAATTAGTTCTGGCCCAGGCGCACTGCCAGAGCCTTGGTGCCCACCTGGGGACCTGAGGTATGGAGCCAGGGACCAGACTCCCCTCCCACAACCAGGCACACCACCAACACCAAGGAGCATGCCAAAACATCACCTCCGTGTGGGTGGCCCACCACAGCCACCACAATAACCACAGCTTTCACGAAAGCAGCTAGATGCCACAACCACCACGCAGATGGTCCACCAGCCACTGGAGTGCATTGACACAGGGAAAGTCACCAGCAGAGATCAAAGATAAGAGAATGTCTCTCTCCACAAAGTGTATTCCAGAGTGACAGGAGAAGCATCTTCTCTACGATAATATTGGGGGACCTGAACATACCTCTCAGCTTTGGACAGATCATGTAGGCAACAAATCAACAGAGTAACCAATACTCTTTCAGAAGGAGAGAAGAAATCTAGGGTTATTTGAGGGGGGAGGGGAGATGGAGAGGGGATAGAGAGAGATTGGACAAGGGGCATAAAGAATAAGTACTATTTGTAACAATATATATGCTAGTAATATTGACTTGATCAACATATGTCAATGTTGAACCCCAAAATATGTACAATTAATTATGATTCAATAAAAATTTTTTTTAAAAAAAGACTGTGCTCTAACCAACTGAGCTAACTAGCCAGCCCTCTGTTATGTATTTTTAATGTTATTCTAATAAATACCATATAGTTGGAGTTGGATGTTGCCTTTCAAGTCAGTCTGAGAATAGTTGTCTTTTCATACAGAGTTTAATCAACTTATACTCATTCTTATCACTGATAATAGTGATCTTTCTTGTTTTATCTTGTTTTATAACTGATTTTAAAATTCTACTAGTGATTCTCTTTGAGATGTTCATGTAAATCAGCATTTCTCTAAATGACAAAGCCAAAAGTTAACTGGTGCTCTCCCCAACTCTCCACCCCCAGTCAAGATAAGGAGCATAACAGACTCTGCAGTTCTTAACAGCTAAGTGTTCCTTGGTCTTTGTAACTCATGTGTTTAAATCTAAATTATGGTTACTTTATTATTTTAATAGTATATGTCTTTTCCTTGCATGAACATATATGCAAAAATTCTTAATAAAATATTAGCCAATAGAATCCAGCAATAGATAAAAAGGATAATATATCCTCACCAAATATGCAAGCTTAGCCTACTATTCCAAAAAATAAATGAATGCAATTCACCATATTAATGACAACAATGCAAAAGGGAGAAATACCATATGAACATTTCAAAAGATACAAAGGAAGGCAAATGACATGAATGACTGATCTTTTGCTATAGTCCCACTGATCGCTGAGGCTCTGTTCTTTTTTTTTTTTTTAGCCTATTTTGTCTCTGTTCAGATGGTTATTTCTTTTGTTCTATCTTTAAATTCACTGAATCTTCACTCTGTCACCTCCATTCTGTTTATTGAGCCCATCTGTGATTTTTAAAAATTTTGGTTATTGTACTTATATATTTCAGTGCTCCCCAGTTAAAGTAACAATACGGGATTAAAATATCGAAACGTACACAGGCAAAGAGATTGGAAGAGGAACCATAAACAGGCAACAGATGTCCCCTAACATTTACAATGTGGGAAACTTAGGAAGGTCTTAGTCCATTCGGGCTGCTATAACAAAATACCTTGGACTGGGTAATTTATAAACAAGAGAAATTTGTTGCTCACGGTTCTGAGCCTGGGAAGTCCAAGATCAAGGAGCCAGCTGATCTGGTGTCTGGTGAGGACTCGCCCTTTGCTTTCGAGAGGGAGCTTTCTCACTGTCCTCATATTGGGAAAGGGTGGGAGAGTGCTCTCAGGCCTCTTTCATAAGGACACTAACCCCACTCAGGAGGCAAGAGCCATCATGACCTAATCACCTCCCAAAGTCCCCACCTCTGGATACCATTACTTTGGGGGTTAGGTTTCAACATATGAATTTGAGTGGGAGACACAAACATTTAGACCGTAACAGAAGGAGTTTTTACTACCTTAGTGGAGAATATGGATCTGCTCCTAACCATGGCAGAGCAGGATATCAGTGAGAAGTAAGGCAATTGTCTCTAGAGAAACTGAGAGGATCAGGCCTCGGAGGTACCAGGAAAGGCCTTGTGGAATATGGGTGTCTTCAAGAAGGGCCTGAGATCTGGGATCCAGTCTAGGATCATGTATTGCATTTAATGCCATGTAGCTTTAGTTCCATTCAGTCTCAAAAAGTTCTGCTGTCCGCCCCACTTTTTTTTCTTTTAAGATACACTGTGTTAAGACTCCAGGCCTATTGTTTCATAGGCTGTCTCAGAATTAAATTCAGATTATTCACTTTGGCCTGGGTGGTAGTGTGTTCTCAGTGCATTATACCAGCAGGTATATCATGTCAGTTTGTGCTAACGTCAGGGATGTCATGTTTGATCATTTGGTTAAGGTGTTGTGTGCCAGAGATCCTCATTTCATCTCTGCCATTAATAAACAATCTGTGGGATGGTATCTAGATAGAATGCATATCGCCTGGTCCCAGCAATTTTCACCAATGGTTTTAGCATCCATTGTTGATAGTTGCCCAAGTCAGTTGTTAAATTGGTTAAATAATAATAATTTTCTACATCAGTCATTCCTTCTATATTTATTAGCTGGGATTCTTCTGTAAATAAGAGCCTCTCCCCACCCCATCTTTTGTTGGAGGATCCTGGACTCCTGGATTCTGTTTTAATTCAATTTGTTTTAATCCATTACTATTATTGTTGTTGTTATTATTATTATTTTGAGGCTCAAATTATTCCAGACTTGGCCAGCAGAAGCCTCTTCTAGTAGGCTCCCGTGTTCCTTTGACTTGTCCCCATGTAATTTTGAACACTTTCTTATATTAGGGGACGACATTGATCCAGGCTTACCTTGTACTGTCCCTGTCCCAAACCTGAAATCAGCCATTTCTCCAGGCAGCCCTGGTTTCTTTCAGTGGGAATGGTATTTGGATTAATGTGTTATATTGTTTAAAAAGTTACTTTTGGCTAGTTCAGAGAACTGTGATAATTTACTCCCTGATCTTCCTTTTCTATCATACATTGATTACTATATGCAGCAGTACCCCCTTAAGCAGCAGTTTTTCCTTCTGCAGTTGCAGTTACCTGTGGTCAACCGCAGTCCAAAAATAATAAATAGGAAATCCACAAATTAGGAAAACAATTCATAAATCTTAAGCTGAGCACCATTTTGAGTAGCATGATGAAATCTCGCACTGTCCTGCTGCATCCTGCCCAGGCTGTGAATCATCCCTTTGTCCGGTGTTTCCACCTGTGGACAACCCTCGCCCATTTATCACTTAGTAGCACTCTGCGTGATCAGATTGATTGTCTCAGGATCACAGTGCTTGTGTTCAAGTGACCCTCACTTGACTTCATGATGGCCCCAAAGCACAACAGGTAGTGATGTGGCAGGTCAGATATGCCAAAGAGAAGCCCTCAAGTGCTTCCTTTAAGTGAAAAGGTGAAAGTTCTTGACTTAATAAGGAAAGGAAAAAATCGTATGCTGAGGTTCCTGAGATCTACAGTGAGAATGAATCTTTTATCTGTGAAATCATGAAGAAGGAAAAAGAAATTCGTGCTAGTTTACACAGTGAGTGATAAGTACTGAGTTAGATTTTAAAAAGGCCTTAAATTTGTGGATAAAAAACAGAAACAGAAACATGCTCCGATTGACAGCAGCTGGGTTCAGGCATCCACTGGGGTCTTGGAACATATTTCTGCGGATAAGGGGGGACTACTGCAGTTGCAAATTATAGGAGTAATTTCCAACAATTGTTTTTAATGTTTATCATTAGCCAATATGTTGTCCTTAAAGTAGTTTGTATAGCTTTTATAAAAAGTTGGTTTATAGGTTTAAAATAGATTATTCAAAGCAATGAGATACAGAGGAAGTTTTTTAAAAATCTTACTATTCCAAATGAATAATTTTAGTACATGATCTTGAAGTTTCCTTCTAAATTAAAATGACATGATTTTGAAATGAATGGCAGCGACCTCTACTGGAGCTGATCATGTATTACTTTATTGAATGATTCATTGAATGTGACACGAGACAATTATTTCTGGCACATTGAGGTATTGTCTGTCTAATGTAGTGGCTTAGCCGTTTGCAGTGCGTGACAAACCCTTCCTAAATGCTGAGTCATGACAGCAGTTGTACAAACTCTTGTTCATGGTTTTATACTTCTAAATATTTAACGCATGTGCCGCTCCGCCCAATCCGCCTTGTTTTATCTGCAACTTGTGGATGCTGCCGCAGTCCCCGGCTGCTCCTCAGATCCTGTGGTTGGATTCTGCGTCCCTCAAGCTAAGCTGCCAGAGTGCGCTATGCATTTCCAGAAGCACCAAAAGATGAATAATTCTCTGGTAAATCCTGGCTCCACTTGTGTATTGCCTTCTGCATGGCTCTGTGTATAGACCTCCAGACCTAGAGATGGCCCCAGAGTCTATTTTCGCCTAAGGAGTTTTCTACAGTCTGATGACTACCTGTCTGCCCTCAGAGCCCTGGGGTGGGGGAGAACCAGGACCCAAGGTGCGGTAATAACAGGGGAAGTGGAAGCTCCACAGAGACCACACGCCCTGTAGTGCCGGCGCACGACCCAGCAGGTAGGCCTCGCCACCACCACCCTACTCCATCCGCAGACCTGCCGAGTGCATGCTGACCAGAGAGGTGGCTCCCGGAGAGGCCCAAGACCCGAGGCAACCACACACACAAGGCACTAGTGGCCAACCGAGCAGACACTGAGGCAGCCATACCAAATTGGCAGCCCCAGCAACATCCTAGCCAGACAATAGTGTCAAACCAGTGGACTGTGAAATCCCCTGCCACAATGATTAGACATCAAAGGAAAGATACCAGAAATATGAAAAATCAAGAAAGTACACCACCAAATGGTAATAACTCTCAAGCTCTAGATCCTATAGAACAAGAAGCCCTTGAAAAGCCTGACAAGGAATTTCGAGTGATAATTCTAAGGAAACTAAATGAGATACAAGAAAACCCAGCTAGACAACATGATGAAATGAGGAAAAGTATACAAGACCTGAAAGAAGAAGTGTACAAGTAAATCAATGCCCTGAAAAAGAATGTAGCAGAGCTTGCCAAGCTGAAGAATTCATTCAACGAAATAAAAAACACGACAGAGAGCTTAACCAGCAGGCTTGCTGAAGCAGAAGAGAGAACTTCTGACCATGAAGATGGGCTGTTTGAAATAACACAGGCAGACAAAAAAAAAAAGAAAAAAAGAAAAAAGAATTAAAAGCGTTGAAGAAAATCTAAGAGCGATATCAGACAAACTTAAGCGCTCCAATATCCAAGTCATGGGTATTCCAGAAGGGGAGGAAAAAGGAGATTGCGTTGAAAACATATTCAACAAAATAGTGGCAGAAAACTTCCCAGGTATTGGAAAAGACACAGATCTTTAGATTCAGGAAGCTGAAAGATCCCCAAGCATATTCAACTCATAAAGGTCTTCTCCAAGACATGTTAGAGTCAAATTGGCAAAACTCAAAGACAAAGAGAGAATCTTAAAAGCTGCAAGAGAGAAGCATCAAATCACCTATAAGGGAGCCCAAATCAGGCTAACATCAGACTTTTCATCACAAACCCTAAAAACCAGAAAGGAATGGGATGATATATTCAAAATACTAAAAGACAGAGATTGCCAGCCAAGAATACTCTACCCTGCAAGGCTATCCTTCCAAAATGAAGGGCAAATAGTATATTTCTCTGACAAACAAAAACTGCAGGAGTTCACTAACACACAACTACCCTTACAAGAAATTCTCAAGGGAGTACTGGGTTTGGCACCTGAAAAATAACTACCACTGCCATAAAAACGCAAGAAAAATCAAAACCCACTAGTATAATAAAAATGGCAACAACAAAGAGAAAAAAAAGTTTATCTACAATGCAAGGAACCAAATAATACAGAAAACAAACAGAAAATCAGAAAGAAAGGAACAAAAGGCACCTAAGACATCCAAACAAAAATCAATAAAATGCTAGGATTAAATCAACACTTTTCAATAACAACTCTTAATGTAAAAGGCTTAACTTCCCCAATCAAAAGACACAGACTGGCTGACTGGATTAAAAAGGAGGACCCAACTATATGCTGCCTTTAAGAGACCTACATCACCTATAAAGACTCACACAGACTAAGAGTGAAAGGATGGAAAAAGATTTACCATGCAAACAGAAATGAAAAATGAGCTAGAGTAGCTATTCTTATATCTGATAAAATAGACTTTAAACTAAAAGCCATAACAAGAGATAATGAGGGACACTACATAATGATAAAAGGACTGATCCACCAAGAAGACATAACAATCATAAATATATATGCACTCATTGTCGGAGCAGCCAGATTTATAAAGCAAACTCTATTAGACCTAAAGAAGGAAATGGACACTAATACCATAATAGCAGGGGACCTGAACACCCCACTGTCAATATTAGACAGATCATCTAGGCAAAGAATCAGTAGAGAAACACAAGATCTAAACAACATTCTAGACCAATTGGACTTGGCAGATATTTACAGAACATTCTATCCAACAACCTCAGAATATTCATTCTTCTCATCAGCACATGGATCATTTTCCAGGATAGATCACATGTTAGGTCACAAATCAAGTCTCAACAAATTCAAAAAAACTGGAATTTTCCCATGTATTTTTTCAGACCACAATGGATTAAAATTAGAAATCAATAACAAATGAAATTCCGGAAACTATACAAACACATTGAAATTAAACAGCACTCTACTTAATGACATATAGGTCCAAGAAGAAATCAAACAGGAAATCAAAAAATTTATTGAAACTAATGAAAATAATGATACATCATACCAAAACCTGTGGGATACTGCAAAAGCAGTACTAAGGGGGAAATTTATCACATTAAATGCTTACTTCAGAAGAATGGAAAGATGGCAAGTGAACAACCTAACACTTCACCTTAAAGAACTAGAAAAACAAGAACAATCCAAACCCAAAGTTAGCAGATGGAATGAAATCATTAAGATCAGAGCAGAACTTAATGAAATTGAAACCCAAAAAATGATACAAAAGATCAATGAATCAAAAAGTTGGTTTTTTGAAAAGATAAATAAAATTGACAAACAGTTAGCATGGCTAACTAAAAAAAGAAGAGAGAAGATCCAAATAAAAATTAGAAATGAAAAAAGGTGATATTACAACTGATACATCTGAAATACAAGGAATCATTCAAGACTACTATAAACAACTATATGCCAACAAATTTGAAAATCTGGAGGAAATGGATAAATTTCTGGACACACACAAGCTACCAAAACTGAGCCAAGAAGATGTAGAAAATCTGAACAGACCAATTACAATAAAGGAGATTGAAGCTGTTATCAGAAGGCTCCCAACAAAGAAAATCCCAGGACCAGATGGATTCACAGCAGAATTTTACCAAACATTCAAAGAGGAATTGACACCAATTCTCTACAAACTACTCCAAAAGATTGAAACAGAGTCAATTCTCCCAAACTCATTCTGTGAAGCAAATATCACTTTGATACGAAAACCAGGTAAAGATACAACTAAAAAAGAAAACTGCAGGCTGATATCCTTGATGAATATAGATGCAAAAATCCTCAATAAAATACTAGCTAACAGAATACAGCAACACATATGTAAAATTATATACCACGATCAAGTGGGATTCATCCCAGGGATGCAAGGTTGGTTCAACATATGCAAATCAATAAATGTGATACACCATATCAATAAAATCAAACACAAAGACCATATGATCATCTCTATAGGTGCTGAAAAAGCATTTGATAAAATTCAACATTCATTCATGACAAAGACCCTCTATAAGTTAGGTATAGAGGGAAAGTATCTCAACATAATTAAAGCCATATATGAGAAACCCACTGCCAATATCATCCTGAATGGGGAAAAGCTGAAAGCTTTTCCTTTAAGAACAGGAACTAGACAAGGATGCCCACTCTCACCACTCCTATTCAAAATAGTGTGGGAAGTACTAGCCAGAGCAACCAGAGAAGAGAAGGAAATAAAGGGCATCCAGATTGCAAAAGATAAAGTCAAACTCTCCCTGTTTGCAGATGACATGATCCTATATATGGACTGGCCTAAAGCCTCTACAAAAAAACTCTTGGAGTTGATAAATGATTTCAGCAAAGTAGCAGAATACAAAATCAACACACAAAAATCAGTAGCATCTCTATTCTCCAATAGTGGACATGCAGAAAGAGAAATCAAGAAAGCTTTCCTATTTACAATAGCCACCAAAAAAATAAAATATTTAGGAACTGAGTTAACCAAGGATGTGAAAAATCTCTATAATGAGAACTACAAACCACTGCTTAGAGAGGATACAAGAAGACGGAAAGATATCCCATGCTCTTGGATTGGAAGAATCAACATAGTGAAAATGTCCATACTACCTAAAGTGATATACAAATTCAATGCAATCCCCATCAAAATTCCAATGACATTTTTCTCAGAAATGGAAAAAACTATCCAGACATTTATATGGAATAACAAAAGACCATGCATAGCCAAAGCAATTCTGAACAAAAAAAAAAAAATGAAGCTGGAGGCATAACACTACCTGACTTTAAACTATACTACAAAGCTATAATAATCAAAACAGCATGGTACTGGCATAAAAAGAGACACACTGATCAATGGAATAGAATAGAGAATCCAGAAATCATCCCACACACCTACAGCCATCTGATCTTTGACAAAGGCACCAAGCCTATACACTGGGGAAGAGACTGCCTCTTCAGCAAATGGTGCTGGGATAACTGGATATCAATATGCAGGAGAATGAAACTAGAGCCATACCTCTCACCATATACTAAAATGAAGTCAAAATGGATTAAAGAATGAAATATAAAACAATAAAACTTCTGTGAAACAATAAAACTTCTCAAAGAAAACATAGGAGAAACACTTCAGGAAGTAGGACTGGACACAGTCTTCATGAATATGACCCCAAAAGCATGGGCAACCAAAGGAAAAATAAACAAATGGGATTATGTCAAACTAAAAAGCTTCTGCATAGCAAAAGAAACAATTAACAGAGTTAAAAGACCACCAACAGAGTGGGAGAAAATATTTGCAAAATATACATCTGACAAAGGATTAATATCCAGAATATACAAGGAACTGAAACAACTTTACAAGAAAAAAACAAGCAACCCAATTAAAAAATGGGCAAAGAGCTAAGTAGGCATTTCTCTAAGGAAGATATACAAATGGCCAACAGATGTATGAAAAAATGCTCAACATCACTCAGCCTCCGGGAAATGCAAATCAAAACTACACTGAGATACCACCTCACCCCAGTTAGGATGGCTAAAATCCAAAAGACCCTGAACGATAAATGCTGGTGAGGTTGCAGAGGAAAAGGAACTCTCATACTTTGTTGGTGGGACTGCAAAATGGTGCAGCCTCTATGGAAAATGGTATGGCGGTTCCTCAAACAATTGCAGATAGACCTACCATATGACCCAGCTATCCCACTGCTGGGAATATACCCAGAGGAATGGAAATCATCAAGTCGAAGGTATACCTGTTCCCCAATGTTCATCGCAGCACTCTTTACAATAGCCAAGAGTTGGAACCATTACAAATGTCCATCATCAGATGAGTGGATACGGATAATGTGGTATATCTACACAATGGAATACTACTCAGCTATAAAAAAGAATGAAATGCTGCCATTTGCAAAGACATGGATGGACCTAGAGAGAATTATATTAAGAGAAACAAGTCAGGCACAGAAAGAGAAATATCACATGTTCTCACTTATTTGTGGGAGCTAAAAATAAATAAATAAATACACAAACAACGGGCGGGAGGGGAAGAAGACACAACAATTACAATTCTTCGAAGTTGATATGACAAGTGAACAGATATGAGGTTGTTGGGAGGGAGGAGGGAGAGGGAGGAAGGAGGGAGGTTTCGGTGATGGCTACAATAATCAACCACATTGTATATCGACAAAATAAACTGAAATTTAAAAATAAATAAATAAATATTTAAATATTTAAACATTTAATAATACAATATCAGAAATTTACCCCTTGCCCATGTTACTTTTGTGTGTTGGGGGAGGAGGAACGAGGGGAAGTATTGATCCCTAAATGCAAGGAGAAAAACATTTTTTCAGTTCTTTAGAAAATTTATCACTGCTACAGATGTATATGGATCTAGAATCCTTCTCTTTTAAGGTCCATTTAAGCTTGAAAAGGGTATGTTTTTGTTTGTTTGTTTTATTAAGGTAAAATATACATAACAAAAGTTACCATTTGAACCATTTTTAGGTGTAACACTTCATTAAGTACACTCGCACTGTTAGGAAACTCAGAGGTGTGGTTGTAGGCTGCAGGCCTTTCCATATTCACGTCTATTTTGGGTTGTGTCAATCACAAGGGAGAGGCTATTTGAATACTGCTTTATTATTGTCCATATGGAACAGAAACAGGAGTAAAGGTATATAATATTTCATCCAGTGAGAAAAAAATACTACATTTATTTCTTATGAAATAAGAAAAACTTACAGAGAAATAACTTTTTGCTATATAGACCTACGTAAAAATAGACAGCTAAAAAGCTTTTTGAAACTAATATATAAAGGGCAAAATATGATATAAACAATCTACAAAATATAATAATAATGAGATAGTAATATGAATGACAAAAAAGCAAAAATTTATTGTGCTTTATTATATGTCAAGCATTGCTTGGCATGGAAGCACTTTATTTCTATTATATTATTTAATCCTCATAACAATCCTCTGAGGTAGACACTGGTAGATCAGAGAAGCTGTCAGTGTTAAGTTCATAACCGCAGCCAGATTTCATAAGCTGGGCTTAGACCCTGTTGCCATTTAATTGCTGTGTACCTTTGGGAGAGTTACTGAACCTCTCTGTGCCTTAGTTTTCTTAGGATCTGAAAAACTCAAAAAGTGTATCAACAGGGAAATTTTAAATAAATTATGATGTAGTGACTCAAAGTAGTGTTTCGCAGCAGTAAAAAAAAAAAAAAAAATGGCATATTCCGATCCTCTTTAAGGTATAATTTACAGACAGAAATTCATCATTTTTGATATTTAATTCTATGAGTTTTGATTTGCTAACTGCTTCCACAATCAAAATATAGAGAATTTCATCACCCTCCAAAAAATTCTACATGCCTATTATAAACAATCCCTGGCCCCAACTCTCAGGGGATTTTGAACAGAACATTTTCAATCGTAAAGAACAAAATCCCTAAAGTAAACAGACCCTATTTTCTAAATCACCAGAAATATTTTTAGAAATAGTCACTAAAACTGAAACTAGAAGCATAAATACAGAGCAGGTACTAGAAACACACGTAGAGATCTAATGGATCTGTGTCTACGCCAAGGTCCTTTCAGTGATATGAGGTGGTTTCATGCCCACCTTTTACAACCACCATTACTGGTGGGTGGGGCGCCCAGACTGGAGCAACTCCCTGCCCCTGGGTCACCTGGAGAGTGTGTGCTGCTGAGATTGAGGCACCATCAGAATCATGACACTGAGTAAAGGGAGAGACTGTTCCTTGAAAGGAAGGAATGCTGGGCAGAGGTAAATGACCACTTCCACTACAATGTTCAAGTACACAAATTCAACGTAAGTTAACTCTTGTGAACTTGCACAAATCCCTTCAGATCTCTGGGCCAGATTTTCTCTTTGGTAAAAGAATGATCAGAAGTCTACACTCACTTTAAGAAGTATGTATCTAATGCACATCAATTTCTTTTTTCCAGCTGGGCAGCTGGCCAGTACAGGGATTGAACCCTGGACCTTGGAGTTACCAGCACCGCGCTCTCACCAACTGAGCTAATGGCCAGCCCTCACATCAATCTTTAAATCTGACAACCTTTGCGAGGTCAGCCTCAGAAAAACCTATATGCCTATGTCTTATTCCAAAAAATGTCCCACCATGTCCTCACTGAGAAATTATGATTACAGGTATAAACAACTTTATGTTAATTCTTCGGGGACCTCCAGATGATACGGAGACGTCATTACAGGTGACTGCTATGGTCTGACACAGCCCCTGCAGAGGGGTTCTGGCTGAGGAGGGGTCATCATGTACCCCCCACAGCGTGCAAGCCACAGGAGGCTGTAACCTCTGAGCCAGCCTCGAGGCCACCAGGCACAAGTGACTCCGCTTCATGATCCATCGCCCACCCTAAGGCTGAAGGGAGTCGCATGTCATCTGACGTGCCCCAGGCAGGCAGGGGCAGAGAGTCTTCACACCTCTCAGAATGAGGGGGCAGGACAACAGGAAGGCTCCCCCAAAAGGAGTTTAATTCCTGTGTCCCCAGGGAGGACCTGCCCACAGACACCTAGACGCACTGTTTGCTTTAGGCAGAACCCCCGGCAAGATTCGAGAAGCCCAGTGGCTGACCCCTGGACAGCATGCTTATGGTTGTGACTCCGGTATGTGGATTAAAAGCCTGGTGCAAAGTCACACAAACTTTGTCAAAAAAAAAAAAAAAAAAGCTTCCTGGAACTTGGACATTCAAAAGTGAGGCCAACATCAAGCAAATCCGGATGTCGGAACCCAGCAATGTCATGTGTGCTTGGGTTTTTTTGATGCTTCCCATCTTGAGCTTCTTTTTGCAGACAGCATCTGGTCATGTGGCTTGGAAGAAAGCTGCCACTATCCTCGGATTCTTTCTCCCCGTTTGGTGATCAGAACAGACTATTTAAGACCAATTCAGAGCAGCTGAAGCACTGTCAGCCAAATGAGCAGGAGTGGCTAAAGCAGACCCGCTCAACACATGGTGAGAGGTGGCTCCCCAGACCAATGACAGTGACAGTGATCACCTCAAACAATAACAAATGTCATTCACAGCGCCAGAGAATATCAAGAGGCTGGTGCTAAACATAAGCAAGACTCTGACTGAGCCTGTTCAACAGAAGTGAGAGGAGGGACATCAAAACGAGTGGGTGTCCTGCAACAGGCTGTCACAGAAGTGTGCCACGTAGGAGGGGAAAACCTAGTTCTGTAAACTCAGGGAAGTAGTAAGCTCCATGAGGGCAGAGATGTGATGTTTCTCGTGCTGTCTCCAGCTCTTAGGACGACGGTGCTCCATGGAGCACATGGGAACAATCTGCCTAAAAAATGAATAAAACAAGTGGTATTTGACCTGACTCTGGACAGATGAGGAGTGATCCAGGCAGTGTCAGCATTGGCAAATAGGTTTGAGACCTTTGTATTAACAGTATTAAAACATTTTGAGATGTTTGAGGTGATTCCCCCACCCTTACCCCTAGAGAGGTGCTGGGAGAAAAAACTGTGTTTAAAATGCTGTCTCTGGTGGTAGCATGGACTACAGAAATGACTTCAAAAAGTGAGCAAACATGATTATCCGAACGATTGTTCTGGAATACCCTCTGTAGCACTCCTTTGTGATGTTCATCAAATATTTCTTGGCCTCCATTCTCCAGACACATGGTCTGGTTGCAAGTCTCTGCTCCACTCCCATGGACATTTAGGTGTGGCCACATGACTTACTTTACCCCCAACATGTGAAAGGCCACAACAGCAACGTCAGCGAGCAGGGTCCCCACCCAACCATCAATGGATGTGTAGCAAGAAATACACCTTTGTGTTAAAGCCACAATACACCTTCACACCCCATCGCTTCATTTAATCCTCAAGGAAGCCCTGTGAGGTTGGTGTTATTCCAACGTTACAAATAAGGAAACTGAGGTTTGCTCATAACCAACACACCTCTGGAGCTGTGACCTCCCACACACGGCCACCAGCCACGTGTGTAGGTTACATGTGGGTGTTGAGCACATAAAACATGGCTGGTTTGAACTTAGATGCACTGTAGATGTAAAACACACCCCAGATTCAAAACTGGTATGAAAAAAGGATGTAAAATATCTCATTAGTAGTTTATATTGATTACATGATGAACTCACAATATTTTAGATACATTGGATTAAATAAAACATATTCTTAAAATTAATTCCATCTGTTTATTTTTGTTTTTTAAAATAGAGACACTAAAAATGTAAAAGTACATAGCTTGCATTTGTAATTTTTGTAATACTCATATTTCTATCGGATGGCACTGCTTTACAGCTTACAGGCTGAGGAAGCAAAGACTAGCTTTTCTGAATCTAAATTCAATTTTCTTTCTAGCATACATTCCTTCCCTCTTAGAGCGAATTCATCTGGCAAAGGTGGTTTGACCGGCTGCTTATTTAAATTTATTTATTCATGGATTCCTACAACAAATATTTACTGAACAGTTACTGTATGCAAAGCTCTGTAGGAGGGTGCTAGGGTTTTGCTCTGCCCTGAACTCAGTCCCACTGAGGACAAAAGTCCTGTGCTTGAAAGCTGATAAATGGCCAAGTTTGAAGGTAAATGAGATGCTAAGTAAAAGGCCATTCAGGAAGAGGAAAGTGAACTGGCTTGGAATAGTAAAAAAAAGCCTATGTGAAGGCATAGGGCCCCAGCTTTAAAATGCAAGTTACTCCTCGAACTTTCTCTAATAATCAACAATCCATGTAAACTCAGCAAGTCTGTACATTAACCCATTTCTACCCTTCTACTTGTTGATACTTTAAAATGAACTCAGTCACCTTAGATGCAGGTACTTACCACTGGGGAAAAAACACTGAGGAATTCTGCTTAATTTTGTCCCAATTAGGCTGATCAAAACAATCACACAGATGCCATATTTCACAAGTAAAAATAACTGGACGATTCTAATATTTTATTCTTCAGTGATTAATTACTAAAGGGAAAATGAAATCTAAAATGTGATCTGATGAACCCTTATCGCATTTTCATTTCTAATGATTCACAGTGCTCACGTCAGACTCTTTGATTTTCATATCATCTTTTAATTAAATCTTGGGTGCAATGAGCCACTTTCTTTGTCTTTTATAAGCAAGTCCTCCGTGCCAGTAATTTTCACAGGGTGATCTGCTGTCAAAGCACACCAGAACACCTGGGATCACTGTCAGTATTGGACACCACTTGCCCCACCCTAGGATTCAGGGAGCGTGGCCTGAGAGTCTGTATTTCTACCAGGTGATTCCTATGTGTGCTAAAGTTGGAGAAGTATTGCAGTTAGTCTAGGGTATAAACAACTTGGTCTCTTGCATTCTCCCTGACAAGATCAAAGGGCAGGAGGGGTAAGAGCTAGGAAATATTTTGAAAGGCCTCCAGCAGTCAAGGGGAGTGGAGAGGATTATTCATAACCCTTTGATGCCAAGAAAATCTGGAACTTCTGAAGCTGTGGGCTAATGCGTCTTGCATTAGTAAGCTGGCATGCAGGAAAGCCCTCCACCCACCATGCAGGGGCACACAGAGTCTTGGCATCCCTTACATAAAACAAAGTTGGGATTTTCAGACCTGTGAATTCCCACTTTTTTTGTCTGAAAGTAAGCAAAATGGTTATATTATTTTCTTTCTTCAAGATTGGTGAGTGTACCTGGTAATTTTTCTTAATGGCATAATGGCAATTTTTCTTAATGGCTGGAGGGGTATTGAACAAATGTTTCAGGAAAAGGGAATTGGCTAAAGACCGTTCCTTCCTGGAGAGAACAGGCTGCTGCCTGTTAGCAGTTGCTTCAGCCTTTTACTTGCTGTGGCACAATCCAGCGTTCTGAGAGGGTTCAGAGCTCCTTTAGGGTGCAGATGTAGTTTGGATTCTCTTTAATTTTTTTCTTTTTCTTTTTCTTTTCTTTTCTTTTCTTTTCTTTTTTTTTTTTTTTTTTTTTGATGGCTTGTCAGGATGGGGATCCTAACCCTTGACCTTGGTGTTATAACAACATACTCTAACCAACTGAGCTAACCAGTCAGCCCCTTGGATTCCCTTTACATTGGAGCATTGCTTGGATCTGGACACTTGTTTTTTAACGTTTTGCTTTGAATTAATTAATTTTAGACTCACATGAAGTTGCAAAAATAGTACAGTGAATTCCTGTGTGCCTTTCCCCTGGCTTCCCTCAGTGATAACATCTTGCATAACCACAGCAGACTATCAAAACCTGGAATTTGAAATTTATGCAATATTATTAGCTACACAACAGACTTGGCTAGTGCTATGGTCTGAATGTTTGTGTCCTCCCAAAATTCTTATGTTGAAACCTATCTCTACACTTGATCTTAGCCAAAAGGCAGAGAAGCTTGATCCTATCTCGAAGGCATTAGAATTAAGAGGTGAGTCCTTCAGGAGCTGATTAGGTCATGAAGCTGGAGTCCTCATCAGTGGGATTTGTACCCTTGTAAGAGGGAGCATGTTTGCCCCTTTCCCCGAGTGAAGACATAGCAAGAAGGCGTCATCTATGAGGAACAAGCCCTCACCAGACACTGAATCTGCTGGTGCCTTGATCTTGAACTTCCCAGCCTCTAGAACTGTAACAAATAAATTTCTGTTGTTTATAAGTTATCCAGTCTAAGGTATTTTGTTATAGCAGCCTGAACAGACAAGGTCAGCCACTTTTGTGTGGTATCTAGGCAAGAAGGCTCAGGAAAACCATGAGAAGCATCTAGTATTGATCCACACTGGATATGTGCTCAGCACGCATGAAACATGAGTTTGGCTGCAAACTCCACTGGCATTTCTCAAGAGCAGCCTTAGTGCCCTGTGGGAGGTGGTAGCATTTTCTTTTCCATAAGAGTTATCCATGGCATCTCCTATCCATGCAAGTGATTTTCAGTTCAAGTTTTCTAAGGGCTGTAAACACGTATCAAAGAGCCAGCTGTTTATTTTACATGTAGACACCTGGAAAAGTTTGTGGAAAAATAGAATTGAAAGATACTATGAACTTTTCCATGGATGTTTTGAAGTACCCTTGTATTAAACTAGTTTTAGTATGCTGCCTTTTGCCTTGAATTTAATAAATACAATTTCTCATATTTCTATGGTATTTTGTTATTATTATTATTATTATTATTATTATTTTGGCCCTTGGCCAAAGTGGGGATCCAAACCCTTGACCTTGGTGTTATAACACTATGCTCTAACCAACTGTCTATGAGGTAATGATTACATTAACTACCCTGACCCCATCAATAGACAACATATACATGTATCAAAACATCAGATTGGACCCCATAAGTATGTGCAATTACAACGTGTCACTTAAAATAAAATTTTAAGAAACAAAATAATGGTGTGTCTTATGTTCAATGGCATCTTAGATATGGTTATTTTAAATTTCCAAAAGCTCGTTTTTTTCTGAAAAAAAATTTTGGTAATATCCTGTTCTGTTTCATAGATTAAAATATTGCTCATCTCTTTGAGAACATTAATGATTTTTTTTGAAGTTTTCATTTCTATGTACAGTATAGGTTTCCTCTGAATTCCTTTTTTCCCCACTGATGTTTAGGACTGAACCTCTCCTATAAGAAATTCCCCCCTTACTTGTTTGATAGTCACTGACACCCTGCCACTACCTGAAACTTACGTACTTACAAGCTGTTGGGACACTCTACACAAGGGGGTGCGAGTTTCCTGTAGGCTAATTTTCTTCAAAGAGGACTATTCCCCATCCCCAGTTTCAGGATTCTGAGGTATTTTCTCTTGAGTCGATCAGCTTTCCCAGAAGAAAAAAAAATCCTTTTCCTGCTGGGAGGTTTATACCTGACAGCCAGGGTTCAGAAAACAACTTGGGTCCTCTGACAAGGGGGGCCTCAGCCAGCTGCAGGGTTGGAGTGGGGAACCTGAGGATGTAACCTCTCCTGTGTTCATGCCCTCTTCTACTCTCCCTTCTAGAAGGGACTGGGCCACCATTTTCCCCGCTGCTTTCTTTGGAGGGCTGTGTACGTCTACAGCTCTTTCTGTCTTTTAAAGCTCTGTTGCAATCATCTCCCTTCCTGTCCTCTTCATTCTGGGTGTTTATGGCTTTTACTTGTCCCTTTGCCATAATTTCAGTCATGTTTCTGGAAGGAGAAGCAGTAAATGTGTGTGTTCAATTCACTGCGCTTCAACAGAATCTCTCCATATTCTGCGGCCTGCTTGGCATATTTTCAAATTTAGTTATATCAGTTTTTTAAAGGTTAATATTTATAAATGTTTCTTTTCTTTTTTTCTCTTCTCACCTTATTCTGTCCAAACCATAATCATTTTATTTATTTTATTTTTATTCAATGAGAGAAAAGAACTCTCTGCTCTTTCCGTCACCCTATGCTGAGAAAAGGTGAGAAATACCAGAAGCACACTGTCAGACATCTTTGCTATCTTACACAAGACGCTTCTTCAAGCCCTTTCCTTTTACGGTTCCTGCAGAATATGTTCCCTTCTTTTCACCTCCCCTAACCTGAAGCTGCTCCCTCAGTATTTTGCCAGCCCCTACCACCCTCCGACCCCTAACACCAGCCAACTGTAGATCGCCCATCATGGCCAAGATCCTCTGGATTTTGTTTCCTGACTGAGAAATGGAAATGCTGATGTGTAGTTGATTGCAAGGATCAGCAGAGGTGAAAGTCTGCCCTAGATGTAAACCTAAAAGGGTCATTCATTCTGATGATCACCATCAAGGTGAGCTGGGTCATTGTGGACAGGAGCTGGAGAGAGAATGCAGGATGACCAGACTGTGCCTGAGGGTCACGACCACACATATGGAGATCTGAAGAGGGGAAGGTTGCTGCTGAAGGCTAAGAGCTCATCACCTGTAGGGGTCAGTTAGAGAAGGCCACTTAGGCAGGATCTAGAGTAGAAGAAAGTGTTGATGGCTCACTGGGAGCAGGGAAGGGCTGCCAGATAAAACACAGGACTCCTAGTTAACTTAGAATTCCAGGGGAATAATAGAGAGTTCTTCAGTATAAATATGTCCAATGCAATGTGTGGGACAAACTTACACTAAAAGTTTTTCATTGCCTACTTGAAATTCAAACTTAATTGGACGTTGTGTATTTCTATTTGGTAAACCTGGCAGTCTTCAGTGGGAGGTAGATATGAGTAGCCTCCAGAGATATTTATTCCTGTAAACCATATTGAAGACTTTCTTGAAAGAAAATCTTATAAGCCAAATACGTGTGTGTGTGTGTGTGTGTGTGTGTGTTTTAGAAAAAGCTCAAGCTGAAGCAGTGATAAGAAGATTTTTCTCCTATTAACCTCCCCACACCCCATTTCCTGTGGTGGCCTGAGGCACCGCAGCCGAGTGTGAAAATTTACTGAAGAGCATGCAGCAACTCCTTCCATTTGCAGGGAAGTGGATTTTTTAGGTTATTTCTGCAGCCCCTTAGGAAGGTCCTGCCATGCCCTTCGGTGGAAATGTTGGAGCAAGTGTTGACTAGCTTTAGAGGTGGTGGAGGCCTCTCCTGCAGAGGCCAGCATCAGCACCAGGTGTCAGGACTATGTCCCCCACAAGAATTGGGATTCAAGTGGGCAGTGCAAGCTTTTAGTTGGCTCAGTCCTGGAAGAAGCCAATATGTAAAGTTGTGCAGTCGTTTTCTGGTGTCCAGGAAACCTGATAGATGAGCCACTGAACGGGTATGTTAACATGTTCACTGGACAGGAAGCATGCAGGGAAAGAAGTATGTACCTCCCTAAACTGGCATCATTTATGGAGGATAGAATATGCTTTTTTTTTTTTTTTTTGTAATATATGACAAAGACTAAGATTACTTCAAAACTCAAAGGAGTAGGGAAAAAATGAAACTATATGTGGAATCCCTCAGTATATTTATAATAATACAAATTAATATATCATATCAATGGATCCTATAGTCAGCAAGGGAATCACTGCAGCTCTGATAGTATATCTTGAATTAAACCTATATCTAGTTAATGAGATTTTGCAGTATAAACGATACCTGTGACACCAAGTAAAATTTTACACTGATAGAACCAGGAAAGACAAAAAGAAAGATGATCAATGTAAATAAAAAAGTGTTAATGTGTATGATAAAACAGCACATATGATAATGCTTTTGTTTTCTCTCTCAAGCAGAATGATCTTCAAGACAGATGCAAAGAGAGCATCTAAGTGCTTAAAATGAGAGCAGGGCTGGCTGGCTGTTGGCTTAGATAAATGTCACCCCCGAGTCCTGAAAGAACTTGCAGATGTGATCACAGGACTATCTGAACAGGAGGAATCAGGGGGATGGAAAGTCAGCAAAAGACCGGAGATGGGCAAATGAGTTCCAGATTTTCTCACACAACAGGAAGGGAGAATTATGGGTCTGTGCCTTGGTGACGTTTAACGTTCAGCTTCAGTAAAACTCCAGAATGGATGATTAAAGGGGCTTTGTGCATATGTATTAGAGAAAGTGGTGACTGCTAGGAACTATCATGAATTCCACGAAATCTGAGTTCGAGCCAACCAACCTTGTTTCCATTTTGTAGCACTCCATTGGAGGGGCAGGAAAATATCATAGTCAGAGATGATTTATTTTAACAAGACACTTACCAGAAGTTTCTCATGACATCCTGTGGACACAGGAATGTGCAGTGGTGGTTCCTTTGGGCCCACATTCCCGGCAACCCATAAAGATTCCTCCTTATTCCAGTATTCACTCCATGAAACCTCACTTACAACAATCAGGGGAAATAAAATGATCTTAGCAGAAGTACTTACTGATAAACTTTTAAAAAACAAATGACTATTTTTATTTTTTATCAGCAGAACTACATTTATTCTCAATATGTTATCAATACAAAAAAAACTGAAAAAATTGCTTTTTCTTACTTTCTTGCTCCTTGTTTTTTTATTGTATATTTTTAAGGTGTGCAACATGATGTTCTGATATACTTTTCTTGGTATTCATTACATAGTGAAGTGGTTACTGCAGTCAAGTAAACTGACGTACCCATCATCCCATATAGTTACCTTTCCCTTTGTGTGAATGTGTGTGATAGGAGTACCTAAAATCTACTCTCTTGCCAAATTACCAGTACAAAATGAAATACTGTTAACTATCACCCTTGCGTTGTACGTCGGGTCTCTAGACATCTCATCCCTCATGACCGTCACTTTGTACCCTTTGACCTCTATCTTCCCATTTCCACCTCCCTCCCTGGTAACAACCATTTTACTTTGCTCTCTGTTTCTATGTATTCTATTTATTTATTCATTTATTTTAGATTCCACATATCAGTGAGATTATGCCATATTTTTCTTTCTGTGTCTGATTTAGTTCACTTAGCATAATGTCCTCTGGGTTCAGCCATGTCACAAATGGCAGAATGTGCTTCCTTTTTAAGGCTGAATAATATTCCGCTGTGTATATAGTCAGCCCTCTGTATCTGAGGGTTCCACATGCATGGATTCAAAATATTTGGGAAAAAATCAATTATTCTGAACATGTACAGATTTTTCTTGTCAATATTCTCTAAAAAATATAGTAATAACAACTATTTACAAAGCATTTACATTGTATAGGTATTAAAAGTAATCTAGAGATGATTTAAAGTATATGGGAGGATATGTGTAGGATATATGTGAATACTACACCATTTTATATCAGGGACTTGTGCATCTGCAGATTTTGGTACCTGAGGGGGATCCTGGAACCGATCCCCCATGGATACTGAGGGATGATTGTATATAGAACAATTTCTTTATCCTTTCATCTATTGACAGACACTTAGGTTGTTTCCATATCTTGGCCATTGTGAATAATGCTGCAATGAACACGGGGGTGCAGATATCTTTACCAGGTGGTGATATCATTTCCTTTGGGTATATACCCAGAAAAAGAAATGTCAGTGATAGGTTCTGAACATAACTGGCACCATTTTAGGCAAGGCCAAGCACAAAATGGCCCCAACCCCTCCCCGCTTCCCTTTGCGAGAAACCTCATGATTTCTGAGAAACAGAAACCCTTTTGCTTCTGCGAGGGCGCAATTCTCCATCCTGGTCCCGTAGCTTCCACATGAGCATAATGCCCCTTCTTTGTATCAGCCAGCCCTTGGCACCCTATATAAGCTTTCTCACCCCCCACCCCCATTTTGAGGGCAACCCTGGCTGCCCTCTCTTTGAGCACAGCCCAGCAGATTCTTTTCCTTTAATAAAGCTTGATTGGTACCCGGCATTTTGGCTCACTTTCTTTCAGTTAGGTCATATGGTAGTTCTAGTTTTAATTTCTTTAGGAACCTCCACACTGTTTTCCACAGTGGCTGTACCAATCTGCATTCCTACCAACAGTGTTCAACGGTTCCCTTTCTCCACACCCTTGTTATTTCTTGTCAGTTTGGTAAGAGCCATCCTAACAGATGTGAGGTGATATCTCATTGTGGTTTTGATTTGCATTTCCCTGATGACTAGTGATGTTGAGCACCTTTTCATATACCTGTTGGTCACTTTTTGGTCTTCTTTGGAGAAATGTCTATTCAGGTCCTTTGACCATTTTTTAATTGGGTTATTAATTTTTTTTATTGAGTTGTATGAGTTCTTACATATTTTGGATATTAATCCCTTATCAGACATATGGTCTACAGATATTTTCTCCCTATCTTCAGGCTGCTTTTTCATTTTGTTGGTTGTTTCCTTTGCTGTGCAGAAGCTTTTTAGGTTGATGTAGTCCCACTTATTTATTTTCGCCTGTGTTTTTGGTGTCCTCTACAAAAAAAATCAATGCCAAGACCAATGTCAAGGAGCTTTTCTCTTTGTTTCTTTGTAGGAGTTTTATGTTTTCAGGTCTTTGGGTTAATTCTTTAATCCATTTTTAGTTGATTTTTGTGTATGGTGTAAGATAAGGGTTGAATTTTATTCTTTTGCATGTGGATATCCAGTTTTCTCAACACTGTTTATTGAAGAGACAATCCTTTCCCCATGGTGCCTTTGTTAAAATTAATTGAATGTTTATGCTTTTTTTTATTACTGGGTTCTCTATTCTGTTCCATTGGTCTATGTGTATGTTTTTATTCCAATACCATACTGTTTTGCTTACTATCACTTAGAAGTAGATTTTGAGATCAGGTAGTGTGATGCTTCCAGCTTTGATCTTTTTGCTCAGGCTTGCTTTGGCTATTCAGAGTCTTTGGTGGTTCCATATGAATGTTAAGATTGTTTTTTTCTATTTCTGTGGAAAATGTCATTGGAATTTTGATAGAGATTGCATTGAATCTGTAGATTGCTTTGGATTGTATGAACATTTAAAAAATATTAAATCTTCCAATCCATGAACATGGGCTATTTTTCCATTTATTCATGTTTTCTTCAATTTCTTTTATCAATATTTTACAGTTTTCTATGTATTCTTTCATTATATTTATTCCTAAATACTAACAGCTTTTTAAAACAAGATAGTGACACTCAAATAACCCTTTTTACTTGTATTAGTTTGGTAGGGCTGCCATAAGAAAATACCACAGCAGAAATTTACTCTCACACAGTTCTGAAGTCTGGATATCCAAGGTCAAGGTGTCATCAGGGTTTGCTTGTCCTGAAGCCTCTCTCCTTGGATTGATGGATGTCTTCTCCCTGTGTTTTCACATGGCCTTCCCTCTGTGTCTATGTCCTGATCTCCTCTTCTTATAAGGACATCAGTCCAACTGGATTAAGTTCCACCGTAATTACCTCATTTTAATGTAATCACCTCTTTGAAGACCCTGTCTCCAAATATAGTCATATTCTTGGGTACTGGGTACTGGGACAAAATTCAGCCCATGACATCACTTAATATCAGCATCTGTCCCAGCCCAATGTGTCAATTTCTTTGTCTGTTAGTTGCTTGCTGATAGTCTTACATAATGCAATAATAAAAATTGGCACCATATTATTGAATGCTTAATATGTGCAAGGTACTGTTCTATGTGCTTTCCCCATATGAACTCATTTATATAATTATATAATTTATAATTTATTTATTTATTTATTTATTATTTATTATTTATTTATTTATTGTAATTTATTATAATTAACTTATTTTACACATAAGGAAATTAAGGGACAAGGTCAAGTGAATGACAAAGTGGTATTTGAACCTGGACATTCGGGATTCAGAAATTCTTTTTTTTTTTTTTTTTGTCTTTTTCGTGACCGGCACTCAGCCAGTGAGTGCACCGGCCATTCCTATAGGATCCGAACCCGCGGCGGGAGCGTTGCTGCGCTCCCAGAGCCGCACTCTCCCGAGTGCGCCACGGGCTCGGCGCCAGAAATTCTTTTAATAGCTATCTCATTTGCAGGAATTCAAACCAATGGCAAAGTGAAATTATAAATTTTGCAAAATATGAGGAATTTCAAGAAGTCTTTCAAAGAACTCCTTGAATGAGATCCAAAATCAAAAATAAAGCAGTATCTGGAAGAGTCAAACTTGCTAACTGAGGAAGAAAAAAAATTGATGAAGATGTCAAAGAACCACAGAAGTGAATTATTTGCTGTCATATAGTTCTGTCAGAAAAATTCCACCCCACCAAAGTAACAGAACTTGATTCATTCTTTTTCATTCTTAAAATTGATGTATGATTGTAATAATAACTAAATTTTGCAGTCATAACTAAAATTTTGTTAACTTTGAAGTAAATGAATTCATTTGCAAACTTTTTGGTTTTATTTTTTAAGGTTAACCCCAATGAAACATTATTTTCAATACAGTATTTACTAGATTTTTTCTGCTTTCAGTGGATTAGTCTTAAGTGACCTTTTTTTTCCCAAGTACTAGTTATCCTCAGCTAATGATCTTCTATATTATTTTAGCTGATTGAACCAAAGAATATTAACCGATGAGTGTCAAACTGAAGACAAGTTTCTGATGATGTACCTTGGAGCTCTTGTTTTATATTTTAAATTGAGGACTTGGATGAAGCACTATTAGACATGTTATTTAATAAGTTGGTGTTGAAAAGCTGGGATGGACAGTTTATATGATGGATAATAGAAGAAACGTCCAAAAAGATTTCAAGGGCTAGAACATGAATTAAAACCATAAAGTGAATTTTATCTTTAAAAAAAAAAAAAAAAAAGAAGGCATTTAGGTTGAAAAATATCTATTTCATGAGTACAAGAGAGAAAAGAAATGGCCAGATCACAGATTCAAGAGCGTGTAATTTAGATATTTGATGACATTCTTATATTAAGCTAAGTGATCCTAGTTTACCATGTCCTAGCTAGACTTACCTGGGGTATTTTGTTCATTTCTGGAAACTGGTCCCTCATAATCTAAGAAACTAAGATGGATTAAGCCACTATATATATTTTTTTAAGTTATATCTCTTAGAATATTTATATTTTGCAGGCAAAATATTCGACTCTCAACAACTTTCATTGAAGACTTTCAGTTATTCCACATAACATGACATTGGTGGTAGGAAGTTCCAGAGCTGGTTTAACAACTTTGTAATGCCATTGGGGATCCAGGCTCCTTCCATCCTTCTCTCCATCAACCTGTTGGCTTTTGTTCCCAGCAGAGAGGAAGCCTCATGATCTCAAGATGCCTGCTGAAGTGCCAGGAGTCATGGTCTCACATGACCAAGTTCAAAGGCAAAATACATAGCACAGCTAGAGTGCTGAGGAAGTTTTATTCGTGATTCTCTTTTCACTGGAGAAGAAAATCTTATCCAGAAGAGACTCGATGCCTAACAGAATTCTAAAGTCTCACTGGCCAAAGTTGGATTATATGGACATTCCTAGCTGCAGTGGAGGCCAGGAAAGCCGTCTCAGCAATTTAAGCTTTTCTGTGGGAGTCAGGCTTTATCAAGAAGAAAGAAGGGAAGGACAGTGGCTGTGATGTGGGAAACCATAACAAGTGTTGACAAGGATGTGGAGAAACTGGAACTCTTGTGCGTTGCTGGTGGCAATGTAAAATGGTGCAGCTGCTGTGAAAAACAGCACGGCAGTTCTTTAAAAGATTAAACATAGAATTATCATATCATTCAGCAATTCCGCTTATAGCATTGAGTTCCCAAAAGCATTGAAGAAGCAACTTGAACATACATTCGTACACCAATTTTCATAGCATTACTTACCATAGGCAAAGGTGGAAACAACTCAAATTCTCATCTACGGATGAATGGATAAATAAAATGTAGTATATACATACAACGGAATGTTATTCAGCCTTTAAAAGGAATAAACTTCTGATACCTGCTATAATATGGATGAACCTTGAAAACATGCTACATGAAATATGTCAGACACAAAAGGACAAACACTGCATGATTCCACTTACATGAAGTACCTGGAATAGTCAAATTCATAGAGATAAAAGGTAGAGCAGTGGTTACTAGGGGCTGGGGGGAGGGACTGATGGAGAGTTAGTGTTTAGTGAACACAGAGTTTCTGTTTGGAAAAATGAAAAAAATCTGTGGATGGATGTTGGTGATGGTTGCACCACAACGTGAATGTACGTAATGCCACTGAACTATACACTTAAAAATAGTAAAAATGGTAAATTTTATATTATGCATATTTTAGCACAATAAAAAATTTCAATGAAATGCATGCATCTTAACGACACCATTCGATCAGTTTTGGCAGCTGCATACACCTGTGTTAACCAAACCCCTAACCACGTCTCACCAAATTAGACAGAGAAAATTATATATCATATCTTTCCCACTCAGTCCTTGCCCCAAGACCCCACAGACAGCCACTGTTCTCATTTATCCCCCCAGAAGAGATTAGTTTAGCCTGTTTTAGAAGTTCATTTACATGAAATCATACAGCATTAACTGTTAGGTAAGGCTTCTTTCACTCAGCATAACTGTTTTGTTTCATTCATATTGTGAACTGTATCTTAATTCATTACTTTTTGTTACTGAGTAGAATTGCATTGAATGGATATTTCTCAGTTTGGTTAGCCAGTCCCACAGCAATGGACACCTGGGGTATTTCCAGTTTGAGGATATTATGAATAAAGCTGCTATATACATTCTTGTACAAGACTTTAGGTGGACATGTTTTTGGTTCTCTTGGGCAAATACTTAGGAGTGGAATTGCTGGGTCACACAGTGGATTATGCTTAGTTTACTAAGAAACTGCCAGACCTTTTCCTAAAGTAATTAAGGCTAATATAATTTTTAAATTGTACTTTTTTCTTCAGTCATATAGGGTGGGTTCCTTAGTTGTCGTCACCACCTGCCAGCCAGTACCAGCTGTGTCCTGGTAAGTTTTAGCCCCCTTGCCAGGGAAAGAGGCCACAGGTCCCATGGGAAGTAAAGTTTGGGTGCAGCCCCTTTCACTAGGGAAGGAAGGCTTCTGGTCACAAAAGTCCCTTATCCACGGGGTCTCCTAGGGCCATTTGCACACAACTCTGCTCGCTGTACCTCATCTTCCTTTTTATTTGGTCTGAATCGCCTTTAGAGTACTTTTCAGTTCAGACACACGTTTTGAAGGATTTGAGGAAACCCTTTTGTTGTTAACGAGATAGCAGACAGTCAGCTCTGTGCACCATGATGCTCTACTTGACCCCACAAGCCAGGAACATTTTATTGTCCAACTTTAAATCTTAAAGAAAGTTAAAAATAGTCTGAAACTTCAGTCTGTATAGCTGACATTTTCCCATCCTAGAGTGCAGAGCAATAGATAGTTTCAGACAATCAAGATACGGTACGTCTGTTTCTCTCTCAATGAGGCTATTAACAAGCTATGAGAGGGCCCCCTTTTCAGGCTCATTCAGTGAGCTGAAGGGTCTTTGTGAATATAGACATTTAGAACACCTCTGGAGGACAGACCACAGTAAGATAAGATACTGGGGAGGATACTGCCAGAAAGTATTTTCCAAGATTATCAGCTACTTGCTTTGACGGATTTTGTTGTAGGCAAAAACTATCTTATGGAGGTGGATCTGTTGAGATTAGGCTCAGAAAAAGTTCAAAATATCAGGAGTCCAGGGGCCAGTAGCCCAGGGCTGCTATGACAGCTCCATGAAGGCATTCCAAGGCTCAGTCCGACAGACATAAGACAAAGAGTGTTCTTCGCCCCCAGAGCTCCAGAGGAGAGAACTCAGCTTCCTCTCTCTTGGTAAAGAATTTATATCCCAAGCCAGATGTTAAACACAGGTAGAGCTGACAAAGAACACGTGTCTTTTCCCCATAAGGAGATATCCTGGTGGTAACCATGGGCTGCCATTTTCATCCATTGACCTGAACTCGGTCATGTGACCACACCAAACAGCAAAGGAGCTTAAGAAATAGAACCTAAAAATTGGGGTTCTATTATTAAACTAGAAGGGAACATGGATACTGCGAGGTAATTAACAATCTCTGCTGCAGCAGTATGGGTCTAAAATGTATACATGTATTAAAACATCATATTGTACCCCATAAATATATACAATTACTACTTACTTGAAAATAAAATTTTTTAAAAAGTAATGTGGCTGGTCTTAATTGGGATATGCTGCAAGTGTAAAATATACACAGGAATTCAAAGACTGAGCATGAAAAAGAGAATGTAAAATATCTCAGTGCTTATATTGATTACATATCAAAATGATACTATTCTGGATATTACATTAGTTCATTTGCTGTTGCCTATAACAGAATACCTGAAACTGGATAATTTATTTAAAATAATGAAATTTACTTCTTATAGTTTTGGAGGCTGGGAAGTCCAAGGTCGAGAAGGTACATCTGGTGAGGGCCTTCTTGGTGAGGTCCTGTGGCAACACAAGGTATCACATTGCAAGGGCTGGGAAGATCGTGTCAACATGCTCACTTGCTCCTCTTATAAAGTGATAGTGCCGCTCTCATGATAACCATTCATTCATTAACCCATTAATCCATAAATGGATTAATCCATTCGTGAGTGCATAGCCATCATGATCCAATCACTCTTAAAGTCCCCACCTTTCCAATACAATATTGGGATTGAGCTTGGGGGAACATTCAAACCATAGCACATATATTGGATTAAATAAAACATGTTATTAAAACTAATTTCACCTGTTTCTTTTCACTTTTTTAAATGTGACTACTATAAAATTTAAAATGACACATGTGCCTTATATTATATTTTTATTACACAGGGTGCTCTAGAATAACTAGGTGCAAGATCTTCTGAAAGAGTCCAAACTTAGGAAAGCAGGGCAGACCTGGGAAATTTAGCAAGAGAAGAAAGAGAAAGAGATAAAGAATTCGGAAAGAATTTCAGAAAGGAAGAGAAGGAGGAAGGAGGGAGAAAGGAAAGAAGGTAGAAAGAAAAGGGGGAAGGAAGGAAGGAGGGAGGCTATTTAAACACAGCCAGACCAAATACATTCAAATACAAGCTTTCTACCGATGCCTGCCACCTACTAATGGATCTCGTTGATATTTGGAGTTAAATAATCAAGGCAGAAGGCAAGGATTATGTCATGAAAGAGTTCTAGACTGCAAGGTTGGTTTCTCTGAGGGCGAGTGAAGAAGAATTTGAGGAGATAAGAGAGGTGTTGAAAGACAACTGCACTGAGTGAACTGAAGGAAAACTGTGTTTCTGGCTTTTCTGGCCTGAACATAAAGAGCTGAACTCTGGGGACTGCAGGGAAAATCCAGGGCTGAAGCTCAGCGCACTGGAGTACCTTTTGGACGTGTCTCAGTAACTCTGTGTACCTGTTAGTTGTCTACTCCCCCATCCCCAACCTTAGCCAGGCCATGAAGACTCTGGCAGCAGGCAGAGCAGGGAGCCCTCTGCAGTAGTCCTGGCACCTTGTCGCAGACCCCAAACTGCCTTTATTAGAGGGCTAGGGCAACTGCAGTGGTCGCAGGACCCCTGGGGATTGTGACACAGGCCTGGTCCCATGCGAAAATGGGCCACAGACAAAAGAAGGCAAAAACTCTTCTTCTTCCCAAAGCTCCAGGGGAGAGAACCAGCTTACTCTCTCTTTTTACCGATATTTTTTTATCTCAAGCCAGATGTTAAGCACCGGGAGAGGTGAAAAAGAATATGGAAGAATTGCAAATTATCTGGTGAATTTGAGCTGGATAGAGAGCTACCCTAGATCTGCTTTGGGAACTGATTGATCTTGGTTAGTTAACCACATCGATCAAAAAAAAAAAAAAAAAAAAAAACAGAGAAAGAAATGCTCCGCCTTTATTTTCAGCACTGACATATAACTAGAGCAATCTGAAAGTCTCTTTGTTCCTTTATAATAACTCTTACTGTCATGAGAACGACTGGAGGATAGCAGATTGTTCAGTACTTCATGTCATTATAGAAAAGTGATGCTTCAAGGCCAAACATTTTAATTATAACAGTAATAACACAGTAACAACTTATTATGATTAACGTCACTTGAAAGTCCACTCTGCTTTTCTAACTTGAACTCTTTCATTTGTAATTCAATAACTTTTAAAAGTGCTATTAAAAACATCTTTTTCAAAGATTTGAATTTTGAGATAAAAGTTTTAAATTTAGACCCACTAGAATTCTGTATTCTACGATTTGATATATTTGTTCTGACCGTATTTAAATAGCCATTAGGAAGGCTGGCTGGTTAGTTCAGGTGGTTAAGAGCGTGGTGCTGACCACATCAAGGTCCAGGGTTTGATCCCTGTACAGGTCAGCCACCAGAACAAAACAAAACAAAACAAAACAAAACAGCCATTGTGTTTTCTCTTTCTCAGTACTAGATAAACAGGAGTTATAGGCTTTCTACCAATGTCAGCCTTCTACTAATGGATCTCGTTGCTATTTAGAGTTAAGTAGTCGAGGGACAAAACATAGCTGTGAGCGAGAGAGGAATGATTACACGCCAGTGAACTCACGGGGTTGGTGGTGGTCGGCTGGGGAGCCTCTGAGGTCCCCAATGCTAAGCAGGCACTGTGAGGGTGTGGAGCCTCCCACCTGGGAAATGGCCAGAGAAAAGTCATTTCAGAATCCCCCAAACCTGTTTAGACAGTTTCTTACTGCTCTCCCACTCAGAGTGTAAATGCGCTTGTGTCCTGCTCAAAGGGGTTCATTTTCTCTTAAAAGGAGGCTTATGAGCGAGGCCCAGAGGCAAGTGCCTCTGGGCAACGCTGTCTTGGCCATTTTGCTAGTGCAGGAGAATGAATGCTGCTATTATTTCATATGGTTTTTATTTTTTTTTTTTGGCTGAAGGTTCAGTCTTTTTCACTTTATGGTGGTTGTTCAGTAGTAAAGCTGAAGCTGTTTTGTTCCCTCGCTGAGACTAGCTAAGTGGTGAGACTAATTCCCTTTTCTGAGTTAAAGTTCCTGCAGCTGACAGAAGCCCATTGAGGAACGGCCAAGTCCGAGGGTTCTAGAATGGGAAGGGACCTCAGAGGTCTTGGGTCCAGCTCTGCTGTTTCACACATGAGGAATCTGGCCCTCGAGAAAAGTCTGCCACCCGGAGCTCAGCAGTGGCAGAGCCGGGCTGACACCCTTTTTTTCCAGCTGTCTCTGCAGGGACAGACATGTGTCATTTTTATTTTTAACTAAAACAACAAGCACATATGTTATGGATATAATAACCAAAGTATCTACTGTATTAACTAAATGAATATGTGCTTTTAAATATTAAACTACAGTTTGGTCCCAACCTGTGAGACAAAGATACACAAATCCCCCCATCTCGACCCCTCTTCCCTGGTTCCTCAGGTGCCACCACCCAGTGCCCACTGCTGGAGGGGACAGGGTCCGAGGGTCGGATGATAGCGCAAACCAGACCCGTTTCTCTTCTCTCCCAGCCCCATTGGGTTTTGTTTGCTTGATTGATTTTCTTATTGTTAAAATAATAGGTGATCATGTAGATAATCAAAAGATGACAAAACCATAATCTTACCATCTGAAGAGAGCCTACATTAACATTATGCTAACATCTCATTCTTTTATTATATAACCATAACAACAACAACATGGCAGTAGGAGCCACATTTATGGAGCACTTAACGTGCCACACATTATACTTTTATTTACAAAAAAATTGAAAGATTGCAAATATTATTTTATCTTTTTAAAAAATTAATTTATTGGGAACATCTTTCTATGTGACTAAATATTCTTCTACAAGACATTTTAAATAACCACCTCAAATTCCATTACATGCTAATGGTACAATTTATCTAATTACCTATTGTTGGACATTTACGTTTGTTTCTAATTTTTTTCAGAATACCAGTCCCATTGTTTTTACACAACTTTCAATTGTCTCTCTTACTGGGGATGGGCAGCAGCAGCAATAAAGTCCCCTCCATGCCACTGGACTCTGGATCTAATTTCTGCAGGACATGTTTACATCACTCACATATGGTTTTCTGTCTGGAGAAAGCAGTTCAGCTTTTTAGGGTACAGTCAGGCAGGAAGGGCTAAGTCATCCAGGGGAAATCATACCATATATGCTTTTTCTTAGTGCTGGGAGTAGGGTTGCCAGATAAAACACAGGACTCCCCGAGAAATTTGAATTGATACACAGCAGGGACAACTTACAACGAGAAATCATTCATTGTTTGTCTGAAATTCGGGTTCCACTGGGTGTCCTGCACTTGCGTTTGCTAACTCTGGCAGCCCACATGTGGGGGCGCCTGGCTGGGCTCCCGCTTTTGGAATTCCTCCTCCTGCTGGCAGCCCAGTTACTTGTCAGGCCTGCTTTGGGGGCTGGTTTGCAGTTATTTGAATTCGATGACTTTCTCCCCTTCTCCTTTGTACAGGAATCCACTTACCAGATGACCAGAGCAAGTGGCGACCACAGGCTGCTTTCTAGAAACTGTGAAATAAGCAGCCTCAGTCTCCTTCTCCAGGGCACGTCAGTCTTGGGGAGGGGATGGTTGGGATAAAGTCATTCTACTTTCTTCTTTAAAAAGTTTGGTTTACATACCTTTTACTGAATGAGTTTCTTAGAGTAGTTTTTAGTCAAAAGCCCCATTATTTAGTCATTTTGAACATCTTATTGTCTGATGATGTCCTTTGCAGACGTTGGGCAGGAGAGGTAAGACAGTCTGGCAGCAGCTGGGACTCATGCACTTCCTCAGAGGCAGGTGGGGCCTGTCCCTTGTCTTCCGCTGTCTTCCCAGCTCCAGGCCCAGCCCTGGGTCCCACTGAGGCAGCACACGTAGCAAACCGTGCACAGCCCAAGCGTGTGGCTGTTCTGCCACCCACTACATGTGTGTCCAAATGCAGTGTCTTAACTTCTCAGTGCCTCACTTTCCTCCTCTATGTGGGTAATGTTGTCACTACTGTAAAGATTACACGAGTCAGTAAAGGCAGAGCCCCTACCACAGCACTCAGTCCCTCTGCTAAATCAGTAGGTCATGCTTCTGTTCTGGGCACGTTCCCTCTTCTCTCTAAACCTCAGTGACCCCATCTGTGAAGTGGCTAGAACTAATCCAGTTGGCCTACAAGGTTTGTAAAGGAATGAGTTACTTACTATCAAGAGAGTACAGATTCTTTGAGAATGGAGCCATTCTTTGGGGGGAAAATATAAATTATCATCAGGGATGAATACTTAAAAAAGAAGTCTGAGAATTTTTCTGTAAGTCACAAAGAAGGCTATGGAGGGGGGAAAGCACCCTTTTGAGCGGGAATGCCATTCTGGAAAGCAGCAAAACAGGTGATCGGAAGTGTCAAGACTCCCCAAGCTCCTTGGAGCGAGTGTCCAGTGTGGCTGCTCCCTGGCAGTGGCCTTGGAACGTCTCCTGTTTTGCCTGCAAAGCTGGTGACCTGGCTCCCTCTTCCTTTCCCACTTCCATGCAACTGGTCACAGTTAAATCTGAGAACCCAACAACCACAGCAGTAGTATAAAAGACTGTGGTGTTGTTACGTTCCAACAGGTGTGGAGAGAGAAAAGGAGAGATGCTTCATGAAGGAAACTTTATCAGGATTAATGAAACATAGACAGTGGTGAAAATGGCAAAAACACTGGAGCATTAATTAGAAAAGGAGCTTTGCACTAACAGTTGGTACCAATGCTGGCTTTAAACACAGTAAGCATCACTGGTCAGGCCCTTAGAAGGGTGGCTGGTGTCCGTAGAGTAGAATCTGAGCGTGGATGGTGTTAAAAGCTCCAGGGGCTAAGAGTAATTAACTCGGTGCCTGCCACGTCCCACACTTGCGTTACACTTTAGAGAAGGCGAAGGGAAGCTCACAGGAAACACTCTAATTTACAGGTATTGCGCGCTTCCATTCACCCTCTGCCCGGCTGCACCTCGTGCTCATTCCTTGGTGAATGTTCACTCCTGTTAATGCCTTTTGTAGCTTTACCAAGTTCTGATTTACAGTATCCCCCAGATACAGGATCTAGATGATTCTCGGCATCAGAGGGCTGCCTCTAACCATGAGAGTCAGGAAGGGAGAGGTGTAAGCAGTCCCTCCTACATTCTGCTGAGAGAGCCAGATTGATTTCTTTCCGTGCACACCACATGAGGCATATGGTTGGAAGGACGGGTGGGCTTAGGAATGGGCCTGCAGCATATTGGGATGAGATCATGAGCGTGCTAGATGTCACAAAGGTTGAGGACCCTGGAGAAGAGGATCACAATGTTCAAATATTATTGTTAAACCATTGAAAGAAAGCTGACCTGCTGGTGAGAAGGCTGGAATTTAAAGCCTAGTTCTTCCATTTACTGAGCAATGGCCTTGGTGGATTATTTCAAGCCTTCAGAGTTGCAGTTATATCACCACCCACCCTAACTTCCTAAGGAACAAGTGAGCTTGCACGCATTTGGAAACCGTAAAGCCCTATCCAAAGGCAGCACATTATTAAATAGGCACGTGCTTATGTAAGTATATTTGTTTTAGTCCGTTTTGTGTTGCTATGACAGAAATACCTGAGACTGGGTAATTTGTAAAGGAAAGAGGTTTATTTGGCTTACGATTCTGGGACAGCTGCATCTGGCATGGGCCTCAGGCTGCTTCTACTCATGACAGAAAAACAGCAGGCAGCTAGTGGGTACAAGCAGATCACATGGCGAAAGGAAGCAAGAGAGAGAACTTGCCAGGGTCTTTTCAAGCAATGAGCTCTCGCGGGAACTAATAGAGCGAGAACTCACTCATTAATCCCCCCTCCCCCAGGGAGAGCGTTAATCCATTCATGAGGGATCCGCCCCCATGACTCACTCAGTTTCCAACAGGGCCACACTGGGGATTAAATTTCCACATGAGTTTTGGAGGGGACAACACATCCAAACTCCATCAATATTGTTCAGGTTTAGTTTTCCCTGGAGATTGTGTTTATAATAGTCTCCAATAGCAAGGCCACGTGTTCCACTTCATGGTATTCATGTGTCCTATGTATGAATTAGCAGAAAATGATTCTGTTATGGTTAGCACTGAAAGACAAGTGCTATAAGTGAATTTTGTAAAATGAACTTTAAGCCTGTCATCTTTATAAAACTCTCTTATCTACTTGGATAAGCAGAGAGAGGCTTACCCAGGTTTATAAAGGATTTCACAATAAAGTCTGAAGTCAGGTCTGAAGTCAGTGGTGGCATCTGAAAAGATCTTTGGTGTCTTTCTAAACTGCTCTAAGCAGTAGACTGTCCTGAGAAAATGTTCCACTAAAACATCACAGAACTGGCCTACCCTCTGTCCAGTCTGGAGTCCATTCTTTATACTATTATGACGCTATCATGGCATCCGGAGGTGGACAGTTTCTCTGATTCTGACTCACACTACTCAAATTCACAAGAGACAGGTGTAAAATAGAATATCAATTAATTAATATAAATTGATTAATTAAAACAGAATATTAATTAATTCATAAAAACGTTAATGGTGCAGATCCTCATGTTCACTGATGGGCACATTCATTCCCTGACAGCAGATCGATGAGGAAATCCTGCTGAAATACTAAGCCTTCCTGCACAGCACAAAGTCAGATGAAGGCAGGAAGGGAACCTCCCGGTGCCACTGAGCTCTGACAGCCTGGACCTCCAAGTCCAGCGCAGGCGATCCCACCACAGCCACCAGTGGGGGCCATTCCGTCCTTACCTGTGAGGTTGCTACATTAGTAGAATAGGTCACAGCCAGAATATTTTTTTTTAAATAGGAGATAAAAATATCAGAAAGCACTGTACCTAGCAAGAGTAAGATTTGTTTCATGAAACTTTTGTTTTAGCTTAGACAAGTACATAGATAGAATGTAAGTATTGGGTCCTTTGTGAAAAAAACAATGTTTCTACAATGATTGCTTTCCAAAAAATGTATGATTGCCATTTCTTTAAAAAACATCTTCTGTTTTTTAAAGAAATATATGCTGAGAGCCTACCCTGTACTAACAAGTCTTCTCATGGAGATTACAATGGAGGGGGGGACGATGGGAGAGAAAAAACAGGCAGTAAACAAATAACAATAGCCTTGGTTCCCTCTTTTTCTAGCTTCTAGTGATACACTCACTCTTCATCCAGGTACAGCTCTAGATAGACACGTCTAGCTCCCCCATGCTAGGATTTTACCTGGCCTTTGACAGGTCATCTTTTAGAACGGATCTTTGCCCGGATGGCCGCTGTCAGCTTCTAGCTGCCCAGTTTTCCTCTTCCTCTTTCAACTTACTGTTTATATCACCAGCCCACATCCCTGAAATGCCTTGAGGTTTTTTCATTCTCTAGTAAGGTATCTCAAGATAATTAGGCAAATATCATATAAATATTCAATTCAAGGGCTTGAACGAAGACTACAGAATGATGTAGCTGAAAGAAATCCTGGAAATGATCTTTTTTAACTCTCCTATTTTCAGATGAAGAAACCGAGACCCAAGAGAGCTGAAACTAGCTTAAGGTCAAAGTCATTCAATAACAGATCTGACACTAAAATCGGGGCTCCAGACCCCTTGACAGCATTCTGTCATTCTGAAAATGCTCCCTTTTCAGCCTGCTACAGGTGCAGCAGCATTCTGTGATGCCGTGGTTCTATAGCAACAGGCACGGGGAAAACGGATTGAAACGTTTTTACCATGAAAGATTGAGGGAGCTGTATTATTCACTGGGATACAAATTTTAAAGCATCATTGTATTCATAGTATTAATAAAGTCTCCAATTTAGTAACTGATTTCACTTATTCACTCACTCATTCAAAAAACTAATATTTACTGGGCCCTCCTATAAACCAGGAAGTGTGCTGTGTGCTGTTGATATATCAGTGATTATTAGGGAATAAGTCCCTTTCCTCACAAAGCTATCATGGTAGGAGTGGAGGTGGGTGGGTGTGGCAGACACAAAGGTGCCCCATGAGATCCCCCTTCAAGGAAGAACTTGCTGCCCAGCAGTGGGGAGTGGTTGGCAGCAGACTCAAGCATCAGCTCCTTTGGGGTCAGTCCCAGTTGCAGACTGCTGTTCCTTTCATGAAGCTTCCCAGGGCAGCCCAGATCCAATGGCTCAGCACAGTTGGAATATAAAGGCCTGGCCATTTCCACCCAGTAAGGAACAATTTTGATGGGCAATACTTGAGCTCCCTGCCAAATCAGCCAATGTTTTGTTGGGCCCGCATCAAAATTCAGCTTCTCCCTATGCCCAATATTCCTTCCCCCATATCCTCATTTCACAGGTGCTGATTTCAAATAAGCATACTGCATCCCAAACTCTGTCTCAGTATCTGTTTCCAGACAACACAACTTGCAACAGGATGTTTGTGTGTGACTATTTTATATAAGGCAGCAAAGGAAGACTTTTTCAATAAGATGAGATTTGAGCATCTCAGCAGAGATCTGAAGACCATCAGGAAGCAAGTGCTACAGAGATCTGAGGGAAGAGTGTCCCATCAAGAGGGAAGAGCTAGTGCAAAGGCCCTGAGGCAGGGGTGTAGTGCAAGTTTGAGGAACAGCAAAAGGGCCAGAAGAGTTGAGCAAAATGGAAGAGAAGGGAAGTAGGAAAAGAGATGGGAAAGGCATGTGGTGTGGGCAGGGGGATGACAATGTTCCATTACACAAGGGTTTGTAGACCATGGTAAGGTCCTGGCTTTCATTCTGAGATAGAAGGGCAGCTACAGAGGGTTTTGAGCAGAGGATTGGCATGATCCTACCTATGCTTTAAGAGCTTCACTCTGGACAAGGGTAGAGGCAGAAAGGCCAGGTGGGAGGCTACTGCAAGAATCAAGCACAGAGCAATGTTGGCTTGGATTAGGGTGGGAGCAGAGCAGGTGGTGAGAGAAGTCTGAGGCTGGCTATGTGTTGAAGGTAGAACCAAAAGGGGTTGGAAGTGGGGCATGAGAGAGAGAGCAAGGGTAAATTCAAGCATTTTGGTCTGAACAACTGGAAGGAAGGAGTTGCTGTTTGCTGGATCAGGGGTTAGGTTTGGGACATGTTATGTTTACAAATAGAATCCATTAAGTCTCTTCTTATTTGACAATGCTTTTCATGCAATACAACACATCAAATAAACCTTTTTTTTAAACATCTCTCTTTTTATTTTATTTATTTATTGTATGCCCAATATAGTCCTAGCCTAGGTATTTTTATTTTACTATAATTATTCTTAGCATCTCTCTTTTTACAAGGTTAAAGATTTTCCTTTGAGATTTTCCAGGGGCCCTCTGAGAAATCTCAAAGTCAGCTGAGATCAAGACTTCATTTAGGACTTGGCTTTGGAAAGGCAAAATATCAGAAGTTGTCAAAAATGTCAAAAGGTTTGAGTAGTTGATTTAAAAAGACCATAGGTCACTATGAAATAATACTTAGTTATCTATTTAACCAAAGCGAAAAGAAAAGATTTCAAAAGTAAATTTAAGAGGTAAACTGATTGTAAGAAAAACCTTAGCTCTTTTAAAAATGAAAAGATTTGATTCTCTTAAATATTTGAGGACGTGCATCAGTGGATGACTGGATAAGGAAAATGTGGTATATGTACACAAAGGAATACTGCTCAGCTATAAACAAGAATGAAATTCTGTCATTCACAGCAACATGGATGAACTTGGAGAAGATTATGTTAAGTGAAATAAGCCAAGCACAGAAAGAGAAATACTGCATGTCCACACTCATAAGTGGGAGCTGAGAAAGAAAAAGAAAGAAGGGAGGGAGGGAGGAAAGAAAGAAAAGAGAGAAAGAAACAGAGAAACAATAATACTTTGAATTTTCAGAAGGAGGGAATGGAATTGTGGTTATTAGAGGGGGTGCAGGGGGAGGGGGGTCAGGGAGAAATTGGTTAATGGATGCAAAGAATGAGTATGTTTTGTAATGACAAATATGCAAACTATCCTGATTTGATAATCACATGTTGTACACAAATACTTACAGTCAACTCTATATCCCACAAATATGCTTAATCAATTGTGTCTCAATAAAAAAAATATGACGACATGATAAAGACAACACAGGAAATTATTCTAAGACACAGAATCTTTGTCTTATAGATAGATTACTTAAAAGGTAGAGAAAACCATTTCATAATCTTTTATTAAGAGCAGACCAATAATCCAAGAAAATTTTGTTATTTTAACAGAGAGAAAAAATCAAACTCTAGTTTTGCATTTGAGTACTATTAATACTAAAGCTCATTTTAAAAACCTATGTAAATAAACTTATCCAGCCTTAGCCAGCTGTTGTGGATTGATTGAATTGCGTCCCTCAAAGTCCATATATTAGAAGCTTAATCCCCATTTTAACAGTTGAGGGTGGGAAATCCTATGATGGTAATTGAAAAGCGGGGCCTCAAAGAGGTGAGAGATTGTAGGACCATGCCGTAGTGAATGGATTAATAATGGTGGTTAGGGGCATGGATCTGGGGCTTTAAAAGAAGAGGACTTGAGAGGTTAGTGTCTCTCTACTCCACCATTTTCTGCCATGTGAGACCTCTGCATCGCTGTAAAGCTACAGCACAAGAAGACCCTCACCAGATGTGTTCACTGAACTTTGGACTTTCCAGCCTCAGAAACTGTAAGCAATAAATTTTGTTTCTTTATAGATCACCCAGTTCCACGTATTTTGTTATAAGCAGCAGAAATGGACTAATACAGAAAATTGATATCAGAAAAGTGGGGTGTTGCATATACCAAATACTTGAAAATGTGGAAGTGACTTTGGAACTGGGTGTTGAGGAGAGGCTGGAAGAATTTGGAGGAGCAGGCTAGAAAAAGCCTTCATGCTGGTGAGGGTTTATAAGACAAGAAAACTGGGGAAGGTTTGGAATGTTTTAGAGACTGCTTAAATGGTGCTGAGCAGAATGCTGATAGAAATATTGATGGAGTCTGCGTGTGTTGTCCCCTCCAAAACTCTTGTGGAATTTTGATCTCCAATGTGGCAGTGTTGGAAACTGATTGAGTCATGGGGGCGGATCCCTCATGAATGGATTAATGCTCTCCTTGGGGGAGGAGGGGTAGTGAGTGAGTTCTCGCTCTATCAGTTCTCATGAGAGCTGCTTGTTTAAAGGACCCTGGCACCTTCTCTCACTCTCTCTCTCTTGCTCTCTCTACTTCCACTGTCTTGCAATGTGAGACCCCTGGTTCACTGTTGCTGCCACCAGATGGAATTTGGACTTCCCAGCCTCAGAAACTGTAAGCAATAAATTTTGTTTTCTTTATAAATCACCCAGTTGAGGGTATTCTGTTATAGCAACACAAAATGGATTAATGCAGAAAATTGGTACCTGAGAAGTGAGGTGTTGCTTATAACAGATACCGGAATATGTGGAAATGGCTTTGGAACTGGGTGTTGAGAAAAGATTGGAGGAGTTTGGAGGACTCAGAAGAAGACAAAAAGATGAGGGAAAGTTTGGAATGTCTTAGAGACAGGTTATGTGGTGGCAAACAGAATGCTGATAGAAATAGGCACTGTAAAGACCATTCTAAGGAGGTCTCAGATAGACATCAGAAGGAGTTTATCAGAAATTTGAGCAAAGATCAGCCTTGCTGTGAACTGGAAAGAAACTTGGCTGCATTGTGTCCATACCCTAGGACTCTGTGGAAGTTGGAACTTAAGAGTTGTGAACCAGGGTATTTGGAGGAAGAAATTTCTAAGCATCGAAGTGTTAAGGAAGTTGCATGGCTACTTGTAGTAGCCTATGCTGAGTTATGGCAGCAAAGGCATGACTTAAGGCCAGAATTTAAAAAGGAAGCAGAATGTAAAACTTTAGAAAATGTGCAGCTTGGCCATGTGGTAGAGAAGCAGAGAGCATGCAATGGTGTAGCCCAGCGACCATTAGCTAAGAAGATTAGTACAAAGAAAAGGGATAATTGAGAGAGGGAAAAAAGGGCCCTGAAGGCATTGCAGAAGCCTCTGGGGCCAACCATTCCATTTCAGGCCCAAAGACCTAGAGAGGCAAAGTGGTCTTGAGGAACAGGCTCGAGGCACCCTCCACAGGCTCACTGCTCAGGACCACCTTGGGAATCAGCTTCCAGCACCAGCATCCCAGCTGCTTTGGCTGCTACAGCTGTGGGTAAATTGGCCCCAGAGGTGGTTGGACATGCAGCTTTGGAAAATACAAGCTGGAAGCCTTGGCGGCATCCCCGTGGTGTTAGGTCCGCTGAGTTGCAGAATGCCAGAACTGTGGAGGCTTGGGAGCTTCCACCCTGATTTCAGAGGATGTATGGAAAAGTCTGGGGGCCCAGGAAGAGATCTGTCACAGGGGCAAAGTCACCGCAGACAGCCTTTGCTAGAGCAATGCCGAGTGGAAACGTGGGGTCAGAGTTGCAGCAGAGAAACCCCAACAGTGCCATGCCTAGTAGAGCCATGAGAGCGGGACCACCATGGAGACCCCAGACCTGTGGAGCTAACAGGGGGCAATGCCAACCTGTGAGAGCTAAAGCATCACCTGAGACCAGGAAAGCCATAGGAGCAGAGCTGCCAGAGGACTTGAGGACCCAATCCCCACACCGGGGTGTAAAGGACATCGAACATGGAGTCAAGGTACCCAATTCACTGGCTTTGAGATTTAATGCCTGCCTTGCTGGATTTCAGACTTGTTTGGGACCTGTTTCTCCTTTCTTTTGGCCTATTCTTCCCTTTTGGAATGGGAATGTATACCCAATGTCTGTTCCACCATTGTATCTTGGCAGTAGATACATTTGGTTTTGTTTTTCAGGTTCACAGCAGGAAGGACTTTTGCTTTTGGTCTCAGATGGGATTTTGGACTTTGGACTTTTAAGTTGGTGCTGGAGCAAGTTAAGATTTTGGGGACCGTTGGGATAGAATGATTGTATTTTTTATGTGAGAGTGACATGAGTTTTGGGGGGCCAGGAGCAGAATGATGGAGTTTGGGTGTGTTGTCCCCTCCAAAACTCATGTGGAATTTTGATCTTCAATGTGGCAGTGTTGGAAAGTGAGTCATGGGGGCAGATCCCTCATGAATGGATTAGTGCTCTCCCTGGGGGAAGAGGGATAGATGAATGAGTTCTCGCTCTATTAGTTCCCGTGAGAGCTTGTTTAAAAGGCCTTGGCACCTTCTCTCTTTCTCTTGCTTCCTGTCGCCATGTGATCTGCTTGTACCCGCTGGCTGCTGCCACTTTCCGCCATGAGTAGAAGCAGCCTGAGGCCCATGCCAGATGCAACTGACCCAGAATCATAAGCCAAATAAACCTCTTTTCTTTATAAATTACCCAGTCTCAGGTAGTTCTGTTATAGCAACGCAAAAGGACTAAAACAGAATTGGACTGTAAAGACCATACTGAGATCTCAGATGTAAGTAAGAAGGGACTTACTGGAAATTGCGGCAAAGATCACCCTTGCTATGAACTTCCAAGGAACTTGGCTGCATTCTGTTTGTGCCCCAAATTATTATGGAATGTGGAACTTAAAGATGCTGATTCAGGGTATTTAGCAGAAGAAATTTCTAAGCAACAAAACATTCAGGAAGCTGCACGGCTACTTGCAGCAGCCTTTGCTGAATTATGACAGAAAAGGCATGATATAAATCCAGAGTGTATAATTAAAAGGGAAGCAGAGAATAAAGATTTAGAAAATTTGCAGCCTGGCCGAGTGGTAGAAAAGCAGAGAGCATTTTCAGGAGAAAATTCCAATGGTGCTAAGAAGATTAGTACAAAAGAAAGGGATTATCAAAAGAAGGAGAAAAGGCCCTGAAGGCGTTGCAGAAGCCTCTGGGGCCAGCCCTTCCATTTCAGGTCCAGAGGCCTAGGGAGACAGAATGGTCTTGGGGAACAGGCCTGAGGTGCCCTCCATAGACTTGCTGCCCGGGGCCACCTCAGGATGCTGCTCCCCGCATCAGCACCCCAGGAAGAGATCTGTCATATGAGCAGATCCACCATATAGAGCCTTCACTAGAGCAATGCTGAGTGGAAGTGTGGGGTCAGAGTTGCAGCAGAAAAACCCCAACAGTTCCATGTCTAGTGGAGCCATGGGAGCGGGACTGCCATGGAGACCCCAGACTTGTGGAGCTACCACCACGCAATGCTAGCCTGTGAGAGCTGAAGCACGGCCTCAGACCAGGAAAGCCATAGAAGCAGAGCTGCCTGAGGACTTGGGGACCCAACCCCCACACCAGAGTGCGGAGGATGTTGAACATGGAGTCAAGATACATGATTTGCCAGCTTTAAAATGTAATGCCTGTCCTGCTGGGTTTCAGACTTGTTTGGGGCCTGTTAGCCTTTCTTTTGGCCTATTCCTCCATTTTTGAATGGGAATATGTATGTTATGCTTGTCCCACCATTGTATCATGGAAATAGATACCTGTTTTGGTTTCACAGATGGGACTTTGCACTTTTGATTTTAAATAAGTTAAGACTTTGGGGATGGAATGAATGTATTTACCTGTGAGAAGGACATGAACTTTGGGGGCCAGGGGCAGAATGCTGTGGATTGATTGAATTCTGGCCCCCAAAGTTCATGTATTAGAAGCTTCATTCCCACTGTGACTGTTGAGGGTGGAAAATCCTATTATGGTAATTGAAAGGTGGGGCCTTGAACAGGTGATTAGATTATAGGACTGTGCCATAATAATGGTGATCAGGGGCATGGTTCTGGGGGCTTTCACAAGAGAGCACTCTGCTTCACCATTTTCTGCCACATGAGACCCCTTCATTGCTGCAAAGCCACTCACCAGATATGTTCCATGGACTTTGAACTTCCCAGACTCAGAAACTGTACCAATACGTTTTGTTTTCTTATAAATCACCCTGTTCCATGTATTTGGTATAAGCAACAGAAATGGACTAATACACCAACTTTGACCATGCAACGTAAAATTCCTTTTCCACAAACATTCTACATTTTCCTACGTGCATTCAGGTTTTGTCCTACTTGATCTCTCTTTCTCATTCCAAAATAACCAGGCATTTTATTCTAGGAAAAAATTACTTTCCCTTTTTCATAAACAAAAATGCATCCTCACATTCCTTGCATACTTTTCATACAAAGTTGTTTCCCTTCACTCATTATTTCTAGTAATTTAATTTATATGTGTAGGTTATAATTAATTTTTGTCATTAGTAAACTTTCTACTACAGAGAAAACTAGACAATGGTAAAAAATAGACAATTGTGAATTATCTATCACATTCCGGCATTCTGTAGCAGACTAGAAAAGTTTATAACATACCATTTGACAATTTTTATGTGCTTCCTCATAGTATAATTTTTCAATATGGCAAAAAGAACATGTTTATTAATAGACCCAAATATGTTTAGTCTCTGTAAAAATAAGGAGACAAAAATATACAAATTTAAACTTACATTTAATCATGAATACTTCAGAACATCCTTACTTAGAAATGGATCTAGATTTTTAATGAATATCTATTACTTAACTTAGCATAACTAAGATTTCAAGTCACCAAAAAGATTTTGGAAACCATTTTAAGGCAAACATATTATAAAACATAATTACTGTTGAAAAGTCCATTCTTAAAACTTTTATCCCACTTACGTCAGCTTAATATATCTGTTCTTAATTATGCTTGGCTTGTTTATGAAAATTTTATATGACATTAAACAAAGCTAGCCATCTTCTCAAGTTATTTTCCTGTTCACTAATTTTACAACACATGGATGTTAGGCAATTATCAAAAATCACAAAAGCAAATAACTTAAAAAATGTTAAATACTTTTTTTTCCCTGTGCTCAATATACAAGAAATAATGGATATCAAGCAATTCATTTTTATTGAATTTTTATTTGTACACTTGTTCTTTAGGTTGAATTTATCATTTTTATAAACATCTAGCAGGTATAAGCTTATTTGGCTAGTAAACCCAACTAGATCAAAGTGTGTACTTGTATTTTGCTTAATACTAATAACTCAGAAGGCATACCTGTTTTTGTTAAACCAACAAAATCAAACTAGTCTTATTTACCAAAGATTTACCCAAATTATGAGAGCTTGAAAAACATTTGCGTTAGTTCCTATACTTCTGGGAGTTTTAGAACTATTTTAATTCATATAAGCATTTATTTCTCTAGGCCAATTAGAATAGAATTCCTTTAAGCTATTTTATAAATTAATTTGGCAATATCATCCAAAGGTAAGAAAATATTACATACACATAACATACGTACATGCATAAACATACAGACAGATGTAAATAGAGATCTTATAAGTTTCATTCTAAAATTTTAGCCTTTTATGAGTCATACACTGGAAACCTAACAATAGTAATGTGTACAATACTCACTAGTTTATATAAGAGTTGGTTTTCATCTTTGCTCCACTTTATCCCAATCGTGTTTCTGGCAGATGGGGACATGTTGAAGTTACTTGCTGAATATGAGAGTTTAAACTTCCCATCAATATTTATAGGGAAGACTTTTAAGATTTTCTTTTGCCCTGGTGTGTAACCTTATGGAGTCTGTGGACTAAGGTTTAGGTCTTTGTGGACTAAGGGACTCAGGATACATAAAGCAGCTGTCTTGATGTCTCCAAAGCTCATCTGATTGGATAAAATATCCAGTCTGTTTCCAATTAGGCTTTTTAGCCTCAGGTGCCTTACTTTTGGGGGTCCTTGAGCTTGGGTGACTGCAGGGAGATGAGGGGATGGAGTAGGAAGGGGAAAATCTGGCAGGGGTGCACAGAGCAGTGATGGAGGCAGGGGCTTGAAGGGGGACACATTACAGAGCTGAAGGGAAGATTAAAGGTGGTGGAAGGAGGAAGAAGGAGAGAAGGTACTAGGGAGAGAGGTCTTAGAAGAGCTAGTTTTCCTCAGGGCCCCACCCAGGCATCTGGGGTACAGAGCCAGGGACCCCCCGCCCACAGCCAGGCACACCACCAGTGCCAAGGAGCATGCCAAAAACATCACCTCCATGTGGGTGGTACACCACAACCACCACAGTAACCACAGCTGCTGCAAAAGTGGCTAGACATCACAACCACCACGCAGATGGTCCAGCAACCACTGGAGTGCATTGACACAAGGAGAGTCACCAGTAGAGACCAAAGGAAAGAAGAGGTTGTCTCTCTCCACAAAGCCCATTCCAGAGTGACAGAAGAAGCATCTGCTCTGTGATAATATTGGAGGTCCTGGACACACCTTTCAGCATTAGACAGATCATCTAGGCAACAAATCAACAGAGTAACCATCACTCTTTCAGAAGGAGAGAAGAAATCTACGGTAATTAGAGGGTGGAGGGGGAAGGGTTACTGGAATGGGGGAGATTGGACAAGGGGCATAAAGAATAAGTACAAGTTGTAACAATATACACACTAGTAATATTGATTTGATCAACATATGTCAACATTGAATCCCCAAAATATGTATAATCAATTCTGATTCAATTTTTAAAAAATTTAAAAAATAAATAAATAAATAAATAAATAAATAAAAAGAAGAGCTAGTTTGGGGAGAGCTTAAGTTTTCCAAAAGGGCCCCTGAAGTTTTGAATTATAATCATACCAACAAGAAAGGAAGTGGACAGAGTTAGCATCATAGTGGTGGAGCATTATAGATCACGGGAACCCTGAACAGAGGTCCAAGAGTTTAACTGGTAATGTTACAGCATGTTATAGCCATGTTACAGCGAGCTCTCAGGAGAGGCAGGACACCAAGGCTTGCAGCAGGAAGCAGAGTTTATTGATGCTGCCAATGGCTCAGCGGACTCATGTCACAAAGGCTGAGCCCCAAATGCAGCATTGCTGTCTCTTTTATATTGTTACACTTCCAGTTTTTTACAGTGGGGTAAAGGGTGACCTTAAATGGTTCTAACTTCCATTTAGGCAGGAAAAGTTCTGGGTCTGTTAGCCGTTACAGCAGGGCAGGAAAGTCAAATGTTGTGTCAGCCTTGCAGCAGAGTGGGGCACAGCTGGGCATATATGATAGCAGGGTGGGGTGCAGTCAGGAGAGCAGTCAGGAGAACATGGGTGCCTCAGTAAGAAGGTTAAGTTTTGCCGGCTTGGTCAGAGGTCTATACAAAGACTCTGGATTGAGCAGGGAGTCCCAACCTTCCCGACCTTCCTGACGTTCCTGACTTTCCCAACCATCCCATCCTCATTGCCAAAACTGTTGGGAGGAATCTTCTTCTACCCACTTAGGTTCAAAAGGTCAGTGGCCTGAGAATTAACTAACAATAGAGAGATTAGCAGGAGAAAAAGACAAGGTTTATTTACATGTGCCTGTGGGAATACTCAGTAATGAGTAACTCCCTAAAGAGCCAGAGGTAAAGTTTTACACACAAGCTTAACAAAAACGGTGGAGAGAGAGTTTGGGCTTCAATGAGAAAGTATGGAAGGTTTTACTGGCCTTTTTGATGCTGAATTTGTACTGCCTAGTGCTAAGAATCAGTCTTCTCTCAGAAAATTCCCTCAGAGGGTGTCAATAGCAGCTGTATTTGCAAGAGACTCTTCCTCAGTTTAGGTAATATTTTTTCTGTGATTACCAATTGTTCAGGTATTTTTTGTTGGGTTGCTAATCCCTTCATTGGCTAGCTTTGTGAGTTGGGCAAGAGACTTCTAACCAGGAGCAAGAGTTGTAGGCCATAGAAAGTTTTGCTTTGAGAGAAAAGTACCCCATAGAATTAAGGGCCCGAATACATGATTTCCAGACAACTTGTCTAGCATAAAGTGTGTCAGGTGAATTACCTCGGAAGTTGTAAAACAATAGTCAGACAAACCCAGAATTCAATTGGATATCCTTTTGATACCAAATAAGAATTATGAGACCCTAAAAATAAGAAAGAATGTAGGAATCAAGCAAATTCAAAGTTCTTTAGAGAGTCAAAGAAATTATGTTTACATATCTTAAGAGCCAAAGAAAAGCAAAGTCCAATCAAGTGGTGTGCCAGGGTCTGACTCTTCCAAGAAGAGAATCAGAGGGTCTTAGTCTTGCATTACTTGACCCGTCCCTCTTCTGAAATTAAGTAGTAATTGACATAGCAACCACAAATAGAAATTGTTAGTCACCAAAGAATCCAGTTAGCATTCTGGCTGAAATCTTTGGTGGTTATGCAACCTCCAGCTATCATTACATGGGAAAACTGTAGCCAGAGTGGCAAGTGCCTTATAATCCCAAGAAGATCTGAGAGAACCAAACTCATGGTATTTGCATTTTGGGGTTAAGGAATTTGTACATGTGCATGCCTGCTAAGGGAACCATTTTGTCCCATATGCAAATGTCCAGGTTTCCTTCTCCTGCTCTTGCTGCTCTTTTCTCTAACTTCCTGCCTCAGAATTATTTGAGAACTTCACATTCAACATATTATAAATTTAATTTAACATATCAAATTTATAAGAATTATTTAGTGCTCAGGAAGGTTTTATTCATTGCCAATTATTTAATAAAATCAAATACATGTTACATTTATAAGTGCAGTATAAAAGCTCCTAAAACATTTGATTTTGTTTATGAATAGGACCAAATTTTAATCAAAGGTCTCTGTAAAGTGAGTGCCAAATTTGTTAGACTTATGAAAATAGAATTTGTAAGGGTGACTTATTTATTTTTGGCAGCTGGTTGTTATGTGGATCTGACCCCTTGACCCTGTTGTTACAACAGTAGGCTCTAACCAACTGAGCTAAACAGCTGGTCCTGTAAGGGGGACTAAAAAGCCTAAGGCAGCATTAGATTGTGAGAGTCATACCTTAATATATTGAACATTAATGATAAAATTAAATCATTTTTTCCTGCAAAGAAAACCACCTATGAGGATAACCCCTAACTCACATTTCACTTAGTTTGCTGTGAAAATTAAAAGCAATAACCACCGTGAAAGAATTCTAAAAACTCAAACATGCTCTCTCAATATAAGGGTTGATGGAGATAGTGATCGGCTCTCCAGCATCCACGTGACTCCCCCAGTTGATCATGGGTTTTCCATCCCCTTAAAAGTGATCAGTTAGGTGAAGGCCTGTTGTGTCTGGGTGTGAAGATCAGGATTTCAGTGGCCTTCTGGTGAGAGGATCCAACCTCTCACCATTGTGAGGGCAAAGCCCACACAATGAGGAGGAAAGAGCAGAGACAGAAGGGAGTTGAAGTGCCAGATCACAACCAGGGCTACCTACCTCAGGACTTGTTGTTACGAAAAATAATGCATTTCTTTGTTTATGTGCATCTGAACTGTGTTTTTCTATTATCTGCAGACAAAGTAATCTCACCACCCAAGAGATTATTAAAATCCGTAATACAGTGTTTCCCACCATTTAAACGAGTAAGTGGCAGAGCTGGATTTTATTCCATTTACTAGCCATGTTACTTTGGGCAACTTGTTTGACCTCTAAACTGTATTTCCCTGCAGGGTTGTTGCAAATACGAAGGAATATAGGTAAAGATTTAGTGCCAATTTTTTTTAACTGTAAGAAGAGGATATTATTAGCGTCTAGCAAATACCATTGTTATGGATGAAATGTAGATCTATTTAAAGATCTTAGAATAGTGCCTGGTTCATAGCTATTTGTATTATTGTTATTTCCAAAATACAGAATTGGACTACAAAGATCCTAAGACTGTGTGTCCCAAAGGTGGGCCTAAGGATGGATTTTTACAGCCCTGGACGTTCCCTCTCACAGTCCCACCATCTCCTATTCCAATGGCAGGTCTGCAGTAGGTAATTTAGAGAATTATGGATCTTTGGAATATTGGTAGTCTTGGAAATAATCCCCTGAGAGATTCTGGATATTGAAAACAGAGGAGATGGAGTTTTAAAGTAGTATTTGTCACCCTGTATTAGTCCATTTCTGTTGCTTATAACAAAGTACCTTAAACTGGGTGATTTATAAAGAAAAATGACATTTATTGCTTATAATTTCTGAGGCTGGGAAGTCCAAAGTCCGTCTGGTGGTGGCAACAGTGACCCAGAGGTCTCACATTGCATGATGGTGGAAGCAGAGAGAGACAGACAGACAGACTCTCTTCTGTTAAAGCCCTCAGAACCACACCCCTGACCACCATTTTTGATCATTCACTACTGCATGGTCCTACAATCCAATCACCTCTTCAAGGCTCCACCTTTCGATTACTGTAAGAGGAGTTCCCACCCTCTTAACAGTCACAGTGGGGGCCAAGTTTCTAATACATAAAACTTGGGAGACAATTTAAGCTTCATTGAGTTTTGGGGGCACACAATTCAGTCCACTACAACCCATTCCTCCTGGCAATACTTATTTGACACGAGGGATACAGAAATGAACTTGAACCTCATAAATTCACACTCCAGTGGAAGCAGAGCCACCTGTCCATGAAAAAAGTTCATTAATTCACTCCAGGTGCTATGATGGAACTCTGCAGAGGGCATGGAGGGCACAAAGGAGAGAGAGGTTTCTTTTCCTGGGGGAGTCAGGAAATGACTCATAGGCGAGGCAATGCTTGGGCTGCCCGCTGGAATGCTGAATAGAAGCTTGAGAGACTGATTCTATGGGGATGGGGGCAGCGAGGAAGAGCTTCCACTAGAGGATGCAGGGATCTAAGGCAGTGATTTCAACTGTGGCTGCACATGAGAAGCACCTGTGGAACTTCTAAAACATACTCGTGCTTGGGCTATACACCCCAGAGCAGTGAAATAAGAATCTCTAAGGGTGGGCTCAGTTGTTATATGTTTAAAAAATTTCTCACATGATTCTAATTTGCAGCCAAGAATGAGAACCCTGAATCTAAGACTAGGATTAGAAAAAAAGAGGGGTATGGTGAGGTTAGAGAGCTTAAACAGAGAGACTGGTTTGGGCTGGGAAGACTGGCAGGAATTATATGACAGACAATGATAAAACATGATACACAGGTGGCTTTCTTCCTGATTAAAAAAATTAAATACCACTGGCCTCAAAGGGGCTGCTTTCATGGAGATGGTAGGATCAGCAACTATGGTAAGCATTTAATCTTCATTTATCGAATAAAACAGTAATTCAGAAGCCCAGTCTCTCAAAGGTAGACTTTTCTTTAGGGGTCTGTTTAGAATCCTTATTAGTTTCTCTGTTCTTCCAATCTCCTGATCAAAAGTCTGGCTAGCTTTACAGGAATAGTGATCACAGAACAGTATTCAGAATTTTGCTTGCTCTAGATAGACATTTTCTCATCATCCCCTAACCTTGGATGAGGCTAGCTACTCCCTGGTTAATTTCAGCAGTTTGGATTTCAAACAAAGTATCTAAGCAACTAATATTCTCATTTTGTTAACATTCCCCAAATCTTCTGTAATTTGAGGAAGCAGTTGGGCTCTTGAAAGCTCTTGGCAGAACTGTTGTCTGATGAATATTTTAGTACCTCCAGTAGCCCTTCAAAATTGGCAATTCTCCCTCTAAAGATTCATTCCATCACATGTGATAATTTTAAATTAAAATGCTGCCAGATTTTGTGTTTGTAAAAGGAGCTTTGATAGTACAGTACCAACAAATGGATTTTGTCATCCACAAATGGGTAAATGCAGCTGCTTTCTTTACTCATGGGAAGGACAGGAAACTAAAATGACAGAGTAGCCTATTGGCCTATGATTTAAATTCTTACACAGACTCTACTGAAGTCTAAATAAATTAATGATGTTTTATCAAGTTAAATAAATAACATTGTACTCCATGCTATAAAAATCTAAGATTTTAGAGTAAAGTTGTCTTAATAACTTCCTAAAATAGTCAAAAAAGTGCCCGAAGCTATTTAACTAATTTATTTAAAATCCCTTATTGGGTAAAGAGAAAAACCCATAAATCTCTGTAATTCACAAAATCTTAAGGCATTCTTCTTTTTTACTAACTACTCAATTTGTACAAAAAGAAGAGTATCTTTAAAATATAATCTGTAAACTCTCTCCCAATTTAACTACCAGACAGAAGATAAATTTGTGTAATTAAAAATTGCCTCTGGAATGGAGTAAGTTCAAAAGAAGGGTGAAACATTCTTTTCAGTTCTATGTTTATCACACACTGAACTATTTTTTCATTTTAGCTTAGTAAGAAATCAGCTTGTTCAGTAAGATATAGGCAACCAATACCTATTAGTTTTTATACTTCCTAATGTGTTTGTTCAATACTTATCTGTATAAGATGTGAGAACTCATTCATCTCTTCATTTGCCATTCATTTATCTACTGAGGGTCTACTGGCTTTCCAGGACCATAGAACACATGGATAAGTGACAGTTTCCTGGGGAAGACAGATATGTAGGTAAGGTGTCATTTCTATTGCTGCTTTCAAGATTTTTTGTTCATTGTTATCTCTCAGTTCAACTGTGATGTGTCTTGGTGTAGACATCTTCGGATTTACCCTGCTTAGTTAGGCTCGCTAAGCTTCTTGAATCTGTAGGTTTAAGTCTTTTGCCAAATTTGGGGAGTTTCAGTCATTATTTCTTCAAGTACTTTTTCAGTTTTACCCTGTTTCTCCTCCTCTTCCAGGACTTTATTGACACAAGAACGTTATACCTTTTGTTAGAGTCTAACAGGCCTCTGAGGCTTTATTTCTTTATTTCAGTCTATTTTCTCTCTGTTATTCAGACTGAGTACTTTCAATAGTTCTTTCTTTGAGTTTACTGATTCTTCACTCTTTCCCTCCCATAATGCTGTCGAGCCCATCCATCCTAATAAGTTATTTTGTTTTTCAGTTCTGGAATTTCCATTTGGTTTTTCTTTTTTTCTTCCATTTCTTTGATGAGACTTGCTTTCCACTCCAGCCCCCATACTTCAAGTATGTTCATTATTGCTCATTGGAGAAATTTTATGATGGCTGTTTAAAATACTTGCTGGATAATTCTAACATCTTCGTTTTCTTGGCGTTGGCATCTATTGTCTGTCTTTTTCTCATTCCAGTTGAGATTATTCTAGATTTTGTTATGGCGAGTGATTTTTCAGCTGATACCTGTACATGTTGAATATGATGTTATGGGACTCTGGATCTTATTTAAATCTTCTCTTTTACCTGGCCTCCCCTGATACTCCTTCAGTAGGGGGAAGACGGATACTCTCATTATTGTCAGCTGGGCCAGAAGTCTAGGTTGCCATCTGGGCCTCCATTGATACTTGAGGAGTGGATGGGCTCATTACTGTTAGACAGTAGTGGGAGTTCTGGATCAGCAGGTGGTGTCCATTGACATCGCCCTGCTGGGTAGGAGTGCTTCATTCGTACTCCCCATGTGGCCTCCACTGTCACTGCGGTGGCAGGGGTAGGGGTAGGGGCGGGGAAGGGATGGCACTGTTGCTGCTGGGCAGTGGTAAGAGTCTTGACTCTCTACTAGGCATTCTTTGACACCAACTTGGTGGGAGAGTTGGGGTGCCTTGTTGCAGCCTAGCAAGGGGTTAGTCTAAGCTCCCCACTTGGCCTTTGTTGGTGGGGGTGGGACCACAGTTTTTTCTATCGTGTTTGACTGGACTAGCGTGGCTGTTGTCTAAAAGTGTTCTGTCTTGCTATGGCTGCCCCTTGCCTGCTTCTCTGACTAAACAGAGCAGGCTTTTGTTGTTGCTTTTATCTGTGCCAACTGGCATTTCTGGGTTGCTGGCTTCTTAGCTAGATGAGGCAGAAGGCAAACCTAGGGCACTCAACATCCATTGCTCCTTGAGTCTCAAGGCTCCCAACGGGTCTGCTTTTTTCGGAGTTTGCTTCTATGTGTTTTATATATTATGTCCAGGGTTGGGGGCTGTACTTAATGGCAGGAACAGAGAAAAGAACATCTACTCCATTTTTACTGGAGTGAATATCCCCCAATCATATTTTTAGCATGTATTATAAGTGTTCCCTAAATATATTGGTAGTAACACGATTTTCATTTTACAGATCTAGTAATACTAGTAGGTGTCCTGAGAGAACCTTATAAATCGACACTTATTGCCTTGTATAACTGGTGAAATAAGTTAGGCTGGACCAGCACAGATCTGAAAATAATTCCACCCTGCTTTCACTGGCCCCTGGCTGACCTCGCCCCTTCGCTCTTGTTCCTTTCTGGTCTCCTCTGCATCCTTCCTTCTCTGCCTCATCTCTCTTCCTTCACATCTTCTTTTCCAGTTTTCATTGTGGTTGTTTAAAACACCATGTCCATGGCAAGTATACCCTCAGGTACTTTTTAGAGGGCTTAAATGACAAACAATATTTATAAGCAAACTGGAAATTTGTTGTTGCAAATGGATTCTTATTTTATAGCTCAAAGGAAAGTTGTAAGAACTTCTAGAGATGAGAATTTTCTTGTAGGAGCAGTGAAAGTTGGTTGTGTTTTTGAAAGCACCAAAGGTCTGAAAGTCTAAAATTGTATTTTACGTGTGCCCCAACACAATGACTTTGAATTCACCACCTATTCTTGCTGAGTGTCACTTTTCCCTTCAGTAAGTAGACATGTTCTTATTAACTATGCTAATGGAGGCCTGGGAATCTAGATACAAAGTAGAACATGGTTGATATTCAACAATGATGTTTCTGCCTGAAGCATTATCAAGATAGGGTTTGTACTCTGCCCTTCTTGAAGGATTAGCAGGTGGCTGATAGGATGAATGCTACTAGATCAGAGAGAAAAAGCTATAATGAGTCAACCTGAAAAAACTGTGCATGTCCTGAAATGCATAATCTGTTTTTCCTTTTAACCTAGTTGTTCTGGGAACAACTGCCCATGTCACAGGACACATGAAGCCAGTGAAGTGTGCATTGCATTCTGATCTATTTTAGTTCTCAGTTAAATTACAGAAGACATGCCCATCAGAGCACATTTTCTGAAACAAAATGAGGTACTGAAACACAATGCAAATGTAAGGGGAGGGCCGGCCCCGTGGCTCACTCAGGAGAGTGTGGTGCTGATAGCACTGAGGCCGTGGGTTCGGATCCCATATGGGGATGGCCGGTGCACTCACTGGCTGAGCGTGGTGCAGACAACACCGAGCCAGAGGTTATGATCCCCTTACCGGTCAAAAAAAAAAAAAACAAAAAACAAATGTAAGGGGAGTCTTGAAATTCTTCAGTTGCTTAGCAGATCTAGTTAATCATTAAACTTCCAATGTTATCGTGGAACAAGTTGATAGGCTGACAAATGCAAAACACCAGGCAGTTAAGGATGAAAGGAGTCTTTCTGTTAGGTCAAATACAAGGAAATACATTAAGACTGGTAATCTTGCATCATTTAATTCTGATCTGTAAATCTACCTCTCACCATAATTTTATCTATAATTGATAAGAAAATGTAAAAAGTTGATAATGCCCAGTGTTGGCAAGAGTGAGAGAAAATAGAAACTCTAATACATGGTAGGCTGGAGGATAAATTGGTAGACCTCTCGGAAGGGTAATTTTACATAGTTTACCAAAATTTAAAAAGAATTTATCATTTGAGCCAGTAATTCTACTACCGGGAATTTACCTTATAGGTTATATTTGCAAAAATGCCTAATTCTATGCATAGAGTAATGTTTATTACAGCATTAATTGACAAAATTCTGGAAATAACTCAAACATCCATTAGTAGCAGACTGATTAAATAAATTGTGGTGTATAATGAAATAACATGCACCTGATAAAAAGAATGAGGTAAATATGTATGTTTCATGTGAAAGATCTCCAAGGTATGTTTTTAAGTGAAAAGAAAGCAAAATATAGTCAGTATTTAATATGATGTCATTTGTATAAACATTTTAAAGACTATACACATATATGCTGATATTTACATAAAAATTTCTTGATAGATAAAAAATTATTGACACTAATCATATTTAAGGTCTAGAAGTTGCTGCATAGGGAGACTTCATTTTGTATCTTTCTGTTGTGTTAGAATTTTTTTTACCCTCTTCATTCTTATTTCTCTTTAAATTGCCTTTCCCATGGGAATAAGAGGTAACTGTCCAATACATTCATTCAAAGAGTTTATAAAATTTGAAGTTTTATAGTCTCTCATAATTTGAAAGTTAAGACCCTCTTATCTCATAAATAAGAAAATTGAGGGTCAGAGCATGTAGGTGGCTTGGGCAAAGTGATTCAGCAAGCTGGAAACAAAGCCACAGTAAGTCAACTTCTTTGGCCCCTGGTCAAGAGACTGACTATTGAATTTTAATAGCTTGATTTTGTGAAGTCTGGGAAATTGTTCCAAATGTATCTGAAATTTCAATTAATTTAGATCTCATGTTAACCATTTCCTGAAAAATATTATACATCACATGTATTAAACTATGGCCTCATGGTTATTAAATGTTTTTCATCTAACAATTTTGAAGTGATCTAAATACACTGAAAGAAACAGCCCCTCCAAACTGGTGTCATCTGCTGGTGGCCAGATACCCCTCTGATGCACTGATGATTGAACATACCTGCCAAGTTCAGCACAGCCTGTTGGTTCACTATTGCACCCACAGAACTCACATGCAAGCTGTCAGGCAGCTCAGGGTGTGCACCAAGGTAACTAGAAACCCATCTGGACCTCTCAATAAACCAGTGTGTGTGAAATCTTTTTTAAGCTCAAATCATCTCATTTTTACACTCTTTTTTATTGAGGTGTAACTTACATTCACTAATGTGCTCAAGCCATTAAGTGTTCAGCTTGATGAATTTACACACACACACACACACACACACACACACACTCACCCTGTAGCCACCTCCCAGATCAAGAACCCAACAGGCTTCCCTGGGCCACCTCCTATTAGTATCCCACAAAGATAACCACTACTCAGGCCTCTAACACCAAAGCTTTTAAACCTTCTCTATTAAAAGAAAACAAAGAGCAAGCAGCTGATGATATGGGGTGGTGAGCTGGATAAGGAAAAAGACCAAGAGTGTTTTAATCTATTTCATTAAAAAATAGTAATAATAAAATAAAGAAAGAAAAAAACTTCTCTTACTATCTTTTATCTTCCTTGCTCACTGTGTTCTTTTCAAAATTATTGTGTGAAAGATCTTTAGATTTAGTAAAACGTTTTTAAAAAAGAATTTTTCCAGAGTTCTCTTTTTATAGTTTATTTGTACTTGAACTTTTGGCATGCTCTAGAGATCAGAGAAAACTTAACAATGCGGAAAGAGGAAAAAGAATTACAGAAGGACATTGGTTTTTTGTTTGTTTTCTTTTTAGTCATAAGTTTTATTTTTCATACCTGCTATATTTTACACTGTTTTTACTCAGGATCACTATCAAGCTCTACATATTCACCAAAATGTGTGTACAACATCTTACAATATACAAATTGAAATATTGTTGTTTCTTATTTAATGCTTAAGAATAAATGCAGGAAGATTGTAGAGTTTGAGCACAGAGACTTCAGGGAGAAAGAAGATCCTGAAATGAATTTTGTTTAAAGTTTGGAGGTAATTAGTCTAGAGTTTCAAAGCACCAACTTAAAGGATGCTGAAATTTGACCCTCTTTCTAAGGGAGTGTCTGGGATGGAATACCCGTGTACTGCAGATGGGGGAGCTCCTAATCGGGTACAGCCAAGCCCAGAGTTTCAGCACCTGGCCCTCCACTGACCTCCTACAGCCACCAGCCCAGAGCAGATGCCCTCTGCTGCCATCTGCCAGGGTTGAGAGAACTCCACTCCAACACTCTTTCTGCAGTGAAACAACTTTCACACACACGCACACACACACAAAGCTAAGAAACAACTTTCACACACACACACAAAGCTAAGAAACAACTTTCAGGAGGCTGGAAATGGCAGTGGCAAAGACAGCCTGCCCCCTACAGACAGCGCGACCCTGTCCCCAGACACTGAAGTTCAGAGAGCTAGGACTTGAGGAGAAAAACTTACAAAACAATTGGATACAAACTTCATGCAGCATTGTAGTAAACAGTAAAGATCAAATTCATGATAGAGCTAGTATAAAACTATGAAAGCAATTTTCACTCTAAGTCCAAATGTGGAAGAAAAATGACAATTGGTATTTATGTAAAATCTTGATTCCCCAACGCACCACACACTTGCCCTTTAATCTGCCCTTCACAAACGTTTTCTGAGATTATTTAACAATACAAACATGTCAGGAGTAGCAGAAGAAAATTGGAATGCTCATAATTAGAGGTAAAAGCTCAAGCTGACACCAAATGATATTTTGCTCTGGAAATGAGAAAGAGGAGGTGCAAGGCTGACACTGGGATGCTGCACCTTTTGACACTGAGCCCCCGTTGTGCGGTGGGCTGCCCTGGACCCTGGCATCTGCTCTCATGGGCTGTGAAGTCTCCCCGGAGTGTGGTTCGATCATTGCATTGCTCCTGTTAGTCACCGCGCTTCGTGTGAAGATTTGTGATTCCATCCAGTTTCCTGCGAGTTGGGATTTCTGTGCGTGGGACACAACAAAGACTCACTCATCTGTCATGACTGGGGCAGACATTTAAATGAATACCAGAATCACCAATACATTCCCCTGGAATTTACCTTTTTCTGGAAAAAGAAAAGAAAAATCTCTGTCTACCTCTACATATCCAAAAGATGATATAAAATGAAAGTGCTCCTCCCCACCAAAAGAAAAGCAACGCTACTAAATAGTGTTAATGAAGAAGCAAATTACCACAGTCCTCAACCGTGTTATTACATCTGAGAGACTCACAAGGGCAGCAGAGATAACGGACACAGAGGCACACAAGGCGGGCTTCAATTGCATCTTCTTCTCTGCAATATGGGCAAGAAGGTGAGCAAAGACAGCTTTCTGGACCCTGGGGTCAGTATTGTAATTTAGGGGGAAATATCTACATCATCAGTGTCCCATTAAAATAAACAGGAGGGCAAAGGAAGGAAAATTTTACACTAAAGTGGAACGGTATAATGTTGAAGGAAATATTTCTACTTCCTTGTAGCACTGAGCTGTGCTTAAGCTAGGATATTATTGGTAAGGGCTCAATAAATGTTAGTTTTAATTATTATATTTATCATTCTTATTCTTGCCAATAAGGCCTTTTAAATGAGCCAGGCTGTTGTTATAGGACAGTCTGATTTTCCAGGAGACAGCTGTCTAAGGAGGAAAATACAAAAGATGAGTTTAATACAATAAAATGCATCAGTAAGATAGTTTTCTAACCTTCCCTGAAGATCTGTTTTGAAGCGTAATAAAATGTCTTCGTATTGAGTAAAAATACTTTTCGATTACTATAATAAACAGAGTTAGGATCTGAAAAATAACCAACAGACCAGGAAAGGAGAGAATTATCAATTGTATTAGTCTGTTTCTTTTGCTTATAACAAAATACCTGGAATGGGGTAATTTGTAAGAAAATAAAATTTATTGCTTACAGTTTCAGAGGCTGGGAAGTTCAAAGTCCAGGGAACACATCTGGTGAGGGTCTTCTTTGGTGGTGGCTTTACAGCAATGCAGGTTCTTACATGGCAGAAAATGGCAGAGCAGAAAGAGAGAGAACTTCTCACATGCTGTCCTTTTAAAGCTCTCAGAGCTACACCCCTGCCCACCATCATTAATCCATTCACTACTGCAAGGTCCTACAATCTAATCACCTCTTCAAGGCCCCACCTTTCAATTACCATAATAGGATTTCCCACCCTCAACAGTTACAGGGGGGATTAAGCTGTAATGACTTTGGAGAACCATTCAATCTACTGCATCACTTCTTGGTAAAATTTTGATTTCATAAGTGATCCAGTAATTAGTTTTCCTAAGAAAAATATAAGTTTATATCTTGTTAACAAGTAACAGTCATTACATGTCAGCCTGGATAACCAGAGCTTCCAGCAGAAGGACACAGGAGCCACTAAAGAAATAGGTTTTCCTTATCCTAATAAATTTATTCACCCAATTTACAATAACATATTTTGTCTCTATCTAGGGATATTTGAAGAGGATAAGACGAAAAACTTGTGAAGCTAGATTGCAGGATCTTTCTTATAATTAAATGAAGTGAACAAAAAAGGAAGACACACAGGGAACTATGTTTGAAGCCCCTCGTTCCCCCACCACAGATGATCAAAACCCACGTGCTTCCTTTATCTTTTCTTTCCTCCAGCTGGAGAGGAGCAGGCGTGGATGCCAGGGAGAGGCATTGGCAGGTGAAACAGAGGTGAAGAGAAAGAAATAAATGCCTGCATTTTTCCTTGGTCAGAAACAATGGTTTCATGGCTCTTCCCTGAATTGGAGAGCAGCTAGAATCTAAACGTAAATATACTCCACTGATATGGTGTAATGAGTTTTGGAACAGCATATTAAATTCAAGTACAGCAAAAAGAGCAATGACAAGTCTATCAGTCATGAGAGCCCACGGCCCTAGCTGAAGCCCCTCCTCTTTTCTCACTTCCACTCATCCCTGTAGAAACCAATAGCTGCCCCCACTGTCTATTCTTCCCTTCTTGCTTAGTAAAAAAGCATGATGACATTTGGGTCAATGATGGACTGCATGTACAATGGTGGTCACAATAGACTACCCCATATGGCCTAGGTGCATAGCAGCTATACCATCTAGGTTTGTGCAAGTGTACTTACGCTGTGATGTTCACACAATGACAAAATTGCCTTATGACACGTTTCTCAGAACATATCCCGATTGTTACTGTGTGGCTGTGTTTCTAAGCCACCTTTGTAGTTAGGTGTGACCACACAGGTTTTAAGTTCTAGGCAAAGCTGTAGTGATGTATACAACTCGTAGAGTGGACATTCCCATATCCTCTTCTTATCTCTTTGTCCCTGGCTATAAAGCAGATGTTCTGGCTGGAGCTAGAGTGACCGTCTTGGACCATGTGGTGAATTTGAGCTTGAGAGCCTAACACTGCAGTGTGTCATATCAACTGTGATGGCCTACTTAGACTTCTAAGTGAGAGATAAATTAAATTCTTTCGGATTTAAGCCACCGTTACTTTGAGTTTTCTCTCTTACATTTGAGTATAATTCTAACTAATAAATGTTCCCTTTAGTTTATCCTTAGGCAATGGGAGAAAAGAGAGGACACAAAAGACTTGGCCTCAAACTGAATTTGTAAGAGGAAGACAAACAAATCTCAGAGCAATGTGAAAAAGATAAATAAAAATTCATTCACAGTAAATATGTGAAAATAGAAAATCTGAATAGAGCCTCATATGTTAAACATTAGGATGGAGAGGAGGATTGCATGCAAATGCTATGACAGCAAAAAAGAGGAAAAAAAGATTAAAAATATACCTGGAAAGAAACATACCTTAAGAATCTGAAGAAAAATTTCTACAACAAATGTTTTGTATTCTAGGAAAAAATTTTAAAGTATATGAATTCAATGAAACAACACATCAAAGGTGAGTTCAGGCAATAGAAGGCTGACATTGCAATATGTGATGATTAATTTTATGTGTAAACTTAATTGGGTGATGAGGTGCCCAGACATTTGGTCAAACATTATTATTATTATGGATATGTGTGTGATGGTGTTTCTGGATGAGATTAACATCTGAATCGATAGACTGAGTAAAACAGATTGCCCTCCCTAATGTGGGTGAGCCTCAACCAATCAGTTGAGGACCTGAATAAAGCAAAAAGGCTGAGTAAGAGGGAACTCCTCCATCTGACTGCTTCAAGCCAGGACATTGGTCTTTTTCTGACCTCTGGACTCAAACTAAAACATCTACTCTTCTTGGGTCTTGAGCCTGCTGGATTTGGGGCTGGAAATTACTCCACTGGCTCTCCTAGTTCCCAGGTCTTCAGATTTGGACTAAAGTCACACATTGCCACTCCTGAGTCTCCAGCTTTCTAACTGAAAATCTGGGGATTTCTCAGCCTCTGTAGTCACATGAACTAATTCTTTAAAATGGAAACTAATTCTTTCTCTCTCTCCCCCAGGTCCTGCATCTGTAGATTCAACCAACCACAAATCAAAAATATTTGGAAAAAAAATTGCACCTGTACTGAATGTGTACAGACTCTTTTGTCTTTCTTTGGTCATTATTTTCCAAACAATACAGTATAACAACTATTTACATGGCATTTAGATTGTAGGAGGTATTATAAGTAATTTAGAGATGATATAAAGTATATGAGAGGATGTGCATAGGTTTAATGCAAATACTACACCATTTCATACCCAAAAAAAAAAAAAAAAAAAAAATCTGAGGGTGAAATGAGTTTGCCTGAAGAATCATACACTTAATCAAGTTGCCCTTAAGTATAAAGGCAACACGCAAACATTTTGCACATGTAAGAACTCAAGGAATATAAAACTCATGAGCCCTTGATTTAAAAGGTGAAAGATTTATAGGATCTGAAGAGAAACCAGAGTATAGCCCTTGACTTAAAAAAAGACTCTTTGATGATGAAATAAAGCTAACCCAGAAACAAGTCAAAATACAGGAGCATCAGCTGATCAGTGGTTCTAAAACTCTGGTTCCTAGACCAGTGCAGTGGATTAAATTATGTCCCCTCAAAACTCATTGAAGCTTGAATTATGTCCCCCAAGTTTTATGTATTGGAATTTTAGCCCCCACTGTGACTGTTAAGAGGGTGAGAAATCCTATTATGGTAACTGAAAGGTGGAGCCTTGAAGAGGTGATTGGATTGTAGGACCATACAGTAGTGAATGGGTTAAAAATAGTGGTCAGGGGTGTGGTTCTGAGGGCTTTAAAAGAAGAGGAGAGTCTGTCTGTCTCTGTCTCTGTCTCTCTCTCTCAGCTCTCTCTGCTTCCACCATCTTGCAATGTGAGACCCCTGGGTCATTGACCCCTGGGTCATCACCACCACCAGATGGACTTTGGAGTTTTCAGCCTCAGAAACTGTAAGTAACAAATTTTATTTTCTTTATAAATCACCCAGTTGCAGGCATTTTGTTATAAGCAACAAAAACAGACTAATACAACTAGCATCATCAGCATCACCTGGGAACTTGTTAGAAACACAAATTTTGGGGCCACCATTTCAGAACTACTGAATCAGATACTTTGGGGATGGGGCCTAGCAATTTGTACTTTAATACACTAGCCATCCAGGTAATTCTGTTGTGCATCAAAGTTTGAGAAGCACTGAATGTACAATTAAAAGATGTACAATTTTACATATGTTTGATCACCAACTTCACAATTTGGCTGAACTCCAAATGGCTAACTGTTAAAATCAATATTCAGTTAAAACAAAGACTGAAGCAGTTTAGAACATCATAGAATGAACTTCTGGGTTACAAGAATAAATCTGAAATTTAATTTAAAAATGCAAATGTTAGTTAAAAATTTACTCGTCAGACTGTTAAAGATTGCCAACATGGTGCAGGCACAGAGATTCCACAGCAGGGTCAGTGAGTCATAAGCACCTGTGCTCTTTGTATTACACATTTACAATAGGTAAGTAGGCACCTTTAATAACGTGTGTGTGGGTGTGCATATGTGTGTGTGCAGAGCAGAATACAATTCATGGAGTAGTTTTTCAGTAACATGTTTTCTAGAAGAAACTTTGTACCTGAGATTTATAGATTGCGCAACTTTTCAGAATCCTTTTACTTCAATTATTGAAAATGGTTGGCAATCAATAGGGGTAATTTCAATAAGTTTCTGTTTAATTTTTTGAGTTCAGTAGACTCAAAGCTATAAAGATTTGTCTTAAATTATTCTTGTAGAATCTATTTTAAAAATTTTAATTGTGGTAAAGCACATATGTGAGGAAAATAGAATTATTTAGTCAGGCCCCCCTCACGTCATGTCAGGTTGGGGGTGGTGCAGCACATTCTTTGTAAATAAGTTGTGTGTGGGTGGAGTTAGTGCTGCATGCACCAGTGTATCCTTTTAGTTTGTTGCTATTCTTGTGTTCTTCAGTTTGTGAAGCAGGGGCTGGCTGGAAGAGAGTTTGTGTCTAAAAATAGAGCATGTTTACTTTGTGGGTAGTTGCTCAGTTTTTCTTTGGACTTTGCCCATAGCAGTTGAGTTTCTGAGTTTCTCTTTGGACTGCCTAGCTCTTAGATGTGTGTGCACTGAATAAAGCTTACTTTTCCCTCAACCAAGGCTCTAGGGACCTTTTTCCTGTTACCTAGCTCATAGATCTGCGTGTGAAGGGTTTGTGACCCAGTCTGGACAATGGGCTTGAGGGGTCTGTGAGCTCCAGACCCAGCCCTAGCTCTACATATAACATAAAATTTACCATATTAAGCATTTATAAGTGACAATTTCAGTGGTATTAAGTACATTCACATTGTTGTGCAACTGTCACCACTATCCATCTCCAGAACATTTATTATCTTGCAAAACTGAAACTCTGCACTCAGTAAATAACTCCCCATCCCTCTTTCCCCCAGCCCTGACAACCACCATTCTACTTCCTATCTGTATGAATTTGACTACTGTAGGGACTTCATATAAGTGGAATCACACAGTATTTGTCTTTTTGTAACCGGCTTATTTCACTTAGCATAAGGTCCTCAAGGTTCATCCACGGATTCCAACTGAAATTGGAATAGTGAGAGCAAAATGTGTTTGGGATACCTCCTTTTTCTCTGTACTTCTATGTAATCTTTATTCTGTCTGAATATCTAATGATTATTGTTAAATATGATTTTGAATTTTCCTTCTTTGAAAAATCTGAGGTGGTAACAAAGCTGACACTTTACATTTAATTCATCTTTAGATGTGGGGAATTACCAAATAGAAATTTTTTCTTGAAATAATCACAGCCTGTGTATTAGTCCGTTTTGTGTTGCTTATAACAAAGTACCCAGAACTGGGTGATTTATAAAGAAAATGAAATTTATTGCTTACTGTTTCTGAGGCTGGGAAGTCCAAAGTCCGTTTGGTGGTGGCAACAGTGACCCAAGGGTCTCAAATTGCAAGATGGTGGAAACAGAGAGAGCAGAGAGACAGACAGACAGACTCTCGTCTTCTTTTAAAGCCCTCATAACCATGCCCCTCACCACCATTTTTAATCCATTCACTACTGCGAGGTCCTACAAACCAATCACCTCTTTAAGGCTCCACCTTTCAATTACCATAATAGGATTTCCCACCCTCTTAACAATCACAGTGGGGGCTAGGATTCCAATACATAAAACTTGGGGGACACAACTCAAGCTTCAGGGAATTTTGGGGGAACATAGTTCAATCCACTACAGCCTGATTGTAATTAAATAACAAATTATTCAATAAAATTCTTAAGGAGTATTTTGTTCACCTACTTCACCAAACAGGTCTACAGATATTTGAATTTTGATATTCTCTGGTCTCCATGTTTCTCTCTTGTATTAATACTTATTTTTTAATAAACATTTGTGGACTCAAAAAAGGACTTTGTATTTTTTTCTAAATTCAAAATATTTGCATTAACTGTCAATCTATTGCCTTATTTATTTATTTGAAAACTCTTTATAATTGGTTCTGTTCACAAACAATAGCTCACAACATCAATTACTCCAACATTTTTCATTGTAGTGATAAATACATACAGACTTAGACTTTAACTGAAAAAAATTCAATGTAAAATACTTGGGGAGATTTTTCTCTCCACATTATACCTAGAATGCTTGCTATGTTTAAAACTGATTATTCAGATATTGACAATAAATGACTTGCCTTGTTCGGAGGAGGGATGTTGTTATGTTGGTTAGTTATGAAGGTCACATAGTCTGAGATGGGAAACCTTTTCTGTGAAAGGCCAGTTGGTAAATAGTTTAGGCTTTGTGGCCTCTGTTGTACTTGCTGATCGTGCCCTTCCAGTGGGAAAGCAGCCCAGAGAATATCTAAACAAAGGGGTGTGGTGGGTTGCAATAAAACTTTATTTACAAAAACAGGAGGAAAGCCAGATTTGGCCTGAGTGCTATAAATTGCAGACGCCCTGCCCTAAATGATAATCGATCATGCACAAGACTGAGAATGCCAAAATTAATGTTGAAGTTGGCATTTGACTAGTCAGCTGTCCCCAGGCCAAAGATGAAGCCAAATAGCAGATTTTGGCAGAACACGGAGGCCAACCTGAACCACAGCTCTTCCATGATATATACCAGTATTAATATTACAAAATATTTGGAATGATTAATAACTGTCAGTCTTGATTATGTTTGGGGAGTGGAGAGGAGGCTAGGGTAGGGATACTTTCACTTTGCATTTTACATCCTTGTTTACTCTGTGAACTTTTTTATCATGTATATTTATTACTTTAAAACAAAGTCAAAGAACATTTCCTCACTGAATGACTTGGGATACATAGAATGAGAAAGTTTGCTGTTTTGTATCAAACAAATATTTGCTATCATGGCATGATAAGTATAAGATTAAGATTAGCTGGCCTTCTGAAATTCCCTTGTGGTGATAGTATGTTGCAACTCTTATATTAGGAAAATTTGACTTAATGGCGTTTTGGTACATGACAGTCATTGCAAGATCAACCTAGGATGCCAGTCCATGTGTTCAAAAGGCTATAAGAAGCATAAATCAGGAAAATATTGGACTAAATAATGTCAAAAGACATGAAAAAGTTAATTCAGTTCATTCATTGTTTCTTCGCTTCTCTTACCACATTGATCATATTCTTGATTCAACAAATTTTTACCAAAACCAACTTTATGATTAGTGATAATAATGTGCTGCAAGGCAGAATACTTATTAACAAATCTTGGAGAAATATTAGTGACCAAGTATCTTGAGTACTTATAATGAGCCAGACACTATGCTCAGTGCTTACCATGGGTTATAATAAGCAATACTTGCAACACCCCCCTGAAGTATGTGCTAATATTTTCCTCATTCTACAGGTGACAAAAATTAGGCTTAAAAAGGTTTACAATTTCGTTCACACAGTATCAGTAGTTCTGAGATTCCACCCTAAGCAGTCTGATTTGAGTCCTTCCTCTCACTCTTGATATTTAAGCCATGCAGAGAGGATGGAGTGGATAATTCAGAAAGCATCTCAGTTCGCTGCGGAATCCACTCTGTGACTTCCCAGTGCATTAGGAGTTGGGAAGGTGGGGAGGGCTGTGAGGGGCACCAGAGTCACCTCCCCAAATGTTATTGGCTTAGAATACTGAATAAAATTGGCTTTCCATTTCTGATGTAACATTATTTGGGCTCCAGTAGAAAACAGTACCTTTCAAAGTATCAGTACAACTTGTTTAGATTTTAAAACTGATGGGCGTTACTCTACCTGCAGATCGAAGAGTAACTGTAATCAAACAGTCAGCTTCATCAATGCAACGTTGTCAATTCCTCCTGTAACCTAAACATTCTAACGTAGTGAAAACACTACAAGGTTTCTCGAGATGTTCGGGAATGCCAATAAACACACACTCGGCAGCATGCTGCCCTTGGGTGAGGGCCAGATGTAACCAAAGCAAAGAAACAGCAAGCAGGATGAGAAGGACGGACGGGCCGAGAGCTGAAGCCAGGAAAGGGGAGCCAGAATCTCATCTGCCCGGAACCGAGCGACACGTGCAGCTGCAAAGAGGAGATAACGTAAACATTTCAACAAGGAGGTGCCCTCAAATCCTTGAAAGCCTGTGTTTACTCTCTGAATGACTGAAGCCCATAGAAAGATAATAGTCGTAATCCAGCCAGCAGCACGCTGCAAGCAGTAGGGCTGTGTGACACAACCAGCCTGCGAGGTCCAGGGCCCAAGGTCTGTGGTGGCTCCGTGAGCTCTTACATCGTGTTTGAATGTTCCTGTGTCTTTACCTTTTTCTCTTTCTGGTGAAGTCTGGCTTCTTGACTCAAAACAAAGTACTGGAACTTACAAATAATTTACAAATTCGATTTCCATTTTTCTTGCCCAAGATCCAATTTCTTCAGAGGCTAAAAACTGTAAATTCATCTAATTAATCTGAAAATCCAAGGTAATTGGTATGTGAATGGTGCCATGGACAAAAGTATAAAGATCACCAGATATTTCCATATTGTCAAATCAAATGGACACTTAACTTTATTTCACGAAGCAATGGACATTTTTAACCCCTTTTTCTTTCTGGAGACTCTTTTCTCTTAGCTTTCACCACACCTCTTTAATTATCTAGATGCTTTCTGGATTTAACATGGACCAGATGGACACCAAGCACTTGAAATTTAAAAAGTTCAAAACTGAACTCATGATCTTCTCCCCCAAAACTCTCTTCTTGAACTCCCTCTCTTTCCACTATACTTGCATCTACCCAGCTACTCAAGCCAGAAAGTGAAATCCCAGACTCCTCCCCACCCTCATACGTGTGTTCCATGCAGGTTCCTTTAGGGCTCCTAGAACACTCACTAGCAGTTGCAAATGTCCCACCAAATTGGGCTCCTATGGCATCTACCTGCACTTTCTCCCTTCACTATGTATCTCACCTGGCCTGTCTCCTAGCTGCCTCCTCCTGGCTGGGTTTGAATGCATTTGGTACTGGCTTTGCACTGCTTACCTTGGCCTTGAACTGACATATGCCTGGATGCTGTCTGGTCATTTCTCCTAAGCTCCTTTCAGGTAGACCTGCAATGACATCCTAGTTCCTATTTATCAGGGGAGGATAATCACGGAGTCACTCCTACTCTTGTTTACACCTCTTATGTCTTTTCCTACAGCTGCTGCCTTATCCACCATCTCATCCCTTCTTGGCTGAAGTGCGGCCAGAGCTACTTAACTGGTCTCCTTCCTCTTATTAAATCATGTCATTCTCCTGTTTAAGATCCTTCCAAACTCCTCAGCTTGACACTGAGAACCCTTCGTCTTCCCTTCCTGCTTGTTATCCCGTCTCAGATTTTATGCTTCCACCATGCAATCCCTGATGTGCCATGGTTGTTTCTCATTTTGCATATTATTAACTCTTTCTGAAATGCCCTACCCTCTTCTCAACACCCACCCTTTCCCCACCAACCGGCAACAACACACACATTACCACCCTCCCACTTGCCTGACCGGTGTCAGCCAGGTCACCTATTTGATCAGCACCACCCACAGTCTGGGCTGGATGCACCCCTAGATCTTCCTGTATTACCCCTGGCTTAGGTTACACTAATACTTATCAGACTATCACAAGCATATATATTTTAAAACTAATCTATCTTTCCCACTAGATTGTGAACTTCTGAGGTCTTGCATCTGCAGAGCTTAACACAGCTTTCGGCCTATAGTAGGTACTCCACATGTGTCTGTTAAATGAATAAATAAGTAAGCGACCTGAGTAAGGCAACCGTATGAGAGGAACAGCTAAGTTGTGCACTGTCTGCATTCTGTGCTGTCACCTATCTATTTGTTTGGGCTATGTGCAAAGAGGGGAAAGAGATCATGCTGGACAGCCTGGGAGGAATTGGAGGAAGGCTTAGATTCACGTCCCAGGAAACTGAACACTCATCTAGTGGTGGTGGCAAAGAGTGAACCAGGATGGCATAGCCAAAGGGTTATATGTGTCTGGACACTCCACCTGCTCCAGCTGCCTGAACGGAGGACAGGGGGGCCTCCGCGAGCTGGTGCACCTGTACCCATCCTGCTTCTTCAGCATCTTCTTCCAGTTCATTAATTTGCTCAATCCCCACTATTTCACCTTTAGTTCAGATCTTTCCAAGAACATGGGCCTCCCGGTGCTAAGGGAAGGAAGGTGGCATCCGGTCCCAATGGATACAAACACCAGAGTCCTCACCACCTTTTCCATAGTACTGATATCAGGGGCCCCCAACCCCATGGTATTCAAGAGCCACATACTTACATGGGACCATGTGCTTGGCCCTTCACCAACTCTGTAGTAAAACCATAGCATACAGACATGCCATAGTAATATCCCTTTAAACTGAGGTGACAAGTAGATTCCTCTTATGCAAAGGGAGAAATTCTCTAGGAGAGAAGACAACTTTTAGATTTGCCTAGTCTTGTGGGATATATTCTTTTGCTAGGATGATTATAAAATGTTTAAGTTTTTAATGGGAAATATAAGCACAAGTTTCAAAATTTAAAAAAGAGTTTACAATGATATTGTTTCCTTTCATCCCTGGCCCACAGCTATGACATTGCCACCTCAACAGCAACCAGTTTCTTACATGTCTTTCCAGAGGTGTTTGATGCATTTCTTTCTGCATGGACACACAAATGTCTGCACACGTGCATGAAACACACACATCATGTATGATTTGATTTCTAAAAACAGTACGGACTCTATTTTAAGTGGAAGCCACAGAGTTCCATATCATCTTGTCATTTCTGGCCTCTGTAACACAGTGAAGCACAAAGGCTAGGACACACACTTGGCGCTGGCCTGCCCCACCTGGCCTGGCCCCAACGCCCTCAGTCAGCTGGGCAGCATCTCTTGCCCCAGCCAGGAGGTAACCTATTTGGCTGCCTATTTCCAATTTAGACCAGATGCGAAGAAAGTAGGGCAGAGTATTTGTCTTTTCTAGATCAAATGTGTCTTTTCAAATGAGAGAAAAATGTGCCATGGAAGAGTTTCCAAATTGAGGTCTGTTTTGATATATTCAAGCAAAGTAGCAAAGTGGTGAAGGTGGCAGACATGTGGGATACAGGTGGTAAAAAGAAAAACATTGCAACAAAACCTGCACACACAAAGGAACAGATATACACTGAAAAGAAAAGATTAGCAAGAATACGAACATTTTCCATCCCCATGATTGTGAGGAGTGTAGAAATGTTTATTTGTTATCTCTTTAAAATTCCCTTGTCTGTTGGATCCCATCCATTTCACTTTACTCTCTCTGCCGCTGGCCGATCCTGTGCTTGGTGGGCCAGCCTTGATTGGCATGTCATTCCAATGTGGCCACCTGGGACTGGCCACGGGGTCTTCCCTATCCCTTGCCCCACAGTGCACCACGGACATGCCTCTGATCTGCGGCCAACTAAATATTTCTGGATCGCCTGCTGTGTGTGGCAAGCCCATTAGATAAAGAGGGGTTCTTGCTCTTGCTGGGTTTGTGTTTTGTGAAGAGGTTGGAGTTGCAGACCTGCTGTAGATTGGATGCCCCCCCAACCTCATTGAGGCTTAATCCCCACTGTAACTGTTGACGGTGCGAAATCCTATTCTGGTAATTGAAAGGTGGGGCCTTGAAGAGGTGATTAGATTGTAGGACCATGCTGTAGTGAGTGGATTAAAAATGGTGGTCAGGGGTGTGGATCCAAGCACTTTAAAAGAAGATACATGAGAAGTTAGGCTGTCTCTACGCCACCATTTTCACAGTGTGTTACTCTGCCATCACTGTTGCCACCACCAAGGCCTTCATCAGCTGTGTTTCCTGGACTTTGGACTTCCCAGACTCAGAAACTGTAAGCAATAAATTTTGTTTTCTTTATAAATTACTCAGTTCCAGGTATTTTGTTATAAGCAAGAAATGAACTAATACAAGACCCTTGTTGTCTTTTAACAGGGGAAGAAATAGCCAGACTCATAAGCAAGGTAGAAAGAAGTTATATGAATGTGATATAGTTCAAGGAGTGTGCTGCAAAAATCACCTAGCTCTCTTAGAGCTGGGAACTTGGGCTCAATGGGGCAGGGAAAGGGGCTCAGAGGCAAAACTTCCAGCTTGGGCAGAGTTTCTCAGAATCACTGATTCACCATTATGACTGTCATCTGAGACTGCTCTTTGTTCCCCTTTGGCTTCTCTGTTTACAGATTCTTGATTTTTCGTATTTACATTCAAGGTTTGGACCCCCAAAGGTGAAAAACATGTTGGAGGCTGCAGTGCAGGGGAGAAAGGGAGAGAAAAGGTGCTGAACTCGAGGGCAATTTAAAAACAAAAGGAAAAGCTTTCGAGTTGGGTAGGGCAGGCAGATTCCTCTGCTGATAAACTGGGTGAGAAGACAGAGACCACAAAGGTTAAGAAAAGCCTGCATGAGGAGGCTAGTCCTGCTACACCTGACTGTGAGACCTCAAGAGAGACTCTAGGGCTTTGGGGCCTTAGTCTTCTAATCTGAGAAGTGGGAGTTTATCTCTCAAGATGCCTGGAACCTGCTCCCAACTGTTTATAATCTGGGAGGGGTGTAACACAGATAACATACCAAGTTTCTATAACTGTCTCTAAAGCAAGCAGGAAATCTTGAGCATTTTCAATATAAAACTCTTAAAATTGAGGTTCTTTTTCACGTGTTAGCTTGCGTTCTTAGCTAGGTAACTGGCTGGTGTGGAGGTAAACAACAGCCCTTAGAAAGCAAGCACCATTGTCAGAGCAGGCGTTTTAAAAACGCTCCATGGCTCCTTGGTGAGGCATCAGGCGTGGCTCCAGAGCAGCTCCTTTTCGTTCTCTGGTCAAGGGAGGGAACTAACGTTTATTACGTGCTTCCGAAGCCCTGGGCGTAGTAACACCCCCAGAGAGAAGCAGCATAGTGTTTGCATCACCCTCGCCACTCAGATACAGTGTACACTTCAGTAAATAAGAACTGCATAAATAGATCATATGAAAAGCTTCCTCAAGAAGAGTGCAATGAGCACAGCTCCCTAAATGAGCAATGGCACTTTACACTCAGATTACTAAAAATGGGAATAGATTAAACCATTCAGACTTACTTTTACTGTGCTAGTCACAAGCATCCATGAGGAAATAAGCATCATCATGTTCCTTCAGAACCAGTGTCTGAAAGGAAGCCTTGCTCCCTGGGAACACAATCGGCTGCAGTGGAAGAGGGACGAGTGGAAGAGTAGGTTGGTTTCCTGCAAGATGTATCGAAATTTAAAGAAAAAAGAAAAGATATACTAAAACCATTTTTTATATTTAAACACACCCACTCTTACACATCCCACAAAATACTTCTAAGTACCCTTCTGCCAAAGCATTTCAGGTCTATCGACTTCATTTTTTATTCTGACAGTATTTCCAAGAGGCAGCGAGAACCAGGGAATAGCTAAGCTACACCAAGAAGCTGCCTTGCAGGTCATCTGTGTTGAAGCTAATCTTAATAAGCTTAGAGTGTGTGACTTAGCACAGTATATTATATAGAACTATTTACAGAATCATTCTCAACATTCTTGAGGTGGTAATGATAGCATTTATATATAAAGCATAGTTTTACAAAGTATTTTCATACATATCCACTGGCTCTGTGTGAGGATAACAACCGTGGCTTGCTCAAGATGACCCAGTCAGTAAATGGAGGAAGTCAGCTCTTACAAGTGCAAAGTCTATGATCTGCTTTCAACAAGCCATTACTTCGGTGTGAAAGCAACCAGAGCCTAGCTTCTGGGAGATTCTGGCACTTTCCAAGCACTTAATAAATATTTGTAAATGAATGATATATTGATAGAAGGAAGGAATCCCTCACTTACCACTAGTATTTTTAAAAAGGAGTCCTAGAGATTCTTCCCTAAATTTGGGGTTCATGGAATAGTATGAATTTCACTGTAATAGATTTTTCATCAGTTCTTTCGAAGAAGGAACAGTGACAACGTTACAGCATTGCTGGGACTAATGCTGTCTATGTACTCACGATTTGGCTGCTTATTTTCAAGTTCGTTAAGGAATGAGTTAGTGCAGTACTAGGAATAATAGTGCCACCTAGTGACACTTGTAGTTATTGTCTCTAAAATTGCATACAACTGTTAAAAAAAAGATTCACTTGAGAGTGCAAAGAGGGCAATCTGTGATCTTCACCATTTTTCTACCTAAGAAACCTTTTCTCAAAATTTCAGTATGTGTTAAACCTTCACATACTTATACAGATTTCCCAGATGATGTTATTATGGGGCCTTTCCACATCAGATTTTTCAGTAGTTTATATGTTTATATTCCAAAGACTGTTTCTTATATTTTAAAACATATCAGTTCTGAGATGCAACATTGATATAACTACTTCTCACGACAGAGAATATTAAATATACAAATTGATTACAGGATGTCCTGACCAGACTCCAGTATTAATTGTTTAACTATGAAATTATAGGTTTAATGTGAAGCACCCTATCTCGGTCAGAAAGCTTAGAAGCTAGACACTGTCTAATTACATAAAGTTGAGCAAGTCAAGTAACTTCAGTAATTCAGTTTTCTCACCTGTAAAATGGGTTAATAATGCCTGCCTTATCTACTTCCCAGAGATCTGAGGATCAAACGCAGTAACGAATACTTTTAAAACTGCTCTACAACGGTTAAGAAACTAGTGGTGTTATTTCCAATCATCATTTTCCTGGGAGGGCAGGTTCTGGCGCTAGACTACCCAGGCTCCAATTATGGCTTCACTCCCCTCTAGTTGTGCAACCTTGGGCACTTATTTCTCTGCTCCTCAGTGTTTCGTCTGTAGAAGAGAGATAACCTACAAAAAGAAAAAAAAAGGGCAGCAGTGTGACATGCTTAGCACATAGCAAAAGATCAGTACATTTTTAACCATAAGATTACACACACACACACACACACACACACACACACAAACAGGACGGCCATGGGATCAATTATCTACTCGGAAGATCATCCCTAGGTGGTTCCCAAAAAGAGAAAGATATTAAACAGAGTATTTTCATCATCATTACTAGTATTTATTGGACACTAAAGAGGTACAATGTCTTGGCCTAGGTGCCGTACAGTACTGGATTTTTCAAAGATCTTTATGGATAACATAGATGAAAGAGAATGGAATATGTCAGGTAAACATGAGGCATTCAAGGAACAGCTAAGTTTTTTTTGTTTTTAATCTTGAAAACTTTTTCCTCCCAATTTTTCAAATCTGGCTTTAAGCAGAGCAATGAGACAAATGCAGTTACAACCATGCCTGGGATAGTGACACAGCAGGGCTGGACGGTAGGCATTTCACAGCCATCTCCCATGACCCAGGTCCACGCTGCCCTCATCTTGTCTGGTCAGCAGTGACTGGTCTTGCTTCCACACTCCTGCCTCTCCATTCCATACACAGCAACTCTGAGTTTTTGAAAACATAAGTCACATTTCTTCCCTGCCTGAAGCCCTGGTTTTCACAAGACTCCTTAGTAAATACCATCCTCATGTTGATACCGTCCTCCTGCTCCCCCAATGCCCCTGCCATGCATGCCTTGGAGGAGCTGTCCTGAGCAGACAGCTTCACCCTGATCTTCACATGGGAGCCCCTCTTGTCATTCAGATCTCAGCTTAACATCTTTGAGGGGCCTTCCCTGACCACCTTCTGCACGGGTGTTCGGTTCTCCAAATAGTATCTGTCTGATCTGTGTTTCTTGCTAGACAATGTGAGTCCGCGAGGACAACATCCACGTCTGTCCTGCCCCACAGTGGTCCTCAACATTTAGACTGTACCTGGCACAAAACAGGTGATTGATAAGTAGTGGCTTAATGATGATCCAGGTTTCCCCACTATACTTTTTCCTTTCCTTAAACATACAGCAATTCTCCACCTGGTTCTGTGATATTTCATGGTGACCTAAGCTTCTAAGTGGAAAAGGGAACCAGATGTAGATTCTTTGTACTTGTTGGGCCTTGCATAGGAGCTTCAGTTTTTCTAAAAACTTCAGCTCTATCAATAAAAGTAGGACGAATACTTCATGGGCCATGAGGATTAGGTAATAAATGTGAATGCTTGTTATGAACTGCAAAACACTGCACTAGACCACAAGAGTTGAACTGCTCCCTCATTTCAGAGATGATAAAAAGCCCAAATTATTACAGCAAGTAAACAGATTAGCCTACTGCACCAAGCTGTAAAGCATGAATGTTAAACAACAGATAAATGCACCGATTTTAAGCAGATAAAATAGAAATACAGCACTTTTAGGAGAACAGATGGGGAATAATTCGGGGAAATTTTTTTAATGAATTTTTTTCCTTTAGATTTTCCTCTTACTCATATTACTTGGCCTCAAGGATTTAAAATGAGCTCATAGCAGCCTTGTCTATGTCTTTCAGTCCTTTCCTAGTCTATACTACATGAACTGCCATCAAATATACAATAGCATTGCTTTTGTCTTTTTTTTCCACCTGGGATAGAATTTTCTGAAATTGTGTTCAAATAATCAATTACCCCAATATTAGTTTAAATTTCAATAATGACTACAGAATTATAACATAATGGAAATGTCTTGACTCAGGTATTTGGGGCTTTCATAGAGACAGCACTGTGGTTCCAATACTATAAGCTCTGAAGTTATATGCCCTACGTTGGAATTGCAACTCTCACTAATAGTGACTGATCAATTACTCAACTACTCTGAACTCAGTCTCCCCACTTGAAATACAGGGCTAATAAAAAATCTATCTTATAAGGGTGTTGGAGAATTCAATGAAAGTTGTATATGTGCAATGTTCCACACACAGTAAATAACTATTCTTTTCTTCAGAATTTTGCCTCAACTTCTTAAAATCTTAGATCAATAAAATGCTTAATGTTTTCCCAGATACATTCTGTATTTATCATTTAATAGTTTAAACATGACTTACCCAAAGCCTGAAAAAAACAAAGGCATAACTAGTTTACTGCATAACTATGTTAAAGTGTACTTAAAAGTTCTGAAGAACACTGTCCCATATATGTGAAAAATCAGTTTCCAAAAATGTATTATGTGAAGCTGAAAACCTGAAAAAAGGACTAATCGTAACTACCACTCATTTGTTTAACTTGCCATCATATTCCATTTGAGTCAGCATAATCTTCATTTCAAATAGTACTTTTATTATATAAAAATGTAAAAATCCAGCTGAATCAGAAATACGGATATATTTTCCTGGGCTTTCACATTTGTTGATTTTATTCGCAATCTCTTTTTCAATACAATTCACAACCTCATCCCTATTTCCAGTCTGATTATACAAGTGCTAAGTGGCAGGAAGGTCTAGAATAAATACATCCAAAAAAAAGGCAAAGCTGTGAAACTAAACTGCATGCAACAGGTTCTGTGAAGGTGGGGGAAGTATCTGGGAAATAAAATAGAGTAAGAAAACATAATTGGAAGGTTTTAGCTGAAGTCCTTTCAGTCATCCTTGTCTTTTGCTCCATGTTTAAGGATGCGCGTGAACTCAATGTAATTGAAATTCCCCTTTTTGTCAATGGGTGCTTCTCTGTACAGCTCATCCACTTCCTCATCTGTAAACCGATCTCCCATGGTTGTCAGCAGCTCTCTCAGGTAATCCTCCTGGATGGTGCCTGGAAGGCATTAGGAAGAAGGGAGTCATGAATGTTCTGACACTTCAATGGTTCATTTCTAAATTGAGTCAATCTTACAAAATATTTTCTATACGGACAAACTAAGTTGGTAAACTAAGGCAATATGTAACTATATCATTGTTTTCCAATTACTGTTAGAGCTTTATTAATATTAGGTTAAATCATGTTAAAAGCTCAGAAATAGGTTATATGCTTACAAAATTAATCTTAAGCAAGTATTTTCTAGGAGTAAATAAAAAAACCAAAACGCTTCTATTTCAGAGATATAAAAAACAAGCAAACAAAAAGGCAGCTGCACAAGACAAAAGGCAGTGCTGCCAGGACCAAATATGCATGAAGGATGCGTGGTGCTGACAGGTGGAGGTAGAGAAGCAGGACGGAGGGTGTGAGGGAGCAGTGAGCAGGTAATGTGTACAGTGAAGCAGGTTAATGCAGAAGGAAAGGGGAAATAAAGCTGAAGAAAGGGAGAAAAATAGAGGAGGAAGAAAAGTGAACAACTAGCCTTCACACACTTAAAAAAAAGGTTTCTCCATAGGTGCACTAAGATGAAAAAAACTAAATAAGATTTTAACAATTGTTCATGTTAGTTAATTATACTTCTTAGTGAGACTGAATATCTCTTGAAGAGTAATTTTCATTGTCTGAATAATTCTCCCTTTGGTTTTCAGGAAGCTCATAATCAAATTCAAAGATTAATAATACAAACTGTGTAGCTTTATGTCCTTGCCATTCCTGATCATACTGTCCTTCTACAAATAATAGAAACTATTATTCATTTCTAAAAAATTTATATTTTAGTAATTTAAAAAAAAATTTCCTAAAAAGTGCTTCACACACTCTGGAATGGGGCAAAAGCACTCACCAGTTGCTTCTTCATCAAAGCAAGCAAAAGCATTTCTGATGACATCTTCGGGATCTGTGCCATTCAACTTCTCACCAAACATGGTGAGAAACATGGTGAAATTGATGGGCCCCGGGGCCTCATTCATCATGGCATCCAGGTATGCGTCAGTGGGATTCTTCCCTATAAGAATTTACATTTTAACATTTTAGGACAAAGAACTAATTTCGATAAATAATTATTTTGCTATTGTTATACTCCTCAACGTACTTTTAATTTACATCATCACTTGAAACTAATTTTTTAATTAATTTTCATTAAGAATATTTTTAAAAAGATAATTTTTAACAACATAAAAAATGGTTGAAATATTATTATAAAAATGCATTCTGGGATTAGGTTGAATGTTGTTCATTCATTAAGACTTTATGTCAACTTTCTCATCACTATTTTTCATTAAAAACAACAAAAACCTGAAACTGAACCAGGCAATGCCATATTACTACATCTTGAATGTTGATAACGTTAAAGGTCCATCAGGGGAGTCGTTTCAATATCAGTTAGTCAAAAAATCGAAATATTCATATTTCCAACTGTGATACAGTTGCCCTTGAACTAGTATGCTTCCAAAAATGTATTTATAAATTGGCCAATTAAGTTAAAACTATTAGGTTGGTTTAGAATTGAGAGTTTATTTTGAACAATGTTAGGTACTATTAGGTTGTCAGATATCCCCAAGTGCTGTTTACACATGTTGCTGAGCTTTAGTTTTGCTTAGTATTGTTTGCACTGGGAAATCTTAATCTCTGACAACACTTCTTTTTTTAGTACAGTGGTGAGGGAACTCCCCTGACACTTCCCTAGGAGTTGGGAGAAATCCCCCTGGAATGGCTAGACACAGTGGAATATCTGCGAGGCTTCATGATGTGGGAAAGCAGCACTGAATGAGGGGTCTGGAATACTGGGTTTGAATCCCAGTTCTCCCACTGGCTGTGTGAACTGGCAGGAGGTGTCAGAAGTGGGATTCAAACCCAGTATTCTAAACGCTTCAGTCAGTGCCACTTCTGTCTAGGGTTTATTATTTTTTTAACCTATAAAATGGACTGGTTGAAGCTGGTATCTCAAAGGTCCCTTCTAACATTAAGTTTGTATGATTCTACATGAAAAGAACACTTATTAGTCAGATATTTCTATCTAAGGAAGCATCTCAAAATTATACCCAACTAAGTGCTAATGATAGTCAAATCTAGAATTATAGTTCAATGGTAAATTTTAATCCTGGGAATTTGGGTGAAATTTAAATACCATGTTGGCATCTATTTTACTTCATTTACAGTCCTACCTCATTATACCTACTGTTAAATGGTGAACAAAAGCAATGTCATTCTGAGCCCCACTTACCATGTTGACTTCTGCTTAACCTCATTCTTTTGTTTCACTGGCCAGTTATGCCTTATCCTTAGGACACATGTAAAGGGAACATAGGTTTCAGGGAGTGAGTGACTTATTATAGCAGGTGGTGTCAGTGGTCTGAGCACTAAAATCACAAGACCCCCTCATCTCACTGATCACAAGACACCTGGTAAATCATGTTATTGCCTTATTTTTCTTAAGATGTTTCCTTGAAGTTATTCTTAGTAACAGGCACTTTGCTATGTAAACATGTCTAACCTCAGAGAGTCAGAGCTCTCACCTACTGGCATCTGATTCTTCACTGTGTCCAGCTTTCCTGTAAGTCACCCAATTCATAAATATCTGTGATTACCAAATGGACCTGGCTTCTCCCTTCTTCAGTCTCCAAGTACCTTCTCAATTTGGAGGGCATTATACTTTAACCCCCTCTTCATACATCTACTCAACATATTAATAATAAAAAAAAAAAAAAACCCAAATTAAACTCAAGATTCAGTGAATAAGTAAAAGTAGCTAAAAAAAAAAAAAATCTACTTTTCTACCTTCAGATTTAACCCGAATCTCTAGTAGCAATTTTTTTCGGGGGGTGGGGGGGGTGGGAGGTGGGGAGGAACTACAACCCAAAGGAGTCAAGAAAACTCTACGGTATGAAAAAGACATAGGGATTTAAAATGAATTGATTTAGGGTAAGCATCTATGGACCCATTCAAGGTATCCAATATGACTTGCTGATTTGAAAGGTAAATAAAAAGTCAGCCTCTTACTCTATACCACTGATTCATTCAACAAATATTTATTGAGCATCTACTATAAGCAGGATATGGACTTTAGCATTCAATCTTTGGAGCAGAGCTAAGTCCCTCAACTTTCCAAAGTGGACTTCTTCATTAGTGACGTGCCCCAAAGAGTACACTCAGTTAGCTATTCTCAATGTGAAAACCCTACAATTCAAAAACTTAGTTCAATATTTTGATTCTACTCTCATTCTGGAGAAAGGAAATGTTGCAAAATGTTAACAATCGGTGAAAATAGGTAAAGGACGTATGGGTGTTTACTATACTGTTCTTTCAACTTTTTTATAGGCTTGAATTTTTTTAAATTTATTTTTAATTGTACACATCTGTGGGGTAGTGTTGTTTCAATACACACATTTGGAATAGATAGCATATCCATCACCTAAGCATTTATCTTTTCTTTGTGATCATGTTCAAGATCCTCTCTTCTAGTTATTTAGTAATTCACAATACAGTATTATTGGCTACAGGCACTCTGGGGCACCAGAACTTACTCCTCCTGTCTAACTATAACTTTGTGTCTGTTAATCCACCTCTTCCCTTTCTCCACACTCCCCGTTCCTTTTCCACAGGCTTGAAAATTTTCAAAATAAAACGTCAGGATAGGAACAAAGCTTTAATCATTTTGTGGACATTAAGAGAAATAAACCAACCACCACCACCCCTCTTGCTTTGCCCTGTGGCTCCATGCGTTAGCTGCCCCTGTTGGCTCGTCAGCCAAGCAGCAGAAGAGCCTAGAGTGCAGGGCCCAACTGCAGGCCATCCGTGACCTACTCGCCCCACTCCACCACCCCCACTCCACCCCTGATTCTTTGGGCTGTCAGGGACTCATCTGCTTGCTTTACTCCTAACTGTAATATCACTGTTCACTCTGGGCAGAACACATAGGACCTTCCCTCCCTTCCTTTTCAAAATCAAAACAAACAACAGTAAAATCATATAAGAATAAGTTAACACCCATATACCCAAAATAACAGATGGCTGTTTAAGTATTTTTTAAATCTTGTATCTTTATATTTTCTTTAGTTATAAAAAAAATTATACATGATATTGTGAAAGTCCCCTTTCCTGTGTTCTCTTTTCCCGTAGCACTGCCCTTCCTCCCCAGGAAAATCATTACCACTTGTAACTGTCACTTCATGTTTACAACCTGTCCTCAATCTTTATTAACTATGCTATATCATTAGCTATACACGTTAATTGAAATTCTGATACTTTGCTTCCCGGCCATCCCCTGGCTTTCCACCTACAGCTGTAAAGTATTAGCTAACAGAAATGTAAGCCCACTTGGCCACAGTACCTACCAGGTCCCCACCCCTGTGGGCTTATGTCTGCCCAAGCCCCAGTATGGCACCTCCCACACCTAGAATCTCTCAAAAGGCCTTTTGACACAAGGAGAAGAATATTTGCACATCACACAAAAAAGATCCAGAAAGAGGTGAATTATTATTTTTGGGAAAAGGCATATAAACAACATAAAAGTCTACCTAGAGAAGCAAGCATATCATGCAAATCTTCCTTGTCGATGAAACCATCTCTGTTCTGATCAATCATGTTGAAGGCCTCTTTGAACTCCTGAATCTGTGACTGGTCAAACATGGCAAACACATTGGATGTTGCACGCTGAGGGCGCTTCTTGGTGGTCTTGGTCTTTGCTTTTTTGCTCGACATGGTGGCTGTTTAATTCTGAAGTTAAAAAGAAGAAAACATAAAACAAAAAAGAATGCATAAAACATAAAGCAAAAAGAGAAAACAAAACACCTAAAGTTAGTGACAAAAATATCTTAATATAGAATTATTTCAATTGTGTAGGAATAAGTATACATCTAAACTTTACTTTTACTGTGACAATTAAATGGCTGGGAAACAAGCACATTTTTGAAACAGAAGAGAAATTATTGTTGTACTTTTCCCCCATATTTCATGGGACCAATTTTCAAATGGGAATTCATTTAAAATATGTAACAATGGCTGGCATTTACTGAGTACTTACTATGTGCCAAGCCCTATTATGAAGACATGGGGCTCCCCCAAGAGAAAGGCTCCAACGTTGACCTCTTTCTCTTACAAGGATTGTCCCATTTCATCCTCACAGTAACCCTATGCAATAGGTATTCTTATTATTTCCATTTTACTATCAATATAACATAACCTCTCTGACCCTCAGTTTACTGTACATCAGTAAAACAACTGGTAAATATAGGTAAAACGTGATATCTACTTTAATGCAAGGTGAGAACTGAATGAGAGAACGTGCATAAAGAGACTAGTATAGTCAGCATATGGTACATTTTCAAAAGCCCCTCATTTTTAAAAAATATCACCAAAACCTACTCTTTCATCTTGCATCCCTTCTAGCTGTACCTACATTTCCCCTTTTCCTTGAAAAATCTTTTAGAATAACAGTCTAATATTATCTCCATTTTTGCATCTTCTCAATCACTCCTCCATTCTCTGTAATATGGCTTTGGTGGTAGCCTCCAACACTCTACTGAAAGCCTTCAATAATTTAAACCTCAAATAGAATAGACACCATTTTTTTAATCTGCAGTTTTAAATCATGTACATAAATAAATAAAACACAAAAATACTGTCAGCTTTGGAGTTAGGAAGTCCTGAGTCAGAATCTCAGCGCCACCATTACTAGCTACATATAAAACTTCAAAAACCCACAGACACTAGAATAACTTTCTGATCCAATGTCTCATTCAATCTTCACGATCGCAGTGTGAGATAGGTACTACCTAAGTTTTTAAAAAAAAAGATCAATGGCTTCGTTGTAATAAAGAATTTAAGGTTGCCCAAAGAAAGGTCTGGACTTTCCCCATGGCTCCTGGGATGTGATCTCTAAGTCTCTGGACGTCCTGCCCGACACCTGCAGTCTTGGGTCACATCAGATAGTGTAACAATGTGATTTAGGGTGGTATATTTGGGTCATCCAGGATTGCCCTGAACTTTAGAGGGGCTGGAGGCTGAGGTCAGCCAGGTGGGCAGTTGATTACATGTATGATAGAGCCCCAATAAAACGCCAGACATCAAGGATTGGGTAAACTGCCCTGGTTGGCAATACTCTGTGCATATGGCACACATCGTTGCTGTGAGGAGTTAACACTGTCCCTGTCTTCACTGGGACAGACAAGTGGAACTCTGCCCCATGTGGATCTTCCCTTGACAGATTTTAATCTGTACTTTTCATTTAATAAACCCTATTTGGAAGTATAACAGCTTTCAGTGAGTTCTGTAGTCCTAGCAAATTACTGAACCTGAGGGTGGTTTTAGGGGCACTCCAACTTGCAACTGATGTCAGAGGTGAGGGTGGTCCTGTGAAATGTTTCCTAACTCTACACCCCCACAGTGTGACAACAGATGACTAGCTGGGTCAGTGGCTGAGCAACAGGATTTTAGACCTTGGTCTTCAGGACTCCTGGTCTTGGGACTTTTTATACATACATGGTCTACTACTTCAACCTAGAGAAACAGCCACAGGGTGTTTTGAAGGCTGGCTTAGTGATGCAGTTTTGAAATACACCAGCTTTAGTGTTCTTGCTCTAACATTCCAGCTCCTTCCCCTCCCCACATACTTGCCTGATTAAATGTTCATTTTCTTCTTCTTCCTGTAATTTAGCTTGTTATTTGACTTTAGTTATATTGAATTTAATTACATAATCAGAGAACAGGATGTGGTCCACAAGTGAGGCACATGACTATGTTTTAATAATTCTTCACATACCAAAACTGTTAAATTAGGGTTCTTCCTCATGCTAAAAATTCTATGACTCTATTTCTTCAAGATATAATAGGTAAGTCAGTAAGTTTGAAGGCAAAAATCAGTTTTCTCTTAGTATCAGCAAGTCATTGCTGTAATAGAGTCATTTAGAAAAACTTCCCAAAGAGTAAATCTTTATTTTAAAAAAATGATCGGTAAATTTTATCATGCTAACTTTACGGTTACCCAAAATATACTGTATTTAAACATTTCTGAAGCTTAGTCTTTGTTCTCCAAGAAGCTGATACCAAGATGGGATTAAACATGGAAGGATTTCGTTAGAGGAGATGCCTGTGAGAAAGAACAGGGAGGTAGCCTGATAAGGCTAAAGGAGCCATCAGATGGTCCGCAAGACTGACCACCAAGTGAAGGAAACAGGGAGGGAAGATTGATGGAAGAGAACTAAGAGCAAGTCACTAACTGGCCCTAATCAAAAATGTTACAGAGCAGGTATTGGCTCAGTGTAATAATGTTTCTTTAAAAAAAAAAAGTTTATTTTTTCCCTCACACTTCATTTAAAAACAGTGACACATCGGGCTGAGCCCGTGGTGCACTCTCCGTATATGGTACCTATAAAAACTACACACACACACACACACACACACACTAAAATATCAGCTGAAAAGTGAGGCAAAGTTGTATCAAAACAATCAATGTGAAGGGAACTCTGGCCCAAAAGAACTACCATCCCCCGTCTCCTTACCTTCTGAGATAAGCATCTTGGCCTTCCCCTCTTTCTCACTTCTACTACTTCTCAACCCACCACAATCTGCCTTTCTCTTCTCTACTGCGGCTGCTTTCAGATTGCCAAATCCAGTCTAAATCTTGAACCACTCTACTGTATTTGACCCTATTTTATCCCTCTTTTCTTCGGAGACTCAGCAGGTCTTGGCCTGGTGCTCAGTAACAGTAGAAATGAATTGTCCCAGGAGGAAAGAGGCCTTGAAGACCTTACACTCCAATGAGGGAAACTGCTAACATTACATCGCAAAGATTGGTATATGTAAAATACTCTATGCGACTTACTGTACCTGAGTTCTCCCATGTTAGTGACTGGTCTTCCTCCATTTTCTTCACAGACTTTTTCTCCACCCACTTAAATATTCACGGTTCCCAGTGTTCTGGCAGTACATGGCTTAAAGTTCTTTTCACTCTGCTTTCCATGGATGATTCATCAACTCTCACTGTTCCGACAACACCTATGACTCCCAAGTCTCCAGGCTTCACCTTTCTCTTGCACTCTGGGCTCAAATATCCAATTGCCTGTGAAAGACACTCATTTGGATATCCTACACCCATGGGAAACAGAATTCTCAAACATGTTGGAAGACGAATTCTTTATCTTCCCCCTCCTAAACTCTCCCATCTTTGTTTTCTCTCAGTCTACCCACTCATCGGCACCTGCCGCCACATCAAGCCAGAAACGTGGGAGTCATCTTCCAAAATCCCTCTCCCTGATGAATCAAACCCTGCCTCTTAAATATTTCTCAGATTTGCTCATCTTCCTTATTCCTCTGCCACCACCCTAAACTGAACCCTCATTGTCTCTTAGGCAGGATATTTCTATGGTCTCCTAACTAGTCTCCGTGCCTCTTGATTCCCTCAAAACTACCCTTCATATTCTAGCCAGAGGTGTCTAAAACATGAATATGTACTAACCATTCCACTTTCCATCTTTGGCTCTCTAGCTCCTAAAGGATACAAATCAAGTTCTTAAGCATGACACATAAGGTCTCTTCCTCTCCCTGCTCTAGAATGATCTTTCCAGCCTCATCTCTAGCCAATCTCTACTTTGTACTTTTCCTTCAGCAACACCAAACTGCTTGTATGTCCCCAAAGCACCATGTAGTTTCTTACCCTGTGCATCTTTATTCTTGCTATTTTTCCAGCACAAAATGCCCTGGCCCACTTCTGTCTTAGGAACAGAGGGTGAATTAAGGTCTACCTAAGTTATAGCTACTACCATTTATACTGAGTGACTCTTGTGCTATGCACATTATGTGAATTAAATGAAACATGCCCCTTCACAAATGAAGAAACTGAAGATCAAAGATATTAAATAACTTGCCCAAGGTCACCTTGTGGCAGGGTTAGAATTCAAACCCCCTTTGTAATAGGTTACTTCTATCTATGTTTTCTACTTTGTACTAAATGTTCTACTTATTCTAACACAAAAGTTTAAAAACTTCCAATGCTATCAATATAATCCAACATTGATTTGTGAGTAGCTACTCTCTTCTAAATTCAAATCCTAGGATTTGAATTTTCAAGTTGAGTTTTCAAATAAATTTGAACTACATGGCAGAAGCCAATATGCAGAACAGAATTGCACAGTGAGTGCATAAATGTAAACGGCACTCCTTGCCACTGTGCAATATAGCAGCCCTGGCTGGGTTTAATCAAGTGGCAATATTTTCTAGCAGTCATGGTTTAGTTTGAAACCTTTACCTAGGACTGTCAAATCAATGTTTAACCTGTTAAGGGTTAAAAAATCAACAACAACCCAACCCTACCCTTAAACTAGTTATAAACAGAAAATATCCATATAGAACATAGCACACAATGTAAGGAATAACCACCAAAAGTAGTAATAACACTTCTTGTTTCCTCTTCAAAATTTTTACCTTATTCTTGTTTTTCTGGGTTTTTTTGTTTGTTTGGTTGGTTGGTTTTTTGCAGCTGGCCAGTACCTTGGTGTTATAAGGCTGCACTCTAACCACCTGAGCTAACTGGCCAGCCCTCTTTTTATCATATTCTTGTTGCTTCTAACATAAAGTGAACAAAAGAATATATGTAGTGTTCATGGAGGTTACATCAAAGGTAGGGATTTAGGAACACTGGCATCACAGGTGGCTGTGGTGTCAACATATTTAGTTGATAATCTGAATGTTTGCAAAGTCACCTGTAGTACTGATATGCAAATCAAACTTGGACACTATAATCATTAATAAGCAGAAACTGTGAACTTCATCCAGCCTACATGGCTTTATCAGAAGCCTGGAAAACATGCTGATGGAGCATATTCTGTCAGCTACCTACGATGTCTTTGATACTCCTTTCAGCTAGCTGTAACCATAAGGCAAGTAAATATGGCTCTCACAGCAGTTAATCTTTAGGGTTTTAACCTTGGCTGCAAACTAGAATCACCTTGGGGAAGTTTAAAAAAACTGATTCCTGGGTCTTAGTCTAGTTTAACTGAAACTGAATGTCTGGGAGTGGAGCCCAGGCATTTGTCTTTTAAGAAGATACCAGGTGATTCCAATACATAGTGAAGGTTGAAAACCACTTAGATCACTAAGTTAACCACTTAGATCACACTGGCTATTTAAGCATCTAGTTCCCCTTAGTTTTCAATGTTGGTCATTGTTTAATGAAGACATTGGAGACCTGGATTCTAATTCCAGTTCTGTCACTCACCAGTTGTATGACCTTTGGTCATTTTAACTCTCCCGAGCCTCATTTCTTCGTCCATAAAATAAAAGGGTTGGGTAGATCAAAGTCATAAATTGACAGCTACCAAATTACATGCAGTCTGCAGGGAGGTTTATTTAGTCTCCACAGGAATGATCTTTAAAATGCCTCTTTTCAAAACTGAATGTTTGCCAACATTTTAAAAAACAATATTTTACATAAAAACCTGAATTTCAGACATCCTGAACACTGTACAATAAAGAATCACTTGACCAACATCCCCAAATTTCTGTAGATAATGAGTATTCAACGAGCAATCCCCACTACTCCTTACGTCTCCTTATCCTAGCTGGTCTTAGTTTATATTACCTCCCTGGCCCCTGAAAGCATCTGAACTGACTCCTGTGGCCACGGTACTAACCAGGCCCCAAGATGGGCCTCAACAATTCTCTTGCCTTGTGCAGTCCCCAACAGTGAAAAGGGTTGACCTGAGGACATTGCAAAATGGTGTGTGACTTTGTCATAATAAACACTGCAGCTTCTGCCCTGCTCTGTAGTGAAGCACTCAATCTGAGGGAGCCAGTAACAGGTTAAGAGGACACTCAGCCCTATAGCAAGGTCCATGTAGCAGGAAACAGTCCTCCTGCCAACAGCCAGCACCAACTTGCCAGACACGTGAGTCAGCCATTGTGAAGGGTGATCCTCCTTCAGATGACTGCAGCCCCAGCTGACATCCGGACTGTAACCTTGAGCCAGAACCACTGGGTTCTGGAATTCCTGACCCTCAAAAACTGCTTATTGTTTTCTAAGGTGCTAAAGTTTTGGCGTAACTTGTTATACACCAGTAGAAAACTAATAAAGCCACTGTTTCCTTGACCTCGTTAATGTTAAAATAGGACAATGCCTTTATTTCACAACTGTAGCCACAGAATTTTAGAAAGCTCGAAGGGATCACAGTCAAGTTTGCACTGGGTAGGGAATTTTCTATTTCTGGTTAGAAAATTTTAACTCCTTCTATTCAATTTTTATACAAGTTCCATGGGTTCCTTTTATAACCGCCACAAAATCACCCCTTCCTCAACATTCCCATCGCCTCTATCCTATTCTTCTAGCTGATATCCCTCTGCTGATTGGCTAGTTCTTGCTTCCTAATTGGAGTTTCCTTCAAAGCTCTGTCCTTGAATGTGCTTTTCTTAAGTACCAGTTGAAAAACTGGTAGCATAAAGGTATCACTCAAAAATGAGGTAATTACGGAGAGGAAGGAGGAGCTGGTTTTGTGAACAAAGGGATGACAAAGAATTCAAGTTTTAGCCGAGATACAGTGGAACGCAGTGGAGATGCCCAGGGGACAGGATGCTCAGGGGGTCTTGTTTAGCAAGGCTGATTCATGAGCAGAGGCACAAGCTGAGGCCCACACACACAAAGGCAGTGAGTAATTCTTGGGCCCAAACCTGAGGTCATTTTTGATTCAGTCTCATCCTCACCAAGGTCTATTAGAATCTTTAGAAATTTCTCATGGATTCCCCTGGTCATTACTGTAGTCAAGACTAATGTTTGTTCTAATTGGGAGGATCAAATGACATGAGCAACAATCAGTCTGAAAACAGCAATCATAAAGAGAATTTAGTATATAATCAAGTTAAAGCACTTCACAAAATTAACCTCACATATTTCATGACATATAATTGTTTTTATGCTGCATATTTAGGCAAAAAAGGTAATCAGTTCTATAAATTATTACAGCTATTTCTTTTAGAGAGCCAAACTTAATTTTTACAGCTTTTCTTAACAACAGGTAAACTTTCCCCCGAAAATATGTATTTTAACACTTACCACATACATTATAATACTGTCATTTCTTTATTATAGGTTTTATGATCACCCCAGTTGGCAGTAAACTCTCCATCCTTTGAACTCCCATATCATTTTGCTTTATTGCACTGAAATTTATATACAGTAAAATGTACAAATCTTAACAATAAGTTTTTGTAAATGTGTACACCCATGTAATAGTACTTCAATCAAGTTACAAATGTTAACATCATTCCAGAAAGTTCCCAAGTCAATCACCCTCTCCCATAGGCAACCATTGTTCAGATTTCTATCACCATAGATTAGTTATGTCTTTGAACTTCTTATAAACGAATCTATACAGTGTATACTCCTACATGCCTAACTTCTTTCACTCAATATAACGTTTGATATTCATCTACCTTGTTGAGTTAATCAGTGGTTCACTCTTTTTTTATTGCTGAATAGTATTACATTGCCATGCAATTTACAAATACAGCATCCCCCCCTTATCCACAGGGGATACATTCCAAGACCACCAGTGGATGCCTGAAACCTCAAATAGTACCGAACCCCATATACACTTTGTTTTTTCCTACACATACATACCTATGATAAAGTTTAATTTATAAATTTGGCACAGTAAGAGATCAACAATGATAAAACAGAACAATATACTGTAATAAAAGTTATGTGAATATGGTCTCTTTCTCAAAATATCTTATTGTACTCTACTCACCTGTTTTGGGACCTCATTTGACCACGGGTAACTAAAACCTCAGAAAAGGGGAGGCTACTGTACATTTCTATGGCCTTTTGCCTTTCCACCTTGGATTGTAGAGTCTAGCAGAGTGTTCCTACATTGCAGGTGCTCAGTAAATACTAGTTAAGCAAATGCATACATAAGGTTCTTTTCTGTTCCAAACAGAATTACATGTACATCTGTTCTTTATAAGGTAGGTTCTGGATCTGAATTCCAAAATAAAGCTCTTCTCTATGACCTACCCATGGTTCAGCATGAACTCCACTGGTCTCTTCCCCCAAAAGATCCTTAAAACAAAGCTAACCAACTACCCCTTGCTCCATACCTGGAAGAAACAGTACTAACAACAGACTATATGTGATTGAATACTAAAGATGTGCCAGGCACTGGTCTATGTGTTTCATATGTATTAACACATTTAATTATCACAACTTATGATACAGGTACTGTTATCCCCATTTCTCAGATGAGAAAATTAACGAAAAGAGAATAAACAACTTGCCACACAGCTAGGAAATGGTAGCGCTTAGGGCCAGGATCTGTACTCAGGAAATCTAGCTCCAGAGCTAGTCCCACTGGCCTCCGATATCCTGCATACAAGCAGCTGAAATTCACTACCATAAAAATGTGGACACTTAGCTGGGGATAACAAGCAATGCCACCACATAGCCAATATGTGAAATGAGGAAGGAAGATCCTAATCAAAGATGCTGGCAGATAGGGATGATGAAACTCATCCCTACATATCTGGTGTCTTTGAATCTTGGGAGAAAGGGAAAACCAGCCCCACTTAGGGGCTCTGAATCTTCCTGTCTTTCCTAACCTTAGCAAGCCTCACCTGGGATCAGTCCTTCAGAAGTTGCAGTTCATTACATCTAAACTCAGTCTCAATAACGCATAAACAAGTATCATGCCAGCCATCACAGAAGTTGTTTTATTCAACAGAGTTGAACAAACAACAAGCTGTGCACTTAGTTATAAAATCCAGGAGGGTCCATCTGAGGCTTACAGAGAAAATGGGTGCACCATAAGAATTCTTCAAGTGGCTTTGGGCAAATTATCTCACCTGTGTTTCAGTTTCCCCAATTATAAAAAAAGGGGCAGGGGTTCACAAGATAATCTACAAGGTCCTGCTGAACTCTGAAATGTTATGATTCTTCTCTTACCACAACATCATTCCAAATCCATCCAACAAAAGCTGCCAAACTAATCCTCTAAACACCACTTTCTTCATATTACTCCCTTAGTGAAGAATCTAAAAAGACTCTCTAAGGCCTCTTACGTAATCTTTTATTTCTGGTCAAGTTTTCAAGACACCCATAACAAGGCCCCACTTACCTACCCACCTACCTACTCTTGTTTCCAACTATTATTCGTTACAGTTCTGTTCCATTCGGGCTGGCCTCCCCAGTTTCCTCTCCACATGACACAATTCCCACCTTCTGAGCTTTTGCTCTTGTTACCTCCTCCCACAGCTCCATCCAGAAATACTAAGTTATCCCTTCTAGGGCTGAATTCAAGACCTTCAATCAGGTCACGATTCTTTTCCAAGGAAGCCTTTCCTGATTTCTGTTATCTGTCCTTTTTTTCAATCAACAGGAATGAACTAAATCTTTGCAAGATGCAAGATACAGTGAGAATTGAAACTCCTATGGAAATCATTATACTTTAGCCTACACTAACCACGCACCCCGGTACGGGCTCTCTAGTCGTTTCCTCGGACACCTCACCTTAGGAAAGAGCCATGCCCTAGAAGGCTCTTGCACCCCCTAAAGCATGTGGGGCGCAGAGCAGGTGCTGTACACGAATAAGCCCGTTGGTCCTAAGTGACTGGTTTCTGCAGCGGGGCCGCCGGGAGGTCACAGGCACCAGGTGTGTGCAGTCATCCAGGTGACTCAGGGCCGGCCCACGCGCTGCAGGGGCCCCGGCCACCTCTTCCAGCGGGGCATCTCCCCGGCCGGCCTCATCCGCCCTGCAGCTTCCCGGACCCTCGATCTCCAGGCCCGGGCCTCATGGCTGACCCTTCTCCTCTCCCCTCCAGCCTGCGCCCACTTCCCAGCCAACCTGACAGGTCCCGCCGCCGCTCGGCCGCCTTGGGGCGGGGTCCGGCCGCAGGCGCGCGGCAGGAGGGGACCGGGAGCGACGGATACGGCCCGAGGGGTGCCGCGCGCTACTCACCCGGTGCCAGACACCAGAAAGGGCACTTTCCTGCGCGAGGCGACAGGCGACGGGCGACGGCGACGAGCGCGGGACCGTGGCCGGACGGTGGCGGCGCCGGCACTTCCTGCCTGGAGAGGCGGGGCGGCAGGCGCACCGGAAGGCGCGGTGGGCCCAGCTCGCGCTGGGTGTGGCCCGAGTTCTCGCGCGCGCAGAGCCGTTTCGGGGGTCTCCGAGGAGCGCGTTCCCCGGGCCCGAGGCCGCGGCCTGGTTGGGGGTGTTCCCTCGTCCCGGTTCCGACCCGTGGCGGCACGACCTCCCGCGGCCGCTGCAGTCGCCCCCCGCCCCGCTTCCCTCCCCGCCTGCCCGCGGCCGATCCTCGCGGCCCTTCCGCATTCCAGGGCCGGGCGGCGCCGGCGCTGGAATCTGACCCGGGCGGGCCGCCACCCGCCAAGGTTTGGGGGACCCCTGCGCCAAAAGCGGCCTTCCTAGGGTTGCCAGCTTTAGCAAGTAATAGTACAGTTCGCCTAGTTAAATTAGTCTCAGATTGAACCAGTAATGTTTTAGGGTATGTCCCACGTAATACTGGGAGGGTAGGAGGGCGGGCGGCCTCCGGCCAGCTCTACAAACCCTTTCTCTTTTTCAAACCTCACTCCAGCCAGATTTAACTCTACTCTTTAACCCTACTCTTTCCTTACCCTCAAGTTACAAGGTTTACCCAGTACAACCTATGGCTGTTTCATCCCCTTTCAACCACAAGAAAGTTTTATTCAAATTATTTGCTTTCCTTTAAGTTATAAAAGAGATGACTTCGCACACAAATACATGAGCATACCCACATTACATAACGCTCTTGGTCAAAACAAAGGAAAATAGGAAGCTGCATTATTCAGGTTTTGTTCTAGATATTGCTTGTGGCTATAATCTTCAGGATGGTTTCCCTTACCTCGGAATAATCTAGATGAAAGCACTATTTCAGGATAGTTGAGGACAGTCAGCCTAATAGCAAATCTTTATTGCGCACTTATCGCCTTAACGTGCCAGGTGGTGGGGAGATGAATGAATAACTGTCTCTTTCCTCAGGACGTTTATATTCTAGAAATCTTTAATCAGAAATTCCTAGAAGGTAAGAACTGTGTTCAGCACTCTATAGTGCACTATATACTCTTAAACAACATATACCGGAGGGCTTAAAACAAATTCTTGAGCCTCAAAACCTGGAATTAGGATTCCGTAGGTCAGGGATGGAGAATACTTTGAATTTCTAGTAAGCACCCAGGTGATGCTGATGCTGTGATCTTCATCTGAGTAGCACTGCTCTAAAATCCAGTTCAACAATGCATTTTCTCAATAGTGCTTGAAAGGCGATTGCTGAAGTGTCACATCTGGTTCTAAAGTATTTACTCTTTCCCTCAGCCGCAGTCTGCCCTTTCATTCGATAGTTTAAATAATTTTTCCTGATCATCAGAAGATTTGGCTTCTTAGGTTTTTCTCACAGAGCTCTTCCAAGTGTAGTCTATTACCACCCCATAAGCCCTCACCCTGGCCACCTTAAGATCATAGCTGAGTCACCCTGACTGTACTATGACTTTATATTTAAGTTTCTAGAACTGTGCTGTCGGACACAGTGGTCACTAACCACATGTGGGTAGACACATTTGCATTAGATATATTTCTAGGGCTGGTGTCCTTATTGGACATTATAGAGTATTTCCATAATCACAGAAAGTTCTATTGGACAGCACTGTTCTAAAGAAATAATTCCAAGGTATACTGTTATCTCTATACTCAAAAGAAAAACTCATTTAGTGATGGAAAGCTGTTTAAATATCCAGCACTTGGGAAATCGTTAATTATGGCATATCCATGTCAAAGATAATTGTGATCGTTAAGCATGGTTGAAAAAGTATTGTACTCAAAACAAGACAATTATGGTGGTTATGCCAAACATGAAAAACGATTTAAGAAATATTAAACTAAGAAGCAAGTTGTAAATATACATTACAACTTTTAAATGTGTGTGGATAAACACTGGAGAATAGTCATGACAAGTGATATTTGAGCAAAGACATCTAGAACAAAAGGATACAGGTACTTGGAATTTGGAAGAGCAGGGGGAAATGGGATAAGCAGCACTGGGAAAACTGGGTATTTCTTTAATGTGGGATTAGCTCCAGAAATTCCTTTAAGGACAAAAAAGATAAAAACCAGGTTTCAGGGAAATCAAGAAATTGTACACTTAAGGAGGACCTAATGAGAGACACACAAGTCTGGCATATTGGACCTGGCTCAGGAGATCGAAAATAAACTATATGAGCATCTACTAGGTACCCAGCAATTTGACAGGCCATAGTCTTATTTATTAAATCTTCATAATGACCCTTTAATATAAAGAAATTCTAGTTTGAAATAATTTACTATCAATCAACTATGAATCTCCTAACCTCAGTCTTTTACTTAATCTTCAACCACCATTAAACTCATATCTTTACCTACCCTTCCAGAACAAGAATCCATCTTTATTTTTCTAAGGATCACCGTACATGTGATCTAGGTTCATTCCCTTCCTATCTCCTGAAGGTAATTCATTGTTTTCTTCTAGTTTGTCTTCTTCCTCTCTGTCTACAAACAGGCTTGAATCTCTGAAGACATACCCTTTGACCCTTATCTTTACTGGCCCCCTGGTAAAATGAACAAGAATAACTACTATTTGGAAAACTACTGTGTCTCTGACCATTTACCTTTTGTGTTTCTAATTTTCACAACAAACTTGGAGGGTACTGTCCCTGTCTCACAAATGAAGAAGCTGACACTTAAGAGCCACTTGCCCAAGGACACAAAGCTAGTCAAATTCTGGGTGGAATTCACTCGACCACGTGGGGTTCCAAACCCACACTGCTCTTAATCACAAAAGTGCTGCTTTATATAATAGTATGTTCCCATTAGGAGCAATAGTCTTACTTCCATTTTATAAATGAATAAATTGGTCAAGGGAGGTTAAATAACTTAAGGTTAAAAAGACATATATAGCACAAATGGGACTTAAATGCAGGTCTGCCTGACTCCCTAACCTAGGCATCATTCACTATTTTGTGTTGCGCTGTGGATTCTACACTCAAATCTCTTAATAGCTCTAGCAAAGGTGACTAAATGACTTGCCCAACCTAGTGGCCTCACTTAAACTTTCCCATACTCAAGTTTTCTGTGGTATGACACTACTGGACTAACCTCCTTACTCTTGAAATTCACTTGGTATTTGTAACCCCCTTTTTGTGGATCTATTTACCCCTCCAAGCTCTTTCATATTCTGACCCTTAAGTCTAAATATTACACCTCTTGTCCTTCTTCCCCTCATATTTTGTAAAAAATGGTTACCCTTCCTTCTCAGAATTTGCTTTTACCTTGTCTCTTATAATCTGGCCTTACTCTTTTTTCCCAGTGGCATTTAATTCCTGCTGTCATCAAGTCACAGCTTCCTTGATCAAATAAAATTTGGGACAATACAATCATAAGCAGTTAGATGAAGATGCTGCCTCCACTGGGTTGGTTTGTTTCATCAGAACTTTTGAAATGGTTTGTTTCAAGTATGACTTTCATCATGGAAACTTTTTAAAGACTGGTTTTTCAGTCAAACCCACTTAGAGTGGATGCTTTTAGCTTTTTATTGGCAATCATCTTTGCTTAAGCAAAGCCTAATTACTAAGCAGAGAATGCTATTACGAAGCTACAGACTTATTTCATTCAAGGTAGACCATCTACTCTTCCTATTGAAGTCTGGTTCTTTGAGCATTTATCTAAAATGGAAATAGGGATACTGCAAGAGATCATTCTAGTTGTACTTTTTTTTCTGTAGTGGAAACAATGTTATTTGTTCTTCACTAGAGATTTAACAAAGCAGAGGTGATAATTTTTTCAGCTGAAATGGAAACTTAATAAAACAAGATTTTAGCACCATGGTCATAGTCTGGGAAAAGTATTTTGCTTAAATCACTGAATGAAATTCAGCAACACATAAAAAGCAAAGAATTAAGGAAGGTTCTAAGATTCTAATATTGAAGGGGTCAAGGACTAGTTTTGTTACTAGTCCTTCTACTCCTGTTCTATATTGCTGGCCTTACCAGGTTAAAGGACCTAGCATACCTATCCTACTGAGTACAAAGGCCTGCTGCCCAGAAGGCATTCAGTAATTGTTTATTGAATGAGGTAATGGTTTTGTCCAAGGGTAGCTTTGTTTAATAGCAGCACAAAACAAAGTTAATAGAGTAATTATCTATTACTCAGCTTTGCAGGCTAACTGTCAACTCTTTTCAACTTTCCCCCCGATGTTTCAAATATTTCTAAGCTGGTGAGAGTCAGACTTTTGAAGACTAGAGAGAATGAAACTGTCTACCACTCCTTGATTAACTCTGAAACAGTCCTGCATTTCTGCAAATAGCAGAAGTTATTTTTAGGATGAAATAAGGACCTCACTTTCCCAGGCATGTAGCTTCAGCTGTTTTGATTGTGGGTAGGTCAGCAATGTCCAAAATTCATACATGGACTCATGGTGAGTCTCTGCATAAACAAATAATAGTCTTTCAAGAGGGATTGCTGTGTTAAGGAAAGACTATATAAAATAAAAAATACTGTATTGTATTCCAACACTTTGAAATACAACACAAAAATCTGTCTTTTTGGTAGAAGCATTCTACAGAAACTGTGAGGCTAAAATAGTTTTAAAAATAGGACAAATTAAAATTACACTCAGTGGCTTGATCTAATTTTAAATGGCATGAAATAATGTATAAAAACTTAGATAAAGTAGGAATGTTGGCAAGTATGTCAAACTTAAGGACTTAAACCTACTGAAGCTATCATATATATGCAAATTCTACAGAAAATTATTTTAAAAACTGGAAGACAAAGTGTAGAAAAATAACTAGGGTAGTCAAAATTGGATTTTTGGGGGAGGGGTGGAATGAATACGAGTTAGAAGAGAAGATTGTTAGGAAAACTGGAGGGAGTAAGAGAGTTCTAACAACTGTATTATTTTCTAGGATTTACCTCATCTGCCTTTCTTTGGAAGATATAAAGAAACTAACAAAAGCTAACTTTGTAAATAAGAAGTTTAAACAAGTAAGTGTTTTATCATAAAGTTTAATTATGGTTCAGAAAAAATTGAGTGAGTAACTTTCTCTGAAAAAATATACTGACTCTGTGGACTGCAGTTATTTTGGAGGGAGAGGCGGGGGACCTGGTAAGTTAAATTACCCTATTGTCTATTCTGAAAATAATAAAAAGTCCCATCTCAAGTCTGATTATAAAGATACATGTGCCCAAAGTTGCTGAGAATAAATACAACAGGAAAGGCAAAAGCTGTAAAGCTAAGGGCATGCAACAGGCTCTAAGAGAAAATCTCAGAAATACTCCACGTGGCAACAAGAAACGTTTGGCTGGAATTTGAAGTTCTTTTCAGTCATCCTTGTCTTTTGCTCCATGTTTAAGGATGCGTGTGAACTCAATGTAATTGAAATTCCCCTTTTTGTCAATGGGTGCTTCTCTGTACAGCTCATCCACTTCCTCATCTGTAAACCGATCTCCCATGGTTGTCAGCAGCTCTCTCAGGTAATCCTCCTGGATGGTGCCTGGAGAATAAAGAACAGGGATCAGAATACATACTATTCTGAGGATTAATTACAATATCTACATTTGACTGTGCAAGTTCTATATGCTAAAAACTATAAACATGCAAATATATGAAATAAACGGTTTCTTCCCACTTAAGGGAGAGCCTCAGCAGACAGCTGCCTGGAAAAATGCCTAGCTGCTTAGTGGCACTACTCTGCTTTATCAATCTGCCTCCACATCCATCTTCTGATCTCTGGAAGGAACCTCATGTTTCCTAAAGGTAGCATAAATGGTCATAACTACTCTATAAGCAAATAACAGTTACCTGCTAGCCACACTAAAATCAATACCACATCATAAACATCAGTAAAGTACTTTAGTGGAAAGAATGCTGCAGTCTTGAAGCCCACTTTTCACAAGCTATGTGATTTCAGGCATCTCACTTAACCTCTGACTTTGGTTTCCTCATATGTAGAATGAGATTTTTAAGGTTTACCAATCTAATTCATATATAACAACAAATATGGCCAGGCCCAGCATGTGAAAAAACATGTTATAAATATGAACATCAGGGCTGGCCCGTGGCTCACTCGGGAGAGTGCGGTGCTGGATAAATATATGAACATCAGCTATGTCCCAGACACTGTGCTAGGCAACGGGGGTGCATAGTGATGAGCTGAAAGGTACACTTTTTACTCCAGGTTTTTGATACCAGGGTTATCATAAAACTTGCCTGATTATAAGAACGACCTTAAAACACAAAAAAGCCCGGATGTCACCCCCAATTTATTGTCTGGTATTGGTATTTTTAGAAGGCCCCCAAGTAACTGGCATGTGCAAACATGATTGAGAACCACTTAAAGTACTATCCCAAGGGTGGTAAATGACAAATTCAAACACAGAGATTTTTGAAAGTTGTAAAGTAAAAAAAGAAAAATCTGACAATTTCGTTGTATGGGAAATTAAGCTAATACACAGATAATATATTTTTTATAAAATGAGTTTAAAGCATAAGATCAGTTCAGAAAAAAATCTCTAGGATTTGTGGGGTTTTTGCTGATTCAATCCTAGATTTAAAAAAAAAAAAATGTTCCCCAAATCTTAGAATTTTAGCTTGTAGAAATAAATCCTCATCTCCAGCCAAGCTATTCAACCACCACATAAACTAATCGTCTACCATGTGCAAGGTACTGTGGTAGGAGCTAGAAGAGGTTACGAAGATGGGAATGAAACATGGTTTAAGACAAAGAACCTTTATCCTGGGAGTGGAAAGAAACCCTGATGAGGAGTAAGTACACAACTAAAAACAAAAAGTCAAACAGAGTATGTGTCAGGAGAAAGATACAAATAAAATACCTTGGAGGTGGAACGAATGGAGAGGTTTTTAGTTTTCCTGGGGGCTAAGAGAAAATAGTAAGAAATCGCAGGCAAGGCTCTGTAAAGAATGGGACCGTTGAGATAAGTATGAAGAATGGGTAGGACATTTTATTCTTGTATAGTTTTATTCTCTTCCTTTAAAAAGTAACACCTGCTTACAATAAAAAATTAAAGCAATACAGAAGAAGTATCTTCAGGGAAAACAAAAACTTAAGTCTCCTCTGCCTACTCCTCCTCTACCCTACCCCTTCCAGAAAAAACTGTTAAAGAGTTTTGATTGTAAAAGGAGAGAGAAGAGGTGGTATGACAAGGAGGGGTAGAACAAGAACTTGTGGAGGCGAGTTAGCATGACAATGCATAGTGAAGTTGGGTATACTTGAAAAGTCAAAATAAGGCCATACTGTGGGGAGCCTTGAAAGGAGGCCCTGCCAATCAGACAGCATTTAAACTAGTCCAAGTAATACAGCTAACCAAAGAGCGTGCCTTCCTTCCTTCTCTCATTTGGCCACGCTATGTGAATTGGGGATCTTAGGAAATATTCCCTTATGTGTTTTCTGTTATATTCACTTCTGCCAAAGGATCAGGTATTTACCTAGTTAACATTTTATTTTTTTGAGATTCAACTCTATTCCAGGCAGTATGCTAAGTACTTTATGTACATTACCTCATTTTCTCATTTAATCCTCACAACACTATGACATAGGATATTATTGCCCATTTTACAAATAAGAAAACAGTGGCTTAGAGAAGTTAAGTAACTTGCCCAAAATTACACAGCTACAGCTATTATGTAGTAGAAGGATTTTGAAATCAGGTAGTCTACTTCCAAAGCCTAAGCTCTACTTGGTTTATTTTAAAATAGAGGTCAGATATCAAATTTAAACAATTTTAGAGCTGAGAGATACCTCATAAATAAACACAGGATTGTATTGGTGCCACGGTCTGTAACAATTTACATTTTACCCTAGATTACTCTGGTAAAAGTTACTCATTCAACAGACATTTACTGAGCACCTGACCCTTGTGGGGTTAACATTCTAGTAAAGGAGTAACATAAGTTACCAAAGAGGTTTTAAAATGCAGCCTATTAAACTGCAAACTATTAGCATTTAAGCGCAGAGGCATCAGAGTGAGTGATGAACATGCCGAAGGAGAACCCTGTCCAAAAAAAATAGGTGTGGTATAAACCTGAGGGTGTTATGTTATTATATTTCAAGTTATTGCATATTTTAGTTACCATAACTAAAAATTAAATCATTTTATAATTAAAGGTTACCTGTGACTTACCAGTTGCTTCTTCATCAAAGCAAGCAAAAGCATTTCGGATGACATCTTCAGGATCTGTGCCATTTAACTTCTCACCAAACATGGTGAGAAACATGGTGAAATTGATGGGGCCTGGAGCCTCATTCATCATGGCATCCAGATACTCATCAGTTGGATTTTTCCCTAAACAAAAAAGAGTGTCATAATTTTAACTATGTTACAAAATGCATCAACTATTCATCATGGTAAACATTCTGGCAAGAAAGATAATCATTCATACAGTTTTCTGTTCGCATTCACAACAGCAAAACCATTTGGGAAAAAAATATTCTCAATGAATAGGGCCTATATTAAGAATCTGGAGATTGTTATGATATTCCATTGGGATGTCAGAAGGAATAATATTGCTTTCATAATCAATATCAGTGTTTTTATATCACGACCCTCAGCCCAACAGGGCCAAGAATTTGCAGGTGGTCCCAGGGACATGCTGCTGTGGACTTTATTTGAATCTGAGTAGACTTGTTACACTGGCTTCATAGAGCTTTAAGACACATGAAATAAATAAGAAAGGCATTATGGAAATTCTGACCAATATATTATTATTAAAACTAAACATTACCCAGTGAGGCAAGCATATCATGCAAATCTTCTTTGTCAATGAAACCATCTCTGTTCTGATCAATCATGTTGAAGGCCTCTTTGAACTCCTGAATCTGTGACTGGTCAAACATGGCAAACACGTTGGATGTTGCGCGCTGAGGGCGCTTCTTGGTGGTCTTGGTCTTTGCCCTTTTGCTCGACATGGTGGTGGTTAAATCCTAATTAGAAAAAGAAATACAAGAAAAACAAAATCAACATCAAGGATTACTTAAGTTTGAATCAAAACAATGATTAACAAAAGTAAATTCAGTCAATCTTCCTGATATGTTTGAGTTACTTAGAAAGATGTTACCTATCTTCAGCAGGGTAACATCACTTGTTAAAAATCCCTGTAAACTAATCAAAACCATTACACATAGAACCAAACTAACCGAGAAAAACCACACTTGTGCTTTGACTTTTCTCACCCTTAGTAGTTGTGACATTTTACAAAGCTCATCACTAATTTTGAATCCCAAACTATGACCAACATTAATTCAAGGCTCACATCAACAACACATATCCCCAGTATTGCTGTATATAACCTAACAATTTATAACCAAATCTACTGGTTTAATAACAATAAAAAATAAGAACAAAACACCTTAGGTAACCAGGCTGTCCTATTCGATGGAGGATAGAAAGGCAAGGATGTGGAAAGGAAGACTAACTGATGGAACAGGTTTTCATCTTCTAATCTCTACTGCCAAATATTATTCTTCCACTTTCAACTAACATTTCTTATTGTACCCTCACTTCTGGTCTCAAAGGAGTTAAAAAACATTTGTTTAAAGGCTAACGGAAAAGTACAGAAAACTGAAGTTAATTTATCTATAATTAAGTTTTATAGACATTGCACTATCCAAACCAGTTTCTTGCACTACAGTCACAGTAAATCACTTAAAGTAACTAAGACCTCTAAACAGAAATCAGAGCACAAGTTTTTAAAGCAATTTATTTTTTAAAGTTTTAGAAAATGTCTTAAAAGGTAAAGAAACTCTAATAATCTAAATTTATCCCTGTAAAATTTAAGTTAAAAAACAAAAAGTCTAATAACACCTAAAATGAAAAGGCAATTTTGCTTTCAACACTAAATCTTTAAAAGACCATAAAAATTTGTTTGAAGTTAAAAATCCCATAGTCATCAGATAATAAAATTCTACCATACCATCCTTCAGAGTTCAGGTGGAGATGGCAGTCTGCAAAACCTCTAACCAGCAAGAAGAGTAAGACACTGTATTGAGTTATATTCTTTCAAGCAGGTCTAAAATAGGCACTACTGATTTCATTCTCTGACCAGCATAACAATTTTAAAGCTTACGTTCTGAAAACATTTAGCTATGATGCGGCAAAACACTATGCCCTTGCTCTAAAAATAAGTCTGTGGACTGCAAAGAATGAACCTAGATCTCAGCACTCCAAAGTGACCCTGAGAATATAATGTTTCCTATGAGTTTAAAGTTATTACTTACATTCTTTCCTTGACTATATCACATTGCCCAGACTAAATTCAATTACGGAAACAATTAGAAAAGCTCTGCCTAAAAAAATTTTTTTAGCTAAATCTGTTTTCAGATTTTAGTAAGAAATTCCACAAAGTGGGGTCACAAATTGCAGTCCATCCAATGTAGCACTCTTAGGCGGTACCCTGGAATGTACCAATGGAAAGATACAAGGGTACTTCAGATAGTTCATTGAAAAACAGAATTAAAAAATAACACAAATCTTACCATGAACTTTTTGAAGTACCTTCCTATACCCTACACGGCACAGATGTTACACTCCTGAATTCCTAGCTTTCTTTAATCATCCTTTAGGAGGCTGCTTTTCATGACTTACCTAAGCCATTAATGAATACCTCTTTTCATGCTGTAACACCTTTAGGGGGCAGTAAATCCCATTATTTAAACTACGTAGAATTGTACTTTTCCCCTCTATTCTAAATGTCGTTTTAAAAACTATAAGGAGTTATGGAGTACATTACTCCTCCATCTCTTAAGTTTACTCAAGGACTTGGGACATGGGGTTGAGACCCAGGGAGTGACACATATTTACCAGTTCTTAATCTCTTTAATATTTAGGGCACATCATGCTTTTGCAAGCCAAAGCACATCTTTAAAAATAGTCTGTTTTGTGTGACAACATTGTCTTCCCCTTATGATGAAGAATGTCAGTTATTTCAAGAACAAAGAAACTGATGAGAATTATAGGTCAGATGGTTGACATAACTGATTTTTTAATCTACAAAATCTCATGTTACTAAATTTGGCTGGTGTCCCTCTAGATATGTTTTTAAAATGTTTAGTTTTGGTTGTAAAGTAATATACATCCTATTTTTTTGAATTTTGATGTATTTCCTATTCTTTTAATAATTCATTTTGAATTTGTAAATGCACTATAAATAGTTTTTAAAAGTTAAAAAGTTTTTTTTGGTTTTTTTGGTCAGCATTGACAATGGTCTCACATAGAACTTTTGTTTAGCTCATTCAATACTTAGTCTTATCAACCTGAATATGATCAGTTAATTATACTAATATGTATCAAATGTCATTAGAGTTGAATACTAGTTAAGAGTTAAGAAATGTGTAGCATCTGTCCTATCTCCAAGGAGCTTAAAATATAGTTGGGGAGGGAACTATAAAGTAGTTGGGGAGGGAACTATAAAGAAATGAGATGACTGGTTCAATTTATGAAATGAGTCACATAGTTTTCATTCCAGAGGCATGACTCTAAAATTAAAATAATGTGACAGTAATAAAAAATAACTCATAAGTTAGTACATGATAACCAAATACTGTGAGACTGAGTTCAGAAAAGCTCTTTCTGAGTTTCTAAAAGATATTGGGGGGCCGAGCCCGTGGCGCACTTGGTAGAGTGCTGCGCTGGCAGCGCGGCGACGCTCCCGCCGCGGGTTCGGATCCTATATAGGACTGACCGGTGCACTCACTGGCCGAGTGCCGGTCACGAAAAAAACGACAAAAAAAATAAATAAAATAAAATAAAGTAAATAAAAGATATTGGGGGTGGGGAAAAGACCTTGAAAAACCCTGCACAGTATAATTTAGAAGCTATAAGACATCTTTAGAATTAAGAAGTTCAAGTGTTAGTCTTAATTCTAACAAATTAAGGTAGTTAATTCTACCAAAAACTGGTAGTGTAATGTTGGGCAAGTTACTACCTGGGCCTTTACTTTTTCAGAGAGGATGGATTTCTATTCGTAAGTTTATCTTCCACCAGAAACCTGGAGCCTTTCAGACAGGGAGTTCAGCTTCACAGTCAGTTGTTCCAAAATAAAGAAACTGTGGTTTATATTTTCCTACCAAACTAAAAGTGTGGGTAAAATAAATACTGGTGGAAGGAGTCAAATCAGAAACTGGCTATGATCTTAAGGAGCAGATCATTTTTGATATTGTCATTGTCCTCTTTGCTATGATTCTAGTTCGCTGTTTATTTCATTTTCCCTCAAAAAGAGAGGCTGTAATTCTTCATGTAACAAGCCTTCAGCAAATGCACAACTCTCACGGAAGTTTAGAAAGCTAGGATAAAATGAAGTTGAAAATATTTCATACAACAGTATAAGTATTCTTTATTTAGGATGTGAAGATCATCTGGTAAACACCTGAGATTTCCAAAGTATGAGGATCCTCACTTATAAAGCTGAGTATTTCTGAGGCATTTAATGAAAGATCTTTGGTGTGAAGGGGTTTTTGTTGTATGAAACTTGAAAGCAGGGAGAAAATGGAGAGCAGGCTTCTACTAAACGAGTATATGAAGATTTCAGATGCATGAGAAAGTGAAGGAAGGGCAGTCAAGGATGGTCAAGGAGATTCAGTTTACAGATCCAAAGGAGCATAACCTTGTTTTAAGTCAGAAGTGGGGGAGTGCTGGTGGCAATGAATTTGTGATTTTTTATTTTATTTATTTTTTATTTTTTTTAGCTCAATGAGATAGGAAGAGAGTCATTAAGGGCTATGACAAAAGGAGGGATACAAACTATGCTTAAAGAAGATGTTAGAATAGAGTAGGAGGTGGGTGAAATGGAAGACTGAGATCTTCAAAGAGGCTTTCCCGAAACAAGGGCAACCAGAAGATTGTGCAGAATCTCTGGAAACTATGGTTTCATTTACAGAATGGTACTATCCATACTAATATATACGTCAGATTGCTCTAATCCTAGAGGCCAGCATTTACAAAACGGTAAAAAAATGTAAAATAATCTAAAAACTTTTTCTAAAGAACGAACACGCAAACTGATAATATTCTGGGAGATATAATATATTCTTTAATGAAAACTCTCATCTTAGAAAACAATGCACAGTATGACAGGACCTAGCATTTGATCTGCTTTCCAAATCCAGACCAAATCTACTGCTTCATTTAGTCGATGAGTTTTGTTTTGTTTCCTAAGCTAAGTTTAAGCAATTTTTTGGTGCTAACCACAATTTTTTAAAGTATTTTTTCAGGTTGGTGCTTCCGTCTAACCAAACCAAGTTTTTATTTCTTATGCAAACTTCCGGTAGAAGGTAGGATTAGTTCTCTTAGACTGCCACACCCAAAAGTCCTTACGACTTGACAAAAACAATTAGTTGTCAGGGACGACTTGCCAGTGAAGCCTCGCTTTTTAAAATGAAACGCTTTTCTGGTTAACTCTTACCAAAGGTCTTCCAGGACATGAAACAAATACCAGCAATTTAAGAAATACTCGCTTTCTTCACCTTCAGATATAAAACATTTTGCACTTAAGAAGTTAAAATCTAACTGAACCCGTATTTCTGTTCCAAAGGTCTCTAGAGAACCGATATATGCTTTCATATATCTACTCAGCTACTCTAAAAGGAAACACTTCTTTGACTAATTGATTTAGCGCTATGTCTCCACCCAAAAGGGAAACGGTATTGTATTCATGAGTTTCTCCTTGAGCCGCGAACTAAATTCCAAACCCTTCTTTGTCCAAATATCCCTTAAGGAAAAAAGTTCTGATTACAGGAGCGGATACTGAACTGAAGAAGTTCCAAGTTTGAGTTGGTTATTCCTACTAACATAGCCACACAGCTGCAAGAGCAGGTGCAGTAGGGGGGAACAGTGGGCTTCGGTTTTTGCGCAAACTCTCTTGAATCGGGAAAGTTTACGTTAGAAACTAAACATAGCCCCGGAGTCACTTCTGCGCGGCTCGGGTTTCGCGGATCCGGCAGTCGCCCAAGCTCAAGGCGCCAGCGAGCTAAGCCACGTTTCCCGAGCTCCAGGTTAAAGCAGAGGAGAAAAGTTCGTCTCTGGGCCCCTTCCGGCCGCGGCCTTCGATCCCGGAGTTGGCCCTTGGGCTCGAAACCGGGGACCGGGCTGGCACACCTGCCCAGGTGCGTTCCCGGCGCCGGGAGCCCGCCGCGAGGTGCCGCTGTCCTCCCAGCCGTCACGCCCTCGGGATTGGTCTCACCCGCCCGACCGAGAGCACCACTCACCCTGCACAGCCACGAGAATCCGAGCACCTCTGAGACCCCTCGCTGCCTTGGCTGCCGCTACCACCACCCTTCCACCCTGAGCCTCTAAAAACTAACACTTCCGGCCTCCCTTTAGCAAACCGGAAGGAAGCCCCGTCACCATTCTCGGCCAACAAAGTGGTCCTGACTTAATGGGAAGGCGACAGGGAGGGACGTTGCCACTGTGATCTGCGGACTCAATATTGACCTAGTGCACGGGAAGGAAGTGTAAAGCGGCCCACTTAGAACAAAGAGGAATTTTTAATGGTTCTTTGGGTCCTGAGTTTCCATCTTTTTTGTAACTATTCTTGCAACGTAAGGCTTCCTCCCCCCCCTTTCCTGTGCGCAGATGGTTGCGTCCGTCCTATGGCTTAGCCCCTCCGCACATTCCAGGGCGCGGCGAGGGGCGGGGCCAGTTAGCCCAAGTCCTTGTAGGGAAATCGCCGAGACGACTGCGGGGCCCACGTGGCTCGTGCTCGCCCCGCCCCCGAACGTCGGGCTTCTGGCGCCCGGAGGTAGTGCCCCTGCGCAGGGGCTGGGACTCCGCATGAAGGTCCGGAGCGGAGCGTGCCAGGGAGGTGACCTTTGCGCCAGGGATTTGAGTGTGCGGTGTTGTTTTGTGAAGAGGCTCACTCCTTCCACACCGGAGGAAACATTGTGAAGTCCCGAGGGCCCTCGGCCAAGTGCCCGCTGTCTTTTTGCCTCAGACATATTTCACAAAGTCACGAGTGGCTGGAGCCTTCCTCCCTCTCAGAAGCGTGTCCTGTTAGTTTTCCTCCCAGAACCCCTTTGGTCCTAACTAGAGGAGTCTGGTTTGGATCCGACTAGGAAGGGAGACAGGCGACTCTTGCCCCCATCTTCACTATCATGATGACTCACGGCTTGGTGAAAACAGGAATAAAAAGTTGGGCCTGTTTTTTTCCTCGGCTCTCCTCGCCTAGGACAGCTTCTAGCAGTGTCTCTCGTTTAAGGATGAGAAACCCCTCCCCGATTCTACATTTTCCGTCCAGTCTTGTGAGGAAGACCGTGGTGGTTGTCACCTCAGCTCCCTGACCTCATCTACGAGAGGTGAGAGTGGGATCCGGTAACCCTCCGATCATCATCCCAGCACTAAGTCTAGTGACTGGTTTGGTTCACGTGGCCAGAACATTTCTGAGTTTGGAGTTACCCGATGGTCTTCCCCTTAAACTTCGGCTCTCGGTTGAACCATTCTCCTAAAAAAAGAAGGTATTACTGTAAATGCTGCGGAATAATGTACAGTACTCTAAATATTCGTAAGATCTAGCTTCTTTCTTCAAGGAACTCAGAAGCAGCCTGTCTGGTAACTAGTAACGTATTACAAAGTTAACTTGGAGGTAAAGACACTGGGGGGAAAAAAAAAGAATTACCCTAATTCTATAGGTGACTGAAACAAAGGTGATTAATTTCCCAAACTTCTTTGTTAGTGAGAATAACTTGGGGTACTAGTTAAAAATACGAACAATTGGGTGCCTCATCTCCAGCCCACTGAATCAGAATCTTTTAGGGCAGGTCCTGGGAAGCCATGGATTTAACAGGAGTCTTGAGTGACCCTTCCCAGGGAAGCTGGGGACACAGCTCTAGACGGCAGGCAGTGACAGCGCAGACGAGAGGGCCGAGTGGTGGGTGGGGCTGCAGTTTGATCCTGGAGTTGATCTTGGGCGGCAGGGCGAGCACCTGCAGTGCACGAACACCACAGGGTGGTCGCCTGCCCCCCACGGAGAGCACCAGCCTTCCACTGACGTCCTCCCCTCCAGAGAGAAAACCAGTTTAGTTTCCCTCTCTCAGCTTGAAAGCAATATTCTTTTGCTTCTCTAGAGTCAGATAGTTGCCTTGTCTTTCTCCCACTCTGTCAACAGGTATTAAACAGTAACTGCATTGCCACACGCACTGTGGTGGGGGCTGCGGTTTATGCTTTTTGAAACAATATAATTGCTACTTCTGGGAATGGGGGGGTGTGATGGGGGGCTTAGAAAACACAGTTACGGGGGTGTCAGAGAACAGATGTGGAACAGATAGTTACAGTACAATTAAAGCCTACTGAAGGAACACAGAGGAGGAAAAAAACTTGTCTGGGGACTCATGGAAATTGTCCCCCAGAGGGCTATTAAAGAATTGATTCTAGAAGTCAGTGGAGAAGGAGAGGAGAGAGATAATTCCAGGGAAAGGGAGCCAGCATGCCTGATTGTCTGGAGGTGATCAGAGGGCTTGGCTGATTGAAGGTTGACAGAAATTGTGTAGTTTATGTTCATTGATTCATTCATTCATTCACTCATTCCCCAAGTAACTATGGGTAGGCAAAGATTAGCAAGCCAGTGTGGAAAAATAAAATCTCTTTTTTTTTTGGTGGCTGGCCCGTGCAGGGATCCAAACCCTTGACCTTTTTGCTCCATGTGTTAGAGCAACACCGTGTTCTAACCGAGTGAGCTTACCAGCCAACCCTAAATCTTCTTAATAAAATGTTCTTCAAATTTCCATCTAATGTTTTGATATTAAATTTTGATGATTGGACCCACCACCAAAGGCCTCTAACTCTTCCTGATTTCTCTATCCTTTTGGACCCTACAGGAGATCTTTGCCCTCAGGTGATAGTCCCCTTTCTACCATTTCATTAAAAGTTTAGAAACTTGGGTTCTGCTCCAAGTCCTTCCTTTAGCCTGCTTGGTAACCATGAAGGCAAGTCACTCAGCTGACTTGAGGCTTAATTTTCTGATGTGGAAAATGGGAATAACATCTGCCCTACCTACCTTGTAGAATTTTCTGATTAAATGAGATAGTTTATATGAAAGTTTTTATTTAGAACAATAGCTTTCAAATTTGACTGAAATTCGTAGTAAGAAATTTATATCACTGAGCAATATTTGACTACTTATGGTACTTTCTAGGATTTTCTTTTCTATTCTTTTCATTTCTGAATTCGTCTACTCAGGCTGCCATACAAAATACCATAGACTGGGTGGCTTAAACAACAGAAATTTATTTCTCACACTTCTAGTCTGAGAAGCCAAGATCAAGGTGCTGGCCAATTTGGTTCCTGGTGAGGGCTGTCTTTCTGGCTTGCAAACAGCTGCCTTCTCACTGTGTCCTCAGATGGCAGTGAGAGAGACAGACAGATCTCACTTCCTCTTCTTATAAGACCACAGTCCTATTGAATTAGGGTCCCAGCCTTATGACTTCATTTAACTTTATCTCCTAAAGATCCTATCTTTAGATACAGTCACATTAGAGGTTAGGCTTTCAACGTATGAAGGTACTTTTTGAAGTATGCTTCTATGAATTTAAGGGAGAAGGGAGGACACAATTCAGTCCATAGCAAATTCTATATTAGTTAATTTTTTAAATGCACAAGACCCACCAAATGAGTTTTTGATCTACCGATGCAGTGGTTCTCAACAGTGAGTGAGTTGGGGTGGATTTTGTCTTTGAAGGGAAAGTTTTGGTTTTCACAACCAGGGGGCTGCTACTGACATCTAGTGGATAAAAGCCAGGGCTGCTGTTAAACATCCTACTATGCACAGGATAGCCCCTAACAACAGAGCATTATTTAGCCCAAAATGACAGTAGTGCTAAGATTGAGAAAACCCTGCATTAATAATTTGGGGACTCAGTATAGTAATCAATTATTTGGGGGTACTATAATTACTGAAAGGGCACAGTTTATTGCTCCTGCCTCAGGGTAAGCATCTTTTTCCCTCCTGAGGTCAGATCTAAAGGGAGGAAGAAAAGGAACAGTTACTACGTGCCTATTATGTGCTACATATTCTACATAAGCATTTCTGTCATTTAATCCTTACAACAACCCTATGAGGTAGGTATTAGTACTTCCATTTCACAGGTTAGAAAACAGACTTAAATACTTTAGTGCCACATAGGTTACCCAAAAGGCAATGAAAGAACCAGGATTATAACTTATGTCTCTGATAGTCCAGAGGTGGGATAGGAGGGAGGACAGGGGCCAGTATTTCTTATTCACATATCCCTAACTTCTAATATAGTACCTAATTATCCATGGGTGCCAGTAAATATTTGGTAACTGGCTACTTGTTCAAGTGAGCATAGCTTTACTAGTGGCTCAGCTCAAAGCTCATATTTTATTTTGCAATACTATGTTCTCTCCTCTGGTCAAAAGTAGGGAAACTCCTTGCCCAAACAACAGAGAGGAAGCATAGCAGAATTGATCCTTGGCATTTACAATCTAAGTGAATGGTTTCATGGTGATCACTTGTAATTTTTATTGCATGTAAGAAACTATTGAATGTTGAGAGTCATGGCTTACATTCTGGTTTTTCCCACAAAAATGGAATTCTAATTCTTTATACATAAAATATGATGTAACAGTTAGCATTAATCCATAAATCCAGGAAAACAGTAGGAGGAGCTCCTCTCTTTTAAATGAATAAGGGTGTTTAAGTAAATCTGTATGGAAATTAATTGTAAAGCACTAAGACTACGAACAGTGTGTTAAAAGGTTATAGAAAATGCTACAAAAGTGTAGCTTCAAGATGGCGGTGGCTGCGGCGGTTGGCGCGGAGTAACTGAGGTGGAAAAGGCGGCCACTGGGCCTTAGGCAGCCGGGAAACTTGTGGACCTTCCTCTTGCCGTCTCTTAAGGGAGGACCGCTGCTGGTGGCCGGTCATGGGGGCTGACCGCCACTTTGCCCTCGGCAGGAGAGGCTGCCTCGTTTACAGGCAACAGCTTTGAAGTATGGAGCAGGAAAAGAACTGTTTCTTAGCTGCAAAAGCGAGTCTCTAAACAGGGAACACGGCGCTGGGGCTGCTGTTGATGCAGCCAGGATCCCGGAGGCCGGGGCCACGCTGAAGGCAGCCAGCTGCCCTATTCAGGATTCGAGGTTTCAGGCTGGCATAAAAGAAGATTCCTGGGAGCGCCCAATCCACGCCGCGGGACTGACTGAGCAGCCAGGGGCGGCGGCGGCCGAGAACGGGACGGCAATAAAGCAGAGGCAGAGAGGGAGCAGCCCGACCTGGCACAGCCCTGTGAGTGAGCCCCTACCCGGCCCTGCTCAGGGGGCAGACGCCCACCTGGCTTCCGCCTACGTCACTGCGCCACTCACCGCCCCCGGGGCTGCCTCCACTTTCTCAGGTGGTGGCAGCTCTGGCCCGGCTAAGCCAAGCCTGTCCTCCTCGCCCAGCTTGGCTCCTCACTGAGCCTTCCCACTTGCTTGCCCCGGTGCGGGGCTTCCTGGGGCCTGCGGGCCGGCCTACCCTCCCACTCCCTCCGCAGTTCTGTGGCAGGCCTGGTGGCGTGGGGCGTCCCCGGCCAGCATCGGGAGGGCAAGGAAGTATGGGCTGGGCCGACTGTCACTCCACCGCACCCTGGGCTCCGGCCCCCGGTAAACTTCCTGTTACTGGGAGGCAGATACCATCTCTGCGGACACCAGTTCGGAAAAACGCCTAACCGATTTCGGGTTAGGAATAGTGTGGTTGGAGAGTTCCCAAGTCTGCTTGAACCTGCCGGAGAGCTGACTGCGGGTGAACACCGGACTCGGTCCGTGCCGGGGGGATACAAAGGTGAACCATGTGCTGCGGGCTCCTCCCCCAAGGAGCTCAAGCTCTGGTATGGGAGATAAGACAAGTACATAAATAACTGCGATACCAGGAGGAAGGTGATAAGTCCCGAGAAAGATCTACACAGTGCTACAAAGGCACCCAGAGCAACCAGTCATCTGTGCCTAGCAGAAACCTGGTAGACTTCCTGGGTGAGGCGGTGCCGAGCAGGGTCTTGAAGGCCCAGCTGATAGACGAGGGTTGCAGAAGACACGTCCCAGCCCAGCCCAGTGTGCACAGAGCGGGGAGATGTCTGGCTAGGGAGGCAGAGACTCGACAGAAACCACACACCTTGTGGGGTCGCCACTGCACTATCCAACAGCCCGGGCCAGAGAGCACAGAACAGGGAGAAGTCCTGAACGGGAAGTGAAAGCTCAGCAGAGACCACACACCCTGTGGTACCACCCCGTGATCCAGCAGCCCAGCAGAGTCCCAGCTGACCAGAGAGGTGGCTCCACAGAGAGGCCCAAGACCCGAGGCAACCATACACACAAGGCACTAGAGGCCAACTGAGCAGTCACGGAGGTAGCCATACCAAATTGGCAACCCCATCAACATCTTAGTTAGTCAATAGTCTCAAACCGGTGGACTGTGAAACCCCCTGCCATAATGAATAAACATCAAAAAAAAGATACCAGAAATACAAAAAATCAAGAAAGTACACCACCAAAAGTTAATAAATCTCAGACTCTAGATCCTATAGAACAAGAAGCCCTTGAAATGACTGACAAGGAATTTCGAGTGATAATTCTAAGGAAACTGAATGAGATACAAGAAAACTCAGCTAGACATCATGATGAAATGAGGAAAGGTATACAGGACCTGAAAGAGGAAATGTACAAGGAAATCAATGTCCTGAAAAAAAATGTAGCAGAACTTGCTGAACTGAAGAAGTTATTCAGCGAAATAAAAAACACAACGGAGAGTTTAACCAACAGGCTTGTCGAAGTTGAAGAGAGAACCTCTGAACTTGAAGATGGGCTGTTTGAAATAACACACAGACAAAAAGAAAGAAAAAAGAATCAAAGACATTGAAGAAAATCTGAGAGAGATATCAGATAACCTTAAGTGCTCAAATATCCGAGTCATGGGTATTCCAGAAGGGGAGGAAAACGGAGATTGCATTGAAAACATATTTGACAAAATAGTGGCAGAAAACTTCCCAGGTATAGGAAAAATCACAGATCTTCAGATCCAGGAAGCTCAACGATCTCCAAACGTATTCAACCCAAAAAGGCCTTCTCCAAGACATGTTATAGTCAGATTGGCAACACTCAGAGACAAAGAGAGAATCTTAAAAGCTGCAAGAGAGAAGCATCAAATCACCTATAAGGGAGCCCCAATCAGGCTAACATCAGACTTTTCATCACAAACCCTAAAAGTTAGAAAGGAACGGGATGATATATTCAAAATATTAAAAGACAAAGATTTCCAGCCAAGAATACTCTACCCTGCAAGGCTATCCTTCCGAAATGAAAGGCAAATAGTATATTTCTCAGACAAACAAAAACTGCAGGAATTCACTACCACATGACAACCCTTAGAAGAAATCCTCAAGGGAGTACTGGGTTTGGTTCCTGAAAAATAGCTACCACTGCCATAAAAACCGAAGAAAAATCAAAACCCACTAGTATAATAAAAATGGCATTCATGAAGAGAAAACAAACAAACAAAAACACTATTTACAACCTAAGGAACCAACAAACACGGAAACCAAACAGTAAATCAGAAAGCAAGGAACAAAAGACACCTAAGACAACCAAGGAACCAATAAAATGCTAGGAATAAATCAACATCTTTCAATAACAACTCTTAATGTAAAAGCCTTAAATTCCCCAATCAAAAGACACAGACTGGCTGACTGGATCAAAGAGGAGGATCCAACTATATGTTGCCTACAAGAGACCCACCTCACCCATAAAGATTCACATAGACTAAGAGTGAAAGGATGGAAAAAGATTTACCACGCAAACAGAAAAGAAAAACGAGCTGGAGTAGCTATTCTTATATCTGACAAAATAGACTTTAAACTAAAAACCATAAAAAGAGACAATGAGGGACACTACTTAATGATAAAAGGACTGATCCATCAAGAAGACATAACAATCATAAACATGTACACACCCAATGTTGGAGCAGCCAGATTTATAAAACAAACTCTATTAGACCTAAAGAAGGAAATAGACACTAATACCATAATAGCAGGGGACCTGAACACCCCACTGTCAATATTAGACAGATCATCAAGGCAAAGAATCAGTAGAGAAAGACAAGATCTAAACAAGACTCTAGACCAATTGGAATTGGCAGATATCTACAGAACATTCCATCCAACAACCTCAGAATATTCATTCTTCTCATCAGCACATGGATCATTTTCCAGGATAGGTCACATATTAGGTCACAAATCAAGTCTCAATAAATTCAAAAAAATTGGAATTATCCCATGTATTTTCTCAGACCACAATGGATTAAAACTAGAAATTAATAACAAACGAAACTCTGGAAACTATACAAACACATGGAAATTAAACAGCATTCTACTTAATGACATATGGGTCCAAGAAGAAATCAAGCAGGAAATCAAAAAATTTATTGAAACTAATGAAAATAATGATACGTCATACCAAAACCTGTGGGATACTGCAAAAGCAGTATTGAGGGGGAAATTTATTGCATTAAATGCTCACCTCAGAAGAATGGAAAGATGGCAAGTGAACAAACTAACACTTCAACTTGAAGTACTAGAAAAACAAGAACAATCCAAACCTAAAGTTAACAGATGGAAAGAAATCATTAAGATCAGAGCAGAACTGAATGAAATTGAAACCAAAAAAACAATACAAAACATCAATGAATCAAAAAGTTGGCTTTTGGAAAAGATAAATAAAATTGACAAACCATTAGCATGGCTAACAAAAAAAAGAAGAGAGAAGACTCAAATAACAAAAATTAGAAATGAAAAAGGTCATATTACAACTGATTCATCTGAAATACAAGGAATCATTCGAGACTACTATAAACAACTATACACCAACAAATTTGAAAATCTGGAGGAAATGGATAAATTTCTGGACACACACAAGCTCCCAAAACTGAACCATGAAGACGTAGAAAATTTGAACAGACCAATAACAATAAAGGAGATTGAAGCTGTTATCAGAAGGCTCCCAAAAAAGAAAAGCCCAGGACCAGATGTATTCACAGCAGAATTTTACCAAACATTCAAAGAGGAATTGACACCAATTCTTTACAAACTATTCCAAAAGATTGAAACAGACGCAAATCTCCCAAACTCATTCTATGAAGCAAACATCATCCTGATACCAAAACCAGGTAAAGATATAACCAAAAAAGAAAACTACAGGCCAATATCCTTGATGAATATAGATGCAAAAATCCTCACTAAAATACTAGCAAACAGAATACAGCAACACATACATAAAATTATTCACCATGATCAAGTGGGATTCATCCCAGGGATGCAAGGTTGGTTCGACATACGCAAATCAATAAATGTGATACACCATATTAATAAAATCAAACACAAGGACCATATGATCATCTCTATAGATGCTGAAAAAGCATTTGATAAAGTTCAGCACTCATTCATGACAAAGACCCTCTATAAGTTTGGTATAGAGGGAAAGTATCTCAACATAATTAAAGCCATATATGAGAAACCCACTGCCAATATCATCCTGAATGGTGAAAAGCTGAAAGCTTTTCCTTTAAGAACAGGAACTAGACAAGGATGCCCACTCTCACCACTCCCATTCAACATAGTGTTGGAAGTACTAGCCAGAGCAATCAGAGAAGAGAAAGAAATAAAGGGCATCCAGATTGGAAAAGATGAAGTCAAGCTGTCCCTGTTTGCAGATGACATGATCCTATATATCGAACAGCCTAAAACCTCTACAAAAAAACTGTTGGAATTGATAAATGATTTCAGCACAGTAGCAGGATACAAAATCAACACACAAAAATCAGTAGCATTTCTTTTCTCCAATAGTGAACATGCAGAAGGAGAAATCAAAAAGCCTGCCCATTTACAATAGCCACCAAAAAAATAAAATACTTAGGAATTGAGTTAACCAAGGAGGTGAAAAATCTCTACAATGAGAACTACAAACCACTGCTGAGAGAAATTAGAGAGGATACAAGAAGATGGAAAGATATTCCATGCTCTTGGATTGGAAGAATCAACATAGTGAAAATGTCCATACTACCCAAAGTGATATACAAATTCAATGCAATCCCCATCAAAATTCCAAAGACATTTTTCTTAGAAATGGAAAAAACTATCCAGACATTTATATGGAACAATAAAAGACCACGCATAGCCAAAGCAATGCTGAGCAAAAAAAATAAAGCTGGAGGCATAACACTACCTGACTTTAAGCTATACTACAAAGCTATAATAACCAAAACAGTATGGTACTGGCATACAAACAGACACACTGACCAATGGAATAGAATAGAGAATCCAGAAATCAACCCACACACTTACTGCCATCTGATCTTTGACAAAGGCACCAAGCCTATTCACTGGGGAAGGGACTGCCTCTTCAGCAAATGGTGCTGGGAGAACTGGATATCCATATGCAGGAGAATGAAACTAGATCCATACCTCTCACCGTATACTAAAATCAACTCAAAATGGATTAAGGATTTAAATATACACCCTGAAACAAGAAAACTTCTTAAAGAAAACATAGGAGAAACACTTCAGGAAATAGGACTGGACACAGACTTCATGAATATGACCCCAAAAGCACGGGCAACCAAAGGAAAAATAAACAAATGGGGTTATATCAAACTAAAAAGCTTCTGCACAGCAAAAGAAACAATTAAAAGAGTTAAAAGACAACCAACAGAGTGGGAGAAAATATTTGCAAAATATACATCTGACAAAGGATTAATATCCAGAATATATAAGGAACTCAAACAACGTTACAAGAAAAAAACAAGCAACCCAATTAAAAAATGGGCAAAAGAGCTAAGTAGGCATTTCTCTAAGGAAGATATACAAATGGCCAACAGACATATGAAAAAATGCTCAACATCACTCAGCATCCGGGAAATGCAAATCAGAACCACACTGAGATACCATCTCACCCCAGTTAGGATGGCTAAAATCCAAAAGACTCTGAACGATGAATGCTGGCGAGGTTGCGGAGAAAAAGGAACTCTCACACATTGTTGGTGGGATTGCAAAATGGTGCAGCCTCTATGGAAAATGGTATGGAGGTTCCTCAAACAATTGCAGATAGATCTACCATACGACCCAGCTATCCCACTGCTGGGAATATACCCTGAGGAATGGAAATCATCAAGTCGAAGGTATACCTGTTCCCCAATGTTCATCGCAGCACTCTTTACAATAGCCAAGAGTTGGAACCAGCCCAAATGTCCATCATCAGATGAGTGGATACGGAAAATGTGGTACATCTACACAATGGAATACTACTCGGCTATAAAAACGAATGAAATACTGCCATTTGCATCAACATGGATGGACCTTGAGAGAATTATATTAAGTGAAACAAGTCAGGCACAGAAAGAGAAATACCACATGTTCTCACTTATTGGTGGGAGCTAAAAATTAATATATAAATTCACACACACACACACACAAAAATAAAAAACCAGGGGGGGGGGGAAGAAGATGTAACAAGCACAATTACTTGAAGTTGATATGACTAGCAAACAGAGGGGACATTGGTGGGGGGGAGGGGGGAGGGAGGAGAGAGGGAGGTTTTGGTGATGGGCAACAATAATCAGCCACAATGTATATCGACAAAATAAAATTAAAAAAAAAAAAATGCTACATGAAGAATTGCTAATTCAAAAATTCGACCAAAATTATTTTAAAATTCAGGAATGATAAAAAAGATAAAAGAAATTATGTGAAATTGAATTAAGAATATTTGGAGAAATTTATTACTGCCATACTAGTAAATCTGAAAAAATAAGCTCAGAAAAATCAAAATGCTAAATGAGATGCAAGAAGAAAGAATATGAATAAAGCAAACCAAAAGAAGAAATAAGAATTACCTAGATAATAAGTTATCTAGGCCTGATAATTAATTGAAGAAATGCTGCTTCAACTCTTATAAGACAAAGATTCCTATTATCATAAGCTGTTTTGAAATATATGGCCTAACATAGTTGAACTAATAATAGATTGTTAATGATTGAATGTAGTGATCAAATTACATTTGTTGAATTAATTTTAATGCAAATATTATTTTTGAATCCTTTTCAAATAAAACTAATATGTAAAACAATAATTATAGTTTAGGCTTTAGCCAATTCTTCAGTTTCCTTATCTGAAAAAGGGCATAATATTAAAAGAAAAAAAAAATTAAAAAGGGCATAATAATAGTACCCACTTTATTCAATGATTGTAAGGATCAAGGGAGATAATCCATGTGAATTTCTTAGTAAGAAGTCAACTTTGGTTTTGTTAAGGCACTGAAATTTGGAATTAATAGAGCGGTTAGCCTACCCTGACTAATTCTTCATCTACTTGACTGGAGGAAATAAGCTGAATGGTCACCCTTTATATTAACGACCACAGACCTTAAATGTGCCCTTTATACTACTTTGATGCTCACTACATTTCTCTAGTTCTTTCATGCTCCTGTTCTCTTAGATGTCAGTTTTATAACTTCTGTCTCCTCACACCGCTAACAATCTCACTCTCAGTTGATGACCTTAAATGTCACTGAGGAAAGAATAATTTTCACAAGCTCCCACCACCACATTTCCCCATTTGCCAGCATCTGTCCCCGTATGTTGTCCTCCCCCTCCTCTCCTGTTAGCTAAAGACGAACTCTCCTTGCTCATAGAGAAAGCCAGCTCCTCGATTTGCTCACTCAGTCAACAATTCCACCCTCTCCTGCAGCATCAAATTCTCTCTCTCTATTGGATTATTCCTATCAACAAGAATGCTGTAAAGAATCCCATATGTGGTAGGCAGAGTAATGGTCCCCTAAAGACATCTCTGTCCTAATTCCCGAAACCCAGAATATGCTAGGTTAAATAGCAAAGGAGAATTAAGGTAGAAGATGGGATTATGGTTGCTAATGAGCTGATCTGAAAGAGATTAGCCTGTATTTTCCCAGTGGGCCCAGTGTAACCACAAGGGGTCTTAAAAGTAGAAAAGGGAGGCAGAAGACAGCCAGAGGGAGATATGACCATGGAAGAATGGTCAGAGATGCAACATAGCTGGATTTAAATATGCAGGTAGGGGACCAGGAACCAAGGAATGTGAGAGGCCTCTAGAAGCTGTAAAAGGCAAGAAAATTGATTCTCCCCTAGAGTCTCCAGAAAGGAACAAGTCTTGCTGACACCTTGATTTTTACCCCAGTGAGAGCTATGATGGACTTCTAAACTGTAGAACTATAAAGATAATTAAGTTGTGTTGTTTTAAGCCACTAAGTTTGTAGTAATTTGTTACAGCAGCAATAGGAAACTAATATACCATATTATATGCAAACAGCAGCAGCAAAAAAACCCTTTTCCTTTAACGCACTTTTCTTCTCCAGCTACTTTCCTATTTCTGTGCTCTCCTTTATAAAACTCTTTAAAGGAATCACCTGTACTCACTATCCCACCCCCAATTTTTTTTTTATTGTGGTAAAATGCATATAACAAACATTTTCCTTCTTAACCATTTTTAAGTGTACAGTTCAGTGACATTAAATACATTCATACAACCATCACTACCATCCAGCTCCATAATTCTTTTCATCTTGTAAAACTGACACCCTATGCACATTAAACACTAAGTCCCCATTCCCCCTTCCTCTAGGCACTAGTACCACCATTCTACTTTGTATCTATTATTTTGAGTACTCTAAATATCTCTTATAAGTGGAATCATATAGTATTTGTCTTTTTGTGACTGGCTTATTTCACTTAACATAATGCCCTCAAGGTTCATTCATGTGTAGCATGTGTCAGAATTTCCTTCCTTTTTAAGGCTGAGTAATATTCCATTGTATGTACATATCATATCTTGCTTATTCATTCACCCATTAATGGACACTTGGGTTGCTCCCACATTCTAGCTATTTTGAATAGTCCTGCTGTGAACATGGGTGTAACAATCTAATTCTCTCTTAAAACCTCTATACTAGGGTTTTTCCCCAACCACTCCATTGAAAATGTGCTAATCAAGGTCACCAATGACCTCCATGTCATCAAGGCCAATTCTCAGTCCTCAAATAGCTTTTCGCGGGGTGATCGCTCCCTTATCTTTGAAACATTTTCTTCTCCTAGTTTTCCACCTTCCTTATGGTTACTTTTCAGTCTCCTTTGCCAATTCCTCTTAATTTCCCCAATCACTTGAAGTAACCCAAGATTCAGTGCTTGGATCTCTTTTTTTTTCTGTCCACACTCCTTTCCTAGCTGACCTCATCCACTCTCATTGCTTTAAATACTTTTTATACCCTGGTCATTTCCAAGTGTGCATCGCTAGCCAAGACCTCTGCCCTGTACATATCTAAATACTCACTTGACAACTTTATGAGGAGGTCTAAAAGGCATCTACACTCTCACACTCTGGGATTGATCTTCTAATCTTACCTTCAAAACCTCCTCTTCCTGTTCTTCTCCATTTAGATTAACGGCAATTCCATCCTTTAAGTTACTCAGAAAAAAACCTTTGACTCATCTTTGCTGCCTCTTTTTCTTTCACGCCACTCATCCAACCTTTCAGTCAATTTTGGTAGAGCTTTTTGTCTACCTGGTTCATTGAAGTATCTCCAGGGCCTAGGATAGTAATTAGCACAAGCCTATTGCTGAAGTCCTTCAAAATATACACAGCATTTGACTATGTCTCACCAACTGGGCTGCTACCATCCTAGTCCAAGTTTTCCTCATCTCAAGCCTGGATTTTTGAGATAGCCTCTTAACTGGTCTCCTTACTTCCCTGTCCCCCTACAGTCTGTTCTCCACCTAGCAGAGTGATCATATTAAAACAAACATTAGATCATGTCATTGTTCTGCTTGACACCTTCCCATGTCCTACCTCCCTGAGAATAAGAGCCAAATGCCTTACAATGGCCTGCAAGACCTAGGTACTTCTTTGATCTCATTTTCTACTGCCTGCCCTCCCCGATTTGCTCAGCCCTATTGATATTCTTAATGTTTCATGAAGAAATCAGGTATTTTTCTATCTCAAGCCCTTTGCATTTCATGTTCCTTTTGATTTTAATGCTCTTTCTTCTCATATTTTCATTGCTTGCTACTTAAACTCAAGTCTTTACTCAGATATCACCATCTCAATAAAGCCTTCTCTGCTCATTCTACTTAAATTTTCATCACCTATCCTCCACCCCCAGCATTCCCCTCTCTTGCTTTATTTTTTCTGTTGAACTTATTACCTCGGACACACTAACACTTTACTTATTTTGTTTACTGTCTGTCTCCCCTACTATGTTCCATGAAGACAGGATTTTTTGTCCTGCTTTGTTTACTGAAGCATCCCAAGGCCCAGAAGAGTAGTTAGCATATAATAGGCACTCGATACACAAAAATATACATCGAATGAATGAATAGACGAAGGACAGAATGTGAGGGGGAAATTGTGGAAATATGAGGCCAAAGGGGTAAGCAGGGGCCATATCCTGAGTGCCTTCTAAACCACATTTCTGAAGGTCACTAGGATACCACTGATCTGTCTTTAGTATGAGATTAATGTGTTCAGAATGGTATTCTTTTAAAATCTCTCTGATAATAGTATAGAGGACCAGTAGATTGATCCTGGAAGAAGAATTAGGATTTCTGGCAGATGGTAACACCACTCACTGAAGTAAGAAAGACAGGAAGAGAAATAGTTTGGAGGGTAGGTTGTAGTGACGGTAGGAAATGACAGTCATCATTTGGGACATTTTGAGGTAGTAAATTAGAAGACAGTACTGAAGTCTTAACCAAAACACAGCAGAAAGAGAGAAAAAGAAAAATATATAACAGAGCTGTCAGGAGTCATGGCAGATATGTCAAGATGACCCAATGTATATTTAGTAGAAAAATCCAGAACAAGATGGAATGATGGAATGATGGAAAAAACAGTATTAAAAGATAGTGACAGAGTTTTCTGAAATTGAAAGAAGGTAAAAAATCTTCATTCAGATTGAAAGTGTGCTCTGAATATCAAGCAGGAAAAACAAATTAAAATCCCTACCAAGTTAAATTACTGTGAAGTTTCAGAACATCAAGGGTAAAATGAAAATGGCTAAAGCTGCCAGAGAGAAAGACAAAGTGTGCATAGTGGAGGACTAGTAAGACTGGCAGTGCACTTTCCTCCAGCAACAATACACACGGGAGGTGGGCAGTGGTACCTTCAAAGTGGGCCGAGCCCGTGGCGCACTTGGTAGAGTGCTGCGCTGGCAGCGCGGCGACACTCCCGCCGCGGGTTCGGATCCTATATAGGACTGACCAGTGCACTCACTGGCTGAGTGCCGGTCACGAAAAAACGACAAAAAAAAAAAAAAAAAAAAAAAGTGCTGTGAGCAGCACGCCCACTCCTCACACAGTGTGTGCGCTTCATGGGCAGCAACTGACAACTCTCCCAGAGAATTCTCGATGCTGTTCTCTTCAGAATCTCTTGGGCCTAGAGATTAATCTCCTTGCCTGTTATCATTCCTAAGGTGGATCATTAACTAGGAGTCACAAAACTGATTTTACAATCCTGTGGTATGTCCTGAATAGATGCTCTGACAACTACTGCCCTCAGCCTTTGGGACAATTCTGAGATAACAAGAATGTCACATTTAACATCTTATTACACTGAAAAATACTAAATGATTTTGGATCGTCGTCTGCTTTTTCATGTATGTTTGACTTTCTTCCCAATTAGCTTGTATATATATCTTATATTACTTTTACAGTAGCTAAGTAGAAGTTTCTCAATGTGTACTTTTAAAAATAATAATAAAAAAGTAATTATTGTTATCATTCTTTATTGAGCACTTCCTATGAGTCAGGCTGACTGCTAAGTGTTTTATTAACATTATCTCTCATTAACATTAACTGCATGGTTAATGTTACATCTAATATTTTACAGATGAGGGACCTGAAGCTTAGAGAGGTCATTGACCTGCCCAAGGTTATATTGTGGGAGGAAAAAGCAGGAATCTGACGCAGGTCTCTGTGACTCCAAAACCTGACCTTTCAGCCTCTATGCTACACTGATTGGTGACACATGCAAACTATTGATAAGAATGGCCATGTTAATAATTTGGAGTGGGAATATTTACCCAAAATATTGACTTATTTCTTTGCTATTCCCAGGGAAAGAGATGCTCTAGTCTCTTGCAGACTTTCCAGCAAGGCTTAATTCCACTAAAATCTACCTTGGGAAAATACAAGTATCTACTTTGTCAGCACCTGTAAGTGTACTATGACTTTTGATTCTGAGTCCTTCTTTCCCTTAGAGAAATAATGGTTCATGAAAGTAGTTTCCATGGGCAGTTTCCATTGCATACAACTTGTCAACATTTAACTCCTTTTGCATTGCCTTGCAGAGTGCTGATTCAGTAAAGCATCAAAGCACTGGTCTGCCAATGCTACTCAGTAACCCCTGAAAGGCCAAAGAGTCAGAGGTGAGGTTGGAAGGGGCTTTACCAAAGTCAGTAGTCTTCAGTGCTTTATTGTGTGCTACACAATTCATCACTTGCTTCAGTGAGAAGAAAGAACCATGATGTTAAGGTGGATGTACTTCCCAAGAGTACCATCTGTATTACCAGTGCCAGGCATGTCATGAGTGCTCCTTAGTTAAAACCTTAGTTAAAATCATAAACTTTATTTAAGAACTTTGAAGCAAAGTTAGTATAAAAAAAATAAAGATCTTTAAGGAAGTAATTACATGATGAGAGAAGTCCTGTATTGAAACTCAGTCAGTTGAATATTATCCAACCTCTGTATGGTCTGCTAGGTTCAGAATGACATTTTCTTGGTACATAGGTTGTTGAGGTGGCCAGGTTAGCCACAGACAAGTTAGATATTGTTTGGATATATAGGCCCAATAAACATTATTGTCCAAGGCAGGGGAAAACAATGCATAAAATCTTTAATATATTACTATACTAATTCTATATTAATTTTTATGCTAAAATACTTTCTATTTTATATAAAATGCCTCACCAAGGTTCTTGCCTTAATATAAACCTTCAAACCAAATGGTACTAAGTTTAAAAACAGGAAAATTAGCCAAGGAATGGAAAATATTAATAGAAACAGGCTTAAAACTACAAAGCTCAACACAGGATTTTCCAAGTGTAATAAACAGTGGTGAAAAGTAGATTAATCTCTCACAGTATCCATTACAATTAATTACAGGTGAGTTATAGTTAAGCATAAAACAAAAAGCATAATAAGTTAAATGGAACAGAATTATATAAGCTCTTCATTGGGGAGATATATAAATTTTTTAAATGGCTTTAAGGTATCATTGTCATACAATAAACTACATATATTTAAACTGTACAATATGACGAGTTTTAACATATGTGTACACTTGTCAGATCATCACCACAATCAAGATAATGAAGATACCCATTACCCCCAAAGTTTCTTCATGTCCCTTTGTGATCCATCCCTCCCAACTCCTTCCCTCCCCCAGCCCCAGGCAACCACTGATCTTTCTGTCACTATAGTTTGCATGAATATAAGTTTTGGGTGAAAGTGTTACTGATTATACAATCGATGGTTCTACTTTTATAAAAGTCAAAATGTAATGGAAAAAAAGCTAGGAAAGAATTGAAATGGAAACCCTTTGTGATAAATGTGACAAATAAAAGTTTAGTATCCAGAATATAAAAAGCTTAATAGAAAGAGTACTTTATTTTGACTTGTTTGACAGCAAGGAACAGAGACACTGTCCAGTTAGCTCAAGAAAAAGGATGCATACTTGTATTTTAGGGACACATATGAACTGGATCTAAACTGGAGAGTTGCTGAAAACAGATAGCTTGAGAGATTGGCTCTTCTGTTTTTCTCTCATGGGCCAAATGATTGTTTTCTGATTGCACCTCTGCTTCTTTAAGCACATGTATTTTGTTTACTTTCTACCACCAGTCTCTCTCTGCTAAACTTAGTTTGTGGTCCCTCAGAATTTTAGCTTGTTATGGCTCATCTGAATCCAAATACACCCATAGCATCCCTTGATTTAGCCTTTTTGACTTTTGCTCCTTCTAATAATTGTATTGACACTCAGTATTTCTAAATTCAAATTCTCAAGGGAGGAATGTGATTGGCTTGGCTCACCTTTTTGGCCCAGACCACACATTGTAGGTTGTTACCAAGGTACACATCAGTTACCTTTGGATCTGAAAAGACCCATCACTTGTGGTCAGAAAGCAGGAGTCATGTGGTACTAAACACCAGCACATACTGTAAGCTGGGCAGCTTTCCTCAGGAAGGGGTACGAGTAGGGCAGGCATTGAGTGCTTACATGTCCAGCAAAGAGAATGGAGCTTTAGAGCCAGCTGAAGTTGGATTTAAATCCCAGCTCTACTATTTACTAGCTGTGTGACTTTCAGTAACTTGCCTAATCTCTCTGAGCCTTTGTTTTCTCATTTATAACTTGGGGATAATAACTACTTTCTAGGGTTTTTGTAAAACCCTATATTTTATTTATTTTGTAAAATAATAAAAAAATTTTGTAAAATAAATAAAATAATATCTGTAAAGCACGGGTGTAGTATCTAGCACACAATAGGTCTCAAATGATGGCAGTTTTATTATTACATTAATAGATTAATAATGATCTCAAGCAAAATAATCAATCTCTATGGCAAAGGTCAAAAGATAGCTCATACAAGAGGAAAGTTAAATAGTTAGCTAACACTTAAGGAAATTCCCAACCCTCAAAGAACTTTTAAATGCATTTTAAAATAGCTATATGATCCATCTCACATCTGTTAAACTTGCTAAAATAAGTTAAAATTAAGCATTCCAATACTGATAAAGCAACAAGGAAAGATTACATTCATATTTGGTTGGTGGCATTATAGATTACTCTAATTATTCTAAATAGCAATCTCATAAAAGGTACCCTTCAATTCATAGTACCTTCTGGGCAAATACTTCTCAGAGAGGTAATTGAGAAGGAATACTTCTATTTGTACAAAATATATATAGCTTTTTTTAAAATTCAGAGGCTTTCATCACTTTGGAATGTAAAGTGACCTAAGAGATTATTTTTACTCTTGGGTTGCACATTAGAATCATTTGAGAGCTTTTAAAAAACACTCATGTTCATGTTCCATGCCAGAGATTCTTAGTTAATTGTCCTGGAATATGGCCCAAGCCTGCATACAGTTTAAAAGTTCCTCAGGTGATTCTAATGTGTAGGCAGGAAAGAGACCCACTCTTCTAGTTCCACTCTGTTCGGGGAACTATGAAAACACAAGAGCCAGAGAGGCTAAAAAGCCTCTCAAAAGAACACAAATAGAGATGATAAAAGATCTGGGTTCAAAATAAAGATGCTCCTAATGCCTGTTTCCAAGTTCTAGTCTTGGTGAATGACTAGAAATATCCATGAACTCAACATTTAGAGACTAAGTAACAAATTATGGTGGAGTAATGCAATACATTCATTGCTATTGAAAGGATATCTATGGACAGGGTAGAACATGGATGAGAACCAAGTGTGATAGCGGTATATCCATTGCTGCTGCTTGTAGAGTTGTTGAGACTCCCAGGGGAGGAGCAGATTCTCCTGTCATGCTCTTCTGCCTCCACCAGGTGGCAAGACTTCCACCTCTGTTGTAGACAGTGGGGTTATCGACATCCAGGACTGCTGAATGGTGACGAATCAGAGTTTATTTTTTTTATTGTGGTGAAACATACATAACATAAAATTGGCCATTTTATCCATTTCTAAGTGTACAGTTCTGTGGCATTAAGTACATTTGCATTGTTTTGCAACCATTACCACCATCCATCTCTAGAACTTTTTCATTAGCGGCAACTGAAACTTCATACCCATTAAACACTAACTCCTAATTTTCCCCACCCCACTGCCCAATACCTGGCAACTTCCATTCTACTTTCTGTCTCTATGAATTTGACCACTGTAGGTTGTCTTAGTTCATTTTGTATTGCTATAACAGAATACCACAGACTGGGTAATTTATAAAGAAAAGAAATTTATTTCTCACAGTTCTGGAGGCCGGGAAGTCCAGTATCAAGGTGCTGACATCTGGCAAGGGCCTTCTTGCTGCATCATCCCATGGAGAATGGTGGAAGGGCAGGAGAGCGTGTACATGCTAGAGAGGAATGGGGCCAAACTCAGCTGTTTATCAGAACCCTATTCCTGCAATAACTAACCCACTCCCACCATAACAGCATTCATCCATTCATGAGGGCAGAGCCCTCATGACCTAATCAGCTCTTAAAGGTCCTGCCTCTCAACAGTGTTGCACTGGGGATTAAGTTTCCAACATGAACTTTGAGGGACACATTCAAACCATAGCACAGGGTACTTCATATAAGTGGAATCAGTCAATATTTGTCCTTTATGAGTAGCTTATTTCACTTAGTATTATGTCTTCAAGGTTAAGAGTACATTTTTGAGGATAAATTATGCTGTCTTGTCTCAGCTCTTTTGTTCTTACCACCAAAGTTCCTTTTCCTTCCAGGTTGAAGATCACCCCATTTCTTCTAACAATCTTTGCTCTCCTGTTCTAGTGGCTATCCTGCACCTTCCCTCTTCTTTTTCTAGGCCCAGTCTTATCTAGTAAGCAGAATAGGAAAACGTAGCTCTAAAAGCTTGCATCTGAAACTACTATCTGAAGGTGAGTTTTGTTGTGTTTTTGCATCTTGTTTCTGCTTCAGGTGGACTAGGGGAGGAAAGGAGACTCTTGGGGTAAGAAAGAGAGAGAAAAAGGAAACACAGAACATAATCAAATTAATATTTGGAGACATATACCTGCCTCAAATGTAAAAATGGTATCTACATTATTAAAATAATTGGGAAGTTACGGAATTTTATCAGAAGTGGTTTGTTTTCATTTAGGAGGAAGCATTATATACAGGTTAAGCATATTAACTCTGGATCTGGGTTCTCTGAATATGAATTCTAGCACTAACACTTTTTAGGTATATGTCCTAGAGCAAGTTACTGAACTTCTCTGTACCTCAATTTTCTCATCTGTGAAAAGAGCATAATAATAATAGTACCTACCTTATAGATTGTCATGCAGAAGAAAGAAGTTAATACATATGAAGCATTTCTAACACTACCTGGCAAATAGTTAACTACTATGTAAGTGTCAGATGTCAATAATTTTTGGTCAGTGTTTTGATGTTTCATTGGTTAATTATATAAGGAAAAGCAGATTTAAAAAATTAAAGATAACTGTAATTATATATTCTTTGACAAACCTTTTCCATTCTCTCTCACCCCGCTACCCATCCCAGACTCGGGTAATGAGTATTCTACTCTACTTCTATGAGATCAACTTTTTTAGACTGCACATATGAGTGAGAACATGTGGTACCTGTCTTTCCATGTTTGGCTTATTTCACTTAACATAATGTCCTCCAGGTTCAACCATGTTGTCACAAGTTACAGTTATACAAAGGAGGAATAAATTCAAGAGATCCATTGCATAGCAGCATGGCTATAGTAAATGACAATATTGCATTCTTGAAAAATGCAAAGAGTGGATATTGAGTGCTTGCACTGCAAAAATGATAACCATATGAGATAATGCATTTGTCAATTAGCTGGAGTTAACCATTCATTCCCCAATGTACATGTACCTTGAAATATCATGTTGTACATGATAAACATATACATACAATGTCTGTCACATTTTAAAAAATTTTTTAAATAATAAAAAAAATTTTTAATTCAGGAGAGTATTATTCATAATAGCTCAAAACTAGACACAATTCAAGTGTCCATTAATTGATGAATAGATAAACAAAATGTGGTATATCTTTCAATGAAATACTTCTCAGCAATAAAGAGAAATAAGCTGCTGAACCATGAAACAATATGGATGAATTTCAAAAACGTCTTGCTAAGTGTTAGAAACCAGACACAAAAAACTACATATTGTATGATTCCATCTGTATGAAATTTCTAGAAAAGGCCAAACTGTAGAGACAGAAAGCAGGTCAGTGGTTGCCTAGGCCATGAACGGGACCAAGGATTAACTACAAACGAGCATGAGGGAACTCTTTTGGGTGATGGAAGTATTTTAAAACTGGATTTTGGTAATGGTCACACAACTGTGTAAATTTATTAAAACTCATTGATCTTTAATATTAAAAATGTATTAAATTTATGGCATCTCAATTGTACTTCTGTAAAACTGTTAAAAAGAAATTCAAAATAAATCGAAACTGGAGACCCAGATCGGCTGATCTTTAGTGTGGTTCTCACTTAGAGAAAAAGAAAAAAAAACTTTGTTTTTGTGAAAATAGCACATTTTCATTCTTGGGAGACAATTGTCCATCGGTCTCTTATGTTTCTGTACACTTTCCAAGCAAGATTCTGGTTTCCCTTTTTCCAGACTACCTTTCAGAGATGTTTGTATAGAGCACAGCCTTGAAGAAAGACAAAGTGCCTCCCTCCAGAACACAAGGTAAGCATGCTTCCTATCCAGTATAATGAAAAGAATGTCCGCCTCTGGAGCAAAAGGCAGGTATGCCTGACCCTCATTATAAGATATTCAAGTTCCCTAAGCTCAAGGTTCTGCTCCTGTAATGCAACCCACTGTGTGGATAGGTATCACCTTTTCCTCTTCACCTTGCCCTGTGGGCACTAGGGGTTGGCAAACCAGTGAAGAATATGCCAATGCTCTGGCCATTGCTGTTGCTGTGAATAATAAATCCTTGAACTTCTGACCCAGTAGTCTCCTGTCTTCCGTCAGCATTCATGAACTGAATCAGGCTAACTTGTTAGCTTACAGGGTAAAATCTCTGTCCCATCAAAGCTCTTTTTTAAAAAAATTGTTAAATATACGTAACACCATTTTAATAATTTCAAGTGTACAGTTCAGTGGCATTAAGTACATTCACATTGTGGTATAATCATCACCATTACACATGATAAAGAACTTTCTCATCATCCCATATAGAAACTCTGCTCCTTAAACAATAACTCCCCCATTCCTCCTTCCCCCAGACCAAGGTGACCACTGTTCTGCTTTCTCTCTCTGTAAATTTGACTCTCTAGATACCTCATGTAAGTGGAATCATATGATATGTCTTTTTGTGTTTGATTTACTCCACTTAGCATAATGTCTTCAAGGTTCATCCATGTTGTACCATGTGTCCAGATTTTATTCCTTTTTAAGGCTGAATAATATTCCATTCTATGTATATACCTTTGTGGTTCTTGATACTAATTATATATATATTTTTCAATCAAGCAAAAAAGAAAAATACGAACAAGAAAGGGGAAAAAACAAAAGAAAGAGAAAGAGAGAACACTTTACCATTTGGAAATAATTATCAACATTGGGTGAACATCATTCCAGACATATATTTATGAATAGATAGTAAAATAGGTAGATAGAAACAATGTTAGAAAATGGACGTTGGGATCTCGCTTTGCTCATCCACAGCTCCCTTGACTGGAGAATAGTTGCAGATGGGCTTCTGGGTTTAGAGGCTGGGCCCCTTCCAAAATCCATTTGCCAGCTCTTACGCCACACGTGCAGCCTAAGAGGGACTCACAGCAGTTCCCCTCCCATCAGCCCAACAGTTGATCCTGGCCACACTGATTCTGAACTCTGGTTTGTTCCCATCTCTGAGTAGTTCCTAAGTCCCGGGGCATTGTCCTATACACACATTTCCCAGTTTTCCTCTTTCAGCAGTTATTTTCTAAATGCCTGTTGTGTGTCAGGAGCTATGCTAGGGACTGGGACTACTTGGACAAAAAGATTCAGCTCCTGCCCTCAGATGACTCACAGTGCAGAAGGAAGCATAAAAGTAAACACATAATTTAAATACCGTATGCGGGTGTGAAGGAAGTGAAGTGTGCGTGCAATGGGCAGAGCTGGGAGGAGCGACAAGGTTCAGGCGCTAGAGTTTGAGGACGTGCAAGGAGCTACCTGTGGCTGGAACTCAGGAGGCAAGCAGGGAGGTGCAGAGGGGTGGAGCGGGATGGCTGTGCTGGTCAGGTGGGGAAGCTCTATGCGCTGAGAAGGGCACTGGGGAAGAGCGGGAAATGCGGAGCCATGTGAGGTTTAGGCGGGAGAGGCGGCAATGCTTGAGCACATCTTTTCTCATCCACAGCCGCAGCCCTAACTCTTTCCTCTGTACTAGTGCCTGGGTTACTGTAGCATTTCAGGTAGAAGCAGAGCTAGCAGGTAGAAGCAGACTGTTTGGATCAAGGAGGATTTATTTTATTCCCCCCCCAAACTACTCCACGTAAAATGCTGCTAATCAGCTTATGAGTGAGTTAAGGATAGAACAGTCACTTTTTGGATTTGATAGCACAGGTTATTAGAGCGGGAAAGCCCCTTAGAGATCACCTAGCTCAAACCCTTTATTTTATACATGAGAAAATGGAACTTCAGAGAGGTGAAATAATAGGTGGGCGATAATATCATCAGATTTGCTACTTTAATTCCTGTCTTTTAACGGAGGGAATTGTTTTTGTTTGCTTTGAACAGATGTAACTAATCACATCTCCCTTCTGTACTGTATTCGTCATTTCACCTACCACATTGTAACAAAATTATTCTCACATAGTCTTTGTCTACTCAACTACATGGTGGCTACTTTGAAGGCATGAGTTAGTCACTTTTGTACACTAGGGCAGAGCACAACGCCTGACTCATTAGTATGTTTTCGATGACTGCTTTATGAATGGAATTGAGTATATGCAGGCCTTTCTTTTTCCGTATTGTCGATGCTTGGGTTTTATTTGTTAACTAAAACTAGCAACTTAAGAAAAAACTTTCTTGATTTCAGTTGGAGTTTAGTATCTGTTCGTTTTCCTTATATTTCAGTTTTAAAGATGATTTGTTTTGTTTATTCCCTCATGTGTAGAATAATGATTTGCTACTAACTACTCAGTCTTCTACCATAAAACAAAAATGAGCTGGAAAATTGCTTGGTGGCTAAATATAATTGATACATTAATTTTGTCATTTAGCATACACTACTGTTAAACTCATCACTTCACACTTAAAAAAATATCAGTGCCCTTACAGTTTGTTTGAAAAGAATGTACAGTTGGCCCTCTATATCTGTGGGTTCCACATCTGCAGATTCAACCAACTGCAAATCAAAAATATTGAAAAACAATAAAAAATAAAAATAAAACAATAAAAAGTACAAATAAAAACAATGAATCATAACAACTATTTACATAGCATTTACATTGTATTAAGTATTATAAGTAATCTAGAGATAAGTTAAAGTATACAGGAGGATGTGCATAGGTTATATGCAAATACTAAGCCAGGGATTTGAGCATCCATAGATTTAGGTATCCGAGAGGGGTCTTGGAACCAATCCTCAATGGATACGGAGGGATGACTGTATCTACTTTAAAAGTACTTTTTAAAAAAACTAACTGTAATTCTGGAAAGAAATATTTTCTGAAGTTTGCAGACTTTTATAGTTACGTGCCTTTTGATAAGTATTTGCATTAGATGGTTTTCTAGAAAATTCAAAATTAACAGCTGATTAGCACTCCTTTAAGTTTTCAGAATAATTACACATCTGTAAGGAAATTGTGAGTTAATAAGAGTACTGATAGAATAATTACACATCTATAAGAGAATAATGATTAAATCACAGTAATTGATTTGTATGAGCCCAACTAAATTTTTCTTCTTTAATTTTAGTTATATTATCCAATACATCACTGTATGTAATTTAGAATCTGGCTAGCTAGGTATTTTTGGATAAATATGCTGTTAGAAAAGGCTGAATCCAGATAATGTTACAGCAGAAAGACCGCTTAAGAGACTAGGCTGGGTCTAGCTCATACGTCTCTTGTCTAGTCTTACTGTATATTTGTTTAGAAAAAACTTTGGCTTTCATTGGGATCCTGAGCGTCAATGAATAAATGATATTTTAGTTTTTCCACAGTGTGTGCGGACTTCTCTCATTTTGCATGTTTAACAGGGATCAAAGTTCAGTAAATATTTCAATGTATTTATACTTGTAGTCAATATCTTTTGATCTAATAAATTGTTGTCTGTTACATAAAAAACATAAATGAAACTTCTTCCATACAGTTCTTTCTTTTAATGGACGTTATTGGCACATGGTGCTCTTGATCTACACACACACACACACACACACACACACACACACACACACACACACACACACACACACACACACACACAGTTCAATGGTTAAGAGTTAGCACAGTATGATAATATGAAGCTGGGCTCAGTGTGAAACAGACCTGGGTTTTAATCCTCTGTCACATTCTAGTTGTATAACTTTAGAAAATTAATTTTTCTAAATTTCAGTTTCTTAATCTATATGATGTTTTTAATGTGTGTGATGATCAAATAAGATATTGTAATGCATTTAGCATTAACGTCTTGCATATAGCAAATAGTATTAAATATTAGCTAGTATTATGATGATTTCTATCTCTAATTTTTGCTTATTTTTCTCTTCCCTGCTTTGAGAAGATATGAAGCAACTTACCATTTTCTCTAGAGAAACAGCTCACTGGGAACCATCCAGTGGCTGGTGAATTAATCTTGAGAAGAATCACTGCGTTCTGTATTGGATGTTGTATTAGTCCATTTTCTGTTGCCGATAACAGAATACCTGAAACTGGGTAATTTATTTTTTTTTAAATGTATTTCTCACAGTTTTTGGAGGCTGGGAAGTCCAAGGTCCAGGGCTGCATCTGGTGAGGGCCTTCTTCTTAGTGGGGACTTTACAAAGTCTCTAGGCAATGCAGGTTATCACATGGCAAGAATGGCAAGAGTGCTTGCTGACGTGCTCACTTGTTCTCCTTATAAAGCCACCTGTCCACACCCAAGATAACCCATTAAGTCATTAACCATTACTCAATGAATGGGTTAATCCATTCGTGAGAGCATAATCCTCACAATCCAATTACCTCTTAAAGGCCCCACCTTTCAGCACTGCCACATGGGGATCAAGCTTCCACATGAGCTTGAGAGGGAACAAACGTTCAGACCATAGAAGATGTTTAGAGAACAAGTGGATGTTGGGGGAACATAAAGGTTGGAAAATTCCCCTATGAACTCCAGACAGCTAAATGTCCATGTGCACACTAACAGGAGGTGTATGTAGATAAAGAAATGACAGGTTGAATTTTACCAGGGAACTGGATCAGAACTAAGTGGAATACATTCTGTTGTCTACTTTGGGTAGCTCAGAAGCTGACCCTCTGTTATGCGTGGAGACCTATATTACACTTGAAAAACCATTTCAGAATGTCTACTTTCTTATCAATGAAGTGTCCCTGGAGGATACAGCAATGCATGACAACAAGTACATGGGCTATGGAATCCAGATATCTCTGAATGAACTGCATTTATGTCATCTACTAGCTGTGTGATCTTTGGCAAATGCCTTCACCTCTTGAAGCCTTGGATTCCTCAGCTATATAATGAAGCTAAGGATACATACCTTACAGGGAATTATAAGAATTCAATGGGATCATGTATATAAAAGGCCTATCCCAGTGCTTGACACTTGTTAGGTCCTCAACAGTGTTATTATCAAGAAAATACTTACAAAGTGTATTATAAAATTGAGTCTGTTCGATATTTTGATAGATGGGTGATCTTTATTCAGTTGATGTAATATCACTGTCAGAACATAAGGCCAGTATATCAGAATTACCAACCTGTGCAATGCAGAAAGTCTCAGCAGTGAGCTTTTGTATTAATACTATCAGTAATAACAGTTGATATTTACTGAGTCTTTATTATGTGGCAATCACTGGGTTAAGTGCTTTATCTGCATTATCACATTTAATCTCAACAGCAATTCTCTAATTTGAGTATTGTTATCTCCATTGTATTGAGAAAGAAACTGAAACTCAGGGAGGAGAAATAAATTGCTTGAGGCTACATAGCTCTTAAGTGCTATCAGTGGACGGGCATCTAAGTCTGGTCTGCTTCCACAGTGCAGGCTCCGACCACCAGCTTATACCACCTCTTAATAAGCTGCAGGGTCTGAAAAACAGAGAAAGAGAAGCTCTTGTTAAATAGACTGACCCTACTCTGAGTTAAAAGAGATAAAACATTGAGTTGCTTCTCAAAAGACTTTAATGATCAGGGGATCAAATATTCAGACTTGAAATTGTGACTGACATTGTAAATTTTTCCTGAAATGGGAGAAACGGTGACTGTTTTGTCAGACAAAACTGCCACCATGTGTAACCCGTTTCTGACTTGTTTTGCCTCTAGTTAGCCTCAAGTTCTTTTTACTTTGTATCTTTAAATGTATTGTACATGTGTTATGAGCAGCACACCCAGAACTATATCTTGGCATTAAAATTCCAAGAAGTCCATTTTGAGAATCAGATTACTACACCTATTTTTAGCTCTCAACACAAACCACTCTTTCCATTACACTTGTAAATATCTAGCAATAAACTGATATTGAAAATAGTTTTTATAGCCAAGTAAAAATCCTGTGTTTGGTTTAATCAGGCCATACTCGTTGCCCGGCATTAACTCCTGGTTTGGGACTGCCCTCCGCATTTGCTGCTATATTTATCTGCCTTCTTGGCCATAAAAGGCTGGCTGTGTGGCCCTGGCATTCTGCTGCCTGACCACATGCATTATTTTTGAACTGGCCCCAGGGTCCTGTCTTCAGCCCTGCCTCTTAACTCTTTTCTTGGATTCAACCTAGGTATAGTTTTCATTCTCTCATCCAGCTCTTCAGCCGCATCGGAACATTCCCACCACCATTACTCCTTTGGAAACTGGTAAGTGCAACACTAAGGCAGAAGAATGCACTTGATAGTTTATGCACTTAACAGCACTGTGGTGTGTGTGGTTTCTTTCTAAACTTCTGAGTTCAGCAGTTTTCTCAAAGAGATGTCAGAATAGCAGAGAAATAGGAAAGTGAAGCTCCAGGGAGGGAGACCAGAACAGCAGTGTGCCCTTTGGGCTGGCACAGCTATTCTCTCAGATCACTGTATTCTTTTTAAACTGAGCTACTGTTCCTGGAACTATAAAGAGATTATATTTGTCTCAGATTGAACTGTAAGTGTGAGTTAAGAATTCTTGCCAAGTGTGGGTTGGTTGAAATCTGGAATGGATGAGGTAATAGAAAATCCTGCGTTTTTATTTCTCTCTATGCCATATGATGCCCCTTTGTTACAAATTAGACCAAAAGGAAGCAAAATTAACTCAGAAGTCACTACTTTACAATTCAGCCATTTTGCTCTGACAATGCAATGGGGATAGATGTAAGCATGCATTATAATATCCCTAGCCTAAAAATGGTTAAGTAAAAATTCAGAGGCAATGTAGACACTCACATTATGATCCTAAAGTTAATACTTTCTCTGAATAATTTTCATCAGCTTTTGGCCTCTAATGCCTGTACAAAAGTATCATATGATAATTACAGCCATGGAGTTTGTATATCTTCCTAAATTCCCAAGTTATTTTCAGAAAGAACATTTAGGTCTTAAAAGAACAGAAGAAAACAAAACCATCTTTTCTCCAAACATACTCTAGCTGTCATGTGCTGGGGCTAATCCTTGCTTACTTGATGAAGAGGGGGTAGTTGTACCTTTGTTCCAGAGGTCAGAGCCGTGGCAATGAGCTCTGCTGACTTAAAGCCAACACTGTTTACTTGTAATACACTATCTGTATGAGTGGAATATTAAGTATTATTAAAAATAAATATATTGGGGGAAAATAGAAATAGAGTAGAAAATAGAATTAGGGTTTTAAACTTAAAGGTTTTTTGTGAAAATAACAGAATTTCAAATCATCTGGTTATGAATTTAGCTCATAACATAATACATAGGACAATCCTTTATTATTTATTTGGAAATCATTCAAACAACATTTGCCATGTTACAATGTAGCATGTATCATTACAGAAACTTATCTAATATCTTTATAACTGCCTAGCAATATAATTCTATATTAATAAATTCTAACCCTTTTATTTTCTCAAAATTCATCTAATAATTAATTGTTACGTATGATAATTATTCTGTATATTTTATAACAGAAAATAGCAATCTATTTAAGGATTGAAGGAAAGTTGCTTGCTAGTAGCTATTTTTTTCTCTTAGAAAATGCCACATAGACTGATATCTTCCATGAGCCATAAGATAAATATTTCTGGAGTGAAGTTTGCTGGGTTTTCTTCTCTAGGCAATACGTGCTGACTTTCCAAATAGTTTAAATAAAAAGTAGTTTTAAACAACAAAAAATATAGCAAGTTTAGAAGGATTTATTCCTCATTTAGAATTTATTTTTTTAAAAAAACCAAGGTTTGGAAGATACTGAATACTTCAAAACTAATTTACTTGTAAAACTGAAAAATAACATTTCAGATTATGCACAAAGCATTTTAAAAGTGGGGGGGGGGCAGACTTCCATAAAACTATTACTTTATCCAAGGTTGTCAATGTGGCTGACAGGCCTCCTGTCAGTGGGCAGATTATTTAAGAAAATTAAGCCATTGTGAAGTCTCCCCTCCCTATGCTAAGCAAATGTATCTTTGACTTTCAGTAGAACTATAAGCTCAAGTTCACGATGCCAGCTGCCACACTGGGGACTAACTCTCTTACTTGTTAATGTAGAAAGACTACATATTCCTAATGAAGCGAACCATTTTTTTCTGGCTTGAGACTATACCTTTTTGAAGTGTTTGTGAGATTTGAGAGAGCTTGTATATCACATTAGCATACTCCAGGGTTCAGTTCTAGACCTTTCTTTTTCATTTACAAGCATTCTCATCTATTTTCTTGGCTTTCATTATCACCTATAAGCTGTTGACTCCCAAATGTAGATCTCCATTCTGGCCCTTTCCCCTGTACTCCAGAGTCACATATCCAGCTTCCTACTTAACGTCTCCACTTGGAATCTAGCAGGCATCTCAGCTGTAGGACATCTCAAGCCAGTCTCCTTTTCTTCCATCCTGAACTGATGCTATCTCCCAATCCTCCCCATCTGAGTTAATAGCAACTTCAGTCTTCCAGTTGCTCAAGCAAAAACCTTGGAGTCATCTTTCATTCCTCTCTTTCTTTCACACCGTAATTCGGGACTTTCAGAAAACGCTATTGGTTCTTTCTTCAAAATCTACACAGAGTCTGACCATTTCTTATACTTCCACAGTTATCAATATCATCTCTAGCCTGGACCATTGCAGTGGACTTTGCAATTCATTTGTTAGGCCCACCATAACAAAGTACTGCAGACTGGTGGCTTAAACAACTTATTTCCTTACAATTCTGAAGGCTAGAAATCTGAGATCAAGGTATTGGAAGGGTTGTTTTCTTCTGAGGCCTCTCCTTGGCTACTAGATGGCTGTCTTCTCCCTGTGTCTCTGCATGGTATTCTCTCTGTTATATGCACATGTCTGTGTCTTGATTTCCTTTTCTTGTAGGGACTCAGGTTAAATTGGATTAGCATCCAACCTAATGATCTAATTTTAACTTAATTTCCTCGTTAAGGACCCAATCTCCAAATAAAGTCACGTTCTGAGGTACTGGAGGTTAGGACTTCAGCATTTGAATTTTGGGGGGTATGCAACTCAGCCCATAACAGGCTTCTACTTGATCTTCTCACTTTCACTCTTGTCCCTCAACATCTATTCTTCAGATGTCAGCAAGAGCGATTGTCAGCTCAGAGCCTTCGAACGGCTTCTCAGCCCTTTTAGAATAAAAGCCAAAGTCCTTACTGCTGCCTATAGGACCCTGCACTATCTGCCCCTCCCCTCTCTGACATCATCTCCTATACCTCTCCCTCTCCCAACCCCCACTGCCTTGTTAGCCAATTTGCTATTCCTCAGGGCCTTTACACTGTCTTCCATCTGGAACTCTCTACCCCCAGATATTCTTATGCTCTGATGTCACTTTCCAGTGACACCATTCCTGATGAGGCTGTTTAAAATTGCATCCAACCATTTTTCATGCTTTATTTTTCTCTATAGCATTTAGAACATTCTTTACTATTTGTTTTCTCTATTGTCTGTCTCCTGCAGTAGAATTTGTGGTTTTATACAAGGTCATTAGAGCAGAAGTTTTGTTTTGTTCACCACTGTATTTCCTGGGCTGGAATAGTTCCAGGCACATAGTAGGTGCTCACTCATTATTTGTTGAATGAACACCACATTACTCTCCATCATTACACATCCTCCTAAACGAACCCCTATCAGAATGACATGCCAGAAAATTAGAAATATGTATTAAAAAGGGTCTGAGGAAAAAACACAATAGTCACAGCATTTTTTGTGAAGACCTCCTAGATAAAAAAAAAGTAGTTTTTATTTTCCTTCCACAATGATAGGAAGGAAACATCTGGGCTATGAAGTAGGGAGTTTATTGAATAACCAGCTCAGCTAAACTTCACATCATTTTCCATTCACTCTTTGGAACTGATAAGAGTGTTCATTTTTCCACATTGGTTTAGATGACTCCTCAATGGAATTGGTCCCTTAATAATTCACTCAAAAATTGCTGTTTTCTTGTAGGTTGCCTGTTTCCCTCCAGGGGCACATGATGTCTTTGCCTTTTTATCAGAGGTCCCACCAGCACTATGATCTCAGCTACCGCAACAGGGACCTCCGCACCACCATGAGCCAGTACCAGCGGGAGAAGAAACGTTCTGCCATCTACACCCATGGCTCCACGGCCTACAGCAGCCGCTCCTCTGCGGCACACCGCCAGGAGTCGGAGGCCTTTAGTCAGGCGGCCACCTCCTCCTCCCAGCAGCAGACCTCTCAGGCCTACAGTCTCGGGACCACACAGCACTCCCTCGGGTCTGAAGTCAGCCAGAAGGCAGTCTCAGCCCATGATTACGGTTACTCCCACGGGTATGTCAAAATTGGTCTTCCAACTTTGGGGAAGACACTCTGAATAACCCAAATCATTTCCTCTTTTCTCCTTACATATGGCAGCCATACATTGAAACTGGGTGTGAAGACAGACCATATTTTTGGAGACCTGAGACCTGTACCTACCTATTTCCCTTTATTGTCTCTTTGAGATTTATAAAGAGCTTCGTAGTCATGCTGGAAAGTTTTCCTTGAATTGCTAACTGTGTTATTTCTAGAAGCAGGGATGTTTTGCCACAGGTTACTTTAGCAGCAGCAGAGCCAGGAAATATCATTTCAATGCTCGCAGCAGGTTTCCTCATTCTCAGAATGTTTCTGCTTAGATGAGAAGCCAGTATAGAATTTAAAATTCACAGGTCACAGCACAGATGTTTTCTATTTCTTCAATATCTGAAAACCAGTACTTAAAATTCCAAGCTATTATTCAAGCAGCAACAATTTTCTTTAGCTGGAGCATTTTATAAAAACATAGTCTTATCTCAGTCAGCCTAAGAATAATAGGAACAAATCTGTATTCCAACAAAATTAGTTTTATCGACCCAATGCAATGAGGGAGACTAGACACTATAGGAAAAGAGTTACTTTAGGATTCTAGGAAGGGTGGAGGTTAGATGGAGGTCTGATCTGCAGAGCAAGCCAAGGTCCTGTTTCCTTGGAAACAGTAAAGTTAAGATCAGTGTGTACTGTTGAATCCAGAAACCGTTTATCTGAAGCTCTTCTTCTGGGGTGGGCATCCAGCTGCTTCTCTGTGTCAGCAGGCAATTGGATCCCCCAGGCAAGAGTGAGATATTTCATTCTCACTGATATAATTTCAAACAACAAACTTTCTGATAGTCTTTGATGTTAGAGAAGAAAGTTTCTCGGTGAGTCTGTAGTCACTCAAAGAAGAAGGTTACTATGACACTTGACAGCAGCAGTGTCCCTGGGAGAAATGTTTACCATTAACTTTGATGTTGGGTATTATCTGTGTCTATTATCTGTGTCTGTCGTCCCAGCATACTAAATGTTGGGCAGATATTTATTTCTCATTCCAAGGCAATTTTTAATTTCTCAGTATTCAAAATGAAATATTTTTTATGGGGATTTAAAAACACTTGCAAGATATATGTGATTTTTATTAAAAAACTATCTATAGTCCACAGAAAGAATTGCTGACCTTCAGAATGTAGACATTTCTGGGCTATGTGGTAAATAACCATGTGCTGCCTCTAGACCTCTTCTTCAAAGCATCTGGCATAGGCTGCATTTTTTATTAGAAACCTAATATAATTTTAAGTCTTAGAAAATTTAACTCTAAAAAATATTTGTTAGGGAAAATGGAAAAGGTGTTTATCTCTGGAAATCTAAAAAGTTATTGAAAAAATAATAGAGTGATTTGTATGAATAGAAGGGAGGAAGGTTTCTGAAGGCAGAAATCCCCAAATCCCTCTTAGGTTTGAACAGCGCCTGATCTATGGCTGTCATCTTGTCAGTGACGGTGACCTCCTGGGAACGTCTGCTAAGTTTAGGAACAGCCAGAGTCTGCTGGGGTTTACCTGGAATGTATGATGGTCACGTTCTGAAATTCCATTTAAAATGGAACAGGATCATTTTGCACTCACTTTCATAGGTCATGTTCTGCCATGGGATATTCAAAAGGATCTTGCGCTGGCTGCAAATATGGAAATATTGTCACTGAGGTGAATTCATTTCTTTTAGTACTTGCTTCCAATGAACTGCCTTCCAAAGAAAATTTAGATGGTTGGGAGAGCATAGTGCTGGTAACACCAAGGTCAGGGTAACACTGGCATTGGATCCCAGTGCCAGCCAGCTGCCAAAAATAAATAAATAAATAAAATAGAATATTTTGACGGAATTAACACCATGTGTATGTGACAGCATCATTTTGTTCCCCTGAAAAATGTCCCATAAGTACATTTAAAGAGCTCATTTAGGAAAGCAGCTGTCTTGTAATAGAGGAGGATTACATTTTAAATATCCATTTTCCCAGACTGCCTGTGCGGGGTTTATAGAAGATGGGTATTTCCATTATCGTGCTTTTGTTAATGTTACTCCTTATGTACTTATTTCACTTCCCCAATACTGTAGAATCTATAGTTTTATGAATTTGTATTTTAAGATGATCTTTATTTCTTCAGCTCTGTTGCTAAATTTTGTTAAATTATTTTAATTTTAGACAAGTTCTTCTTTTAATAACATGTATAATATTAACATATATCCATAATCTGCTGTATTACATCAGAGATTAGTAAAGGAACCCTTGAGCATATGTTATTCAGAAAACATTTGCTCTATATAATTTTTGGAACTTAACCATTTTAGCTACAAAGAGCCTTGGATAGTAAACTTTCAGTAGGGAATGGAACTGTAGTTATTTTTCTATATTCAACTTCATATCTTGTTCCTTCCGTCTATGTATATATTTATGTAGGTAGATAGGTATTTATTAATGGCTTGCTATGTTTGAACAACTCAAACTTCTTGGTAGAAACTTGCTGACCTAGAAACAAGAGGGGGACGAAAATGCCAACATTTTTTGCTTTGTATAATGTAATGTAAAAGACAAAGAAAGCCAATGTAATCATGGCAATATTTTAGTCTTTCTTTTTTTAGACCGAGAACTAACAGGTGCAGATAATATTCTTTGAACACTTCAAAGTCTTTATAATTCCTTTAGACTGTATTTTAGCTTGTTCAAAATGAAACAACTTTTTCCTGCTAATGAAAAATCTCTCTCTGGATTGTGAACAGTGTTGTTGATTAAAACTCCTGGGGTTGGAAACACACCTCTGTGGACTGTATGTGAGCACTGTGCTTGGTCTATTTTTAGCCTCTGCTTTGTAGTTAGATGTCCAGTGTTAAAATGGAAACTATGGAGACTTATATGTGCTCAGCGCTTGGCTGACCTTAGTGAGTCTTAGGAACAATGGCGTGTTCAGTGTCAAAGTGGTTGCAGCTTAGATTGGCTACCGATTGTATTCTGAGCCATGGGTTATAAAATAAATTCTGGAAGGCTTATTCTAAATGCCTTTACTGTTTGTCACAGTAGGAAAAAAAATCTGAAGTAGAGAAAGTTCAAAACCTCTTGGACTAACAAGATTATTGTTTTATATTAATAATCAACAAACATCAGGGATTTAAGGAAAATGGTACTCCTGACCACTTTACAACCATTAGGCAAGTATGTTAGTCCGTTTCTGCTGCTTATAACAAAATAACTGAATCTGGATGATTTATAAAGAAAAAGAAATTTATTGCTTACAGTTTCTGAGGCTGGGAAGTTCAAAGTCCATCTGGTGGTGGTGACAGTGACCCAGGCGTCTCACATTGCAAGATGGTGGAAGCAGGGAGAGCAGAGAGAGACTGTCTTCTTTTAAAGCCCTCAGAACCATGCTCCTGACCACCATTTTTAATCCATTCACTACTTCATAGTCCTACTATCCAATCACCTCTTCAAGGCTCCACCTTTCAATTGCCATAATAGGATTTCCCACCCTCTTAACAGTCACAGTGGGGGCCAAGTTTCTAACACATAAAACTTGGGGGATACAACTCAATATTTAGTAAGTTTTGAGGGGACATAATTCAATCCACTACAGCAAGGGTTCTTAACCTCTGTCCATGAATAGATTTCAGTAGTCTTGGATGATCTAAAATTATGTGCAGAATTACGTGTAGATGAGAATTTTCCTGGAGAGAGGGACTGTAGCTTTCATCAGATTCTCAGAGAAGTATATGACTCAACAGAGGTCAGAACCACGGCTCTAGAAAATCTACATATAAATCCCAAACAGTCCAGCGTGTGACCTGAGGACCCCTTTCCCATGCCAATAATATAAGGACTTAGGATGAAATGAGGCAAATGTTTACAGAGAATGTGGTATTGTGGAAGCAGGGTACCTTCCATTCTTATGAGGAGGCTGGATCACACATTAAGATAGAAATAATAATATTTTGTTATGCTTGATAAGTAAGAGTTAATAACTTTCAAAACCAGAGAACAACACGGCAGAGTTCTAGGATGATGGAAGGATTTAGAATTGTCCCTTAGCCCTCCATAGTGGGAGACATTTAATTGTCTTATTCTAAACAGATTAAAATTCAGCCCATATGATGCAATTCAGCATGGCATCCTATATTCCACTGAATCTTTACAACAGCCTTGAGAAGTAAAGATTATTATCCTAGTTTTACAGATGAGGAGATTCGAGACCAAGGAGATTAAACACTTTTCTTCATTACCCTAACAAGTGACAGAGTAGTGACTTGAACCCCCATCTCACCCGAGTCCCTGCACTTTCCATGAGTACCTGATGCCGCTTAGCAACTCCCCTCGACCACACCGCCACTAGGTTTTTCTTGAAGAATCAATATATTGTTTTTCATTATGCTTCCTTTTATTTACTTTTCTTGTGGAGAAGCCATTAGGCACCAAAATAACCAAGATTTAGAGCAGGGAATAATAGATGGAAGGGCACAAATTCTAAGAAGGAAAACCTGTGGAGAGTTCATGAGTGCCAAACCTGGGCCCTTACAGACTCTTTTACCCACGATTTAGAATCATACATAGAGATTACCAGCTAATTAACAGTTCTAAGCCAGCCCAGTTTGGTGATGAGAACACTGTGGCTTGAGTGACTTTCCCAGGGCACTGTAACTTTGAATCATGCCCCTCACCTACACTCATGTCACACTGATCAACTTCCCTTGGGTATTGCCCAGATAATTACCCCTTTTGAAACTAACAGAGTTTATGAAGGCCATGCTAACATTCAAACCAGCTCTATTTCACACAGAAGATACCAGTGCTAACAACAGAGACCACTAAACAGAGCACAGACTGAGGGGAACCCGAAAACTTGTTCCATTTCCCACCCCCATATGGTTTCAAAAGGTTTTAGCAAAGAAATCTACTGCCTTGTGGACATTTTTGTGCCCTGAACTTTAGCTATTAGTATTGGATTCATGTCGGTTTTCTACATATCCATTTCTAGACATTATAACGTAAGGGGATGTGGATAGTCTTTGGGGTCAAACAGGCCTGTGCTTGCTTGCAGTTAGGCTTGTGACTCTGGAGAAGCTAGTTAACCTCTCAGCTTCTTTATCTGTAAAATGAGGAAAGTGATTGTCCCTCATGTTGTGAGGTCTAAGAGAGATAATCATGAGGATGTTTAGTGTAGCGTCTGGCTCACAGGGAACACTCAACAAGTTGAGGCATTATTATTCATTCATTCCATAAACATTTACTAAGTGCCTCCTGGGTGCTAAGCCCTGCTCTAGGCGCTTGCAATAAGTTACTGAAAACATTATATTGAATTATATTGAACTAAATTGCATTATATATTATGCTAGAAATAATGTTATGGAAGCAATGACAGAGTACGGTAAGAGAGATCAGGTATATGGGCAGGTATGGGGCAGGGGTGCAGGTGGGAATTTTCAGGAGGGCAGTCAGGCTTCATTGAGAAGATGCTGTCTGAGCAAAGAAATGAGATAGCTGAGGGACTTAGCTGTGATGTTATCTGGGGGAAAGGTATACCAGGCCTGAGGAGCAGCCTCTGCAAGGCCTTACAGCAAGGCACAGCATCGAGGCCAGTGTGAGAGAATGGGGGAGTGCAGAAAGAGTAAGTGGAGGAGATATCAGCATGGTGATAATGGGGCAGCACAGATCATGGAGGGCTTTGTGGGCCATTGTAAGGAGTTTTTATTCCAAGTTAAAAAGGGGAGCATGACAGAGCTTTGAGCAGGGGAGTGACATGGTGTGACTTAAGTTGTCACAGGATCCCTGTGGCTGTTGTGGAGAGTGGACCATGGGACAAAAGTAGAAGCCACCGAGTTAGGAGGTTAATGCTGTGGTCCAGCTAGGGCCAGATACATAGTAATGGAGGGTGTGGTGAGCAGTGGCCAGGTGTTTGGTTCTATTAGATATTGCTAAGTTCTAAATTCCATCAGATTTCTCACAGAGCTCCTTGGCACCCTTTAGCCATGGAGTTTCAAGGCTACAAAAGGATCCATGTAGACTTTCTGTATACAGTAAATCTCCTGAGGTGCCCTTTAGGTGCTACATGATGATAAAACCATTTACTACTTCATCATTCTCAAAGGCATTTCCAGACATTATAACATGAGGGGATGTGGATAGTCTTTGGAGTCAAACAGGCCTGTGCTTGCTTGAAGTTAGGCTTGTGACTCTGGAGAAGCTAGTTAACCTCTCAGCTTCTTCATCTGTAAAATGAGGAAAGTGATTGTCCCTCATGTTGTGAGGTCTAAGTTTCCACGTGGTGTTTAAGAAACACCTTATTCCACTGTTAGTGTTTTTATGGTGTTTAGTAAATACCTCGAAATAACCATCATTATATGCTCATCTATAGATTGAAGTGACTGAATCTGAATTACAAAATATATATGTATATATTGAGCCAATAGACTGCTATGGGAAATGAAGTTTGCTTGGAAAACAGCTGATATGTCAAGGTTTTGTATTCTAACCTTTTTTCCTCTAGAAACGGTTATATAGCCTGTTCTTTAAATAAAATTTTAATTATTATATTTAAGAAAGAAGGCCCATAGTTCCTGGGTAACAAGAATCAATGAAACACTTTTGGATTTGTCTTCTAGTGTTTAAGCATCAACAAATGAGTCCAAGAGTTTCAATATTGCTTCCGAGGCGGTGGAAAGTCAGAGGACGATCTACTGAAAGCAGAAGAGCAGGTTACTTCTTTAAAAGGAAGCTGTATTATGTCCTGAATCCCAAAGCCTGACCTTTAGTCCAAAGAGAGTGGTCCTCACCCTGTGCTAATCTCTTACTCCCACTCCCTCATCTATACATGCACAGCTTGTTTGTGGAGAGAGAACCAGGAGTCTCACTTTTGGTAATACCAGTGTTATATAACTGGCAATTTATAGGTCCATAGAATCATGGAATGTTAAAGCAAAAAGGGACCAAAAGTTCACCTAATTTAAGCTCCTCCTTTCACAGATATGTAGACCAAGGCCTAGAAAGACGTGGTTTATTCTTTGCTTCCTGTGCTTGACTGTACATTGAAAATATTATTTGTTAGCCTCCTAGGTTAAATCAAGTTGAGATGATACAAGATACTCACAGAATGGCATTAATCCTCCGTTGGTGTGTGAATCATGCTGTGAGGAGGGAGGCATGTCCTTTCAGAGTGGAATGGAACAAGTCATCCAAGGTGGAGGAAGAACAAAGCGGTCACCCCCCTGGGCTCAGAGGGGAAATGTTAGCTCTGTCCTTACAGGGCCTCGGCCTCCACAAATTTGGCACCTTCCTGCTAGCTGGGCAGTGGGGTGTAACTGAGCTTCTCTACAGAGATCTCGACTTGGAAGCCCAAGAGAGCCACTGCAACAGGCATGAGCTTTTCCACATCAGTCTTTCTAAACAAAACCAAAAAGCAGGAACCCCTCAAATGAATAAGGTAACTTTCAGGCAAGTCCTAGTCAACCCCAGTGACCATCCCCAAAGTGGGGTTGGATGTGGGTGTCTGGGCTACTTTATAAATAAGATAATAAAATTAAATTTTATGAACTGTTGACCTAAAAAGCAGCTGAGACCAAATACATATAACAAAGATTTATTGAGCCAATATGATGATTGCAAGTCGGGAGACACATAGATCAGGTAGCCTTGAAAATGTGTTCTGAAAAAAGCCAGCAGAGCTTAATATTTTATAATCACAAGAAGGGGAAAGGATCAAAAGAGAGAAAGAAGGACAACTCCACCTACTTACTTGAGCAGGCTTTTTTCTATTGGTTGTACATGACATAGATTTGGGATTGTTACTAGGTTACATCCTACATGCAGCGATCTAGGGGAAGGATAATAAGTATTCTAGATTATTTTATGGCTGTCTGGTGCCATTATGGCTGCTTCTAAGTAAAATGGTCTTATGATAATGTTTTCCAGGACAAGTAAATGTGACTTATCACAGATCTCCCAAGGCACTATAATTTAGCTGACCTGGTTAGACCAGATTCTTTTGATTATGAAAACTCTGGACAATTCAGTCTACAAAGAAACAGGCTTAGACTCCATAAGGCATATCCTGATACTATTATCAAGTGTTTTGTATATTATAATGTCTAGGAAATATGGAGTAAACTCTTTTACTCCTGCTTAACAATGGGCCATAATCTCATCTGGTTAAATTAATTTATAGTCAGAAATGAAGGATATATAAAGATAAGAACCATAAGAGATTTAAATTTCTCAGTATTTTACCCATCCATCCTTTCTAGAACATATAACTGTTCTACATTCATGTTGAGAAGTGGTTCAGGCCCCCAAGGTATTTACTTTTAGATCATGGCTATACATTAGCCGTGGAAAGTTACTGAAAATGATAGTAAAATGTTGCTTGAGCATGGAAATTTAAATCATGGAAAAATAGAGCAATGAATAGGAAAAAAAATATGGTTACATTCCTTTTTAAGTAGTCTTAAAAAATCTGAAAATTAGATATTTCTATAGCCAAGAGGGCAAAATGGAGAGGGGGAAAAAAAGAGGTAAGTGTAAGGTAAATAATGCAAAAAAGAAAAATTATAAGCCAATTATGGTTATTTATTGTGACACTACATGTCAGTGTATTTCGAGGGTGATGTTGATCTAACTAAATTCATGTTTGGATCTTATAACAAACTTTTTCTTCAAAGTGTATTAGTAGGAAAAGGACTCTTTTTAGTCTCCTGCTAGTCCACTAACTTTGATGTTCTCCTGAAACCTCCATTAGTGTCCAGACTGGGAAACAGGAGAAGCGAAAGGTCAGTAGAAAGTGTTTAGGCCAACAAGATGCCTGTATCAAAACAAAGCTGCTCTAAATCAAATGTAGACACAAAACTACCTTTTCACAAAGTCCAAAGAAAAGTATTGTCTTTCAAGTTTCACAGGAGGGGGAAATGTGGCTAATAGCGAAGTAGAAAGGAGAAAAGAGAATGCAGGCTCCAGCTGACTCTGCACTGGGTCCTGAAGATGAAAGAGATGGAACTTCAGATACCAGAAGCCTAGGAAGGAGTGGCTGACTGGAGCAAAGATAGCCAAGAGACGAAGAGGAAGCTGACCCGTAGTTCATTAAAACCACTGCCTCTTTCTCTGTTCTGGTAAACAGTTGAGCATTTTGTGTATATGCAACAGTACTGGGTTGTAAATACATACAAAGGAGCTGTTTTAAAGGAAAATAGAATAATAAAAATGAGTTCAGATCTTTCGTGGCCACTCAGTTAAATCTAATGACAGCACATAGATAAGTCAGCAATAAAAATAGAGTTTTTGTTTTTAAGCTTTTGCACATACCTCTCTGTCATCCTGGGATGTCCTACCCATTTTCAACATCAAGCTCTTCCATAAAGGACTCCCTGATAACCCCAGACAAAAATTCACTGAAAAGCCTGTGAATTCAAATTTTGTTTGCACTGGTCTTTCTGCTTATGTGCCTTCCTTCCTCATATTCTTCCATCCTTCCTTTTTTGATTAACATAATACATTTACTCCCCTGCTAGATCATAAAGCTCTCAGAAAACAAGTGTTTTTAATTTGTCTTCATATCTCACTCCCAGTGTCTAGCATAGTATTTTGCACACAATAGATGCTCAATGAATTTTTTGTTAAATAAATGAAATTGCTACAAGAAGTTAAGAAATAAACCTGTGAAGCTTTCAGTGGTATTATAACATATAACACACTCTGAAAGGTGATTGTTTAATAATGCATTAAGTCAATTTTCTCCTGCACTTTTAAAAATATCAGCAGGTTGTATGCTAAGTTTACGTTTAACTTTATAAGAAACCTCCCAACTGTTTTCCAAAGTGGCTTTACCATTTTACATTCCCACAGCAATGTATGAGGATTCCAGTTTATCCACATCCTTACCATGGCTGTACCATTTTACAATCCCTCAGCAATGTATGAATATTCCAGTTTATCTACAACCTTGCCAACATGTATTATTTCCTGTCTTCTTTATTATAGCCATGATAGTGGGTACGTAGCGGAGTCTCACTGTGGTTTTGATTTGTGTCCACTTGATGACTAATGATCCTGACCATTTTTTATGTGCTTATTAGCCATTTGTATATCTTGATTGGTGATATGCCTATTCAAATCTTTGGCCATGTTTTAACTGAATTTTTTTTGTTGTTATTATTGAGTTATCATAATATTTAAATATTTTGTATACAAGTCTTATATCAGATATATTTATAAATGTTTTCTCTCATTCTCTGCCTTGTCTTTTCATTCTCTTCACAGTGTCTTTCAAAGACGAGAAGTTTTTAATTTTGATGAAGTTCAATTTATTGTTTTTTTCTTCTTGAATTATGCTTTTTGTGTTATAGTTAAGAACTCTTTCGCTAAGTCAACATCTTAGAGAGTTTGTCTTATCTTTTCTTCTAATAGTTTTATCATTTTAGCTCTTGTATTTAGAACTATATCCATTTTAAATTAATTTTTGTGTATGATGTTGATAAACTTCTAAATTTATCCTTTCACATATGGATACACAATTGTCCAGCAGCATTTGTTGAAAAGATTATTCTTTCCTCCACTAAATTCCTTAATATTCTCATCAAAAATCAATTGACCGTAAATGTAAGGATTTATTTTTGGACTCTCAATTCTGTTCCATTAATCTATATGTTCTGTCTGTCCCTATGCCAGTACCACACTGTCTTAATTACTGTTGCTTTATTAAAAGTTTTAAAATTGTTGAATGTAAGTCCTCAAACTTAGTTCCCCTTTTACAATTTTTTTTGTCTATGTTCCTTCATATTACCATATAAATTTTAGAATCATCTTGTCAATTTCTACAAAGAAAAAAGTCTGCTAGGATTTTGATAGAGACCGTGTTGAATCTGTAGATCAATTTTGAAATATGTGCCATCTTAACAATGTTGAGTAATCCAGTTCATGAACATGGAATATTTATTTACAGTATTTAGATCTTCTTTCACTTATCATAATAATGTATTATAATTTTCAATGCATAGATGTTGTACTACTTTGTTAAAGTTATTTCTAAATATTTTATTATTTTTGATGCTATTATGAATAGCGAGGTGTCTTAATTTTATTTTTGGATTGTTCATTGCTAGTACAAAAGTATAATTGATTTTTGTCTTTTGAGTTTATATCCTTTGATCTTGCTGAACTCATTTATTAGTACTAATTTTTGTGTGTGTGTGGATTCCTTAGGATTTTCTACATACATAATTATATCATCTGTAACTAAAGGTAGAGTTCTTTCTTTCCAATTTTTTTTCACTAGTTGCCTTGACTAGGACCTCTAGTACAGGGTTGAATCTAAGTGGCAATAGCAGATATCATTGTTTTGCTCTTATCTTAGTAGGAAAGCATTTGGGTTTTTTTATCATTAAGTAAATATTAGCTGTAGATTTTTCATAAGTGGCCTTTATCAATTTGAGGAAATTCTCTTTTATTCCTGTTCTGTTGAGAGTTCTTAATATCAATGAATGTTAAATTTTGTCAAATGCTTTTTCTGCATCAGTTGAGATGATAATGTGGTTTTTGTTCTTTATTCTATTACTATGGTGTGTTAGTCCATTTTGTTGCTATAACAGAACTACCTGAGACTGGGTGATTTATAAAGAAGAGAGGTTTATTTGGCTTATGATTCTAGGACAGCTGTATCTAGCACAGGCCTCAGGCTTCTTCTGCTTATGGTGGAAAGTGGCAGGCAACCGGCGGGTACAAGCAGATCACATGGTGAGAGAAAACAAGAGAGAGAGGAAGCAAGGGAGAGAGAGGAGGTGCCAGGGTCCTATAAACAACCAGCTCTCACAGGAACTAATAGAGCGAGATCTCACTCATTAATCCCCCTCCCCCAGGGAAAGCATTAAGCCTTTCATGAGGCATCCACCCCCATGACTCAGACAGTTTCCAACACTGCCACACTAGGGATTAAATTTCCACATGAGTTTTGGAGGGGACAACACATCCAAACTCCATCATATAATATGTTACACTAATTAAGTTAAATCAACATTGCATTTTGGGGATAATCTTCACTTGGTTTTATATGTTTTATATGTTGCTGATTCCATTTGTTAACATTCTGTGAAGGATTTTTGCATCTATCTTCATAAGAGATATTGGTCTATAGTTTTCTTTTCTTGTAATGTGTTTCTTTGGCTTTGATATCAGGTAATACTGACCTTATGGAATGAGTTAGAAAGTGTTCTCTTCTCTATTTTTGAAAAAATTTGGAAATGATTGGTATTGCTTCTTCTTTAAATATTTGATAGAATTCTTTGTGAGGCCATTTGGGCATGGGCTTTTCATTGTGGGTCAATTTTAAATTACTAATTCAATTTCTTTACTTGTTATTGGTCTGTTCAGATTTTTAATTTTTTCTTGAATTAGTTTTGGTAATTTGGGTTTTTGTAGGAATTTTCCCATTTCATTTAGGTTGTCTAATTTTTTTGGCATAAGGTCATCCTATTTTCTTGTGAATCTCTATTTCTGTTGGGTTGGCAGTGGTTTCTCTTTTCATTCTTGATTTTAATAATTTGTGTCTTCTTTTTTACAAGATCAAGCTAGTGAATGGATTGCCAATTTTCTTGATTTTGCCAATTAACCAACTTCTGTTATATTGATTTTATCTATTATCATTCTGTTTTCTATTTAATTGATTGCCCCTCTTATCTTTATTGTATATCCCTTCTGATTGTTTTGTGTTTAATCTTTTTTCTAGCTTCTTATGGTGGAAGCTTAAATTATTAATTTGAGACCTCTCTTCTTTTCTAATGTGGACAATTAAAGCTACAAAATTCCCCCTAAACACTGCTTTAGCAGCATCTCATAAATTTTAATGTGTGTTTTTGCTTTCATGTAGTACAGAATATTTTCTAATTTTCCTTATGATTTCTTTTTTGACCAATAAGTTATTTAGAAGTATGTTGTTAATTTCCTGATATTTGAGGATTGTCTAAATTTCTTTTTGTTGTAGATTCTTGTTAAATTCTTCTATTGTCAGGGAATATATTTTCTATGATTTCAGTTCCTTTAAATTGATTGAGATTGTTTTGTGGATTAGCATATGAATGTTCCTTGAGAATGTTGAAAAGAACAGTTACTTTGTTTTCATTGGGTGAATTATTCTAGAAATATCAGTTAGGTCAAGTTGATTAATAGTGTTATTCAAGTCTCCTATATCCTTGCTGATTTTTTTGTCTAGTTGTTTTATAAGTTATTGACAGTGGAGTATTGAAGTCTCCAACTATTATTTTTCAACTTTCTATTTCTTCTTTTAATTCTGTCATTTTTGCTTCATGTATGTTAGGATGCATATATTTATAATTAACATGTTTTTCTGAGGAATTTACCCTTTTATTATTATGAAATGTCCCTATTTGTCTCTAGTAATATTTCTTGATTTAAAATACATTTTGTTTGATATTAAGATAGCCCCGGATTCTTATGGTTACCATTCGTGTGGTATATCATTTTCATCCTTTTACTTTAAAAGAGATGTGTCTTTAAATTTAAAACATGCCTCTTCTGGCAGCATATAATTGGATTAATTGGATTTTTTTTTTTTTTTTTTTGTCCAGACTGACAACCTCTGCCTGTTCCTTGGAGCTTTTATTTTATTCACATTTAATAAAATAACTGGTATGGTTGGAGTAGAGCTAGAGCTAGGGTCTGGTACTCACAGACTCCTTGAGCCCATTCACAAACCCTTCACACGCAGGTCTATGAGCTAGGTAACTGGCAAAAAGGTCCTTCGAGCCTTAGTTGAAGAAAGAATAGTCTTTATTCAGCACACACACATCTAGGAGCTAAACAGTCCAAAGGAGAAACTCAGAAACTCAACTGCTACCAGCAAAGTCCAAAGAAAAACTGAGCAGCTGCCAGCAGAGTAAACATGCTCTATTTTTGGACACAAGCTCTCTGCCTGCTAGCCTGTTTCACAAACTAAAAAACACATAATAGCAACAAAACTAAAAAGATACTTTGGTGCACATGTGCACTAACTCCACCCACACACAACTTGTTTACAGAGAATTAAGAATGTGCTGCTCCACCCCCAACCAGACCTGAGCTGAGGGAACCTGACTAAATTATCCTATTTTCCCCACAGTTGGATTTATGGCTGCCACTTTTGTTATTTTTTTTTTTCAGTATATCATATATCTCATATCTCTTTTGTTCCATTGCTCCTTCTTGACTGCCCTGTTTTGTGTTAGATAGGTATTTTTAGTGTACCATTTTAATTCCTTTGTTTCTTGACTATATTCTTTGGGCTTGCTTTAGGAATCACAATGCACATAATAACTTATCACTAATTATTTCAGATTTATACTAACTTAATGCTAGTAAAATGCAGAAACTTTGCTGTAATATAGCTTCATTTCTTCCCCTCTCCTTTGTGCTATACTACACATATATACCACAACTATGTATGTTATAAACCCAGAAATGCAGTGTGATAAGTATTCTATTCAATCTTATGTCTTCTAAAGAATTTAAGAGAAGAGAAATATATATGTGTATATATAAATATATGTACACTTTTGTACATATGTGTGTGTACACATACCGTCTTTTATATTTACCCAATTATTCACTTTCTGGTGCTCTTCATTTTTTGTCTGTGCATTCAAATTGCTGTCTGGTATCAATCACTTCTTTATCATTTCCTTTAAGCTTAAAGAATTTCTTTTAGTCTTCCTTTTTTTTTTTTTTTTTTTTGGCAGCTGGCTAGTACAGGGATCAAACCCTGGACCTTGGTATTATCAGTAGCATGCTGTAACCAACTGAGCTATCTAGCCAGGCTTCCTTTAGTATTTCTTGTAAGGCAGGTCTGCTAGCAAAGAATTCTTTCGGTCTTTGTCTATCTGAGAATATCTTCACTTCACCTTCAGTTTTGAAGGGTAGTTCACTGAATATAGAATTCTTGATTGGCATTTTTTTCAGCACTTAAATATGTTACGTCAGTGCCTTCTGGGATGTATTTTTCTGATGAGAAGTCGGCCATTAACAGTATTATTTGTCCCCTTTATGTGGTGAATCATTTTACTCTTGCTGCTTTCAAGATTTCTCCCTAGCTTTGGCTTTCGACAAGTTTAACTATGATATATCTAGGTGTGTGTATCTCTTTGTGTGTATCCTCCTTGGGTTGGTTGATCATCTTGGATTCACAGATTAATTTTTTTTTATCAAATCTGCCCTTTCTCTCTTTCCTCTCTTTCTGGCACTGAAAAACTTGGGCCCTTTCCATATTTTCCTGCACGGGTATGTATAGAGAGCTTGTGAAGGCTATTTCCCAAATCTCCCTATTCCATTTCTGGCTGATCTACCAGTCTACTGCTTGCCCCAACTATGATTGCAACCTCAGGCTAGCTGAGCTGCTGATCTTTCCTTGTTTATTTGCCACCTAGACTGCCGTGTTTGTTCACAGTACTGCTGGATGTGGGGGGTTGTCATGCTCTGCTTCAAATCAAGTCGGCCCCCTCTGCCAGGGAAAAATCCTTTCCATGCCTTTTCCCACCTTGGTAGAATTACCTTCTGGACTGAACTGGGGGTGGGCAATGGGCAAAGCCTAGGCAAGAATGCCATGCCCACTCCCACTGCTCATACATGAAGTTTAGCGGTTTTTTATAAATAACCATTTCTCAGTATAGTGTGTGCCTTTGATTGATTTTCAGAGCCCTGAATGGGTCATTTTTGACAATGTGTCACATTTTATCATTGCTTTTGGGGGAGAAGAAATGGTGAACTACTTATTCCGCCATACTGGAAATCCTGCCTCTGCACTGGCCATTTTTAATACCTCTCCAGCAGATTCTGATGTGAAACCAGGGTTGAGAATCATTGGGTTAGGGTATGATTACAGGAGAACGGATCTTGATTTCACTTCATTCCAGTCACTGGACACCTTCATACATCCTTGCTAAGGATGTAAAGATAACTGAGACCATCCCTCCCCTTCCGTAGTCACAGTCAGTGGGAAAGACAGATAGAGAGACCAGTCATGCAGAATAATCGTGAACACATAGGGATGGCAATGCTGGCTCTGGGAGCATAGTCAGCAATGACAGTGCATCATTTTTCTGAACCATGCTGATAGTCTGTGAGAATATCTTCAGAAAGTAATGTAACCATTAAGAAATTCCATACTTGACATAAGTATGAACAAATTTATTCATCCTGGGGAATCTGGGACAATTTTCCAAAAGTATGTGGTGATTATAAACATAACTTTAAGGGACTAGCATTTTACTTTATGTAAACGTTAATGAGCTTTTTTTTTTTTTTTGGGGGGGGGGCTTTATTTTTAACTGGACCGTGATGATTTCATAACCTTCATTTATGTGAATAAATTCAGGAATAGCAAATCAACCTCAGAGTTGTGGGCAGTGTGAGATGGTGTAATGGTCTCCAAAGCAGGGAGTCCATAAAGACAAGCCATGGAAATATAGGGAAAAATATTAACACTTCTATTTTTTCTAAATCAAATTTATACTTTAAAATTTTTCTATTGACTGAATGTTTTCTAAGGCAAGAATATTTATATAGTGGTATATGCATAGAACTTATAAATAAGTAAGCAAACATATATACGTGGTGCGCCCCCAGTATTTTTCAATTGAGAGTACTCAATCACAAAAATTGGAAACCACTGGTATAGAGGAAAGAACACTAACCCAAAAATCAAGAAGAGGTGGGAGTTAGTCCCATTTCAGCTACCAACTTGCCTATGTGAACATGGGCAAGTTACAAAAACTCTAGGCCTTTGTTTTCACGTCTGTAAAATGAGGGGCCTGGTATAAATATCCCTGAGATCTCTCCAGCTCTAGGATTTTGTTTTCGTCCTTGATTTTCCTATAAAACATTATTATGAAATTGTAAGAGCAGAAGATTATAATTTTTTTCTGTTCAGTATTTGAATTAGATGCAGGTGTAAGCCTATTTCTGAGTTCCTGGGGAATTTCCAGAGAGTGCTTGGCTGTGTCCGTTTTCTGTGGTGCAGCTGGTCATAGGTGTGATACTGTTATACAGACCAGGATATTTATTTAAAATTTGCCAACTGTAGCCATGGTAACAGAGGACATAGCACTATTAGTAGCAGAGTACAAAAAAATGTACCTAGACACAGTTATAGACACATAGATGCATACGAGTGCACACACAGTCAATCCTTGCCTATTGCTTAATTTCATTCCCTTCATAACTTGAAATTCAGAAAGATTCAAGGTTCAAGCTGAGTACATAAAGAATGCTACGTGTACTTTTGATAGTTAAAAGATCTATTCAAATCCATACATATGAAGTTTAGTGTCTACTCAGAAGCTGAGTTGTTAAATAGAGTATTATTTTCAAATTTTAGATAAAACTAAAAGCCCAAGAGGTTAGTAAACCCTTACTTAGCTCTTTAAGTTCAAAGAAATTTAAAATCTACATATTTTATTTAACTCCTCTGAAAACATTATTCAACTTTAAAATTCAATAGAGTAAGATGTTGCACTTCAATGTTCATGGATTAAAACAAAATAGACTATTCATGGCTTTTTTTCAAATAATAGCACTGATTATTACATAGTCAGTTTCTTAAAACTTTGTGTTTTATTTAGTTTTGATTTGGTATTGTTTGCTAGCATCAATAAATAACAGCATTACTAAATCATCTGTTGACATAGTATTTTAATATCCAATCCATCACACACTCTTTTTCATTAGAAATCAAAAGCTTGAAGAAACTTTGGAGAGTAAAACAAAGAGGAAGATTTTGTATTTTCTAAATAATACTATGTAATACATTATAATTCTTTTATGTAGTCTTTTATTCCTGATGACATATGAAATAGAGGCATGTGATAGTGCCATGAATCTTTAGCATAAAGTTAACTATTAAAAATCAGCTGCTGTGATTTACCTGTGAGAATGGAATAATCACATTCTGGCATGTTCTATATAATAAATACATCGTTTTAAAGATTTGTCTTAGGGGAAAAATGACAGGAAAAGGAGCAACAACAAAAAGAATGACAAATCATAGCTATTTTGATGTAAAAAATATTGAAAAATATGAGCTCATGAGACTATTACTGTAGGCACTAGAAAGGAAGTAAAAAGAAAAGAGCAAAAAATGGAAAAATAGAGAAACTGGAAAATCCAGCTGTTCTAGAAATATGAAAACAAATGAAACTCTTAAGCCACGTAATTTTGTTTTGTATAGTAATGGAATAAAGTGGTGATGGAAAATACTACTTTAAACTTAGACCTGTATAAGCACAGCTTGTACTTTGTGAACTGCTGGAGGAATAGAATGCAGTCATTTTGCTGCTGCCTGCAACAGCCAGCCAGGAACAATTTTCACTCTGGCATCCATTTGGTAACCAATCCACAAGTTTGATTCAAGGTTTTAACCTTAAATTTTAATGCTGATCATAGAAAAAAACGGTTAAATATTCTCCCTGGAGGGAGGGAGTGGGAAATGAAGGAGGAAGAGATTTGCCATTTCCATGCGACCACTCCAGAGTATTAAAGGCAGAGCCCACCCTGCGTTCCCGGCCCGGAGCCACTCCACACTCTGTTTGTGCTAAATGTTTTCTTGCATTATTATATATTCGTTTTGTGTCATGTATATGTTTGGCCTGTCTTTTGCTTTCAATTTAGGTAATCTCTTTTGCTTTTCCAAATGATTTTCAAAGATTAGGAAATGGTCTAGGTGTGGATGGTTTGGAAGGTTTTGCTGTTTGAACTGGACAGCTCAGCTTTTCCTATGCCACACCACTCACATGCTTCACCTTCTCTTCAAATCGTTGCTAGACCAGGGACTTTTTTTGTATTAATTTTTTCTGAAAGAAAAAGTTTCAGATTTACAGAAAACTTGCAAAGATCAACAGAGTTCCTGCACAGCCCCTATTGTTAACATCTTTCATGACCATGTAGACCAGAGCTTTTAACTCTGAGTCCGTGGATTGACTTCAGGGCATCCATGAACTCCTCCTGAAGTTTACACCAAATTTTATGTTCTTATGAAAATGTATTTCATTTCATTCAAGAACTATATAGATTAAGATTATGCTTTTCCTTTTTTCAATCTTTTCTCTCGGCAATCTCTGCTCTCATGTTTTCCACCTCTCTAGTAAATTTTTTGCTTTATTAGAACACTACCTCCAACTGCACATTTTCTTCAGTGTGCAAAGGCAGGTAGGACTGACCAAACGGTTCCTTATCACACCCCTGTAATCCTCAGAGTCGCTCAGTGCCATGTGTTCACATAAAATATTTTTATTACCTGTATTGCTTGATAAGTGCAGTGTTCCTTCACAATGAGTCTGTCTACATAAAGTTCTCAAAGTATGAACCGAGGGTCCTGTATCAGAATTATCTGGGTCCCCTTATAAAATGATATAATCTTGGGCCACTATCTCGAAAAGGGTCCCCCAAGGGGATTTGGATGCACAGTGTATCAAAACCATTTATATAGTCTGCCTACATTTTGAACATTACCTTAACAACAAAGCGTATTTGGAACTGTGAGAAAAATAGAATAGTTTAATCAGGCCCCCTCGCCTCCAGTCCAGTTGGGGGTGGTGTGCACATTCCTTGTAAACAAGATATGTGTGGATGGATTGTGTATCTTTTTAGTTTTGTTGCTATTCTTGTGTTCTTCAGAGTTTGGGAAGGGGACAGCCGGCAGAGCTCCCCTCTAAAAATAGAGCATGTTTACTCTACTGGCAGCTGCTCACTTTTACTTTGGACTTTGCCGGTAGCAGTGGAGTTCTCAGTTTTTCAGTGGACTTTGCCTGTAGCAGTTGAGTTTCTGAGTTTCTATGTGGACTGTTTAGCTCATAGTGTTGTGTGTGCTGACTAAAGACTATTCCTTCTTTAACCAAGGCTCCAAGGACCTTTTGTCCAGTTACCTAGCTTGTAGACCTGCGTGCGAAGGTTTTGTGGCCCAGTCTGGACAACAGGCTTGAGGGGTCTGTGAGCTCCAGACCCAGCCCTACAGGAACTATTATGAAAAGATTACTCTTTACACTTGAAACTTTAAGGGGGAAAAAACCCATGAAATCAAAATAGACCTATTTTTCTTGTGTGTCTATATAGAGTGTACTATGTGAGGTCTTTCTAACTCCACTTTAATTCTAAAGATAAAAAATAATTATACCGTTCAAGATCTAGGATTCTGTAAAATCTCTCAAGTTAAAACTTCCTTTTATCAGTATTTTGAGTATTTTAAAACCATTTTTTGTTATTGTCTAATATTAGGGGTTTTATTTCAGACTTACAGATTCCAGTCTGCTGTTAGAAGATTATTCATCCAAGTTGAGTCCCAAAACAAAGAGAGCCAAGAAGAGCCTTTTGTCTGGAGAGGAGAAAGAAAATCTGCCAAGCGACTACATGGTGCCTATTTTCTCAGGACGGTGTGTTGTGCTTTCTCTTCCTGGCTTTGATTATTAGAAAGTGAGGAATAAATGTTGTCAGATAATAATAATAATACAGTAGCAGCTAACATTTTTTTAGCACTTACTATATACTGGTTGAGAAATTCTGAGGAAGATTGGAACCCTGCACCGGGAGAGAAGTGTTAATTGCAAAAAAGGGATTTCCTTTTCAGAAATCTTTGCCATCACATAGGATGGCTCCATGACAAAAGAGAAGGATTAGAATTCAATGCTACTTATGTAACTAGTTGAGAAGGGAAGTAGAGCCTTGGATGCTAGTGATTGAAAACTATATGTAGTCAACTATGGATAGAGTAAAAAGAAAGGTTCAAAACTGTAAAATGCTGGTGAACTAAAAAAATCAACAAATGATATGTTTAGGTAAATGGAAAGTATCTTTATTGTCACTGTAGTTTTAATTATTATTCATTAGGGAAATAAATCTAATAATTTGAATGTATGGCTTATATTTGTTCAATGGAAAATAGATTACCATTTACTTCAAGGTAAACTTCAAACAAAATAATCACTAAATCACAAGTGTCTAATGCCAACTTTCTATCTTTTTTATGTAAACATTTTTTTTGAGTGGACATAATATTGAAAGGAATCTTAAAAGGAAACTTGTCTGAGACACCAAGATTAAAGTTTAACAGGAACTTTCTGGACCTTTCCCTGTTTATTTTCCTTTGAATGGAGAGTTATTGCCATAGCTAAAGTGACACTCAAAATGAGGTCATCCTCTAAGGGCAAATGTCATGAAAAAGTAGATCCTCATTGAAAGACAGGAAATAATTGGGTTGAATTTTCGTGGCCTACTTCTGTTGCCCTGTGTTTTTCTTTCCATTGCTCTCTGACAGTTCCTCTCTGACTTGTTTCAATTTCCTTCCTTTCCCAATTAGGAAGTTAAAGGAGTAAATGACATTCTAGTTTTAGCTTTTTATCTGGTATATTTGATATCCTTGACTTTTAAAGTGAACTTTCCACAGAAACATGCTTATATTACTAAGTGTGCTTGCCCAGACTTAGCCTCTTTGCAGTAGTTTAATATACATTAATACATTATTATATTATTACACAGTAATTATACATTTGGTATACATCATTTTCATTATAGGAGATGGCTAGGATAGGAGTAAAACATTTTGTCTTTTGCTTTTTCCCACTCTGTTTCAAAAATCATTTAAAGACCACATCAATGTAGCATTAGCCTATGTGATGTGCCTACCCCCCCCACCCCCCCGTGGGCTCTAAGTGAAGCTTCTCACTTTTAATGTCTTCATCCTGATTTTTCCCCACCAAATTGTTTTGTCTCTTCCAAGTCAGTCTCAACAAATAATTTACAAAATAAACAGTGATAAGAAAAAATGTGAATAAAATTTGATCTTCAAGGTTTTATTTCCAGTTCACCTTTATTTTTTATACAGATCCATCTCCTCTATTACTGCATTAAAAGTAACATTTTACAACGGTGTTGACAGTATTAACAATCTGAGAAGAGGATAGGAAAGAAATGAACATTTTTTGAGTCTCAGTTTTTTGCCAGGAATCATACTAGGTGCTTTATATAAACCATCTTGCTGAGTCTTCCATACAACCCTGGGGAGGTATTAGTAGATTAATACTTTTTGACAAGGAAATCAAGGCTTAGTGACTTGTTGAAAGTCATATGGCTGGGAGTGCAAGAACTGAAAGTCCTACCTAGAGTACATGTGCTCTGCAATTATAGTGTGTTTCTGGAAAATGGCATTTCCTCTGTGTGGCACCTGAAAATTCCACTTCTTATACTCTGATTAAGTTGAGTTAACTTTGAGTCAGCAGCACGTTTTGAATTGACACCATCAGAGACATGTAGAGTATTAGAAGATTTAAAATTCATTTTTACTTTGTAGTAGTGTATTTTTGTACATTCGTTAGCATTATATTCTTGCTCTTGTACTCAGATTATGGAAGAGTTATCAAAGAGTTATCACTGACAACCCCTTATATTTCCTTACAAGAGAATACCCCTGTTGTCCTAGGATTTTTTTTTTTAAGTGTACTTGAGTACTCATGTGAAATAATTACAGGTTTTTTTCTGGAAGTTTAAGTTTGTTTGCTAATGGAAAATGCAAGGAGGGTGTAACTTCATTCTTCCCTCTAGAGCTATGTCATCACATCGCTTCTAGAGGTGATGAGAGCTTAAAGTGTTCTCACTTAGAGTTGTCTCAGCTTGGGGAAAGGCTAGCATTGACTATGATCCATTATTATATGTATTGAATCATATTAAAAGCCTCTCTATTGTATATTGATGCCTACAGAAAATTCCAAGCAAAATCTTTTGCTGTTTTGTTTTGTATTCACTTACTAATTCATCACTTTCTATCTTATTTTTAAATAATATTAGAGGTAATTTAGTCAGGACACTAAGCTAAAATTTTCCATCTTTTTTTTTTTTTTTGCCCTATTTATAGTGGATATATTACTAACTTCCATAGTAGTGACTACTTCATTAATTTGGAGAAATCTAGAAAAAAATTAAAATGTACTCACTAAGTTTAGTCAGAAACAAAGTGGACTAATCTTGTCTACCAGATGTTATAGTAACATTCGATGAGAAATTCCAAACGTGGGCCAGTGGTTTCCATTCCTCAGCAAACTGCATAGATTCAGGGGCTAGGAATGTGCAAACACAATGACAGTATTTGCTGAAATTTTTAAGTAGTCATTCTCATAAGAAAAGCAAGTGTACAATTCTGACTTAGGTCTAAGATAGACTCAATTTCAAGTGAATCTGTGGTGTAATCAATATAGTCTCTCTCTGAAACAACCAATGGGGTTTACAGCAAAGGCATTGAAAAAGGTTAAAAATATCCAAATATTTTTAACAACATCAATACATCAAAACTCAAATTCTATCATAAACCACTATGCTAGCTAGGCACAGCACTTTTGGATGTTGCCACTCACTTGCCATTATCATCAATTGTGAATAAAAACAAGCCACTTGTATAAATACCACCACTTCAATAGCAAGCTTGATCATTTCTTCTCTTCAGGGCTGTGTGCAAGCACAAATGAAGATTGTCATATTGAATACATACACACATAGAATGTATATACACACAACCTTTGTTTTCTTAGAAAGAGCCCCAGTAGGCATGTGGGCCTCATGTAAATGCAGAACTTACTTACACACAGCTCTGGGCAGTGTACATATTTCATCAGCTGAGTTATAGAATCCAGATCAAGCTCATGATCATGTATCAGGATCACAGGCACACAAACTATGTCTCATTTTACAATATATCTTTTCTGGAAAGGAATACACAATTTAATCTTTTATTGTAAACTAAATCATATTTAAACATACAAAGGCAACCAGTGACACGACCTTGGGCGAGTTATCTAACTTCTCTGAGCCTTGTTACCATATATCTAAAATAGAAATGATACAGTTTACCTCATAGGGTTTTTGTGGGGGTAAAATGAGATAATGCAGGTGAAAAGCACCAGGGCCATATAGGTATTATTGTTGCTATTATCATTATTATCATCATTTGTTAAGGGGAAGACCACTTCTGTAGGTGATGAATCAACTCCTGATTTACCAGGTTTTTCTGTGTCAGGTTTTCTTTGGGCACAGGATGTAGTGTCCGAGGTCTGGTACTTTGAATCTAGTAAAATTAAGCAATCTTATCACTGCTATCTACAATATCCACATTTTGCTATTATTGTGTTTTAGTCAAGTGCATGTGAGTGGAATTACAGATACAGAAGAAGAAAGAATTAAAGAAGCTGCTGCTTATATAGCCCAGAGGAATATTCTTGCTAGTGAGACATCTAAACAGTCCACAGCATCCAAACAGTCCATGTCATCCAAACAGTCCACGGCATCCAAACGGTCCACATCCAGTCTCCAACAGGAGGAAACCTTTGAAAAGAAGTCAAGGAAAGTTGCAATTCGAGAAAAGGCAGAACAACTGTCGCTGAAAAAAACAGTAAGAAAAGACAATTATAATGTAACTTACAAAAGTGAAAATGCAGGGCCGGCCAGTGGCTCACTGGGGAGAGTGCGGTGCTGATAACACCAAGTCAAGGGTTAAGATCCCCTTACCGGTCATCTTTAGAAAAAAAAAAAAGTGAAAATGCATGTAACAAGTTGTGTGTATGTGTAGATATAGATCGATTTGTTTCAAATGAAGAAATGTGCAGTCTTGTGGAGAAACAAAACCAAAGACAACAAGGAGAGAGACATTTAATGTGTAGATCAAAGAAAGGCAAACTTAGTAGTTTTAAATTCCAGAGAATTTTAGATTTTAAAGAACCTTAGGAAATCCATCTTAGGGAAGTGAAATATATTGCTCAAGCTTAGACTGTTAAATGTTAAGTAATTACATCTGTTTTTAAAAGGGGGCGAGAAATGCATACTGAACACAAAAGGTTCCAAATGGAAAAATAAAAATTTTTGTTTCTACTTGTTTATTTTAGCACCAAAGTTACTTTGATTTAGTAGTATTTTGAGAATGTTTGTTTACTTGTTTTCTAGTTAGAAGAAACCGAGGCATATCATGCAAAGTTGAATGAAGATCATCTTCTCCACGCCCCTGAATTTATTATTAAACCTCGCTCCCACACGATTTGGGAGAAAGAGAATGCAAAGTTACACTGCTCCATAGCAGGCTGGCCGGAACCTCGCGTCACATGGTATGTTATCGTCATGAAAACTAATAGAATTGATTACACAAAGTTAAGTTTACCTCTAAGAAAACACAGAGAACTATCAATACACAAGAGTCAATCTACAAGTGTATATAGGTTTTCAAAAGAGTAAAGAAAGGATATTAGGATGAATTTTTATGCATGGGAAGAAAGAAAAAGCTTGCTTACATCTGATACATTAACATACTTTCTAATCCCATCATACAAATGGGTCTTTATGTCAAGTATTAAATTTTAGTCAACATTTTTGCATACCAAAAAATATGTCTAGAACTGTTATGGATCATAAAAATTAAATAGAAATTTGCTTCCATCAGTGAGCTTTACATTGTGGTATGATTTTGTGATAAGAGGCAATGCTACCTTTTAAAAAATAGACAAAACCCAGAGGGTTCTCATCTCTACCCCTCGCGTGCTTGGGCTGAGGCCTCTATGTGTTTTCTGACACCAAACAAAAGGGGGAATTAGATGGGAGATATCATCCGATAGGGGCCTTAGGACATTAACTTTCCATGAAGAATAAGCACTCTGTTTCTCTTTCTGTCATACTCATGTATCCTATGGCAGTTGCCAGTGACTTTGTGATCCGGAAACTGAGAACTTTCCTGTCAGTTCCTGAATATCTGCTACAGAGAGCACAAGTGTGAAAATGATTGAGCCAATTAAAAAAAGACGTTTGCATTTTATTCTCTGCCATAGGTATTTCACGTCCTGTTTCCTTATCCACAGATGTGGTGGTGAACACACCCTACATCGCAGCATAGAGACCACATGGGATGACGTTGTCAGTCGCAGAGCACATGTCTCCTCCTTTCTTTTCCCTTACTTCTAGTGGTGATCAGACGCCTGGCTGGCGCTAATGGAGGTAGCTGACAAGATAACTCATTTCACTACCTAAGGTTATTCTTAAGGAGCAGGTGGTGAGGTTTTAGAAAATTCTCCTGTGATATTAACCTGCCTTTGATAATTTTGGATTTACTTACAGTTTTTCTATGTGTGTAAACTCTTTTCAGGGTTATTGAATCTGAGAACCAAAAAGTAAAAACCAAAGCTGGGTATGAATTAAGGCATATCATTTATAATAGACAAAGATGAAAAACATAGGAACATATTTCAATGAAAATGAACTTTTAAAAAATCAATTTACAAGATTTAAAGCATAAAAGTGAGTTAGGGGTCAATCTGCCTTTGTCCCACCCTTCTCTGGGATTATAGAGTTGCTCAATTTGGCCCATTAAAGGAATGTTTCCTCTTAAACTGATTACTTCTCACCTCAAAAAAAAAAAAAAAAAAAAAAAAATCCAAACTTTCCTATAGTAATACATAAAGAATAACAAATTTTCAGCTCCAAGAAATATTACTTGGTCAGTAAAAAATTCCTCTTTTTTCATGAACTAAAAGATAGTAATAATAAATGAATAATTGGAGTCTTAATTGAGTAGATATGTGTATTACATACTTTCCTATCTTTTCATGTTTTTTTAAAAATTAAGGATAATTTTTAAATTTTAATTTCTTGAGCATTCATCTGTTCTGTTTAAATACACGGCAACTGGAACAAAAACTCAGCCACATATATCACTGATGGTGTTACTAAACCAGAGTGATGTGATTTCACAAAGGCAGAGATAAACCTCAGAGATTAAACTCCTCACATTATGCTTTGTTGGCCTGGAAAAAGAATGATTTAAAAACAAACAAACAAGAAATTAAAACTTCCCAGAAATATATGAGATGAGCAAACTGTTGACCTTTAGAGTTCCAGTCAAATTCAAAAATATACAGAAACACAGTCCATTTTCAGTTATCCTCACAGAGCTGAGAGGTAATGCAGTTGACCCCAAAATCTTTCTCGTGTGACTTTGAAATATTTATTTAATTTACACGAGAATTCTATGTCCTAGGGGCTCCTTTCAAACAAAAGTGAAGGCACAGAGACAAACTTTGTCTCAGGAAGGATTAGAAGAGCCTCCGCTAGTTCCTACACCCCCTGTAGTGCTTGGAGAGGGCGACTGACTGGCCTGATGCAAAGCATCAGTTGTAGTGGCTCCACTCCTTATGGTAAATTCTCCCAGAGGGTTAGGTTGCCTTGCAAGCTGAGTGAAAAATAAATATTAAGACAAAGGAATGAGAGGACAACTAAGAAAATGGTTAACTATACACTTCAGAGAACGAGATTTGCCCCTGGGTAAACGTGAAATTTGGATAATCAGCTAGCAGTTAAGTGACAATTGGCTTTGGCAGCAAATAGGGTTAGCTCCAGGTTTTGTGGGGCATGAAGCTTATACAATTTGGACAGGGGTGGGTTGGGTGGGGGACACGCTTCACAGAAAAGAATATATAGTTCGTAGTATAAATTAGGCATAAGACATGCCGAGGCTCCTGCTGGTGCGGGACCCTGAAACTTAAGCTTCATTTACTTCAAGGTAAATCCACCTCTGGGAGTAGACTTCGGTGTGGGATTAGTTTACCTTCCTGGGCATGTTACCTTTTTAAAAAATCATCAATTAGAGCTGGAGCTCTGATTTACTTCACAATGCTGGAACAGCAGGCATCTTCAGTACGCATCCTTCTCCACAAAGAGCAGGGAACCCACAACCCAGGCAAGAACCAAGGTGGTTTGTGATTACTTTGCTGGCATTTGTGCCTTTTTGGTACCCAGATGCAGCTTCCTGGGCCTGACACTGAGGGTAAGTGTGAAAGAAATGATGGAAATGCCCTTCCCGAAAGGAGGAAGTAAATTGAGGGAATAAGTTTGTGATGATGCCTTGTGCAATCATATCCTTAACCATGTCTTTCAAAGGCACATGTATTAGGGTCTGGCTCCCTCAGAACCCTTTACAAAGAGGATGGGCCTCCAAGTTTCTCCTGGACATCTTTAGGTCATGGGAGTCTCTGAGATCTAACAAATGATATGAACACGCAGCAGCTGCTCTTCTGCCAGTCCCACCTTACTGAACAAAGCTATTGAAGTAGAACCTAGACAAGAGCACACGTTATTCATCAAGGCCAGGTGCAGATGGCTGTAGAGCACCATCCTGTTCCCAACTCACTTTGAGGCAGAAGGAAGCCTATTCATGCACTGGGTTCAGTAGAAAAGTTCGTTGCAGAGGATGCTGCTGCAGCATCATTGTGAAGCTGACCATCCTGGAGGGGGACGTTGTCAACACAGAAGGAAAAATACATATGTAGGGGAAAAAACAAAGTGTTTAAATGTAATGGGCTGTATTTATGTAATAACTAGTGTAATAGTCTATTTGTTTAAAAGGGGAGAAAAAAAGAATTTATGTTTGTATTTGTTTTATTTGCATAATGAAATTCTGGAAGGATATGTAAAAACCTAAGAGCAATTGACTCTGAGGGAGGAGCCTGGTAGGAGGGACAGGTACCAAGAGGAAGACTGTTTGCTGCACCCTTTGTGCCTTCTGGTTCTTGGACCATATGAGTGTATTACCTGGTCAATTTTTTTTTTTTTTTTGGGTGGCTGGCCTGTACAGGGATTCAACCCTAGACCTTGGTGTTATCTGCACCATGCTCTAACCAACTGAGCTAACTGGCCAGCCCCCTTAGACAAGTTTTTTTAATTATATGAAATAGGGGAGAAGAAAAAAGTTCTCTTTTAAAAAAGGAGAAAATTGTGTAAATTTTACACTTTTTAAAAGAGCCTGATTTAATTGGATTCCCAGCCTGAAGTCCAGATCAAATTTGTCAATGGAAATCTGGATTGTAACCTGCAGGGAGAAGCAGGAAAACTCACAGGAACAATGTGTTGGTATTAGTGAGTAGTAGTCATTCACTCACTCACTCAACACCTATGATTTCAGATCTATATGTTCGATACTGACCTAGATCCTCAAACAAGACGTTTAAAATATATGTTTGGAGTTCTTCACTTCAGCCTTAAAGTCATTGTCAGACGCTTAAAAAAAATTGTCATTAAGCATTCTAATAATTCAAAACCTGGGAATAAAATAGAATAAAAATGTATCTTAGGAAGAGTCTGGAGATTTGGAAAACTCTGCTATTTTGTAAATTACATGAATTTGTAAATTGCATAGTGGAATTATATGCATTGTTTGTTTACAAGATTAGAGTTATTCACCATATATTTAAATTTAGCAGTTATTGCCATATTATTATAGGAAAACAGTGTATATTTAAAATAGTTGGCTGGCCAGTTAGCTCAGTTGGTTAGAGCACAGCCTTGTACACCAAGGTCATGGGTTCGGATCCTTCTCTTCGCCAGCCACACAAAATAAAAAAATAAAAATAATGTAGTAAACAAAAATTATTTACAACATATAATTGTTTTTCAACATCAGGGTTTGACATTTTATTTTAGATTTTTCTTATTTATTTAATTCCAAAAAATGAGATAGATCTCTTTCTCTTAGATCATTGGTTTTTAAAGCGGGTATATAGTCATTTATTCAAAACAGAAGATTGGATTCTAAGCAGCAATCCCAATTGTGATGAGATTCAACATGTTGAAGATCATTTGGCATTGTGTTATTTGTTCATTTAAAAAATGTGAAGCCATTTTGCTAAGCTATTTTGCTAGACCATACTTTATGCTACCCAGGAAATTTTACTGTATCCCATATTATCAAACTAACATTTATATGGGAGAATTAGTGTATGTTTTACACACATGAGTAAAAGGCACTGAGTGACAGAGTGTTATTCCAAAAATATATTATACTCAAAGCTCATTAACTAATAATAGTTTATAGACTCTACATGAAAATGATAAGGGAAATGGTGTACATCTGAATATTCGCAAGGATTTAAGAACCCTTTTGACAAATAATCCCTGGGTGTAGATTACTCTCCAAATTTAGCTGATGACTGGTTCAGTTTGAAATCTCACTTTCCAGAAATAACAAGCTATGAAATGTGTACAGAGCAGGCCAAAAATTCTTATTTTTTTCCCTGACTTAATACTGAAGACAGCTTATCTCAAGCGACTCCAAACCTGAATGCACTAGTGAAATTCCTTGGAAAATAGAATTAGATTGCTTTCTGACTTAATCCTTATCCACTGCTTTAAAACAGGAGTTTCTCACACTGACATTGGAATTCTAGAAGAAAGACTGGAAGCTCCACAAAGTGTTGTGTGTTGTGTGTGTGTATTTTAAACAAATTTCCTTTGCCAGGTGGTCATAATAGAAAAGTCATGAGTGTTTAGTTGGGGAAAAAGCATTAAGGTGCTAAGTCATACAGTACTGGAAGGCAAGGAGGCTGAAGCAACTGTGGGAGCTGCAATATACTTTTTTTCAACACAAACTTTATAGAGATATGAACAACATTTTTGATCAGAGGCCAAACTGAGTGTCACTCAAGCAGCACATGCCACAGCATTTAGTATCATATTGCTCTTCTTATGCTAAGAGGAAGTGCAAAATTACCTCAGCCAACTTAATCAGAAGAACTTGCTGATTAACATTTACTACCTTGTCATTCATCAATACAGGAAATGTTCATAATCAGGAGTGGCCAGTAGATTTCTTTTCATGGGCCATCTCTGATCAAATAGAGCTCTTCTTCTCTGCTTAGAGCCCTATGTTGAGACAGCTGTCTGAGGCCACTCTTGGGCTGGCAGGAAACAGCATTGCATCAACTAGCAATGCCTTCTGTGGGTGGGAGAGAAGGTTATGCTGCTACACCTGCCAAGCAGCTGCAATTGTTGAGCTAGTCCAACCTCTTCATTTCGCATCTGATGGACCAAACACTCAGAGAGCCTCAGCTTACTTTCTCCATGTACACTTATTTAAAATCATCCATATTATGAGGTATATGTTTGTCAGAACTCCATTCCCTTAGCAAAAAAATTATAAAGCTACAATTAGTCTATTGCATTACATGATAATTCTGTCCAATCCAATTTAACCAACACTGAGTGCCTAACATTCACTCATGGCTCACACTTCCTCAAAAGTAGGAATAGAAGTAAATATGCATCAGACACAATCCCCACCTTCAAGGAACTGGCAACTTAGTAGAAGAGACACATATTCAACCACAATTTGGATAAATGTTATATTTAGCAATTCGGACCAAGTAACCCTGATGCAGAGAGGTAAGAATAATTCATATTGGTGGGATTTAAGAGAGGAGTTTATTGAAGAAGTGCCATTGACCTGAATCTTGAAGGATGAGTTGGGCTTTTGCTGGGTGGAGGAGAGTGATTCATTAAAAAAAAAAAAGTGTAGAAAATGAAAAATGTGCTTTAGTGACATGAGGTGTGTGTCTGTGTAAGAGAGAGAGTGTTGGGGAAAAGAAAGGAACTGACTGATATTCCTTCTTTCTCTCCTTTTCCATCACTTTCCCTGCTCCCAAACCTCCTTGTAGTCATTTCCAAAAGTCTGAAGTAAAGAAATGCAGCTAAATAGAGAACAGTTGGAAAGTCGGGAGCCAGACTGCCTGGATTCAAATCCCAGCTCTGCTGTTCCTGCCCAGGTGGCCTGGGAAAATTCCTTAACGGCTCCATGCCTTGGTTTCCTCTTCTGGAAAATGAGGTTAAAAGGAGCACTACCTCATATATATGTGTACATTAAGCACTTAGGACATTGCCTGGCCCACAGTAAATTCTCTGTGTCCATTGTGGTTATTAGTGTTGTTTATGTTATCTGTGCACACTAAGTAGTGTGTCTGAAAGGGAAACAAGTGAAACCCAGTTCCTTTTTGGGGTCAGAAAATGGAGAGGCCTACTCTGGCACAACAGCTACTATCTGCTGAAAACATGAGGATGTGGTGAAGAATCCCATGCACCACTTACAGACCAGATCTGGAAGATAGTGTCTCAGGGAGAGGCCCCTTTGTGCAGCCCACCCTCTGTGGGCTGAGAGGCTTAACCAGAGATGGAACAGTCAGAAAAGGGGAGGCTTTGGACCAGCCCTGTGGCTCACTTGGGAGAGTGTGGCGCTCATAGCACGGAGGCCGCAGGTTCGGATCCTATATAGGGATGGCCAGTGTGCTCACTGGCTTAGCATGGCGCAGACCACACCGTGCCAAGGGTTGCAATCCCCTTACTCGTCAAAAAATAATAATAATAATAAAATAATTTTTAAAAAGAAAAAGAAAAGGGGAGGCTTTTAGCTTGTATTTGTCAGACGTTTCCTTTCATGATTTGTAAGTTCTTCCAAGTTAAGAGCCTCGTTTGCTTATGACAGAATAAAACACTTTAATAATCCTTCAATGCAATGACATTGCTTTCAACCTACAAGAATGTTAGCAGAAAGAATGTTTTGCTTTCATCCTATACAAACAGCCAACAATAAAACCCCCTACACAAAGCCTTCCTCTCTGTTATGTCAACAATGGTCAACTTTTTTTTTTTTTTTTAGCTTTTTTATAGAAGCATAATATACACATAGAAAAGTGCATATTATATACAAACGTAGAGCTTTGGTGAATTTTCATAGATTACACATACCCATGTAACTAGCATCCAAATCAAGAAACCAAACATTATCAGCACTGTAGAAGCCTCCTTTATGACCTTGAGAAATCACTATCTTGACTTTTAGCAGCATTAACTCATCATTCTGTTTTTGTACTCTATATAAAAACAATTATTATATGATGCAGTCTTTTGTAACAGGCTTTTTTCACTAACATTGTACATGAAATTCATCCATGTTGTCGTGAATGGTCTACTTTTTCATGTAAATTTTACAGAAGAAGGGAAAGCACTTGGTCAAGAAGTTTTATTGTGTTGCTAGTGCATTTTATTTAAGCTAATGTAATTTGCATTTATTGAGTAGATGCTGCTGCTACCCTCAGTGCTGAGTTTACAGAAGGTGTTCCTGCAAGAACAATAATTTTATGTGTGTTTGTTTAATCATGAAGTTATTTACATTTTAATTTAATTTTGTTTCTATTATCTTATAGGTATAAAAACCAGGTGCCAATAAATGTTCATGCAAATCCTGGAAAGTATATTATTGAAAGTCGCTATGGAATGCACACTCTGGAGATTAATGCGTAAGAGAACATCAGTGTCCCTGTGTGTGGTCAGACAATTGCTTGGGGAGGTGCCTCACCACTCCATGCCACTCTCCCGCTTTGTCCCAGTGCAGCATGGTCACAATGAGGGACTTTTATGCACATTTCTTCTCTGGTGCACACCTAAAAGTGATAGGCATGACGAATCCTTTCCATGCCCACACTGCCTCCCAAAGTGATTTTATATTTGAATTTAGTCAAAAATGATGAGAAAAAATTAATTTGTATCTTTTTATTTATCCTTTTATATACTTAGACATCAGTAAGAACATAGGTTGCATGAATAGCTGCTTGTATTCAGTAATCCTTTCATAGTTCCAAATCAATATCATCATCATACTCTTTTGCTTTTAATAAATAAAGGCTGTGGAGATCAGGGTGGGTGGCATTGCAAGCAGGCTGGACTTGGAGAAATTGTTCTTTCCTTCAGCTACCAGGAACTATGGGAGAGTGTGCAATCTGTCAGTCTGTGTATGTGGCTGGACATTGGGATGCTTTTGAGTAAAGTCAAATCCAAAGCAAAATTTGAAAATGGGACTCACATCAAAAATTCTAAGTTCTCAAAGGTTTATTGTGTCTCCCCAGATGATTTTGAAATCCAAACCTAGTTATGTGGATGAAAAAGCTAACCAAGCTCCCACCATTTTCAGTTTAGGTAAAACCACAGTGTAGTGAAATGTCAAAGTGAAATTTGCATCATTCCATTCTCAAGAGATTTATAGCCTTCTCTGCTCTCAAAGGAGTTGGTCCAAGTGATGCTGGGCTTCAGTCGGAGCCCTGGGGCCCTGCAGCGGTCGCCAAGCACTGTCCCTGACCTAAAATCACATCAGTTCTGCCAGACGGTGGTTCCACTGAGGCGGTGGTGTACTATGCAGTTGCTTTCAAAATCTATTGATGTCTGTAAATTTTCAACAAGAAATGAGTTTATACAAATGGAACTAAACCCTGAGGAATGACAAGGAACACAGGGAACTGGTAGTGATAAAACACAAAACAACTTGATGTGAAATCTTAGCTTGTTCATCTCTCTGTGAGATCATTCTTTCCCTAATTGCATTTTTATAAGACATTTCCATTTCTGTCTTATAACACAGAAGAACGTCCAAAAGTCACTTCTTGTGCTGTGTGCTGAAACTCCAAATGTGGCTTGAACTTTAGTAGAGTTGAACTGTAAATAACTTAACTTGTGCTATGAACCTGGAGCACAGAACCACACATAAGACCAACCTGGCTCAGGGAGGCTGTAAGAATCTATAAGGAAGGGCTGCTTCTTTCTCGTCCCTGTCCCCCTGTTGCCCCCAAGCTGAAACCCACCACTGAAGGGTGGACAGCAAGTAGGCCACGCCCTCTAGTGTGCCTCCAGGTAGTTACCTAGTTACCTGCTACGTGGCTGGACATTTTCTCCTCCCAATACAACGTTAGACAAGTTTATCATAATGTTGCTCACTCTGTAATTTATGTGCTTAGCACTTTGTCGACTTCCTTTTAGTGTTTTGTTTTGTTTTTTACATTTTGAATGAATCCAGGTTAGGGTCACAGTGGATTATAGGTGTTCTCCTCCCACCCTGTGCTGCTGGCATGAACTGTAGTAGGTCACTTAGACTAAAATCCCACCAGGTAGCTAGATCAGAGACAGTAGCTTCATCAGGAGTCCCAAAGAGCCATATGTTAGTCACTAATTTGCAGTGCACTGTGTTATCAAAGTTTCCTGATAGAATAGCCAGTGATTACAAGGAGTGTCACTATGGTGGCCATTCATTTCCAAATATTCTTTCAGATGTGATTTTGAAGATACAGCTCAGTACCGGGTCTCAGCAATGAATGTTAAAGGAGAGCTTTCGGCATATGCTTCCATCGTGGTAAAAAGTAGGTTTGCTGGATTTATTTTATTCAAGATTTTTTTTTTCTTCTCATTGCTAAAAAATTAATCAATCAATCACAAAGCACTTCACATGCATTTCTGTTTTCTTTTCTAGGATATAAGGGAGAGTTTGATGAGACTCGCTTCCATGCTGGAGCTTCCACCTTGCCCCTCAGCTGTAAGTTTAAAAATATATTTGCTAAATGCCATCTCTATGTAAAATACAGCATAATAAGCTATTCTATAATGCTGGTATAAATGCATACTATGTATAATGTATTATAGTATATACTATGATGGATATACTAGGTATTTGTACTAAGTTTTATTTTTTTAGATTCTGTAGTTACTATTCTCTTTCTGAATCTAATTGCTTTTTTCTGGTTTTACAAATGTCCAGATGTGATGGGCTAAAAATGGCAAATGCTTTTAAGTCTTTCTGTGTTGAACTGAGAAAGATCATTATTCAAACTTGGGCAGAGTGATTTAACCAAACACACACACACAAATACACACACATGAGTCTAGACTCTGTCAAAGCACTCTTATTTATCCTTAAATATCCAGGTCAGTATCACTCCTTCATAAATCATGTCTGAACCCCACCTCTTCCCCTGTGCCCAGCGCAGTCAGTGTTAAGTGTCCCCGATGAGGCCACAGCCCCTCAGCAGGTCATCTCTGACACAGGACACTGTTAACTTACGTGTTGGTCTCTCCCACTGGTCCACAAGCCACTGAAGGCAAGTCTGGACCTTTTATCTCTAAACCCCAATGCCTGATACAGAGTAAGTATTTGATAATGAGTGAATAAATAAATATATTAATTTATATAGTGCAACTTAAAGTGAAGTCTAAATATGGATAAATAATAAACTATTAAAATATTCTGGTTAGTGATAATTTGTGAATTAGTGAACTTCAATCGTTTCATCTATATCAGAACTTTTTTTCCTGGAAAGCAATAAAAGTATAACCTTTATGGTTGTTGAAATAATTATATGCTTACAACTGTCGGACTGGTATTCAAGCCCTAATTTATTTTCCAAACATTAAAAAGTAAATGGTGCTTTTGAAAATGATTGATGCAGATGATTTCTCATGGGTCAGTTTTTTTCCTGTTTGGCTTGATATCTGTAGATGACCTACTCCATTTGCTTCATGGACTGGCTCCTAACTCTAACGTTCCCAATTGTAATCAGTGGTATCAACTCCATGGGCAGGAGGGGATGACCGGGTGGAAGGGACAGAGGAGCACGCCTCAAATCATGTCCTTCTCCAGCCACTTGATTTAGACTGAAATAGGATAGTTGGAAATTCTGAAACTATGACTTATCTCCCAATGTCCCCAAGACCTGCCTAGTTAACACTTCACAGTCCTCTGAATTTATCCTCTCACTCCCACAGCCATATAATCATCCCTCTTCTTGGTAAGCCACGTTCTGAAAGACCAGCTCAAGTTTACTTCTCTTACTGTTCAACCTTACAGAGTGTTGTCTGACTGACCCCTGAATTAATGGGAAGCAGAGGGCTCATATTCTTGCATTCAACTAAGTTTTGTTGAGTACCTGCTATGTGCTAGGTACTGGTTTAGGTGCTTGGAATATGCTAGTAAATATCACAGACAAAGCTCTCTGCCCTTGGTTCTGCTCTAATAGTTAACATTTATTAATTAGTTGTGCCAGACACTATTCTAAGGCATTTTTTAAATATGCATTGATCCATTTAATGCTCCCCAAAGCCTTATGAACTAGATATGTTTTTATATGTGCTATGCAGATAGGAAATAGTTTAGAGAAGTCAGTGGAACGAGACCACACATAGTGGTGGAATAGGGACTTGTAACCTGGTCTTCCTAATCCTCAACCATTTTTTTTAAACAAGAGATCAGCAAACATTTTCTGTAAAGAAGTAGGTTGTAAATATTTTAGGTTTTCTGGGCCATATGGTCTCTGCCACAGCTGCTCAATTCTGCCACTATAAAATGAAAGCAGCCATAAACAGTAGGTAAATGAGCGTGTCTGTGTTCCAATAAAAACTTACTTATGAACACTGAAATTTGAATTTCCAATGACTTTTCACATGTCAAAAAATGTTGTTCTTTTTTTGATTTTTTTTCTAACTATTAAAAAATTTAAAAACCATTCTTAACAGTACTAAACAAGAGGCAGTCCAGATTTGGCCCACACACTTGCCAGCCCCTACCCTAAACCATTTTTCCCAGGGTGGAAAGTGCATGTGATAAAGGGTTGAGGAAGTAACAAAGGAACATGTTTTGTCTACTGGTTATTAAAGCTGGGGTGGCTTCCTACTGAACCCCAAAGCTATCTCAGACAGTCCAGCCCAATCTCAGATATAAAGAGAACCTAGAAGTTAGAGTCTGCTTCTGAGTGGGCAACTTGTGTTTCCAGTTGGGTCTGGAACTTCCAGGTCATTACAGACCCTCCTCATAACCCTCACCTGTACTCCCTACAGCAGCTTTGGAATCAGCCCAGCCTCCCAGTGCTGTGCAAGATCTGATCAAGTTGTTTCTCTCTTTGGGCTTAGTGGAGCATCATCACATAGAAGTGAGGCAGGTGGGAGATGTGCTTCAAAGAAAAGTTATTTCATGATGGTTATGGGTTGAGCACACAAACCCAACGCAGTACAATGCATTCGTCAGGAGCACAGGTTCTGAAATGAGCCTGCCAGGGTAAACCTGGCTCTGCCGGTGAATGTGGGCAGTTATTTAGCCCCCTATGCAGCAGTTTCCTCTTCTATAAAATAGAGATAATAATGGTACTTACCCGGTAAGGTTATTATGGAGCATAATTGAGCATACTTGCAACAATACTTGGAGAAAGTCGAACTCAATAAATGTTAGCTTGCATTTTTAAGTTAATGCTAAGAGGTCATGGAAGAGAGAAAGGGCCTTAGTTTTGGATTTGGGAAGCTGTGAGTTTGAATTTCCATTTCATACATGCTACCTGTGAACTCTTAGCATTAGCTGTGTGTGTTACCTTTGTGAACTTCCATCTCCCCATCTGAAAGAGAGGAAAAAATAATATCTATGCCATGGAGCTGTTACAAGGAGTAGATGACATGTGAAATGTGAACTGCCTGGCATGTGATAACCCATTAATAAATGGCCACTTTTTTCCCAAGCTCTTTCCTTTGAGAAGAGAGAAAATAAAACCTAGGAGAGTTGATGATGCAGGTATCTACTCAATCTATAAATAAGATATTTCTGAGAATAATCTCTTTTAAAGTTACAATATCTTAAACTTTTCTATTTTCTCCCATTGACATTTTCTTTTTTACTCAGATCATTAAGGACACTTAAGCAACTTACTGAAAAACTCTATTTTTATAGTAATTTATATGTCTATTTTGTCCCAAAAGTACAAGCAGTAGAGGTTAAAAATCTAAAATGAAAAATCTAAAATTAAAAAGTACATATATTTCAGCTAACTATTTAAGTCTAGGCCAAATGTGGTATTAATTTGCATTTAAGACATTAATCTGACCCTTTAAATTCTACTCATTACAATAATAAAAACCAGTATTTAGCTTACACGACCAATGAAGAATTTCCATACAAATGATGTATGCATATATTTTACATACTTCTTATAGAGGATTTAATTTTTGCCCAAACAAATCATTTGATCATTGTTTGTTGTGACTGCTTTCTGCCTGTGCTTATTAAAATGCTAGTGATTCTTTGATGAGAGAAACACTAATTACTGATACTTGTTTTTGTTGCACCCAGTTGCTGTGACCCCTTATGGTTATGCATCCAAGTTTGAGATCCACTTTGATGAAAAGTTTGATGTGTCTTTTGGGAGAGAGGGAGAGACGATGAGTCTAGGCTGCCGTGTAGTTATCACTCCTGAAATTAAACATTTCCAGCCAGAGATCCAGTGGTACAGAAATGGTGAGTCTTTGTAATGAATTCTCACTTAGGTTCTTACTCACAGAGGTTGCAGATCTGTTTATCAGAGCTGGCAGAATCTGGAAGTTAGAGAGGACATTATACATTTAAAAGTTTTTATATGTATATATCGAAGTAGCAACACTTTCGTAATATATTTGTGGAGATGATATTTTCTTTATCACCAAGTAATATGTGGAAAGAATTTTTTTTAAATGTATATTTATTTTGTAAGTTAATAATTTTTGGTAAAATACTCTTTCTCATAGACATCATTTATACAATAGAAACTATATGGAACTTTAAAAAAATATATAACCTATGAAACAATAGAATTCTGATATTATTAATTAAACAACAGAATAAATTAAGACAAAATTCAGGCCTCGACCCTTTTGTTCTAGTGTATTAAAAGCTCTTTATGATTATAAGTTTCTGGTAAGTATATTCCATATATAAAATATGCGAGCTACACTGATGTCCCTTAACAACACAAAAGTAGATAAAACGATCCTTTTGTTTTATGTCATATTATAACTGAGGAGGGTAGAATAGGAAGAGGATCCTGTCACTGTCAGTTCCTCTGATTCTGGCTTTAAATCACAGTATAGCCTTACTTTGTTTCAAAAGGGCCTAGAGTCATGATACTTGGTTGTGGGAAAGAAACAAGAATTTAATTTGCCCTTCTAAATTCTATTTCGGTTAAAGTCCATTTAAAGTCTAGGTAATGCTTCAGACCAAACGAAATGAAACAGAACAAAAAAGATATCAAAACAAGTTGATTAGTTGAAGCATTGAACTTAAGAAATAATGTTATTTCTAAAATAACAATAAATCTTAGATCCAAATATACTGAGTTACTGTATCAGATTATCTCATCCAATAGAACAAGACACTGAAACTGTCTGGAAAGAATAAGGGATTTGCCCCAAATCACACAGCCAAATTCTAGCCACGTGAGATCTCAAGACCTGGTGGTTTTTATTCTAAATTCTGAGCACTTTGCGTTCCTCTTGTATGGGCAAAACATTAGGTATAACACAAGAAAAACTTCACAGGAAAATTTGTACTTTCTCTGATCTATCTGCATCCTATTATGCGTAGGCAGTGAAAAAAAGGACTGAAATTAAAGAAATTGAACTTCTCCCTAGGTACATATATATTTATCTGCAAGTCCTGTGCTGGCTTTTAGCTAATAGACCATGTGTCATGGAGAGAGCAGCGAACAGACCTGGAGACCCTCCATTTTCCCTTTTAATTTTTCTTAAAGTCATCACGGGGTTTATTTCTAATAATGGATCTAAAGAATGGATCATATTTTAAAGCACTTAAAAACTTTAAAATCCCAGAACACATTTAGCTACTCTGTAATGTAATCTCTTACTAATGTAAGGTTATCATATAGTTTTTCTGTTTAATTATTTTATAATATAAACTTCAGAAAAAATATAGAAAAATGAAAGAAAAAATAGTTAATGATAATACTTTGTGGTATTTCCTGTAAGCTACTTGTAAACTCCATTTCATTCTTAAAAAACAAAGCAAAACAATCAAACCCTAAGGCGTAAAGAGTTTAAGTGAAAGTTGCCTAATTAGTTAATGAAAAAGGTGGGACTGAAATGGGTCCTTGGCAGGGCTGACTTCCTGGGCATGCAGACTGTGCGGTCTCATAGGACCACTCCTGGAAGGGGACCCGGGCTTGGTTTAATGCTCTGCTGTCAACGTCTCTCATTCACAATCACGGCATCTTTGAACTTGTGTGTTATACGTGAAGCCCAAAGGGACTATGGAGCGTGCACATGACCAGAGGAGTTGTGCCATGTGCCAGTGCAGACGCGCGCACAGTGGGCGTGCAGCCAAGCAGCGGGCCTGGCCTGTGGGCGCACACAGGAGCACCTGGGCAGTCTGGGGCACCGTGGGGTTCCGAGGTGATGGCTGGGACCGGGACCGGGACCCAGATTGGCGTTAGCAACGGCGGCAGTTGTGGTAATGTGGCTCTGGCCCCAGAGGAGAGGAGGGGCTCCACGTGGAGGCCGCAGGGGAACACACAGCAAGAAGCCAGCTGGCATGTCCAACTCCAGAACTCATCTCTGTGGGATCTGCACCAGCATTATTAACTCCCCGGCCACAGCACAAGCACAGGAACTACTGGCGATCAGGCAGTAAACTTTGTCAGCGAAATATTACGAAATAAAAGCATTGCAATAAAGCAGATAAGGCCGTTGTTAGAATTCTTCAGAGTTTAGAATCGCTGGTTTTGAGAATTAGAAATACAAATTTAACTGAAAGATTGTAGGATTTGATGCAAAAGAACATGATTTTCATATGAAACTTCGGATGAACCAATTACTAAACGAGGAGGACAGTTTTAAAATTAATTTTTAGGTGTAATCAAAGATACAGTGATAGAATGCACAAACAAGCATTTTGAATTATATATACATATGACAAAGTCATTTTTGGTTTAAAGTTAGAGGACGTGACAAGAAACATTAAAGTGCAATTGTGCCTAAATTTACATTTAAAATTAAATTCAGCTTTATATAAAACTGATTGGAGATAAATTTTTTTAGAAAAATTATTCATCATGAATAATCAGTTTTAGAATACTAAAGTTATATTTTGAAACAGAGTATCAGAAAATTAACCCAATGTTATTATATAGCCTGTATAACACTCTTAACAGCTCCTGTAACAGTTATATCAGCAGAAAGATCCTTCGCACTCAAACTAAAAAATTATCAAAATTCATTTGTGAGCCTTCATTTGCAAAGAGTGACTGATATTGCTTTCAAATATATTGATTTTTAAAATTTTTATTATTTAAAAACTTCTTTATTGAAGCATAATTGATTATACATATTTTGGGGGTACAGTGTTGACTATCATTATTTGTGTACAATACGTAATGATCAAACCAATATTATTAGCATATTCATTATTACAAATCATAATTATTCTTTGTGACTTTTACCAAATTTCTCCTTAACCCCCCCTCCTCTGACTTTCAATTATAATAATTTAAAGTGAAGTTGCTAAAAGTATATATTTCAATGACCTTATAAATAAATTTACAGAAAAGCAAACCAGAAATATCTTATTATCCGTCAAAATAGCACATCAGTAAAGTATTATTATTTTACAACAAAGTATTTTTTATTTTTGCAATTTGTATTACCCTTACTATATTTCATAAGTAATAAAATATTTTTTAAAGAAAAAAGACTTCAATTTTAGCACCTTTAACTGCACTTTTTTTTCTGCTTTTGGACAAGGGGAGTTGCAAGTTAATTTTTCACTGAGCCCTGCAAATTATGTATCTGGCCTTGGTCTTCTCATTTCTGTTCCAGTATTTTTCCTGATATATACATAGCAGAATGGCTCAAAGTCCGAGAGACTTCCTCTAATAGTCAGATAGTTTTCAATATAGAAAAGGCTAAGAGAGAGGAATGGAGAGGAGGGAAAAAGGGAGTAATGGAGGAAAAAATAAGTTAATTTGCTTACTTTCCTTTGCACTTCTAGGAGCACCTGTTTCTCCATCAAAATGGGTGCAAACACATTGGAGTGGAGAGCGGGCAACACTGACATTTTCTCATCTCAACAAAGAAGATGAAGGCCTCTATACGATCCGTGTACGAATGGGAGAATATTATGAGCAATATAGCGCTTATGTCTTTGTTCGAGGTAAGACCTAGCAAAACGCAGAACACCCAGTATTTAAAATACTGATGTCAAATCAATCTATCCAAACATATTTTTGAAATGGTGGAAATTCTTCCAGATTACCTGCAATAGGAATATTAATTTCCCGTAAAATTGGACCTAGTGTAAAAGGTGAACCTTGAAGGCACCATCCCTGAGGCTACCCAGTTACTGGACCATGTTATGGTTGCTAATATCAGGACTTTGCTCATCTTCATTGAGCTACTAGTGCAGTTCTCTGTAGGTGTTCAAGTGGAGATACTAAGTCCTAATGATACAGAAAGTACCTCAGTTTACAGAAGCTGCTACAAAAGAGGGATGTGTAATTTTTGGATTTACTCTTTAATAGGTATTTCAGGGAGCAAATTTATTATTTCATTCCAGGCCCTTTCTTTATAGCTGCAGTTTTGATGAACTAGGAAACAAGGTGCTACAACGTAATTCTTAAGACAAACTGTATTCAGTGGTGTCTTGAATGTAGAAGTGGAATATTATTTCTGCATGGGATCCTAGCACTTTGGAAGACAATTAACAGTTTCAGACAGTTAATTTCAACTGTTAATTAAAACAGTTTCAGGACGTTTTCTACTTTCTCTTATGTGATGGTCAGTCAGGTACAGCCTCAAGAGGAGACAGAGGAGAGGCTCAAAAAGACAAAATTTATTATCCTCACAGCTCCTAGAGACAGGAGGCAGGCCATGCCATGCAGGTGCACATGGGAAAGCACCAGAGTGGGTCAAGAGGCAGAAAGGGCAGGAGCAAGAGGAGAGTTTAGACCCTGATCTTTACTGGAGTTTCTGCAGTAAAGGCAAGGCAGGACAGGTAAACAGCTCTGGACTGGCTAGTGTGATAATTTCAGCAAGCTTTAAATTATATATGTGGTCCCTAGTTGCTTGGTACCTAGCCCTGGGGCAATAAAGGCAGAGGAATATTGCTTCCTGGGGTATATGGGTCAGATAAAGGAGGTGTGGTTCTTAGGTTGGTTAGTTTGCATATCAGAGGCATGCTCCCTGCTGGGCTATCTCTAAGAGTTGTCTAGCCTTGGGAGACTGCCCCAGCCAGAAAGCCTTTTAAAACGGCAAAATGTTATAATATACAGAAAATTAAAACTATAAACAATGCAGGTAGACTCACTGATTTTTTATTTCTCATGCACTAAAGAGAATCATCAAGTCATAGGCATTTGATCAAAATGGAACTTTAATCATCCAGGTGTCTTTAACTGGGATACATTGACTCCCCAAAATGATTTCTTTTGTAATCTCATGTATTTTATTTTATGCACTTAAAAGCATTTTTCTTAGAAGGGACCTCTAGGCTTTACTAGTTTGACGAAGGGGTCTGTGGCACAAAAAAAGTTAGAATTCCCATTCTAGTCCAACCCCCTAATTTTAAGATGCAGAAACTAAAGCTCAAAAAAGTACAATGATTTACCGAAAGCCTTGGTTAGTTAGAAGCAGAAGTGGAACTAGGTTATAGGTCTTCTGACACTTAACCCAGGATTTTAATTAGCATATGGGCTGAACTGCTGAAATGAAACAGCAAAAAGTTTATTTCTGTCCTGTGCCTATCAGTCCAGAGGTAGGGGGTGGTCATTCAGTGTCCCAGGTCCCATCTGTGTTGTTATTCCACAGTGCCAGTGGTGCTGTCCCATGATCCCGTTCCAGCCTATGGGAGGGAAAAGAAAGGAAGTGGAGGGGCAGAGGCAGGGCGCACACTTTGCTTCTGCTTGGTGACCACTTAGCACATGCACACACCTCATGGTGAGGGAAGCTCGTATGTCTAGTCTGTGGGTACCCAGCCACATTCCCTGCTAGCACTCAGGGGTTCTGAAAGGAATCAGGAAGAGTGGATACTGTGGACAGTTAGCAGTCTATATCACACCAGTATTGAACAATAACAGATGATCATTGAATTCTGCTATGGAGCAGCAACTGATAAACATACGTGAACATCAATAACATCTGACAAATGTCTCAGGCTGTCTTCTCCAGAACAGCATCCTGGGAAAAGTCAGTATTGCTGAGGGAAGAGAGTTAGCCTTCTGGGTAAGTCACAGTGAGAACTGACACATGGGAGCTCATCAGCAAGTAAGTTTGGTTAGCCAGATCACCTGGATAAACCTGGCTAGATGAGGACTAAATAAGCCAAGTCTTTGCCTCCGCTTTCCGATGTTTCACCTGAACCAGAGAACACCTCCGGCTATTCCAGGAAAAGTTCGTCATGCCGTGGTGCTTCCTTTATGGACTTTTTCTGGGAACTCTGGCATAGTCTATGGTTCCTCCTCAACAGCATTTCTGAGAACCCACACCCAGAATTGTGCCTCTCTGCCTCCTTAGGCCGGACTTCACATTACTAACTATAGTCAGGAAGAAGGAGTTGAGATTTGAAATTTATACTTCAGCCAGTTTTCAAATCCACAAACTAAGGGAACTGAAAGATTCTAAAGTTTATCAGATGTTGATGTGAGAAAATTTAAAAGATCAATGGAAAAGACAAAATTGGAAAGATAAATTCAGCAATCACGTTTAGAATTTAACAAGTTTTAGAAAAAGATTTGACGTGTAAGCTCATTTTAAATGATTTAAGGTTTTTAAAAACATCTTTATTGAGGTATAATTTACATACATTAAGATTCACTGATGTTAGGTTTATAAAGTTGTGCAACCATCACCCACAGGCCACTTTTGGAATATTTTCATTACCTCAAAGTGATTTCTTGTGCCTGCTTCCTGCTCTTACTTCTAGTTGAGCTTTTGGCAACTACTAATTTACCTTCCATCTCTATAGATTTGCCTTTCTGGACATTTCTAGCAATATGATCACTTATGCCTAACTCGTTTCACTTCCGTGTTTTGAGGTTCATTCACGTTGTAACACATGTTAGCAGCTTGTTCCTCTTTATTGCTAAATAGTATTCGAACGTATGGATACGCCCCATTTTGTCTATATATTCACCAGTTGATAGACAGTTGGATTGTTTCCACTCTTGGTTATGAATGAAGCTGCTATGAACATTGTGTTCATATTTATGTGCCTATGTTTTCATTTCTCTTGGATGCACACCTACAGATGGAATTTGTACAAATGGATAAATATATGTTAAACTTTTTAAGAAACTGCCAAAGTGTTTTAAATGATGTTTTATGTGACTTTGTATCTTTTGAGCTTCATGAGGCCATTTCAGTGCACTGTTTTAGAACAGTGGCATTTTTGCTGCTTAGGAAATAGCTTCCACACCAGAATGATTAGTGTATAAAGTTCCATATGTCTAAAGAAACACATTGCAGAGCTGTACACATTTGGCCAGGATTTTATTACATAGATAATACGTGTTCGTTGTGAAAAAATAGATAATATAAATAAAAAATTTAAAAAAGAGAAAAGCAATCCCTAAATCTATCATCCAGAGATATACAATGTTATCATTTTGTTACATATTTTTCTAGGCTTTTATTTTATTTTATTTTATTTTTTTTTTGTCACTTTTGTGACCGGCCACACCGCGCTCAGCCAGTGAGCGCACCGGCCATCCTTATATAGGATCCAAACCCGCAGCGGGAGCACTGCTGCGCTCCCAGTGCCGCACTCTCCCAAGTGCGCCACGGGTCGGCCCTCTAGGCTTTTATATATTCTTTCCTTTTCTTTCTCTCTCTCTCACACACACGCACAGAAACTGAGAGATAGAAATGATAAAACGATAAAGGGTAGAATAGAAATGTCATGAAAGAAGAATTGCAAATAGCAAATTAATGTATGAAAAAATTTTACTAGTAATCAAATCAAGGAAATTGAAATTTGATAGCATTTTTATCCATCGTATTGAAAAGATTAGAAGATTGTAAAAATCCACTGGGGTAAAGGAATGGGGGAATAGACTCTCCTGTACATGGCTGGTGAGTAAATTAGTTCAACTGTTCTCAGGGTGAGTTGTCAGTATATATTGGAAACACGCATTTCTAACAATTCCAGTTCTAGAAACTTAAGTGGACAAAGGTGAAAAAATGTTTGTATTGGGGAAGACTGGAAGAAGTCTAGGTATCCACCAGTATTTAAGTTGTAAAATAAAGTATAATAAATCCTGCTTATAAACAATGGAAGTCTACATAGCAGTGAAAACTAATGATGTATACCTGTATTTATTGATATGAAAATATATCAAGAAAAAAACATTTATGTGAATCTATATAGTACAATCCCATTTTATTTAAAAAATAATCATTTTTGAGTTTATAAATATAGGATAAAATCTAAAAAGATTTAGGCCAATATATTTGTAGTAGTTATCTCTGAGTTATGGAATTAAAAGGAACTTCAACATTTTTTAATCATATATTTTATAAGTATGCACTACTTTTATAATAAAGATAAACAATTGAGTTACTTACATTTTGAAAAAAGTTCTTAATTATCTGTGTCAGAGGTCAAAATATAAAGAGTAGCAGGTTAATCTTTGACCCAATTAATCCAACCTACAAAAAGTTTGGCTATTTGGAGGGTTGGGAAAGGGAAGAGCGGTGGTGTAGATGAGGATTAATGTCAACTGAATGGGGACTGTGAACTGCAGATGGCAGCTTCTGGAAGCCAAACACTAGGTGACGTTGCTTCTCAGGTGTTCTCCTGGCATTCCAAGTATATTTTGTTCCCCCCACTAACGTATTGTAACTTCTTGGGAGAAAGAATGATCCTTATTTTTTTTAACTTTTGTATTTAGCACCTAAAGAGCACTAGCTGACTGAATGAAAAAATGAATGAATAAATGCCTTAGTAACTTGAAAGACCATCAAGCTCGCCCTGTGAGGGACATATTCCAATCAATGTTATAAAAATGTTGAAAAATGACCCCATGAATGCCCACCGTCTGCCAGGCTCCGTGACAGTGTATTCCTGCTGTTGTACATCTGTTGTACATCTATTCAACGGACACTCAGCCAGCTGAACTGCGCTCTACTGGTGCAGGGCTCGCTGGTTGTCACGTTATAGCAAAAGGCTAGAGGTTGCCAGCTGTCCCCCTGGTGGCCAAGTGGCTTTCTAGCTGTGCCTCTTCTGCCTCAGCATCCCTACCGCCATTCTAGCTCTGCACTACCCTATCGGCAGCACCACTCTGCCCTAGACCAGGCTCTCAGAGCCTGGAAGGAAAGAAGTTTTTCTGCACCGAGATGCTCATTTCTGTTGTGTGGCATGAGGGAGTCTGCATTCAGCTTCTGTAAGATGAATTAGTTACATTCTCCTATAACACTTCTGCAGGAGATATTTGCCTGGAGACACTTTCCTGCTGGTTCACGGGGCAGAAACAGTGTCCAAAACCCAAGTGACTTGAGCTCTTCACAGGTAATGCAAACCTATGAATTTCAGAAGTATACAAATATTTCTGCCATGTCCTCAAATGGCTTAGGAACTCATAAGAATTACAGAAGTGTAGATCATAGGAAAGGAAAGTGTTTATTCCATCACGTAGGTGTTTTCCATTGCATGAGTGGCTCCCACATGTCTCAGCCCCTTCTACTAAGACTGTTTACAAAAGGGTTGGTCAAATGCAAGGAGGAATTGGCACATGTGGACTCCCTCCCCCGGGGGCCCTACCTCTTGTCTTAATCATGCTCACTTAAAAGGTTACTAACTGAATACTTTCATTCCCCTTCCTCTCCTCCTAAAAACAGCCCTGATTCACTAAGCTAGCTGTGCCTAAGGGGACCGCACTGTGAGAGTATCCCTTTTCATAAGTGTCCTCTGTTTCTGGTATTATCCTGGACTTTTACTGAACTCAAATAAGCTAAGCTCAGATGTGGGTATTGCATCAGAGTTAATTTCCTAAGTATCATCAGTTTGGGAACAATCATTTGATTAAAACGAATGTTTTCCTTTCTCCTTCAAAATAGTAGTACCCAGCATAGAGATGGGCAAAGGTCCATGGTTCTTATTCCCTGTGGATGCCTCCAGAAGGTGACAGGAGGGGCTGTGTGTCCCCCTTGGTGCCTTTCATAGTTACTCAGTAACATTGCACAATCAATGTCTTAAGAACAAGCAGCCTTTCTGGCACAACTGACTTTTCTGATAGCAATCTCCAACATCTCCATATTAATTTTTTCGAACTTTTTTTTAATTGTTGCAGTGACTTGGAATGTTTTTGGAACATTTGGGCAGCAAAGGTCAAGAGGCAAAGGTCATGGGTTCTTTGCAGAGCCCTATTTTTTAACATAATGTTCTTCCTACTGAAGGTGAAAAGCACACATTGTTATGTTGGTAAATAAATTACAAGATTTGAAGCTTGCTCTCTTGGCCAAAGATGCAGCCACTGCAGTGATGTGCTGAGAAAAGTGTGCACTAGGGCCTCAGCCTGCCCAGCTGGCAGAGCACATCTGAGAGAATTAATGGGTCTCTCTATATCTCCACAGATGCTGATGCGGAGATTGAAGGAGCCCCAGCCTCTCCCTTGGATGTGGTGTGCTTGGATGCCAACAAAGATTATATCATCATCTCTTGGAAACAGCCAGCTGTAGATGGAGGGAGTCCTATTCTGGGATATTTTATTGATAAGTTAGTGCTCAGTCTAACTTCAGTTATTTAGCCATAAAGATGCATGCTTGATTTCTCCCATCATTTCTAGGTGAAATATTTTCTTTTCTGGTCTTCTCCTGCCCTCTTTCTCTCTTTCTCTGTTTCTCTCCTGATCTCTGTCTCTTTCTGCCTCTCTCTATTCCTATATATAGTATATGAACATACATATATACATATAAAATATATGTGTATATATACTCTATGTCTATATATTCATGTCTATCTACCTAAATTCTAGAGATAGATTCTTTGAATTTGACTACCAACTCAAGTCACTAATTTGGCAAGAATGCTGGTATTAAATATGTTAAATATATTAAATGTCCATATTTCTGATATGTTGGTAATTTAAGAATATTGACTTTAGAAATACTAACAAAATCTTATTTACATTTCAAGATGTGGTTTCAAGGTACACAATGAAATAACAGAAACCGATAGTATTAAATTATGCTCTATTTATAAGCTCTTGTTATTTACATTCAGCAGAACTTGAGTCTATTATATTTATAGTAACTGGGTTGTGCACATTAATTATCCAGTGAGTTTGGATGATATAGACAACAAATTTAGGTTGCTGGCCTAAATACATTGTTCTCTTACTTAGTTTCTATTCAAATAGTTGCTCCAATTCTCTTTTCATTTTTAAGTTTTGAAATATGATTATAGAATCCACTAGGGACAGATAATTTGTGTTACTACAGTACAATGGGTTTGTACCAAGGTATATTAAACTTCATATTTATCACAATAAGTAAACATATGCCCCTTGGGATTAATACTATCCGTAGAAGTATTTATAATTAAATTATATACTATTTAACCATACACATGAAATAGTGCTTTCAAATGATTTCATCTTTAAGTAGTGATGAATTATGAAGGTTTAGGAAGATTCTTTTTCATACTTTCAGTTTCTGCTTTATTGTCTTTGGCAAATTTCCAAGAGCTATGCAGACTTTTATCAGTGAAAGACCAGGGACGATCAGTACATTCTGTTCTCCTCTTGCCATAGTCATAATAAAAATAACCACATTATGGCTAATATTTATTAAGCATTTACTACATGCATGGTACTGTACTAAATACTTTGCATATATTAACCACTAACCCATAACTACCCTTTGAGGTAGGTGTTATTATTACAGGTAGGAAATAAATAGCTGGCCCAAGACCACAGGTCAGGGAGGAAACACTAATTCTCCTAACAACACTCAGGTAGTAAGAAGCAGAACTAGAATTCAAATTTTGGCCTGGCTTAGGTCTATGCTCTTTCTTGGCTATTGTAAAGAGTGCTGCGATGAACATTGGGGAACAGGTATACCTTCGACTTGATGATTTCCATTCCTCTGGGTACCAACTGCTGTAAAAGCACTCGATTAAAAATCAGAGTTTCCAAGTCCTTGATCTTCCCCTGCCAGGCCTGGGAATCACCCTGTCTCTCCTCTGTTAGAGGAACAAACGTATTACAATAACCTCCTCACCCTTCCACCCACACAAGATATGGCCACCAAGTGAGAACATAAGGTGAGCTATTTTCCAAACTACAGTGCAAATAGGGATCTTTTAAAGGTGTCAACTTTCTCAACAATACTTACTTTTTAAAAAGAAAATGCCTAATGAAATCAAAGAAAGAAGTCACTAATGGCAGTATTAAAGGCATCAGCCAGGGAAATGTTTGAGGGAAGACCCCCATAAGCCTCTCCAATGTAAAAATTGTAGATACTTGCCTGTGTTTTCCCCCCCAAACTCCTCCACTTAACACACGAGGCCCCTCGGCTGCCTGCTTCTAATGAGTTCAGGAGGGATCTGAGGCTTATTTCTTCTTGCTAAAGAAGACACTTTGCATCTGAACGGGACTAAGTGCCTGCAGTTAAATAACTGGCAGGCCACACCTGAGTCGGATATTTTACAGAGAGACATCTGAAGCAACTGGGTGGGTTTGCAGTGCTGGAGCTATAGTTTAGCCATACTTCTTTTAATATTTTTTCCAATCACTCTCTTAGATGTGAGGTGGGCACAGATAATTGGTCTCAATGCAATGACACACCTGTGAAGTTTGCTCGTTTTCCAGTCACTGGACTGATAGAAGGTCGTTCCTATATATTCCGAGTTCGAGCTGTGAATAAAACTGGAATAGGCCTGCCATCTCGAGTTTCTGAGCCCGTGGCTGCTCTGGATCCAGCTGAGAAAGCTAGACTTAAAAGTAAGCACTTTTCATTTTTCAGGATCTTCTCTAAACTTTTTAAAAATAACTGTGAGAATAAGGCTTCATTGCAAGGTTATTCCTCTCCTTTCCACTAGAGGGAGAAGAGAATAAGAAATCCCCTTTGATCAGAAAATTCTAGGGGAAAAAAACTGGTAAAAAGTACTGTGTGTGTTTTTTGATTCATCCATTTTCTTAAGGGGTTTATTTTATCTTATTTTATTCATAAAGATTTGCCTTATTAAACTGACTTCCAGGCATTGTGTATAGAATGAAACATGAAAACAAAGAGACTGGAGAGCATTTTTATTCATTGTGTTATTAATGCATTCCTAATATAATTTTCTTTCTGACTCAAGGTGACTTTCTTAACCTTGAAGTTCACTCTTACAGCATTAATATTTCAACAGAGTGAGTTTCTCTGTATCAAAGGAAAAACATTTACAACATTATATCTGATCTATATTTGAGTTTCCATATTAGACAGTCAGAAACAATCTTTTTATTTATTTAGCCTCCAAGTCTCCACATAAAAGCCATCGTGCATAAATTATGCCCTACATTTGTTTCATGGGAACCCATATAGCATCCCCAATAATAGGGTTCGTAAAATGACATTACAAGAATTGTTGGATGGTAACATTTTAGTCTTTACCAGACTTCTCGACCTTGGTCCTACTGACATTTTTAGGCAGTAATTCTTTGTTGGGGGAGGGAGAGTGTCCTGTGCATTGTAGGATGTTCAGCAGCCTCTACTCACAAGATGCCAGTAGCATCCCCCCTCCAATTGTGACAATCGAAAATGTCTCCAGACACTACCAAATGTCCCCTGAGGGCAAAATTACCCTAGTTGAGGACTACTGGTCTGTGCCATATTCACAGTGTTATTCTTTATCTTAAGTCATTTAGTGGCATCATAAAAAATGTAAGTAATGTCACCTTTTCCCTGGCAACTGTGTCTAATCAGCCTCCTCGATTGCTCTCCCATCACATTTCACCAAACATCTGACTTCCCTTTCTTTTCCCTAAATTTTCAAATTCCATCTCATACTTTCATTTGCTTCTCTTTTATAAATTCCAATCAAAATAAGGTTTGTTTGAATTGAAAATGAGTTATCTTCTTCATTACCTTCTGTATTGCACAAACTCTGGAGAAAAGTCGCTTGATTAAAGCAGGAGTCGAGCCATTCTCTCTTTCTGATGTTTATGGAATCAGAGAAATGAATTTTCTCTTTAACTTTACATCTGTCTCATCCATTTTCCTTACTCAGGATCCAAACGGATTTTCTTTGTAGACAACGCTTCAAAATGTAATGGAAAAAATTGCTTTCGCTAAGCTTTACTGTAGGATCAATTCCCCCTCTCCTCTCTCATTTTCATTACGACAGATAAATAACTACTGAGCTTACATTTGTTCTAGAAATGTTTCTCCCAAACACACGCTGTTTCTTAAGAAGGGACGAGAAAGCCTGCATGTTTCAGGAGATGCACAATAAATGGCTACATGAACATGAGTTACTTATCTAGCTTGTGTAATTTCAATTCCAGAAAAGTCAGTCCAGGCAGATTGTAGGCTGTAGCAGATTGTGAGTCCCTTGTAAACAGGGGCCGTATACATGTTCAATAAGATTCATTAGGGAAATACATAAGTACACTAGTAACAAACCCATTTGTAACTAATCCAGCCAGTTCATCAGTTTATCAGTGCAGTTGAAACTGCATTTGTGAATGTTTGTGATTTTTATATTTGTCTTTGTTCAGGTCGCCCTTCAGCACCCTGGACTGGACAGATCATTGTCACCGAAGAGGAACCTACAGGTAAAAACTCTAGTTTCCCCAGATATTATTGCCACTGTTTTGCTATACAGTTTAGCTTTTGTTTTAGAAGGTACAGTGTATATTATTTAAGATGTTTTGGAAAGAGCATTCTAAAATATGTGAAGATCATGAAGTAACATATTGTTGGTGACTCACATTTTATTTTTAAAGCCTTATCGAGGTGTTATTGTCATACAGTAAACTGCACACATGTAAAATGTACAATTTGATAAGTTTTACATGTGTATACACCTGTGAAACCCATCACCATGATCAAAATAATTAATAAATCCATCTTCCCTAAAATTTCCTCATGCCCCTTTGTAATTCCTCCCTCCAGGCCATCATGGTAGGCTTTCTGTCACTATAGTTTACAGTGTCCACAATTTTAGGTAAATGGGATCATACTCATTTTTGTCTGGTTTCCTTTACTTAGTATAATTACTTTGACATTTGTCCGTGTTGATGCATGTATCAGTTCATTCCGATGTATTTATCCATTCATTGTTGAAAGCCTCTATAAAAATTCTTAAGTGTTAGTGTGGATGTACGCATTCATTTCTCTCAGATAAATACCTAGGACGTGAATGGATGGGTCATATGGTAGGTGTGTGTTTAATTTTTAAAAGAATTGCCAAAATGATTGTACCATTTTACATTCCCACCAGCACTATAGGAGAGTTCCTGTTGCTCCATGTTGTCACTAGTACTTGGTATGATCAGTCTTTTTTATTTTAACCATTATAGTGGGTTCATAGTGTGCTCTGAATTTCCATAATAATGTTGAGCATCTTTTCATGTTTTATTTGCCATTTTTGTGTCATTTAACATCTTTGTCAAATCCAAGTATTTTTCCAATTTTTTTTCCTGGAAATATAGCATTAGCTCTGACATTTCAATCTGTAATTCATTTCAAATTAATTTTTTCTATATTATGTGCAGTAAGGATCTCATTATTGTTGTTGTTGTTGTTGTTATTACTTGCACGTGGCTGTACAGTTATTTTAACAGTATCTATTGAAAAGGTTATTTTTTACCCATTGAATTTGCCTTCGCAACATTGTCAAAATAAATTGACTATGTATTCGTGAATCTATTTCTGGAATTTATATTCGTCAACTTTATTTTCTCTACATCAGTATCATACTGTCTTGATTACTGTAGCTTTTATAAGATTCTTTTTTTTTTTTCATATATAAGCTTCATGGTCTTAAAACCAGGCAGTGTAAGTCTTCTAATCTTGTGTTTGTTTGTTTTTCCAAAGTTGTTGTGGCTATTCTGTCTTTGCATTTCCATATATAGTTTAAAATCAGTTTATCAATTTCCACAAAAAACCTGCTGGGATTTCGTTCAGAGTCTGCTGAATCTAAATTGACATTTTAACAACATTGAGTCCTCTGATTCATGAACACGTCTCCATTTATTTAGGTTTTCTTTAATTTCTCTCAGCTTAGTAGTTTCATTGTACAGGTCCTGCACATTTTTGTCAGATTTATCCTTAAGTATTTCATATTTCTGATGATATTGTAAATGGTGTTACTTTTTTATAACTGCCTTTTGTATATTTACGTTATGTCCTGCAATCTTGATGAACTAATTTATTAATTTTCACAACCATTAGTTTTTTTTAAATTTTTGATGTGGATTCCTTAAGATTTTCTAATACAGAATATGTCATCTGTGAATAGAGATAAATTAACTTCTTCCTTTTTAATCTGGATTCCTCTTATTTCTCTTCCCTAATTGCTCCAGCTAGAACTTCTAGTACAATGTCAAATAGAAGTGGTTAAGACTGGACATCTTTGCCTTTTCCTGATCTTAGGAGTAAAACATTCAGTCTTTTACCATTAAATTTAACATTGTGTAGATTTTTTCTTGATTTTCTTTATCAGGTTGAGGAAGGTCCCTTTTAGTCCTAGTTTGCCAAAAATTTGTATCGAGAATGGATTCTGAATTTGTCAAATGCTTTTTCTGGGTCTATTGAGATGATTGTATGATTGTTTTAAATATTATTAACATGGTGAGTTACTTTGATTGATTTTAGACTATTAAGCCAACCTTGCATTCCTGGGATGAACCCTACTTGATTATGCTATATTATCTTTTTTATCTATTGTTTGGAGTTTATTTACTAAAATTTTGTTAGAAATTTTTGGATCTATATTCCTAATGGATATTGGTCTGTAATTTTTCTGAGTAAAGTCTTTGGTTTTGGTATCAGAGTAATACTGACCTCATTGAATGAGTTGAAAAGTATTTCCTCTATTTAAATTTTCTGAGTTTGTGTGAATTTTTATTGTTTCCTTCTTAAATGTTTAGTAGAATTTACTGGTAGAGCCATCTAAGACTAGAGATATTTTTGTGGGAAGCTTTTATAGTACCTACTCAATTTCTTAAATAAATTTAGTGCTATTCAGGTCATTTACTTCTCCTTGAGTAAATTTTAATATCATCTTTCAAGGAATTTGTTCATCATAAAATTCTTCATATTTCCTTATTATCCTTTAAATATTTGCAAAATTTGTAGTAATGTCACCTCTCTTATTCCTCATATTTGTTCGTGTCTTACTTCTTTTTGTCCTGACCTGACTAGAGGTTATCAGTTTTGTTGATGTTCTCAAAGAAACAACTTTTGGTTTCATTGATTTCCTGTATTGTTTTTCTGTTTCCAATTTTATTTATGTTCTTATCTTTATTATTTTGTTTCTTGTGCTTATTTGAGTTTGATTTGCTAGGTTTTTTCCAGTTTCTTAAGGTAGAGGCTGAGGTCATTAATTTCAGATCTTTATTTTATAATATATGTATTTAATGCTTTAAATTTTCTTCAAAGTACTCTTTTAGCTATATTCCACACATTTTGACCTACTGTACTTTCATTATTATTTTACTTAACCTACTTTCCAATTTCTTTTGATATCTTCTTTGATACATGGGTTATTTGAGGTGTGTTATTTGATTGCTAAATATTTGCAGATTTCCCAGATATCTTTTTCTCATTGGTTTCAAATTCATTTCCATCAGAATTAAATAGAACATATTTTGTATGATTTGAATCTTTTTAGATTTATTGAAACGTGTTGTGGCCCAGAAAAAAGTTTACCTTGAAAAATATTCATTGTGTACTTGAAAAGCATTGTATTCTGCTATTGTGGAGTTTTATAAATGTTAATTAGGTCAAGTTAGTTCAAGGCATTTTTCAAGACTTTTACATCCTTCATGATTTTCTGACTACTTGTTCTACCAATTATTGGGAGAGTAGTAATGAAATCTCCAACTAAATGGTGGATTTATCTATTTCTTCTTGCAGTTCTACCAGGTTTTGCTTCATGTATTTTGAGACTCTATTAGTAGATGAATATACATTTTTATTGTTATGCCCTCTTATGAATTGACAACTTTATTATTATAACATGACTCTTACCCATGGTAATGTCATTTGCTTAGAAATGTACTTTGATTTTAATCTAGCTGTTCCAGTGTTCTTTTGATTGGTGTTAGCATGGCATGTTATTTTATCCTTTTATTTTTACCCTATGTGTATCTTTATATTAAACTGTGTTTTTTGTAGGCAGCATATTGTTGGTAAACAATTTGGTAATTTTTGCCTTTTAATTGGATTTTATTTTGCATTTCGTGTGATTATTGATGGTTGGATTTAAATCCATTATCTTACTATTTGTTTTTTTATCTATTCCTTCTATTTCCTTTTTCCTTTTTCTATTTTCTTTTGGATTATTTTTCATTATTCCATTTTTCTGTTATCCCATTGGCTATAGATCTTAGTTTTGATTTTTAATAGTTTGTAACTTATAATATACATCTTTTCACAGCCTACTTTTAAGTAATATATTACTTCATGTGTAGTGTAAGAATTTTAAAAAGTATTATTCAATTTCCCCTCCTAGCCTTGGTGCTGTGCTGTTTGTCATACATTTTATTTGTATACATATTATAAACTGCATAATATAATATTATTATTTTGACTTCAAACAGTCACTTTCAAAGAGATTTTAAAAATAAGAAAACAGTTTTCAATATTTACTCACATTTTTTACCATTTCCATTGCTTTTCATTTCTTTGTATAGATCCAGATTTCCATTTGTTATGGTTTTCTTTCTACCTGAAGCATTGCTTTTAACACTGCTTGTAGTGCAGGTTTGCTGGTTATGAATTATTTTGTCTTTTGTGCATCTGAGAAAGTCTCTATTTCACCTTCATTTTTGAAATATATCTTCACTGAGTGAAGATATTTTTAGGTTGACAGTTTTTCTTTCAGTACTTTAAAAAGATTGATACATTGTAGTGCAGATGTGCACTATAGAAATTACTGCTGTCATTATTTTGTTCCTTAATACGTAATGTGTGTTTCTTTCTCTATCTACTTTTAAGGAATCTTCTTAATCATTGGTTTTAGAAATTAGATTATGATGTGCATTTGTTTAGTTTTCTTCATATATCTTGTGCTTAGGGTTTGTAAGTTTCTCAGATCTGTGGATTTGCACTTTTCATTAGATCTGGAAAATTTTTCACTGTATTTTTAAAAATTTTTTTCCTGGACCCCCCTATTGGGAAAAAATAGGAAAATGGCCAGGGCCCCTCAGATGTTCAGAATCTTGCCAAGCGTTTGCTGTAAATATCCTCAGATGTTCCTTGTCACTACTTAATGTAATTGCGTATGGGCACCCAGGTGTCTAGGGTTGTGAACTTAAGTATAAAAGACTAACAGCTCTGATCCACAGTGCTGCTCAGAACTCTCAGAGAAGCCACTAGGATAGTTGCTCCTAGATCTGAATAAAACCCATTCATTTTTCTATACCCACGGCTCCCAGGACCTTTTATTTTTTTTTTTTTTACCTTGCTCATAGACCTGCATGTGAAGGGTTTGTGACCCAGTCTGTGCAACAGACTTGAGGGATCTGTAAGCCTTAGCTTTACAATTGGCGTAGTTGACAGGATATTTGAGAAGGTAAGGGAGCTAAAAGCCCCTTGGGGAGGGAGGAAATGTGGCTACTCCTAAATATGTTGTGCCCTATGGCCACTTTCCTGTTGACCAGGATCTGGTTGCTGCTTACTATACTGCAAGTCAGTATAGACCAGGCACTCCATGAAGCAGTGTGGCATCAGAGAGCCCCTTGGGAGGGGGAGGACATGTGGCTATCCTTGAGTATGTGGTGCCCGGGGGCCACTTTTCTACTGACTGTATCCTGGCTACTGCTCACTGTGCTACAAACTGATTGAGATTTAAAGAAAAAAGCAGAGTTGTTGGAAGCACAGATAATTTGTCTGGAGGATGACATGCTGCAACAGGGCACCTCTGCCTCTCACACCTGGAAGAACTCACCTCAGTGGTGAGTTGGAGGAGGCTGTGCATCTCCAGGCACGACCTGTTGTGCACCAGAAACTGAAACATGAGCAGCCTATAGGACCAGGTGGACAACCAGCGGGTGACCAGAGGTGACTGAATTCACTACCTATGTCCCGTATACCCAGATTGAATTAGTTGATTTAGGGAGACAGTTCTGGCAGAAACAAGGGGAGCCCTTAGCTGCTTGGCTGCTGCTGTTATGGGTCCTAGGGTTGGATAGTGTGATACGTTCTGATGAGGAGAAGGAAAAATTGGCCTCTATTACCATACACCGTCCCTGAGGCAGCAGCTGCAGAATAGCTGCAGATATGCACAAGGGCCAGGTAATCACTCTTTAATGGAATGGGTGAGTGCAGCTGCCTGAACTGTGTGGGCAAATGCTGGAGAACTGCCCAAGACTGTGAGTAAATGGCAAACATATACTGACTTGGTTCAAATAATTCGGGAGCTGGGGATGAGGCCGTCTATGTTTAATGTGAACACCCATGGCCCGGACGATGAAAGTTTTATGGGCAGCATGAAAGACATAGTGCTGCAAAATGCCCCATCAACATCCTTTGGGTCACTGATGGCCATACTGGCCCCATACCTTGGTCATCCTATACATGAGGTAACAACCATGATAGCCAGCTTGGGTGAAGTAGAGGAGAAGAGACAAGCAAAAGAGGTCCAGAAGGTGGCTAAGACCCAACCCCCAAGAAATGGTCAGGATTTTATATTGAGGGACCAAGCAAGACCAGCCGTAAGCAGATGTGGCTTGACTTGCTTGCAGCAGGGGCTGATAGCAAGAAAATTGACCGGCAGCCAAATGCAGTCCTGTTTGCCTTGTGGCAGCAATTATGCCCTAAACAACATTTCACCAAACGTCCAGAAACAGGTAGCAAAGTGTGCTCAGTGTACTTACAGGATTTTTTTGATTGCTTCCAAGGAGGCAGATGAAATGTTCCAGTTCAGTTAGGGAGCAGGCCAAGGTACTCATCTTTTGAGGGCAGATGAGGACCAGAGGCCTCACATTGAATTGGCAATACATTGGTCAAGGACTAATGTGCAGCATGTTTTGGCATTGGTAGATACAGGCACAGAATGTAGCCTGATATATGGCAATCCAGATAAGTTTCCAGGGGCCACAGTTTGTATAGATGGATATGGAGGACATAATATTGAAGTCAAAGCAGTGTCACTGCCATTAAGCATAGGACAATTGCCCCCTCATGTGTATACTGTATATATATCCCCAGTAGCTGAATACATCTTGGGTATGGTCGTACTTTATGGCTTGCACCTCCAAACAACAGTTGGAGAGTTTCGGCTATGAATATGGACAATAAAGCCTATGTTACAGGGATATGCTAAACATGACCCACAGGTGTTACTGCAGCCAAGATGGTAGTTAATGTAAAGCAATATTGCCTACCAGGAGGACATGCAGAGATAGGTGCCACTATATTGGCGTTAGAAAAAGTTGGCATATTTGTCCAGCTCATAGCCTATTTAATGCTCCAGTATGGCTAGTGAAAAAACCTGATGGTACCTGGAGAATGACTGTAGACTATCGAGAACTAAAGAAGTAGTGCCTCCTTTGCTTGCAGCCATGCCTTTGGTTCATGACTTGATGGATCAGCTGACAACTCAGCTCGGACCTTATCATTATGTATTGGACCTTGCAAATGCTTTCTTCTCTATTCCAATCTCAGCCGATAGCCAAGATCAGTTTGCCTTCACCTGGGAAGGGAGGCAGTGGACCTTTCAAGTATTGCCCCAAGGTTATCTGCATAGCCCAACCATCTGTCATGGTTTAGTGGCTGGGGACCTAGCCAAGTGGACTATGCCCAGCATGGTTATAATGTTTCACTACATTGATGATGTGTTGTTAACCTCTGATTCTCTTAAAGATTTAACCCAGGCAGCTCCAACACTGCTATGCCATTTGGAACAATGTGGGTGGGCCGTGAACACAGCCAAAGTACAAGGACCTGGGCTGTCAGTCAAATTCTTAGGAGTGGTCTGGTCGGGTAAGATGAAGGTCATCCCAGAAGCTATTGTAGACAAGATACAGGCATACCCTCAACCCACAACTATAGCTCAGCTACAGACATATTTGGGACTTCTGGGGTATTGGAGAGCTTTTGTACCCCATATGGCTCAAATGGCATGCCCACTGTATGCATTAACAAAGAAAGGAGCCCCCTGGGATTGGACTGAGGAAGTAGAATAGGCTTACCAGGTTACAAAAAGGGCAATACAGCAAGTACAGGCTTTACAAGTGGCTGATCCCACTAAGCTTTTTGAATTAGGTGTAAATATCACCCAAGAGGGGTTAGTATAAGGTTTGTGGTAGAGACAAGACTAATTCCAAGCACCTGTAGGATCCTGGTCTCAGCTCTGGAAGGGTGCTGAAGTACACTGTTCTCTAATAGAAAAACAGCTAGTAGCTGTATATGCTGCCTTGATGGCCACTGAAGCTATCACAGGAACTGCCAAAGTCCTAGTAAGGACAACATATCCCATATTAGGTTGGCTGTGCACGTGGACAACCAACCCTAAAGTGGGTGTAGCTCAGATTCCCACTCTGTCTAAATGGGGAGCATATATAGAACAAAGAAGCACTGTGTCAACGAGTCCTCTGTCCAAAGAGTTGCAAGCTGTGCTAGGCCCAGTAGAGGTTGTGGAGGAAACTTTGACACAACCCTTACCCATGGAGGTGGAGGCTATACCTTTCCATGAGGGACAGGGACCTATCACAGAGCGAGCTTGGTATACAGATGGCTCTAGCATGGGACCCTTAGCATCATGAACAGATGTTGCTGTCCAGCCCTTAACAGATACCATGTGGTATGAAAATGTCACAGGGCAAAGCAGTCAATGGGCAGAATTGAGAGCTGTTTGGATGGTAATAAAAAATGAGCCTGGGCCATTAACCATCTGTACTGACAGCTGGGCTGTGTACAAAGGTTTAACCTTTTGGATTTCTACTTGGAAATATCTACGGTGTTTGGTAGGCCACCGACCCCTTTTGGGACAAGCCATGTGGCAAGAGTTATAGGATTGAGGCATGAGAAAGCAGTAACCCTTTTTCATGTCACAGGACATTTCCCCCTAGCCAGCCCAGGAAATGATGAAGCCAATGCCTTGGCTAAGGTAAGATGGCTGGAGAGAGCCCCAGCTACTGATGTAGCCCAATGGTTACATCAATGAATGCAGTGTGCTGGCAGCAAAACCATGTGGATGGCAGCTCAAAGAGAGGCCTTGACTATAAAATGGGAAGATGTAGTGAATGCCTGTCATGCTTGTCCAGTGTGTGCTCAAGAGAGTCCACACCCCCGGCGGGTGCCCCATATAGACAGGCAAATAACTCGAGGAAAGGTGCCCCTGAACTGATGGCAAGTGGACTTTGTTGGACCACTGCCAAGGTCAGAGAATTTCAGATACATCTTCACTGCTGTTGATACAGCTACTGGTCTTCTAAGTTTGTATGGCCTTGTAAGGTCCCAAACCAGGTAAACACTGTGAAGGCGTTGAATAGCCTTACGGCCATGTATGGACAGCCTATAGTCATAGAGAGTGACAGTGGAACCCACTTTACTGGACATGAGGTTCAGAAGTGGGCTTCCCAGTTGTCTGTTCAGTGGAAATTACATATGCCATATCATCCCCAGGCAGCAGGGATGATTGAGCAATACAATGGTCTTTTAAAAAGGGGGCTGAGGCTATCTGCCCAACCCCCATCCCTGAAGGTGAGGACATGGCGGTTATGGCCAACAATCAGGATTCTAAATGAGAGACCCAGTAAGAGTGGGCCGTCTCCAGTGGAAGCTCTGTTGCATAGGGCTGCAGCACCTATACAACTGCAAGTCACTACTAGGGATGAGCTTTTGAAGCCAGGATATGGCAAGAATGGAAATATTCTCTTACTGGCCCCAACCTGTTTACAACAGGGACAGACAGTACAATGGGAATGGCCTTGGAGAATAGAAGCCCCCCATATACTCTGGGTAGGCCTAATAGGGCCTTGGGGGAAAGGATTAGAAGAAGACTTGCAAATTTCACCTTGGGTGACAAGTACCTGGCCTCCTCAAGTAAAGGTAACATGGCCTGGAACAGATAAGCACTCTATTCCAAAGGGCATATTTGTATTATCATTATGGCCAATTATGAGTTCCCTTATACTGTTACATGTAGAACCTAGAGATCCAAGAGTACTAGCACATAATGTATGACATCATAAACCAGGTAAGATACCTATTCCTGCAACCATCCTTTCTCAGGATGGCAAACTGGCATGTATCTTACCAGAGGGGCAAGAACTCCCCCTACTGGTACCAATAACCCTTCTGTATTTTCACCCATAGTGTTCTGGCTGCAAGCACCAGAGTCAACTGGATACATACATATGTTCGTGTGACCAATGTGTTGGCTTAATTGAATATACTTATTGAATATACACTGAACTTCACACCAGTGATGACTACTAACTGGACATGTGTGGCTAATAGTTGAAAGAATAAAACTACAGGACAAGCTTTAAGGCATATTGGACAGAGAATAGGTTATATGAACGTAAGGGTCATTTATCCTTGCTAAGGGAACATCACGGAAGATTCTGAATGCGTAGATTGTACGACGAGGGACCCTGAAGGGGTGGATTGTTGGGAAAAATTAGGAAAATGGTCAGGGCCCCTCAGATGTTCAGAATCTTGCCAAGCACTTGCTGTAAATATCCTCAGGTGTTCCTTGTTACTACTTAAATGTAATTGCATATGGGCACCCAGGTGTCCAGGGTTATGGACTTACGTATAAAAGACTAACAGCTCTGATCCACAGTGCTTCTCAGAACTCTCAGGGAAGCCGCTAGGACAGTTGCTCCTAGGTCTGAATAAAACCCATTCATTTTCTATACCCACGGCTCCCAGGACCTTTTCTTTTTCTATTACCTAGCTCACAGACCTGCATGTGGAGGGTTTGTGACCCAGTCTGTGCAACAGACTCCAGGGGTCTGTAAGCCCTAGCTTTACACCCCTCCCCTCCCCTTTTCTCTACTCTAGAAACTCCAATTACATGTCACTTGAAATTGTCCTACAGCTCACTGGTGCTGTGTTCATTTTTCCTTTCAGTCTTTTTTTTTTTTTTTTTTTTTCTGTGCTTAATTTTGGATCATTTCCATTGCTTTGTCACTAAGTTTACTAATCTTTTATTCTTTGGTGTCTAGCCTGCTGTGGATTTCAACCAATGTACTTTTCATCTTAGACTTTGTAGTTTTCATCTCCAGAAGTTCAATTTGGATTATTTTTGTATTTTTCATGTCTTTAATTAGCATATTCAATCTTTACCCTCTTGAACATATGGAATATATTTATAATAACTTTTTATTTTTCTCCTCATTATGGGTTACATTTTGTTGCTTCTTTACATACTTGGTAACTTTTTATTAGATGCCGGACATCTTGAGTTTACATTGTTTGATGCTGGATATTTTTGTATTTCTGGAAATACTCTTGAGCTTTGTTTCAGAAAACAATTTGATCCTTTCAAGGCTTGCTTTTGTTAGGTGGCAGGTATCTCAGCCAGTGGGGAGAGAGAGAGAGAGACAGGGACAGAGAAAAAGAGAGAACCTGTGGGCCCATGCCTTTATTTAGATCCATGGGAATTATCCCTTATTCTTTCCCACAGGGATTGTGGATTAGCTAGATTAAAAAAGATACATGTGAAGGGTAATCTTATTTATATGACTCTGGTGTTGACTGTCAGGTTTCATTGTGGCTAGCATGTGTGGGGTATGTTGAGTTTTGGGTCAGTGGGATGAGGAAAAAGCAGGCTATATTGTAAATAACCACCTGGGAAGGGGAGTTTAACTAGTCCAAAGGTGACCAGTATGACTGGGTTCAAAACAACTGTGTCAAGCCTAAAAATGTATGCTGAGGCAGCAACTATATTAAACAAATTTATACATAGATTTAGCAAATAAAAATATAGGACACTCTATTTTATTTGGCAACCCTAACTGGGTATAAAAATAAAAGTTCTGAGAGCCAGGTTGTGAGTGTCAGGGAGAGGGCAACAGCATACTTTCAGAAGCACCCCAAACCAGCAGTCCTGGTGCATCTAGAGTTTAGAGCTAAATGAACACTCCACAAGCAGGGTCTACGCTGGCTCCAAGATGAGAATAAGGTGGAACACAGAATCCTATGAGCAGATAGACAGGAGCCAAGGTCCCAGTGGATTTGGGTTTGTAGTATAGTTACAGTAACGCTTGTGTTATCAGGCAGGGAGTGAAGGTAAAGTAAGTGGCTCAATGCTGGAGGATAGAACAGGAATATAAACTCCATTGGAAACAAAAGGACACACCAAGGAGTCAGGAATGTACACTGGAAGTACCAGTACCAATAAAGGAATGGCAAATATTTGCTTTATCTAGGAAGCTTTTATGTTTTCCTACTAAAATGGAAATAAATCACAAGCTAGAGCCAGATACTACCACATTATTTCACCACATCTGGAAGACCTCAACACGGAAGTCAAACCCCACCACCTGATACCTTCTTGACTTCAGTGGACTCTTCATGTCCTTTTTATTTTTAGCACATGAGCCCACAATGCCTTGTGCTATTCAACTTCTCTTTTCACCAACTCATTTGTAAACTATTCAAAGAGAAGAACAGTGTCCCAGGTCCCTTAGCTCTGTACTCTCAATGCGCTATGGCATCTGGATAATTGAATGAATGAATGATGTTTTAGAGAAAATTTCAGAAACAAAGTACTTCTTTATACTGTGGAGCCATAATGAAGTCTTCCAGAGAAGAGAAGCATCTCGTGGCACTCTGAGTATCCTGGGCTTCTCAGAATGTGTGTTCCTCATTTTCCCATGTTCTTTTTCAGAGGGTATTGTTCCTGGGCCCCCCACAGACCTCTCTGTCACTGAGGCCACCCGGAGCTATGTGGTGCTGAGCTGGAAGCCCCCTGGCCAGCGTGGCCATGAGGGAATTATGTACTTTGTGGAAAAGGTAAGACTCCAGAATCAACAGTACCTCACGTTACTTCCTAAAGATTTCTTTAAAGAATAGAGATTAAATTTCTGGGGATGGTGGGGGAAGGTGGGAAGGGGATGTCCTGAATTCTTTAGAGTCTTATAAACTGTGAACTCTCTCTGTAGAAAAAATGTGTATTACACAGAATTTTGCCTAAAAGTTCATGGGGTTTGTGGATCTTTGAGATCACCCATAGACTCCTAAGAGGTCCACAGACCTGAAATGATAATACCTATAAGAAGAAAAATGTTCCTGAAATAGTAGATTGCCTAAATGACAATGTTTTCCAGAGACTTTCTCTACCTCCCTTGCTTTGGTGATGGTTTTTCATCTCTCTACCACTCGTCCTGTACTAGGGAATGAACATCAATGAGGGTAGGTGGGTGAGAGGAGCAGAGAAGTTGCAATACTTTCAGACGGCTGGGGGAGTTGGAGACAGCAATCCCTCATATGCCATCGCACTTGTCCAGCTCCACTCTATGTACAGGTAGTAGAGTGGGCTCAGGGATTACAAACCAACGTAAGACATTGGCTTCCCTACCCTCACCCAAATACTTTCAATTATGTTGGAGATTAGAACACCAGAGAGAACAGCATACATTTAATGAAGGCCTAGAATGGGTGGAATGAATGAAAATAATATGGGAATCCATCCTACACCTATATTTGAGGGGACTCTGATAAGCATCAATGCCCAGCAAACAAAGAACAGCCAGGACCTGGACGGGACATTATTTGGGAGAACTGACCTGGTTGCATGTGGAGAAACATAGGAGAGCCTGCTAAGGCAGGCACAGGTCTAAGGGGTATAAGAAGCTCTTGGCTCACAGGTCACTGGAAAAGGATGTTAAAAGAGAATTTGCTTAAAATGAGATTCAAATCCATTTGTTAAGAAAGTTTTGACTGGGATATAATTGAGAAAATGAAACAAAGTAAGTTTATCTTATGTATAGGAACATTTACATTTTTATTGGTAGCAGTGCGCCATTTTTAAAAATAATAAATGAAACTAGTTTTTGTACCTTAAAATTTTATTTTTATAACATTGTGTGACAACATGAAAAGGTATCATTTATTGTACATTTTACTTTAACAGCAAAATCATAGAAATGATCTTTTTTTACAAAAATATGGAGCTCAGCTAATGTTCCTAAAGGCCTCTCCCTTTTATCCTCAACACTATTCTGATTATTCAACTTTAGAACACCTATTAGGTCACTTTCCTTGACAATTATTGCAAGAGAATAGATTTCAGAGGTATATAGGCGTATTGCAAATATTTGCACATTAGGTGACAACATGAAAACAATATGCAGATATCTTTGAGCTGCATTCCTCACTTCCTTCTTATCCCTAGTGCACTGGTAACAATAAATGCATCATCTCTTCAACATGTAATATGGACATCTTCCAAGAGAGTCTCGTTCTATGAAAATAATACTAAAAATGTTTTTATTTTTATATTTTCTACCTGTTAACCTCAAATAAAATAGAACTCGAGTAGCATTCTAAGCCTTTTTTTTTTTTTAAATAGGAAATAAGAATAGAGTGATAGATAAATGTTCACTTCCTGGTGTGTTTAGTACCCGTGCTCCTGAGTCTCTGAGACGCTCCACAGGAAGAGGGTTCTGAATAACCTCTGTGACAGTAATTACCATCCTTCCTGTAATAATGCGACGTAACCACCCACCTCTGAGGCATTTTCTTCAGATGAGTCAACTTCGGCTTCTATTGCACGTTTCCTCTGGCCACATAAACTCTAATTTCTCCAGGAAAGTCTGTCACTTTCTTAGACCTAAATACATGAGTCTCTGGATAAAAATGTAAGCATTCTCCCCCAGCACACCTGCTTGCGTGGACGAGGAGGGGCGTTTGTTAGTATGGCATTGAGTAGAGAGGCCTGTACTGTCCACACAAATAGAACACCCAGGATGCTGAGGTATTGGAAGCAGAACCCATCCAGAGACCTGGGTGTATCTCCAGAACTATCCAAATGTCAGACGTTCTGAACTGATTCTGTAATGATTTCTGATGAACCACTTCTGATGTGGTGACCTTTCTAAAGGGAAATGGTTCACTGGCTCTTGTCCCATGGTGGGTTTCCACCCGCAGCATGTTCATGCACGTGGCAGTGCTGCCTCTTGGGTTAGCCCCGTGCCTGTGCTTCTTCATGCAACTTTTTACCTGGGATTTGCATGCACACAGGGCTTGAACTTGCTTGTCGTGGCTACCGGCTTACACTCTGTCCATGAGCCCTGAAATGATTGAAACTGAGGGGTTATTAGCAGGGGAAAACAAATGGGTCTCGAACACTCCCGGCCTCCCTATTCTCCCATGTTCTTTTCAGCCCCAAACTTTTCTGGCACGTGTCCATGACTGGAGTGCTTTCTCTCAATCTCCTATCAAAACTCCGGCCCTGTCAGAGACAAGGACTGTTACACTTGCTAGCTCTGTTTCCATCTGCCGGAATGAAAATAGCTGATGTTTACCAGGGATCAGGCATTGTTCTAAGCATGCTACATTTGTTAATGCACTTAATTCTTACAGTATCCCTATAAGTTAAATACTTTTCATCATGCCTATTTTGTAGATGAGGAAACTGAGGCATCGATGGGGAATAGAATTTGCTCAAGGTCACACGGCTGGTACAAGTCAGAGCTACAATTTGAACCTGGACAGTCGGGCTCAGGACCATAAGTCCAACTATTACACTGTGCTGCTTTCCAACCCCCCAAGCCTAAGTCTTCCTCTGGAAAATTTTGATAATCACACAGTACTACTTCCACAATATCTACTTTGTAGCAGAGTTGAGAGGATTAAGTAGTTATAGTGACTTACAAACTTCTTAGCACAGTGAAAGGCCATTATTATTCATATTATGAAAGCATAAGGACAGATAGTTGTTTAAGTATTCCCTGGGAGGAATATGTCAAAATGAATCAAAGCCATAAAAGAAAGGATTAAAGGTCTGGAAGAATATCATTCTCAGTGGGCAGCAGACTGTGCCCCCTCTACCCTCCCACAAATGACACATTATCATAAAAGATGCTGCAAGGGACTTTAGAGGTTACCTTATCAAATTTGCTCACTTTACAGATAGTGAAACTGAGATCAAGAGCACTCATGTGACTTTCCAGGGTCACGTAGCTTGTTTTGACACAACTGGGACCAGATCCAATGCCTTTGGGTCTTTCCCACCATGCCCTATTGCCTGCCATTTCAAGTCAATGGAGACATGCTGAGTGATGTGCCAGTAAACTTATATTCCCAAAATGTACCATCCTTGAGAGTTGGTCAATCCGTCACAACATTTGGACTTCTGGAGAAGTCTTTTGAAACTCTTAAAAAATTCTGTAGCAAAATTGGGCAAGAGTATCTAAATTTCTGCTTCTGCTGACCTTAGGCAGAGTTAGAAGTAGGAGGGAGAAAGGATTCCTGAAGACTAATGACAGTTTTCTTATTATATCCTCCACCAAAGCTCAAAGACACACCATATCTTTCATTCAAGGATTTTCAAGTCACTCTTCATCATTTTAATTTTAAGAATAGAATGTCTTTAAATTAGTTTTCCCATTTTATTCTAAAATTTGGGCAAGAAAAAAAGAGAACATCTTTATCTTTCACTAACTTCATTCATTCATCTAGGAAAAAAAAGAAAAAGTTGATTATCTGCTATGTGCCAGATGCAGTTCTAGGCTCTGGGTATAGCAGTGAACAAGACAGCTCCCTGACCTCATGGAATTTACTTTCCAGTGGAAGAGACAACAAATAATATAATTTCAAATAATGATAAGTGTTTTGAAGGAAAATAAAGCAGGGTAAGGAATAGAGAGTGATAAGAAAAGAGCAAAGAACTCTTTTAAATTGGTGATAGGGAAGAGGTCGTCAAGAAGGCCTTTCAGAGGAGGTTGTATTTGAGCACAGACCTAAATGATGTTATGAGTCATGAAATAACAATTAAAATAATACAGTCTATAGTGATGTAATGAAAATTCAAGTATCAAACACAGATAATAAATCTAATTAGCTACGCTAAGAAATAGAAAAATATCTGACCCCAAACTGTCTCCAAAATACTTCTGTAAGTATGTTAATGAACATACTTAGTTAATAAAGGAAGTGAAATGTTAAAGTAGCGTATTTGTCAAATAATACAAAGCCAGATTTGATTTAGAGAATCCTCTGAACTTCAGATGCCTCATCCCTCATTTCCGCCAAATCTCTTCTCCAGTCCAGGTTACATAACAGGTAGCAGTTTGTTGGCAGATAAATAGAACTTGGAGAGGCCTGGCCTGGAGCCCCATTTTTACTTGCTATGCATTGTTTCAATGGCTGTCCCTGTTCTTGCTGCAGTGTGAGACAGGAACAGAAAACTGGCAGCGGGTCAACACCGAGCTCCCCGTAAAGTCTCCCCGCTTTGCTCTGTTCGACTTGGCTGAGGGGAAATCCTACCGCTTCCGAGTCCGCTGTTCTAATTCAGCAGGAGTTGGTGAGCCCTCGGAGGCAACAGAAGGGACCGTGGTGGGGGATAAACTCGGTAAGTGTAGAGTTAATTTAAGCAACTGTCAGCTCATTGTACTTCAAGAGAAAGTTTGCAAAGCAAGAATGCAATTAGTATACATTAGTATACTTATATAGGGATAGTCAGAAGTAAAAATGGTGTCATTCTTCTTTCATATCATAAATTTAATAGATGGCCAGACTTGGCCTATACATGAAACAAAAATTCATTATTTTTGTTTATGAAAAGTAAACTTCCCCAGGAGTTTCAACAGTATCACTAATGTGGTTTTTTTTGCTGGAGTTCATGGATATTTAGTTTATCATTATGCTCTCAAACTTTTTTTTTTTCCTGCTTTAACAAATATATTATAAAATAAATCAACCGTATGTTTGTCATGATTATTTGTGTAAAATTTCTGTATGCATTTGTTTTGTGAATATGTGATAATGAATTTTTAAAAACCACCCTGAGGTTGATCACCATTTTCCTCTTTTCTCAGATATCCCCAAGGCCCCTAGCAAAATCACCCCAAGCAGAGATACAGATACGTCAGTGGTCGTCACTTGGGAGGAGCCCAAAGAGGCTAAAGAGCTGGTCGGCTACTACATAGAGGCAAGCGTGGCAGGCTCTGGCGAGTGGCAGCCCTGCAACAACAATCCTGTGAAGGGCTCCCGGTAATTGAGCTGGGGGTGACCTACCGGCCTGCGGGACTCTAGAGCTGCTGTGGACCATGCAGCAGCACAAACATCCAGTGGAAGGAGATTTCTAAAAACATCATACTCTAAAGATCTAAATAAATTTAAAATTAGAGGTGTCTTATGCAATACATTTAAAAAGAAAGGTTTCTTTGTGATGTTTAACACTTGGAAAGACATAATGCCAGCTGTTATGAGTTCATTTTATAGCTCTTTTCTGATTCTTTTCCTTTCTGCTATTTCTTCCTTTCTTAGCCCTCTATTCTGGTCTCTAATTGCAAAATCAAAAACTAGATTCCAAGGATCTAATAGTCTCTTCTTAACATAAATTACCCAGGCGTTTTAAATGAACAGAAAACTAGTATCAATATTTTACAAATTCTGAACACCAACATGATGTCTAAGCAGACATAAATATCACCAAAACAAGGACATTCAGAATACTTTGCCACCTCTTTGTATCTGTTTCTAATATGAGGAGGGTTTTTTTTTCTTTCTTGTTTTCAACTATGTGTCAACCAGCTTTGCAACCTGATGGTGAACTCTGGCCTGTACCCAGGCTCTGTGCCTCCTTTGATTTACGGCCAGTCTGAGAGGGAGATTCCCCCCCACCCCAGTAATGGTCAAACAAGCTTGTTAGGCAGCTCCTGGCTTGGGCCACTTCTAAGTTTGAGGACCCCGATAGGATGAGGTGGTTCTTTTGCAGAACAAGAGAGAATAGAGACAAACTAATTAACAGGATAAGGCAATGTGTTCTGCCAGAAATTGATTTTGCCTGTTTGTGCATTTCATTTTTACTCTGAATTCTCCAGCATTATGCTGGAACCATTTAGAAACTTCCACAAGTATAGGCAGAGTCTGCCTTTCCACAAACAGGAGCTGCTGAAGGGCAGGCATCATTTTTTATTCATCTTTGTGTCCACAATACCTATTCAGTATCTGGAACGCTGAGAGCTCCATAAATATTTGCTGAACTGAGCTGATCCCCAGGACTGGACAATCGGCCTAGATTATGGCTTCCTTTATTAAATATATTGAGCATACTGATAATAATAGAGTCATTAGCTGACCTGTTATTTTCTCTGGTTACAGTCCTTAGAAAAGATTCAGATGTTACAGTGATTCATGAAACAGCTATTTATAGCCATAGTAGCTATTAAAGAATAAGGTTGTTTTATGTGTGAAACTGCCCATGGATTCACACCTTGTAATTGGATACTCATATCTAAATGGTAATTCTGGAATCCACTTAACACCTTATTTTCAGATTCTTGTGTAATTTCTCAAGTAAATTGAAACTTCCCAGGCTTGCGAGGAGACAGTGACTAGGTCTCTGTGACAAGGAGTAGCCAATGCCCTACAGCCACAAGGATATACGTGAAAATAGCCATTAATAATATTAATATTAATACTATATTATGTATTAAATGCCTCATGTATGCTAGGCCCTATAATAGGTACTTTATATACTTTATTGCTAATCTTTACATGAAAATTATTATTTAGGCATCATTATCCCCATTTTACTGATGAGCATTCGGGGGAAAACCAGGACTTCTCATTTTTTGACAGAGTGAGTCTAGACAATTGCTTTAGCTGCTTTCTTGTTTAAAGTATATGTGTTACCTGAATCTCTCTACATCTTTTTCTTTCTTTTAAGAAATGAATCATTTTCTTAAAGCCAGATCACTCAATTAAGCTAACATTCATCTTCCCTAATCTTTCTCCTGGGAATGTTTTTTTAAAATTTTCTTTCCTTTTAGATTTACTTGTCATGGATTGATGACTGGTCAGAGTTATGTATTCCGGGTCAGAGCAGTTAACGCAGCTGGACTTAGTGAATATTCCCAGAATTCAGAAGCTATTGAAGTCAAAGCTGCTATTGGTAAGTTCCTTATGCACAGATTCACAGGGGGAAAATGGATTTTTCTCATTTATAAAGAAAGATATCATCCTCTCCAAAAAAATTGGTTAAAGCTTCTAATATTGCTCAGTTGACTCTGTCCTTCGATGATCATTTTCTTTGAGTCTAGGTGACATCTAACCTTCCACAGCTGTCATTTTCATCACAGATCTTCATCATTTATCCAGATTCTGTGCGTCTATAGCCTTTTCATCTTCACAAGTCCGAGTTTCTTCAGATATTTCCCATTGTGTGAAACTCCATTCTAACTTCATGCTCATCCTGGGACTGTGAAGGGCCATCCTGATTCCATGAAGTGGTATATCACCCCGTAACACAGATCATCTTGTACCTAAAAGCTATTTCATCTACGACAGAGCCTGGCTTGATTTTACTAACAGCGTATTAATGTGCTTCTTATAAACTCCTCTAAAATTGAGGCAAGACAATGCAGTTGCTTAATCATATGTTCATCTCTGCTTGCAAAGTAATCAGCAGGATAAAACCAGTAACAAAGTAACTATATGTGTGCATGTGATGTACCTCTCAATCTTGGATAAAGGAGGGAAGGGACCCAGGTAGCTCAGAGCAATAACAATTAGATTCGTGACATAGTAATACATATTTTTAAAGAAAGTTTATTTAATATTGATTGTCTTTAGTTAGCATCCCATTTTACTTTTTAACATTTCTTATAATATGGACAATAGTGGACATGTTTCTTTAAGTTTGGGAGGTACAGATCATTACCGTTGTAGTAATGTACATAATTCTAACTGCTAAAAATCAGGATATTTAATGTTATGTCTCGTGCACTTTATGGTCCTTTTTTATTCTGTTGAATAACAGGGCTTATATCCGAGGCTTTTCTTGTATATACTAAAAAACTTTTGGGTTCTACAGATGGAAATAGTTTTTGTTATGTGTCTTCTTTTGTTCTCATTTCTTCTTTTCCCAGAATATGGAGAAGTTGAAATGGTTTTTTTTGGTGTAAATTATGCAAAACGTATGCTTTCCATATTTCTTGCAAATCCAAGTGACTTCCATTAAACCAAGATTGTTTTTGTTCTGCTTGTGGTCCTAATGTTTTTCCGTTTCTTCTATCACTTCTAAAGAGCAATTTCCGTGTGTCGGGCTCACCGCGTGTCTGTTGTTATCTGGCAATTGTAGGGGGAGGAGTGTCTCCAGCTGTGTGGCCTGAAGTGAGTGCTGTGCCTGGTGGACTAGCAGACTCCAGGGGGGGCGTGCATGAAGCCTCCCCGCCAGCTTTGCAGAAAGATGCCTGGCTCGGTAGCAAACTTAGCAAAGCTTCACTACCCAGTAGTTCTCACAAGCTGGGCCAAGCAGGCGTGAGTAAAGTAAGTGACCCAGCTCAGGAAGAGCTTACCCCATCACCACAGAAAGCAGCTCCTCGGGGGGAAAGTAAGTCTGACCCCCTGAAAAAGAAGAAGGACATAGGTGAGAGTTGAAAAAGTAAACCTGTTCCATCTGTCTCCATCAGTGTCCCCACTTCTCATTGTCCAGATCGCATTCTTCATCTGTGTTTCATCAGTCTTTATTCTGAATTCTGTGTGTTTTCAGCTAGCCATTTGAAATACTTTCATCTAATGAGTTGTAAAAGTGATTGTGTATGGGTTTGGCCTTTATACATTATTCGTTGGGCTTAATGATGATAGAATATTTAGAGTAAATTGGTTATATAGAGCCTCTTTTGGTTTGTCAGGCAGTCATATCTTTGTTCTCATTTTGCTGTGAGAATTGGACGTGCAGTAGGAAGAACGTGATGATCGTGGCCAGTGTGAGGGCCTCTGGAATGTTCGTGTTCAGTACATGGAGAGGAAGGATATTTCACAAAGAAGTGACATTGTAGCAAGGTCATAGTTATCAGCTTCTGTTGTTTGTTCATCCTCAGGTTTCCAAGTGATTATTCACACTTAATTCAAAGCACTATAAATAACTAGCTCTTTGAGTTGCCATGGAAAGTTTAACAGGGTAGTATAATCACTTGCAGCTAAATTCTATGATACATGATCCACATGTCCAGAAGTGATTTATTTAAGACTATTTATCAGCAAGCTAAGAAGGATCTGATGAGGATATTTGGTACCTGTGGCTTATATATTCTAGGACACAACGTTTTTCTTATCAAATAAAAATGAAATGATGAACATATGCTGATAAATTCTAAAATGCCTCTCATCCATCCCCTGTATCTACCCCATCCCCAACCTCGGTAGCCTTTTTTTTTTTTTTTTGACACCTGTATTTGTCCTGTTAACTCAAGATGAGATGGAATATTCGAGAGTTTATATTCAACAGTGTTCTGAAATAGATAGGGAGAGAAAGGGAAATCTGTTTTAAAATGTAAAGAATGAAGGAGGTTGGTGAGTGGGGAAGAAAGAAAAATGTATTTATTTTGTCTTCATTGTTCTGAAATCTTTTTAAATAAATATTAGAGAGTTTTTTAAATCTCCTATAATCCAAGTAAATATTCAGAAAATTTTTTTATGTTATTGCATATCCAGATAGATTTCTCCCACCCTCTCTCTCTTTATTGAAAACTATAATTTCAGTAATTGAGTGAAAAGTTGATCCACAAAGCCACATAAATGAAGGAGGACTTTTGAAATATCTTCCAAATATTTTTCTGGTGAGGTATTAATAAACACAGTGACAGCTACATAGTATTTTGGGCTACATGAATAATATTCCAACATCAGGTTAAAAATAACATGACAAAAATTATTATATATTAAGAGAGAGTCACATGGCCGATTGTGCCTGTTTTTTAAAAATGTTTTTTAAAGTGGCATTTAGCTGAGCTCCAAAATAAGATTTTTCCATGTGCAGACAGAACCTGTGTAGTTTTGAGGTCTCACAAGGGTAAGTGTGCCTCAATGGTGAAATGCTAACCGTTTGGGAATATATGGAAATTCTAAAGAAATTAATTGAGGGAGAAATTGATATAAACATTCCATTTTTCTCAAGGAGCAAGTAAAAACAAAACCACATATATACATTGGGAAAAATTTCTTCTTATGGTGAAAAGAGTCATTTTTTCAGGATATCGTATCATTTTTCTGGGGCAGGTTCTTTTTATCTTTGAGATAATAATTGCAGTGCATTTACACTACAGTGTGTCCAGTTTTTTTTCTCATACACCAAATCAAATGTTAAGTTATAGATCGGTCTCATGTTTTAGTTTTATATTGCAACATCTAGTGCCCTCATACATGGCACCAATTAAGTAAGTTTAATATATATATAGAATCATAAAGTCATTTCTGTCTACTCACAAGCTATTCATGTTGCAACAGCGACACCATCTCCACCCTCTGATATCACCTGTCTTGAAAGTTTTCGTGACTCAATGGTTCTTGGATGGAAGCAACCAGATAATACTGGAGGAGCAGAAATTACTGGCTATTATGTGAACTATCGCGAAGTAATTGGTGGGGTACCAGGAAAATGGAGAGAAGCCAACATCAAGGCTGTCAGTGACGCAGCATACAAGGTAAGCATGTGACTTTCTGTAGTGTGGCATGTCCTGTGTGGGAGCATATGTTTGTGTACACAAGCACGCACACACCCAGAACCTTGTGGAGGATTCACATCATTCGTCCAATGTCTGTTGTCTGCACTGCATGACTTTTGTGAAAAACATACCTGGGTAAATGCAAATAGTTTGGCTCGCACGCAGGGTTTATATTTTATGATTCATATACATAAACATAATGATATCTTAGAATATTTACCATGAAATGCATACCTATTGTGAAAACTAATATTTCTTTCAAAACTTACAAAATATCTGTAACCAATACGCCACTAGCTTCAAGAGTCCCAGGACACAGCTGACTTTGGTTTTTAATTTTCAATGTCCAAATCACAAAGAATGCATGGCCAAACTCATCTCTCTACCTATGAAGTGTCCCCTGTTACAGTGGCTCTGAGGGCCACAGAGGGGTGCTTCACATGTTCCCCTCTATGAGAGCCTCAACGCTTGGACCTGAAGGGTCCTGCTCTTGCCTTAGCTGATGGCTTCCCTCTTCAGAGCATCGGCGGCTAAGCCAAGTCACCATCTCCCGGCCTTCACAGAACCCTGAGCTGTGAGGACAAGAGGGGGCAAGGCTGGGACAGTGGTGTTTTCCCCAACTCAATGCCACACTCTTTTAACTTAACTTTTGAAATGTATGAAATAGCACGCTCATACTGAGCATGCATAAAACAAAATTGTGTTGGTTTTTTTTTTGTCTTTTTCGTGACCGGCATGCAGCCAGTGAGTGCACCGGCCATTCCCATATAGGATCCAAACCCGCGGCGGGAGCGTCACCGCGCTCCCAGCGCCGCACTCTCCCGAGTGCGCCACGGGCTCAGCCCCAAAATTGTGTTTGTAAGACTCTTCTACGCTGGTGCGTGTAGCTGACTCATTCTTTTTTATTACTGTATGGTATTCCATCGCAAGCCCATATCATAATACACTCTTTCATTCCATTATTGATTGCTATTTGAGCCTTTTTTCATTTTTAGCTACATCAAACAATGTAGCTATTGGCATTTTTGTACACGTCTGCTGGTACATATGTGCACCAGTTTCTCTAGGTTGTTACCTAAAATGGAATTGCTGGTCAGAGGATCTGTTTATCTTCCACATTACTAGATAATTCAATACAGTTTTCTGAAGACTGTGAGAACTCCTATTGTTCCGCCATCGCATATTTTCAGTTTTGTCAACCTGGGTGTCAAATGATTTAGAATACCATTTCTTACATATACAGTCCATTTTGACATCCTCTTTTCTGACATGCCAGTTCAAGGGTTTTGCCCTTTTTTCCAATGGGTTTCTTATTGACGTGTGAAGTTCTTTATAATGAATATAATTTTTTTGTGGCTCTATAAGTTGCATATATTTTTTCCCACGCAGCAGCTTGTTCTTTCTCTCTTTCTGGTAATCACATTGATTTTAATGTCAAATTTATTGTTATTAGATATATCAACATTTGCTTTGTCATTAGTGATTTTTGTGCCTTTTTCAAGGTCATGGAGATATTGTACTAGATTATTTTCTAAAAGCTTAACAGTTTTTCTTCTTATATTTCAGTCATTAATTCACCTTTAAATTTTGTATATGCCGTGAGGTAATGATCAAAATTATACTCCCCGCTCCACCCCCATGGAGACATAGCTGTCCCAGCACCATCTATTGAAAAGTTTGTCCTTTCCCACTGTGCTGTTAGGCTATCTGTACCATAGTCAAGTTTCCTTATATGCACACTTCTGTTTCTGTGCTCTCTATTCTGATCTATTGACTTGTTTGCCTACCACTGGGCCAATACCACACTGACTTAATTATTCTAGTTTTATAGTCAATTTGATAACTGGTAAATCAAGTTCTCCCTGTTTATTCTTCTTTCTGTGATATTCTTAGCCTTTGCACTTCGATATAAATTGTAAAATTAGTTTACCAAGTTTTACCAACACACAAGACAAAACAAAACACAATAACAACAAAATTAATTTAAACTAAACTAAAATCCATTAGAATTCTGATTGGAGGTATATTGAATCTATAAATAAAGGAATAATTGACATTTTAAAAATATTGAGTCTTCTAATCCACGAACATGATGTTTATTCCCATCTACCTTGGTCTTCTTTAAAGTTTCTTATTAAAGTTTTATAATTCTTTATAGTCGTTTGCACATCAGTTGTTATTTACTTATAGATACTATATATTTTCAGTGTTGTAAGTAACATATTTTTATATCAGGTGTTTGTTGCTGGTATAGAGAATTATAATTAGTTTTTATATGCTGATTTTGTATATAATTGTTATAGTTTTTTGCTGAATTTTCTTATAATTTTAATAAGTTACCAATAAAGTCTTTTGGAGTCTCTCTTTTTGGATTCAGATCATCTGCAAATAGTGACAATTTACTTCTTTCAACTTTTATATCTTTTACTTCATTTTCTTACCTTACTTTCTGCCTAGAATCTTGAGCACAGTGTTGAATAGAAGTGGTGATGTCAGCCATTCTAGAGTTGATCCTTATCTTAAATGAAAAACTTCCATCATTTCAGCTTTAATTTTATGTTTGCTCTAGGTGTTCTGTGGACATCTATCATCCGTTGAAGAAAGTTCCCTTGTATTCTCAGTTTGTTAAGAGTTAATTAAATTTTCAAATTTTTATTCTGAGTCTGTTGAGATGATCATATGATTTTTCACTTTTAATTTTAATGTGGTGTATTCTAGTAATTGTTTAATGTTGAAATAACCTTGCATTCCTAGGATAAATCCAACTTCGATATTGTGTATGTTCTATTAATGTATTCCTGGATGTTGTTTGCTAATAGTCATTTAGGATTTTTGCTTCTGTGTTCATGAGTGAGATTATCCTGAGGCTAGAATTAATTTGATACCAATATCTGACAAGGACAGTACAGGAAGGGAAATTGCAGGATAATCTCACTTAATATTGAGATATAATTCACATACCATAAAATTCACCCAATTAAAATGTTTTGATGTTATCAGATGCAAAGTGACTTTTTATTACTAGTAATATGTTTTGCCTTAAAGTCTACATTGTATCATTAAGATAGATAAAACTAATTTTTTACAGAATGAGTTATCTTATTTTGTGCTTTATATTTGTCCTTCCTGTTGTTTCATTTTCTGTCCTTTCTTGATTACTTTTGAATGTTTTTTTAAAAATCATTCCATTCCAATTAAAAAATGGGCAAAGGAGCTAAATAGACATTTTTCAAAGGAAGACATACAAATGACCAACGGGTATATGAAAAAATGCTCAACATCACTAGTCATCAGGGAAATGCGCATTAAAACTACATTGAGATACCACCTCACCCCAGTTAGACTGGCTATAATCAAAAAGACTGTGAATAACAAATGCTGGCGAGGGTATGGAGGGAAGGGAACACTCCTACACTGTTGGTAGGACTGTAAATTAGTACAACCACTATGGAAAACAGTATGGAGGTTTCTTGAACAACTACAGATAGATCTACCATACGATCCAGCAATCCCACTTCTGGGTGTATACCCAGAGGAGTGGAAATCATCATGTCAAAGGGATACCTGCACTCCCATGTTCATCACAGCTCTGTTACAATAGCCAAGACATGAAACCAACCTAAATTTCCATCAATGGATGATTGGATAAGGAAACTGTGGTATATATACACCATGGAATACTACTCTGCCATAAAAAAAAAATGAAATGCTCCCATTTGCAACAACATGGATAAGCCTGGAGAAACTTATGTTGAGTGAAATAAGCAAAGCACATAGGGATAAATACCACATGATATCACTCCTATGTGGGAACGAAGAGAGAAAGAAGGAAAGAAAGACCACAGTAGTGCATTGGTCTTGCAGACGGAGAGAACACTCCTTGGGCTATAATGTGGAGTGGGGGGGAAGGGAGGGTGGAGGGTGGTGGGGATAATTGGGTGGGGGACACGGGGTACAAAAGCAGTTTCTGGTAATGGGTATGCTGCCAGTATGAATCTGGCCTTCACATCATGCCACGGCGGGTAACAATAAGCTTTGTATCTCATGAATATTCATTTAAAAAATCATTCATTCCCTGCCTCCCTCCCCTTCCCCCATCGCCACTACCTTAAAAGCTGTAGATTCTGGGTTTTTGTTTGTTTTTGTTGATGGAGCAAATTTAGAGTCTGAAGTTATTCCATCTGTTTTACTCTTGCCTCAGAAACATATAGGCTTTAGAATACTTTAACCCATTTACCCTCTTCCCAACTTGTATGCCATTATGTGCATGTATGTCTATGTTTTAAATCTTTTTTGAATCTAAACAGCATTGTGATTATTGTTTTATAGAGTAAATATTTGTTTAGATTTACCTACATATTTATCATTTTAGTTGCTTTAAATTCCTCATCTTTGACCTTCCATCTGAGATTATTTTCCTTTTGCCTAAGGTGAATATTTTAGAATTTCCTTTAGTGGAGGTATTCTCAGGGCAAACTCTCTTCGTTTTTGTTTGTCTAAAAATACAATTTTTTTTCTCATTCTCCAAAAATATTTTTTTCTGGGTAAAACATTCTGTAATGGTAGTTGTTTTCTTTCAGTGCTTTAAAGATAGAATTCCACCATCTTCTGGCTCATTATTGCCTCTGACATGCCAGTATTATCAAACCCAAGTCCAGCTGCCTGCCCCGTACAAGATCCCTGGCTTGGCTTGCCAAAGTCTGTTATCCCAGGGCATTCAGTTCCTGGCTGAGGCTCATCAAAATCTTGTTACTGAACCCAGGTCCATCTGTCTGCTACAAACAAAAACAACTCAAAAGTCAAATGTTGAAAATGGAACTCAGCTTTATTCAGGAATGCCGGTGACCTGAGGAGAGAGATGTTGGGCTGACCCATCTCTCTGCTAAACCTGAAGGAGAGTGGCCAGGTGTATTAGTCCGTTTCTGTTGCTTATAACAAAATAATTGGAACTGGGTTATTTATAAAGAAAGTGAAATTTATTGCTTACTGTTTCTGAGGCTGGGAAGTCTAATGTCCATCTGGTGGTGGCAACAATGACCCAGGAGTCTCACGTTGCAAGGTGGTAGAAGCAGAGAGAGCAGAAAGAGAGAAAAAATAGACTCTCTTCTCTTAAAGCCCTCAGAAACACACCCCTGACCACTGTTATTAATCCATTCACTACTTCACGGTCCTGCAATCCAATCCCTCTTCAAGGATCCGCCTTTCAATTACCGTAATAGGATTTCCCACCCTCTTAACAGTCACAGTGAGGGCTAAGTTTCTAATACATAAAACTTGGGGGACACAATTCAAGCTTCAGGGAGTTTGGGGGGACATAATTCAATCTACTACACTAGGCTAAAGTCATCTCCAAGACTTAGATTTACTGAGGACTTTTAAAGAGGGGGTTGAGGGAGTAGAATGTAGGAAGTGAAAAGCAGGAGGGAGGGGGACAAGTAAGGGGCCAGGTGCAAATTCTCACCAAGGCTCCATCTGGCTTCTTCCTCATTCTTGAAGTTATTTTATGGTCCTGCTGGATTTTGATCTGCTTCAGGGTGGAATCAGCATAGCTTCATTGGAGTCATCCTTGTGTCCCAGCATCTGGATAGTGCATTTCTTATTGCAAATCTGCAGCTCCAGCCTGACTGGAAAACAACTTTACATTTAGGTATATACTGTCATCTTGACCCATAACCAAGGTTCAAAATATCAAGTAATCGTGGGAAAAGAGGGAACTCAGAGAAATGCATGCCATGAAAAATACTGTGTCTTTTTTTTTTTTTTTTTCCTAAAGCCCATTCGGTTTTAGGTCCCAACATGGCTTCAGTCCTGCTCACTCCAACACCAGCTCTTAGTCTGTTTGCTCATTTGAGGGTAATTTTTCTTTTTTCTTAGACAGCTTTTAATATTTCCACTTTATCTTTGGTGTATTAATTAAAATATTACATGTCTAGGTATAGGTATGTTATTTCTATTTTCCAAATGTTTTCGCATTTGGAAAATAGAAAACATTTCGTTATTTTATCTCATATATTTACCCTCACAATAACCCAATTCCTACTGAAGCATATAGAAAATGTTAGGTCACTCAGTAAAGAGCAAAAACATTACACGAGCTTGAATATTTTGATTCCTAGCTTAGAACTCATTTAATTTTCATCTGAACATGTATTAGTTTTCTATTCCTGCATAACAAATTACCACAAATTTTGCAGCTTAAAACAACCCACATTTGTCATAACACAGTGTCCGTGAGTTGGGAGTCTGGACATGGCTTAACTGGTCCTCTGCTCAGGCTCTCAAGAGCCTGCATTCTCATCTGAGGTTGTGATCCTCTTCCAGGCTCATTCAGGTTGTTAGCAGAAGTCAGTTTCTTGCAGCTACAGGGCTGAGGCCTCAACTCCTAGATATTGCCCTTCTCCAAATGTGAGTGGCCAACCAGTTCACCACATGGCATTTGCTTTTTTAAGACCATCAGGAGAAAGTTTCCCTTCCCATACCCCATTTTAAGAGTTCTTACCTGATTCAAGTCAGGTCCATCCAGGATGATTCTGCTTTTGATTAATCCAAAATCAACTGATTAGGGATCTTAATTACATCTGTAATATCCCTTCTCCTTTGCCATCTGATGTAACACAATCACAGGATTGAGATTACAATGCTTTTGCCATATTCTATGGGCTACAGGCAGGTCACAGTTTCACCCACACTCAAGGGAAGAGATTACAAAAGGCTGTGACTCATTGAAGGTCACGCTAGGGTGTGTACAACACAGCAGGTAAATAAATAAAATATTGAACAACTAGAAAAAACAAACCTGAAGCATTCACTATCTGTGATGTTGTCAATGTTTCAGATTAGCAACTTGAAGGAAAACATGGTGTATCAGTTCCAGGTGGCAGCCATGAACATTGCTGGGTTGGGAGTGCCCTCTGCAGTAAGCAAGTGCTTCACCTGTGAAGAGTGGACCATTGCCATTCCAGGTAACCATGGAAACCACATCTCAGCACTGGAGCTCAGAGTTTCTTCCAACAGAACCTACAGCTTGGAACTAAATGGAAGTACTGTATAGACAACGTTTAAGGGAAAAGAATTCTCTTGGCCCCTCATGTTCACCTAAAATATTTTTATGATAATATTTAATAATAGGTGGCAGTATAAAATTGAGTACTAATTACTTATGCTGTGTTCCAAATAAATCCTAGAGTCCCCGTAGCTCAGGCTCTACATGGAGTAGGATTGGCAGAGCACACAGTCTGAATGCCAAATGAGCATTACAAAAAGGAATTCCAATCTTTGCTTTTGCTTCTTAAAGGCTATTAAAGGGTGTCCAATTCATATCTCACAGCAAAATTTTTCAAAAAATCTTACTGCACTCCCTAGTTCTTATGTGTTCTCCCAATGCTCTAAAGCCTCTCATTGATCAGCCCCCCAAAATCTCTCTCTGCAGACCCAGCCCACGTGGCTTTTCTTCCTTGTACTCTCTCCTCCTCCCTCTCTTCCAGCTCTTCATCATATCACACCGATGGATTTCACACGCCTGCCTGGGGCTTTGTTTGGTCCAGCTTCTCTCCACTTGCCTCTCTTCACTTACTTCTTCAGTCTTTTCTCCCTCTCTACACATTTTCCAAACTCTGCACCACAAGAAAGATCCTGGAAACTGGCTGGCAAATAATTTCATTCAGAGGATGTCATAGGGGGTGTTCGGGTGGGCAGGGAAGAAAATAGGAAGTAGGCAGGAAAACTTACCTATGCTTATAACTCTTACAGAGGTATAAAACCGAGCAAATTTAAATGTAGAGTGCAAACAACTTAACTAAGCCATTATGATTCGAACTAGCAACATTAATGGATTTGGTGGATGATTTTATTTTGCTTCCACTGGTACTGACTTCAGAGATGCCAATACTTTGCCACAGGATGACTAAATTCTCCTACCTGGGTTTGACATTCAACGTATTCAACAACTGGTGTGGCACCACCACTGACCACATGAGAGCCCCAGGCCATACTGGGCCATCCTGGGTGTCCCTGACACCACTGCCACTCCCTTCCTCTGTTTGAAAGTTTGAAGAACCACCCCGTTGCCTTCACTTAGGGAACGTCCATCTGTATCGCTTCTCTGTCAAGTGTCAATAAAAAGATTACAGGAGAAACTCAAGAGGAGTTCAAGTGCTTACTCAACTTCAGCAAATAAAAAGAGGCAAACATACCACCTTTCCTTGCACCTCCTGGAAGCAAGTTGTTATTTCTTAAATTATTTCTGCATAAAAGTGGATCTGTTTTCAAATTCTTGCAATTCCTAAGTAAAGTTAAATGAGAGTGACTAGAGACTGAGAAATTCTGAGCAGGCCTGTGGAAAACGTTTCAGTAGAAAGTGATGATGTTGACCAAAAGGTTGCAGGGTTGAAGAAACAAATTGGGCCATCCTCCTGTAGTTTGGACTCTTCCAAGAATACTAAAAGTACATTTTGGCTTTCCCCCTTCAGGGGGTTATCAAGTTACTTGGCTTCTCTGAGCTTTCTGTTCATTGTCTTAAGAATGAATGAGGTAAATGAATATAAAGAACCAGGCAGCATTCAGCACAGATTCACAGCCCTGGGATTAATGGTATTTATTTTGGTGACAGTTTTTTGTAATCTGTAAACTGTGGTTTGTTTTCATCCATTTGTGGGATACATGCTTTAGGGGAAAGATTTCTCTCCCATCGGGAGTTATTCCTTCTTCCTTTGAAAGACCTATTACTATCTATATTCATATGCCATCAAATAGACTTGCTTTCTTCATACTATTCGAGGTTGAGGGGAATTTTTAGAATACCACTCAAAAATAATCTGAAACTGAATCTACAACTAAATTAAACTGTTCCAATAAAAAGTGACTAGCGCAGGCCTGAGGACAGCCTGAAGGGAAGTTTTAATCCAGCCCCTGAGAGGTTCCTTGACATGGCCTTGCCACCTGCAGCCTGTGAAGGGACTCAGTAGGGTGATGTAGAGCAGTTGAGGAAACTTGACATGAAATGGCCACAAAATATCTATTTTCATGCAAGTGCTAGATTTAAAAAAAGAACAATGTGGTTCTAAATTTATACATGTTTGGTTTTTCTCATCTATACTATGATTTCTATTCATTGGTTTCTCTCTCTTTCTCTCAGGACCACCGCACAGTCTCAAGTACAGTGAGGTCAGGAAAAATTCCCTGGTTCTCCAGTGGAAGCCCCCGCTTCACTCTGGGCGGACTCCAGTCACTGGTTACTTTGTGGACATGAAGGAGGCAAAAGCCAAAGATGACCAGTGGCGAGGACTCAATGAGGCAGCTGTTAAAAGCAAATACCTGAAGGTAAGGGAATGCTCATCATTGTAAAGTATGCTTTTTTCCTTTAAAAAGGAAAAATGCTCTACTAATGATATTAACTTTAAAGTTAACAAGATAAAACAGTATCTCTGCTTTGGTCTGCTCATATAATGGCCTCCTGGTAAGATTCCATTTGGCAGTGGTTGGGGTTGAGGAAAGTTTCTGGTGCTTGAAACAGTTTGGTTATATTTAACCTGAATTCCTTAGCCTAGCTTTGAAAGACATCTACCAGCTCCTTTCTCTCTCCTTTCTCTCCTTGCCTCAGCTCACCCACCTTACATTTTTGTTACCCATTCTTAAAACATCACTGCTTACCATCCCCCAAAGTGACTTTTTCATTCTGACCTCTAATTCTTTTTGAGGGTGGTTTTTCTCTGAGGGTGCTAGAGTTCACACCAGGAAGCCTGTAACTGCTAGTTCCCTAGAATCATGCCCTGTCTCACTTCACTTGCTCCCTCATGCCTGAGCTCCCAGAGATAAGTGAAATGGGTGCGCTCAACTCTTGACCTTGTTCTCACCTTATCTGTGTCACTGTCTTCCAGATGCCTCTAGAGTGTGCTAACTGAACTGTCTACCAGAGACTGTTCTGCTGTAACCATTGAATTTCTCACTTATACAAAATGGAAATCTCAAAAGAATGTCTTTCCCTGTTGTTAGCAGTGGCACCTGGAGACCCTGAATCCACAGTAGGCCTCAGAAACTGTGGGGAATATGATTCCATTGCTTATTACTGAGAATGAAATTTGACTTTACCACATTCAGAAAGTTGCACACTACATTCACACAGCCTTATCTGTTGGCAGAACAGGCTACTTCCTATAGGGTGGGCCTTGGAAGATGTTCAGAGTATAACTGATCTAAAAGATCTCTCCCTTCAACCTGCCATCATGGACTAAGTCCATACACTCTGTCAGCCACTCTGGGGTTAAGGCATTTACAGTCACTATGAACAATGCAAGTATAACCTCCAGGAGAGGTGAAGCATCACACCCAACCTGCCATTAACTCAACCTAGCATATGCCAAACAGTTCTCCAGCCCCCTTTAAAAACTGAAGATTTAGGGGGCCAAGCCCGTGGCGCACTCGGGAGAGTGCGGCACTGGGAGCGCGGTGACGCTCCGGCAGCGGGTTTGGATCCTATATAAGAATGGCCGGTGCACTCACTGGCTGAGTGCCGGTCACGAAAAAGACAAAAAAAAAAAAAAAAAACTGAAGATTTAAAAAATAACATCTCTTCATGAGGGAGAGAAAAGGTCAAGAAAGGACTGGAAATTAGGATGGTATTTGGCTATCCGGATGAGTCAGAAGGCCTCTAGATTCAAAAAGACCCCCAAAGGACAGTGTAAAATAAAGGTCAGAATCATCCTGACCTTTGATGGTTGTGGTGGGTGTATGTGGCTGGGAGGAGATTTCCAAATCCTTGGTCTGGCACAGCACAGACTGCTGAGAGCCTGAGGTCAGACCTGACTCAGGTGAAACAGAACAAGGGTGAGAAGCTAAGCAAAGGAGACCAACAACCTAGAAAGAATCACAGAGTTTAAACATATCAGAGAACAGTTAATACCACTCATTTAAAAACAGAAAAGGAAGAAAGGCAAGTTTAGGAGTGAGAGAGACACAGGCTGAGTGTACTTCACAAACCTGGAGTTGAACTTCCATAAGGCTGTAATTACCTAGAAGCTGGAATGAATGTCGGTTTCTGCTGGAAGCACCCACATTCATTCCAGCTTTTCGGGGTTCCTAGAAAGAGTTAGAATAAGATGCATTACCTTCAACCAAAAGGATTTAACCAAATATAGTTCATGCTTTCTCATTTTCCTTTTTCATTGGTATTTACAGTCTGGGGAGACAAGGTGGTGAGATGGGAGTAATTGGAAGGGGTAAGGGACACAGATGGAGAAGGCAAGGGAATGCAGTCTCTTTGGAAGTTATAAGGAAGAAAAAAAATCCAAGAAACAGAAAATAGATGTGCATAGATTATAAAGATTACGTATTTGTGGTGCTCTTGAGGTCAGTGGTCATTGCCCCTGTAGTGATGGAGCGTGGAGGAGTGCTCCTGCCACCCTGGTGACTGGAGGAGTGCGGATCTACTTCCTGTGTGCATTGCAGAAACCTGACTCACAGCCACATGTTACCTAAGTGGCAGGTGCAGATGTGTCAGGCACCTGGTGATGGGTCTGTTTTAATCACAACAAGGAAATGTTTCTGTTCCTTTCTGGAAATCCAGTTTCCTGTTACTTCTAAACATGGAATTTAAATATATCAAACCCTATGCATCTAACCTGTGCCTAAGTTCAAATTCATTTACAGATTAAAATCTATTTCAAAAATCCATTAGCTCTGGTGAAAACTATTACTACATAAATAGCAACATTCTTTTGTTTTAAACACAAAACAAATAATTAGATTAAAAACCTAACAATTTCATACATGGCTTGTTTAAGTACATGGTCATAAACACTTCACTTAATTGAATAAATGTTTTCTAACATTGTTTGCTTTAAATCACATTTTGGATACTGATCTCCATCACAACATTATGGGAAAAAATTATGCCCTCTGTGTGTAATAAATGCCTACTTAAAATATAATATAGTTATTTAAAGTTACGTTTTAAAAATAAAAAGATAATTAATTATTGATAATAGTAATGAGACTGTGAGGAACCCAAAGAAAGTCACAAAAAATTATGAAGTAGGACTGTCATATAAAAATAGATTATAAATGTTTTTTACATCTCTTTGTAACTCTAGCTTAGTGGTACACATGTAGTAGGTCCTCAGCAAACATCTTCTTGATTATTAAAAATTTGAGGATTTAGAATTTTAATACATGTTGATTATTCATAAATTATTTAAGTTTGTTATTGTGTTAATTTCTTGTCTATTTAGTGAGAAATAGCTGTATTAAACTCACAGGAACAATTTTTGTTTGTTTTTGTTTTAGTGCTTTCACGTGCATTTAAACAAACGGAAAGTGTTCATGATCCTTGCTTTTTTAATTCTCCTCTCTTACCAAGAATTTCACCTGAAATTATTCATGGAATATCTTGAAAGATTCGGGGAGAAAAAAGGCAGCATATATGCTATTGTGAGCACTTTGTATGTTGTCTTTTTGACCAAAGAATAAGCTGGCTAACTTACTTAAAGCATACATATTTTAGTCTCTGTTTCTCATATTGGTGGCCATTAAATTATTTTGAAAAGGGAGGACATCAAAATTGGGAAGGATCTTAGAAACTCCTCTCCTACTTATGGATGGTCCAGAGAGAAGAAAGTCTAAAGCTACAATCACCTGCTTGGCCTTTGACAGGATCGGTCTTTTGACAGAACACAAGTCCTGTACCTTTGGTGCCATGTGACTAAATCATTGTTACAGAGGCAGAACAAGTCTGTTTCAATGACATGAAATGCCCATTGCTTTATAAAAGACCCATCGCTTCTACACCTGCTTCTTCTAGGTGCAAGGGCTGAAGGAGGGAGTCAGCTACGTCTTCCGCGTCCGAGCTATAAACCAGGCAGGAGTCGGAAAGCCGTCTGACCTCGCTGGCCCTGTTGTAGCAGAAACCCGTCCAGGTGGGTTTTTACTTTTTCTTTAAAATTAATCTCATCTGTGTGAAACACGAACCTAACTTCCTAGGCTTTTCCTCATTTTCAAAATCATCAACATGTGCTATGTGAATAATTGAGAAGTATGTCTTTAGGACATGACAATCATTTATCTTTTCACAGGCACCTTGGGACTGGGATGAGCCAGGTTTGAAGGGGTCCAAGGGCTAGTCTAGTTCATACCTAACCAAAGACTTGGAAGTTCTTGATCAAATTATGCTTCCTGGAGCAGCTATTCCAGGCTACATTCCTGGGATGTTATTCCTATTATACCCTGGCCATTGAGTCCCACAAGATATTTTCCAATCATAGATAGTAAATATTTTCAACTCCACAGCCATATGGTCCCTGTGACAACTATTCTGCCATGGCACAAAAGCAGCCATAGACAGTACATAAACTACTGAGCATGACTATGCTCTGTTAAAACTGTATTATGCACATTATATGCATTATATAATGCATTATAAAAGTTGAATTCTACATAATGTTCCTATGTCTTAAAATATTAATCTTTTGATTTTTTTCAACTATTTAAAAACAAGAGGCAAAGGGCCAGATTTAACCCCCAGGCCACAGTTTGCTGACTCATGGGTTAAATTAACAGCGGTAGATGTCATAACTGAATGGTCTAGAGAGGCGAGGTAGCCCTCACTTCCTGGTTTCAAGAGGTGCCATGATTGGACTTGAGAAGACAGTCGTTTCCTTTATTATGAGAACAAAGTCTACAGTGTTCATTACCCACATAGTTTCAGATCTTTACATAATAATTTCTTTTATCATTTAATCTGCATTATTTTTCAAAATGATCATTTATTTCAGTTGATTAAAGTTACAAAGAAGAAAGCTCTGGAAATGAAAGAGGATTTTTAAAATCAGCCAGTTTTAAGCTTATGTTAATTCTAATCCACACATTTCCGCTTTAATCTGTTCCTATTTTCAATCTGAAACAATGAACAGATACATAATGTAATATTTATGTTCCTGATGAGAAAAAAATATAAGCATAGAAAACTGCTTTCACTACACGTTATTAGAAAAGTCTATAAAAAGTATATAAAATTTTCTCCTTTGAAGAAATGTCTGCCCCTTTCAGCCTATTTCCTCATAACCTGTTTTCAACTACTCTTATAAGTACTTTCTAGACCTGGGTCCTGACAAAAGTGACCTTCTAATACAAAAGCATAGTAGGTGTTTGGAGAGAGTGCCACACTTCATATAAGGAAGCTTTGCAAAATTTCATGAGAAAACAGAAAAATGCTAGAAACGTATACCCGAGGTAAAAGGTAACACACACAGACACCAGGACACATATTCCTATAGAAATCAGACCTTTCCATTGACAACTGTGTAGAAATTAAAGATGCCAAATGGACATGCGCAAGGACTCAATGCAGAGTCTACCCTCATGAGAACAACATCTGGATTACTATACAAGTGATCTCTTAATCTAGTCATGGGTAAAGCTGAAGCACCATTTAAGCCATGGATTCTAAATCAGATTGACTGAAGAAAGCTTAAACCAATTTCTTATTTTCTCATCAATAGCCTCAGAATGGCAGATGGCCAGGCATGACATAACAGAATCATCACTAGGGAAATTTTGCCACCAGAAAAGGACCTGCTGGTGACATTCAGGGTGAGAGTTTTGTTTCACTGATTTTGAAGAAAGCATCAAAAGTCATTTTTGTGACCATTCCATTCCCAGAATATAACTACAAACCTCAGCTGCAAACATTGATCTACTGAGCAGCACCATATTAACCCATTCGGGAATCACTGACTCACAGCCTAGGAAAAAATCCTGGGATACACAAAGTCAAAATGCTCCCCATGAAGGAGAACCAAAACTCCAGTGGCATTTGGACTTGTTTTATATGCAACAGGCACACTCATTCTTGCAACATGTACAAGGGTACTTCAAAAAGTTTGTGGAAAAATTAAAAGCTAACACAAATCTTTCCACAAACTTTTTGAAGTTCCCTCATATTTATTGAGCTCTTACTGTATGCCAGGTGTTATGTGGACCCTAGGAGTAATGTGACATCATGACTGCACTCCAGGCTTACAATCTAGTGAGAAGGCCAGAGTTTACAACATGGTATGATCGGAGCTAGGATAGATGTACATAAAATGTTCCCCATAGGCTATAAACTAGGTATCAAGGTTTTGTAAGGCCATGTATAAAACTTATATGTAGCCTAAAATAGTCCATATTTATTAATTTTGTTAAATATCAATATATTACTTTTACCCATGTATTTATTTTATGTTAGGATGGGTGGGGCGGGGGAGGCATGTTATCAGTTTCAAGATTTGGGATGCTGTCGGGCTGGGTCACAGACCCTTCAAACCCATCCTGTGCAGGCTGGGTCACAGACCCTCATATGCAGGTCACGAGCTAGGTAATTGGAAAAAGATCCTGGGAGCCGTTGGTAAGGTTAACGTGCTTTATTCAGATGCAAACTCAACCCGCAATGGATCACGGCTGTTGTCTTTTATACTAGAGTCAGATAACCAAGGGACACATGGGTGCACATGCACAAATAACATATTTACAACTGACATACTGAGTTATACTCAGCTGGATATGAGGTGAGGGAGCCTGACCATTCTGTCTCCATTTTTCGTCACAGATGTGAAACTTGAATTGCTATTTCAGAAAAACAACTTCTTTTAGGATGCCTTATTAAAATTTCAGACAGAAAATAAAGCTTATCATGTAATAGCAAACCACCAGTACATCTAACAAGATACTTCAAGTGTAATTTGAATTCCAGTTAAGGGTTAACCTAATCCACGGGGTTGGAAGGATCACTTGTGTCCCTTTAAAGTCAAAGCATATGGAGGCAGGTGTGACCCACCCATTGTTACAAAGTCTAATTGTGCTGGTGATGAGGATCCAGATAATGGACTGTGCCCATTAGCTAAAGAAGCCTATATAAAGAATAGGCTGAAAAATATTTAGTGTAGATTTGTTGGTACATGAGAAGACATTCTCTTCTCGATATTTGATATTTTAAAAACAGTGTCTGTGGCTGATTGCATCAGGCCCGGGGTGGAGGTGGAGGACAGGTGAGCCAGATCAGATGAGACAAGAGAGAGACCTGCCAAGGCATGGCAGGTGATCTGGAGGTCAACAAATAGCTGGCAGTACAGGCGCGAGTAAACCAGAGAAACCAAGCAGTGGGCAGGAGAAGCAGTTGATGGACAGGAGAACCCAGACACCAGGCAGAGTCCCATGCAGGAACTGGGTTCCAGGAAGTTAGGATGTGGTCACGAGGAGCAAGGCAGATTAGGAGAATGAACTACCAGAGGAATAATGAGTTGGGATTAGAGTTAACAACCTACTAACCAACTAATCCCAGTGTCAAACATTGGTTGGTGCCAGAAACTGGTAGGGCTGATGTTGGGAAAATATAGGAAAATGGTCAGGGCCCCTGAGAAGTTCAGAATCTTGCTGAGCATTTGCTGTAAATATCCTCAGCTGTTCCTTGTTACTACTTAATATAATTGGGTATGGGCACCCAGATGTCCTGGGTTGTGGACTTGAGTATAAAGGACTAACAGCTCTGATCCACGGTACTTCTCAGAACTCTCGGAGAAGCCGCTAGGACAGCTGCTCCTAGATCTGAATAAAGCCTATTAATTTTTTACCCATGGCTCCTAGGACCTTTTTCCTATTACCTTGCTTGTAGACCTACGTGTGGAGGGTTTGTGACCCAGTCTGTGCAACAGACTCGAGGGGTCTGTGAGCCCTAGCCCTAGCTTTACAGCTGAGGAGGCACATGTGTGCTCAGTGGCCTAGGGGTGGAGTCTCAAGGGTTCTGAGGTGGGAAGCCAGGCCAACTCTTACAGGTGAGCTCAGCTGGCTAATTTAGAAAACCACACTTGTATCTGTTTACTAATGACCTCCTTCACCAACTAGGACAACAGTTCTCCACCTTGGCTGTACATAGAATCATGCCAGGAACTTTTTGAAAATTCTGCATGAGCCCGGACATAGGTTTATTGTTGTTTGATTAACTCCTCAGGTAATTCCAGTGTGAAACCAGGCTTGAGAACTGTATCTTAGACTGTGGGCTCCTTCAAAACAGAAATTGTGTCTTTTCTGTAGGTATGCTGAGAGCCTAGCATAGTACCTGGTATGTAGTAGTTATCTATTAAATGAAAAAATAATGAATGACCATCATGTCTTGGGCAATGAGTATGACTTTGCTTTGTAGCCTCAGCATGCACACTTAACCCTAGATATCTTGCAATGCGTGCCCCAGTTATGAGGGGTGAACCGGGTAAGAAACGCCCAGTGGAAGCTACGATGTGGGCAACAGGGTGATGGCTCAGTGTCAGTTCTCATCTTAAACAGGGACAGTTCAGTATTACATGTGGCTGATTACATTAATTCACTCCTGTCTACTTCCATTCTGTGCTACTCTCCAGTTTTTTAAACCTCACACACATGTACACACACATGCACACCATGGAGAGGGACAAGTAAAGCTTACAAGTGATTTATTAATCATTAAAGTGATTTATTAATGCTGATGTAAAAACTTCATCTGGAAAAGAATTCTCATATCAGACTATAAAATGTATGGGAAGACAAACAGTTTACTGTGATTTTATTTCAGCCTTTAAATTTTATCTTTTTTAAAAATTCTTTTTTTTTTTTTTCTTCTTTTTTTGGGGGAGGGGGTAGAGAGAATTGGGATAGAAGAGTGAGTTAATTTCCAAATAGCTCATTTTAGCTCTGGGCCACCTTAACCAATTCACATACGGGGGATTCCTGGCAGCCTGGAGAGACCATTAAAATGCCATTTGTGCAGTCAGATATCCCATGTGCCCATGATAAGGATTTGTTTAGGGTTGAGGAGGCTGCCTAGTGACAACTCTTAAATCTCTTTCATGCCAAAATAATCTCTTTCATTTTCTAGATTCCAGTCTCCTGAGATCTCAACTTGATTATTCATGTTCTTGAACAGATTCAAAGGTCGTTTTTTGAGAAAACCTGAGTCATGACAAATTTTGGTCCACTTTTTCAGCCCAGCTTTGTGGGAAAGTTGGATAGGATGGTCTTTCATCTGAGATAGAATATCCATAGGGATTCCTTTACTTTGACAGCAGAACATGAAACTTGCTTCCTGCCCATTAAGTATCCGAACTATTTTAATCACACATTAATCAACTTTAGAAAATATCTCTTTAGGCGTTTGTCAGAGTTCAACCGTGAATTAATTGACAGTAGCTCTGCTCCTGGAAAAAGCTCAGTTAAACTGTGGAACATTCTAAAAAGATAATTTGGGGATGTTGTAGCTATAACTTTCTCTAAGGCTTTTCCTCTGACACTGTACCAAGTTAATCTGCACAAGGCACTGTCTGCTGGGTTAGCCTGGTTAGAAGTGCTGTCATTGTTTTGTAGCTCAACATATTGGTCTTGGTTTTTCTAGAGCATTTAAGAAAAGCATCATCCATTTGAATACAACATATCTTTGCAAAATTGCAATAGAATTTTTTGTGCACTGTGTATCTAGGACCCCTTATTTAAAGAATTTCCACTATTAATTCCTCTTAGATTTTAATATGTGAAAAAATTGGCTCTCCGATGAACATATCTACTTCCTTTTGTTGTATAAATAGAAATCTACAATCCCACAAATCCTTCCTTTTCAGACACAAGAAAACTCCGAGCTTATTTTTTAATTGTTTTGCCTACTTTTAAATTTTCCAAGAAATATCTTTTTGTTTTAAACTCCTGCTTCCTCACTTTTACTTCTTGTTGTCCCAAGTAATTTCTTTAAAGCATCCTCCCAAAACACCTTTTTCTCTATTCATAAACCCAGAGTGAAGGAAAGTCGACCTTTTATCTGGAGTCAGCATCAATTTAATTTCTCATTTACAGGTATTATTATAAAATACTTGGTCTATAAGTCACTCGAAAAAATGCCTTTATTCAAATAACTATGTTAACAAATTAATTAAAGCCAAAGAGTAACAGAAGGCTTTGAATTTGTAAAGCCATACAGAAAGAGTGTGATAGCACCAGCATTGTGATTCATGTGACTAATAGGAAAGGAGCTATGACTTGTCGCATTCGTCACCATAAGACAGTAAGCTCATCTTACGTTTACACAGTGCTATTGTTTAAAGTGCATTCTTTCTTTGCACTATAAAGTTATTCTGACTAAACATTATTTTCCAATGAGAATTGTTATGGAACTCAATAAATATGCTTAAATAACTAGTATTTGAAATATTTTCAGTGAATTTGATTTTTTCAAAAGCTCGAGAAGTACTTTCACAGTGGTACTTTCAGCCAGCTGACAGCATCATTGATTTGTCAGGGAGGAGATCATACTTCAAATTCTGAGTATAAAATTAAGTAGAAAACCCACTGCCTCTAGAATAGTTTCTTTGTTGGCACTTTTATTTCATCTTGTCTGTTTTTCCAAATATTAGTGCTATGCTGCAACTTTAATATTAAAGACAAGTTCCAATAAAACAAATGCTGCAATTTTCGACTGACATTTTTCTTTTAAAGCTGTTTTTTCAGTCATGTCCCTGGCACATGTAAATATGCATGGAAAATATGAAAGATAAAATCCCTGCCTTTGTAGAATTTAACCCTATTCTCAATAGACTAAACAACTAGTGCAACATTTTGAAGAATGAAAATGCAATCCTAACACTCAATGAATTTTGATTTTTAAACCCTGAGTGCCTAATATAGTTTTAACCAGTTTTTGTTTATTCCCTTTAGTGCTCATTTATTTAAGTAAATCAACTAGTGGCATCCATCATAGCCACAATTATGTGTGCACAAGTTGGAGAAATGATCATGCCTCTTTTTTCTACTCACTGAGATACTTGTACTGTTTATGAGGTACTGATTTGACATGATTAATCAAGAAAAGCTTCACGGATGAGGAAACTCTCTTAGATACTAGTTGACATTATAGTTGATCCCTATCTCTTCCTTTGTCTCTCCTGGCAATTACTTAATTTTAAATTACAAATTTCAATATATGACTTTCAAAAATTACCGTGTTCTTTTTTAAAAGTACACATTATCACATTTCTTATGTTAAAACTCAGCTATAAGGTAATGATGTAAAGACTCATAGTTTGAGGCAAAAACATCTATTGTTTGGGACTTAAAAATAACATATTTATAAAATAAGAAAAACAAATAACATCTTTTCTTTCACTTCATATTTTCACAAAAGATCTCAAAGTGCTTTACAAAAATTAATTTTCCCATAATACTTTCATGAGATAGCTCTATATTCTTCTCTCAGTAACTGAGGTAGGAGCTGGCCAGTTAGCTGACTTGGCAGAATGTGGTGCTGGTAACACCAGGGTCAAGGGTTTGGATCCCCATTCAGGCCGGCCACCAAAAAATACAAAAAACAAAAACAAACAATAGTAACTGAGGCAACTAAGACAGCAACTAAGCAGGATTTTCCTATTCTCCAAGTTGCATAGGTTTGGGACTAAATTTGGCCATTCAGAAACTGCAACAAATTATTGTTTTAAATACTCATTGTTCCATTTAGCAGAGAGTTTATTCCTAAAGCATTAATACTGTACCAAATTTCATCTTAAGACTCTTTGATGAAATTCTTTTAAAATAGATTACACATTTCAGTGAGTACTCTTCAGTCTTCTTGGATACATGTATACTTAATCTTATTTATCTTTTTCTGTGTGATTGAGAGCCATAAACATCAGCCTTATTTATTGTACAGTGTTGTGACACAGTGACGTTGTTATGAGGTGAGGGGCTATTTGTCCTTATACTAAATAATGTCATTGGGCCTCCTTTTTAGTTTTTCTGCCTCCTAACTTACTGTCATTTCCTTTATTCTTGGTGTGCCTGCTGATAGTAGCTTCTTCCTTCCTTTTGTTTTTTTTAGCTTAATCTACTGAGGGAAACCAACCAACTTGGCTTGTTAGAATTGTCTCAAGCAAAGTATAAATAGAGTCCAAGAGACAGGCTATAGAATTCTCCAGAGAGAGTTCAGGACACTAGTGTGTGGATTTTGTCACATCAGCACTGGCTCGTAGAAGCATGTTTTCCTTACTTCTTGGTTTTGGGCAAGGATCCAACTGGGTGAAGTGTTACAGTACAAAGTTTACCTACAGCATTGAGAGAAAGGCAGAAGTAATTAAATTGTTTGTATTCTGTTTGTTCTGTGGCTTCTTTGCAGAAAAGTCAAAGGTTTCACTTTAGTAAGATCAAGATTCCTAACCTAAGCAATATTTTTCTGTTGTAAACTTAAGTCATACCTCTGATATAATCAATAGCAAGCATATGAATGATTCACTTCCTTTTCAAATAGGATTAGTAAGATAATGCATGATTAATATGAGCAATCTGCCATGTTTCCAAAACAGATATTGTGCAAAAAGTGAGAAAGATTTTGTCAACCTCTATTTCTTTCAGCTTTATAATACTACTGACATACAAAATATTTTTGATTTATATTCTCTCCATGACCCAGCCATGCGAACTGTATAACACTGCCTAAACCTGAGTACGTTTCAGTGTTAGAATTTTCTTAGGTTTTAATAAGAGCATTTTTCAATATTTATTATACAAAAATGAAGTGAGAGGGTTAATCGGGTTATCATGAATAGAAATAAAACGATATGCAATTTCCACTGGAGTAGATGTAGCTCTTTCAAAGTAACATATGGTGAACATTTCACTTACGGAACAATTAAGCCTTTAATTATCATTATTTCGGTTTATCTGTATAGCCAAATACGAAAATAACCTTTATTTGTTTTTTATAAAAAGAATTTTTAAAAATCTCCTAGAATTAGTTTTCTCTAAGCTTTACATGCCCTAACAACCACTTTTTGGAGGTTTTTAGTTGAAGCACACACTGCCATCAGTAAGGATACAAATTGGATCACTGTCAGGCTTAGAAACCAAGATCCTTGTGACACTCACAGTTTGGGCACTGGTGTCCTCTTGGCCTTCTCCTGGGGGGACTTTGGCAAATTTTTTTTTTTCCACTGACAAGTTTTACTGGACAGCAGGCCAGGATATTGGCCTCTTATGATACAAGAAAGACAGAAAACTTGCAGTCCTTTGGGAAGTATCTGTTGGAAGATTTTTTATGATTTTAGAATAATAAAGCTATACTTTTCTGAGATTAAATATATTTTTCCAATGTGCTGAAACAAACCAAGTTTAGACTGTCAACTGAATGAGTATGTATTAGCTTGTTTTTGTTACTTATACCAGAAATACCTGAAATTGGATAATTTATAAGGAAACAATATTTATTGCTTACAGTTTCGGAGGCTTGGAAGTCCAAAGTCCAGAAAACACATCTGGTGAGAGCCTTGTTGGTGGGTAGTGACCCTTCACAGCAAAGCAGAGTGTCACTGGGGAGTGGAGGAAGCAGAGAGAGCACTAACTTCTCACTCCTCCTTTTAAAGCCCTCACAACCATGCCCACGACTGCCATTAAACTATCCATGGAGTAATCCATTTACTTGAGCATGGTCCTCACAATCTATTACCTCTTTAAGGCCCACTTTTCAATTACTATAATAGATTTCCCATCCTCTTATCACTGTCACAGTAGGGGTTAAGTTTCTATCTAATACATGGACTTTGGGGGACACAGTTCAATTCACAGCAGAGTACAAATTTGAGTACAGCATTTTACTTCTTTTAACTAGATTTAGACATGGATGTGAGCATTTCAAATGCTCTACAAACCCTCTTTGAATTGCTACATTAGATGCAGGTAAAATTATTGTAACTCTCAAAAATAAAATCTTCTTGAAACATCTGGATCTCTTAAAACTCATTTCCATTTAAATTTCCAGACAGTTCAATAAAAGTCATTTCTGGTTTCTATCATCCTAATCTAGAGAGGCATCTTTAAATTGATTTATGGTTGTGTGATCAGCAGACCAAGTTTCCACATATTTCTCCATTCTTAAATGACTTACAAACATTGAGCACGTGAGTATAGGCAGTTCTTAATCTCTCTACTTTTTCCCCTTCAATTTCCCTTGGGTTTCTTTATCTCTTTCTATCCTTTCCTGATAACCGATTGGCTGTGGATGTTATTGAAGCAACAGTCATGAATTAGGGCCTGATAAGAACCATTCAACTTTCCTTTCTCCAAAGGCTGCCTTCTCCCTTTATTATAATTAATCCACTCCCATAACTGTAACATCCGTCATGTCAGCCAATTTTTCTTCTGCCCTGGACAATCAATACTGTCCATGGTGTTGACTCTACCTCAGAAATGTGGAACATTCATTTATTTCCATGTTACAAAATAAAAGTTGAATTGTGCAGCACGACTGTCCATCCATAGTGAGAAGGTGGGGCTTTTCCCTTGCCTGGGCTCAGAGACCTGCTTCAAGGCTAAAGTAAAGGATCCCAAGGTAATGGATTCTTGGTTTATTTCTACCACAAAATATCAGTGCCTTCTTTTTGATCTTCTAGGAACCAAAGAGGTTGTTGTAAACGTGGATGATGATGGAGTCATTTCATTGAACTTTGAATGTGATCAAATGACTCCAAAGTCTCAGTTCACCTGGTCCAAAGATTATGTGTCCACTGAGGACTCCCCACGATTGGAAGTCGAAAGCAAGGGCAACAAGTAAGGACTGTTTCTGTCATCATGATGGGTTTTTACTCTAGGACCGTGAAGTAAGCTCTTTGCTTTCTACTTAAATTACTTGGAATAAGAGGATGAAGTCGCAAATATTTTATATCTGGCATTGTGAAAAGTCGTAACCAATATAAACCTTAAAAATAATAATTCTTATAAAGTACTTTTCAGAGTTCTTGAAGTAAAAATACATTTGGTCAAAGAAAGGACAATCAAACTACACATTTTTCTTCTAGTTTGTACACTTAACATTTAAATGTTTGATTGATCTTAGACACTAGCTAGCAACATAACTCGCCAAAGTTAGAAAACACGATGAACTAGACCACTGATCCATTCCTTTATTCATTCCACGTATTATGTGCCCGATAGGGTACTTGGTGCTAGAACTACAGTAGTAAACAAGACAGAATCTGTCTGTAAAGGCAGTGATTATACAGTGGAGACAATAGCAGTGCAGAATAATAAATTCAGAAGAGGGAAACACAGGGAGGACATAGGAGAAGCAACAGAGTTACCAGGAGCAGGTTGTGCCCCATGGGGACAGATGCAGGCTCCCCCATGAGAAGGAGGGATCAGTTACATATCCTTTTGTGCGATGTGTATTGATAAGTAACATAGCTTGGGGATGGGGGGATATGTACCACCGCCCTCCCCCACCATCATCCTCTGGGAGGAAGTCAGGAAAGTCTTCTCAGAGGAAGTGACATTTAACCTGAGACACCAAGAATAACCGTGTTTTAGTTCATCAAGGAGGAGAGGACAGTGTTGCAAATGAAGGAGTAGCAAGTGCAGACGCCTAGAGATAGGGTGAGACACAGGTCCATGGATCCCATCCAACCTCGTTTCCTAGAAAAATATTTTGTTTTGAAGGACGAAAATGACCTTCAAAGACCTTGGACGGGATGACTTGGGGATTTACTCTTGCGATGTAACAGACACTGATGGAATAGCATCAAGCTACTTGATAGACGAGGAAGGTAAGTGTAAAATCAGCTCATTCACCAGTCTAATGCTTGCTTTAATTTCTCAGTTATTCTTAAGTGACTTTTGTTTTAGTGATTTAAGATTTAATTGTTTTCTTTTTCTCTCTACAGAATTGAAACGTTTACTTGCTCTCAGCCAGGAACACAAGTTCCCAAGTAAGTGTCCACAACAAATTCACAGATTTCGGCAGCCTTACAAGGGGGCAACTTCTGGAACAGATCAGATGACAGCTCTGATGGGACTAAGGGAAGAACACATAATGGAAAACACATCAGGAGCTACAGATGCACTTTCTAGAAGTGGTGTTTTTTTCTTTGCCATTGTTCTCCAGACATACCAAGGATACTAACGTAGAAAATACAGCCCTGAGAGAGTGGGTAAAAACACACAGTCTTTCCTCTGCTCTCCCAGCACAATCATCAACACAGAAGACAGACTTCTGTGACCAAATGTGTAGGATTCCTCCCCACTGGCAAGCAAGCCAGAAATTCTTCAGCAGACACCAGCAGGGTGTCCCTCAATTCAGTTCTGACACTAACTACCTAGAGATGGTGTCAGACCCCACAGGGTGAGGGCTCAGTCCCTAAGACTGGGCCCACTTCAGATGCCAGTTGCACATCCAGGCCTCTGGAACTTCTGACCAACCAGGTATAAATCAGTGTTCCCACGACCCTTTCCTTGGGTTCAATTAGTTTGCCTGAGCAGCTCACAGAACTCAGGGAAATTGTACTTACATTTACCAGTTTATTATAAAGGATATTACAAAAGATACAAATGAAGAGACACATAAGGCAAGGTATGGGGAAGGGGCACGCATCCTCCATGCTCTCCATAATGTGCCACCCATCAGGAAACTCCCAGTTTTCATCTATCCCGAAGCTCCCCAAACTCTGCTCTTGGGTTTTTATGGAAACTTCATTATGTAGGCATGACTGAAGCACAGACAGCCATGGAGAAATGTGACTGGACAAAAAGAGTATGACTTATACCAACAGACTGGGTGGAGAAACCCAGCAAGGTCTGTCTGTTCAGATTCTTTTTGGCCTCTCTGTGCAACATTCCTTCTTCCCAGGTATGGGGCAGGACCTCTCCTGAAATGAGAATTTTATGACCTACAGTCAGCTAAGGTAGGTCAGAGAATTTCTCTATGGCCATCTCTAAGACAGAAAGGCAGGGAAAGGTTAGAAAAAGCCAGGAACCGTGCATGAAAACCAAAATATACACATCATAGTATCACAGTCCCCGTGGTTTATGTCTGTTGCTTATAACAAAATACCTGGAACTGGGTGATTTATAAGGAAATGAAATTTACTGCTTACAGTTCAGAAGTTGGGAAGTCCAGCGTCCAGGGAACACATCTCAGAAGGTCTTCTTTGGTGGTAGCTTTACAGCAATGCAGTGGTCTCACATGGCAGAAAATGGCAGAGCAGAGAGAAAGAGAGACTCTCAGGTGCTCTTCTTTTAAAACCCTCAGAACCACGCCCCTGACCACCATTATTAAAGCATGGTCCTACATATAATCTAATCACCTCTTCAAGGACCCACCTTTCAATTACCATAGTAGGATTTCCCATCCTCAGCATTTACAGTGAGAATTAAGCTTCTAATATTGAACTGTGGGGGACACAATTCAATCCACAGGACTTCATTACGTAGGGAAGTGTCAGGCTGCATAGATGTAACATCTATTTAATTAAGTCTTTTACTTTTTGCCTACATATTTTGGAATCACATATATATCTTCTGGTTATATTCATTTTATGTCTTTAGGTAAACTAATCACTTTCTAAGTAATGTTGGCACTTAACAGAAGAATCATACCTCTAGATAAACACATTCCAAAGACAGTACCTCCCATTTTAAATTCTTGGAAACTAGGGTAAAGATGCCTTAGTCAGAAAAACAGTCCTTCTGGGCCGGCCCCGTGGGTCATTCGGGAGAGTGCAGTGCTGGGAGCGCCGAGGCCACGGGTTCGGATTCTATACAGGGATGGCCGGTGCGCTTGCTGGCTGAGCGCGGTGCGGACCACACCATGCCAAGGGTTGCGATCCCCTTACTGGTCAAAAAAAAAGAAAAACAGTCCTTCTGAACTATCTACAAACCCTTCAAAAAAAGCACCTTCTACGTAAAAAATTAAATTCCACAGTTGACTCCTAAGAGAAAGAAGTCTGAAATGACACTCAGAAGGTTCCACAGTTCTGATAGGATCTCTTGCTGTTAGTACCCATTGGCCAAAGTAGTGAAACACCTGAAACATTACACCATAGAGTTTGAGAAAACAAATAGAAAGTGATAGCACACACTCATTCTTTCTAAATCAGGAATTTTAAAGAATTCCTTGTTACTTAAAATGTAACTTCTTCACTAATACAGGAGTTTCAGGAATCCAGAAAACTATCCCTATCCCAGACTGGGCAAAACTTTGTATAATTTTTCTAGGGAGAGGGTCCTTAGCTTTTACTAAATTCTCAGTGGAGGCTGTGATTAAAAAACAATAAAAACACACACTGCTCTAGAACCAACTGCCTACCTTCCCCTACATCCCCAAGTGAGGTCTTGTTTAATGGTGAGGCTGTGTGCTCGTGACTGCTGGCCTCAGCTGTGCAGCACGGAGTGCCTGCGGGTGTGAATGACAGAAGGGCACAGACTTCCAAGGGAGAACCTGCCATGTGGCACATTAGGCAAACCATTTCTCATCCATATCCTTATTCACCATAAAACTGGAAAAGGAACATGAATGATGAATGAATTCCTGAATATGAATTGTGAATGATGCTGTAACATTTAATTTTGAAAAACTGTATGGAAGGTAGAGGTTTGGCCTGGACTGTGTCTGTTTGTACTTTTGACTCCCTCTGTGACCCTGGGCAGCTCACTTCATTGCCCCATGCCTTGGTCTCTTTTCCAGGAATGGCCGTCATAACAGTTATCGTACCTGCCATATAAAGATGCCGTAAGAAATAATTATATTATTGGTTGAGTATTGAACTCTTAAGAGAAAATAGAAGCATTAAATGAATCAGATCAGTGATTCTAGAAGAACCTGCTGCACACAGCAAAAGAGCTGTACCAACCCACCTAGAATGTTTGCAGTGTCTACTCTCCAACATTGTTAGAAATGGAGAGAAATAGCAGCATCTACCAATCTAAGTAGTCAGAGAGTAAACATTAATTAACTGTAGGGGCAACAGCTGGTCCAAACAACATTTACATTTAGCTTAAAGAATGGAGATAAGAGAAGATGGGGTATCAACTGGAGCTCAAGTTGCCTGGGCTTCCCTGGAGTTCAATGATCAATATGGACTTGGAGATAGAATTAATTAAGGCAATAGTAATTCCCTGATGTCACTATCATTTATATTAAATTATTTTATTTTGCATCAGCCTAAGGACTGTAATCATTGGTGCCAGCAGAGAAGGTAGCATCAAACTCAGATGTCCTTTTATTAGAGACCTGGTGTAGCATTTTGTTAGGCACAGAGGGAGAACCTGAGAATGTGTTTAAAACTCTGACATGCAAGTATTGAATCTCTCAACCCAAGGAAGGTTTTGTTAGCCCACTGAAGCAACATTTTAAATATTACAGCTCCAGTACTTTTCTTTCCCCTACTGCTATCAGACTGAACAGGTCACTACATGAATATTTTCTGAGATCTGGTGATGGGGTCAAAGCAGCATATCAGATTTCTCAGTTCAGACCCACTTCCTCTTAGTAAATGCTGGCATGTTAATTAAGTCATTTTCTTGAAATTTTATGAGGTTAAACTTTTAAGTCTAGTTTATTATAGAATGTAATAAAGAGTATGGTATTTCTTTATCCTTTGGCACAGTAAGTTCTCCTTTTTTAAGCTGTTTTCAAAAATATTTTGAAAACCACCGAACATATGCCTCAAACCTACAAATAACAGATATTTTGCTGGAGCAAATGAACTGCCAGAGAAAAGAGCCTAAGGAAATTTAGAGCTGAGAAAAGGCAAAACATAAAAATGTATGAGGCTAAAAATAGAAAATGTTAGTCTATTTTGCCAGTATTGATCGTAAATTTCAGTGTGGAAAAGTACCTTATATGAATATACATTCAAACACCAAGAATGCAAGGTATTTGGGGGTGGGGGGAGAGGGTATACTTTGGTATTGTCAACATCCTGCAAAATATCTCTTCATTTGTAGACACTGGTTGTTATCTCTCTTGTATACATAGACGAGAGTACCTCAGAAAGTTTGTGGAAAAATAGAATTGAAAGATAATGAGTCTTTCCATGAATTTTTTGAAGTTCGCCTGTCCTATACAAGTATGTGTGCACATATACACAATCACATACACATAAATATAGGTATATTAGTATGTCCTCTTAGTTGTCAACATATTTTTATAAAATTATAATTATATAATTATAAAATTATAAAATTGGTTGTTGTAGGGTTTTGTTGAAGTAACTGGAAGAGGAAAGAGATACCAAAATGCTAATAACCAACATTTATAGAACACTTATTATATGCCAGACTCTTTACAGGTATTTAAATAGACTATATCATTTGAACTCCACAATGACCTTAAAAAGGTCAGTGCTATGGTGATTTGATTTCAGAGGTGAAGAGCATGAGGCCCAGAGAGTTTAAGTAACTAGCCCTCTTGCACACAGCTGGTTAAACTCAAGTGGTTTGATTCTGGAGCCTGTTCCCCTAATCACTTGCTGTGCCTGCACCTGCCACATTTGCCATTGTGCCTTCTTGGTGATTCATGGTGGCCAGTGTTTCCCAAGGTGATGTTCTTATGACAGGGAGGACAGTGAACATGAAGGAAGGTCCAGGAGGGTCCGCCCCTCCCCCTCCGTCACCATCTGGGCCTCTTAGGTAACTGCATCATTCTTATCTTAGGTTCCCCAGAATGGGGCCTCCAGACTTTTCTAGAAGAGATTGTACTTTCCACTCTCCAGACTTATTTGTAGCAAGCATGAGCGTCCTGCTGGGAGAATCTTAGCGTATGCTCTCACCATCCTGGGGTCTGTCCATCGTCTGCTGTATTCAGACATCATGCTCATGCTGGAAAACCAGCAGTATTCTTCAGAGTGGACAGTTGGGACCACGAGAAAGACAGAATACAGGGAATAACCCTGGACTCAGCTCCACTACCCAGATATGTTACTGCTCTTTCCTGGGTTCAGTTTCCTCTGGTGAAATTAGGGAAGGGAGACAACTAACCTTCTCGAGTACTGGTCATTACTTATAGTACCTTCCTATGTCCTGCTGCTCCATTACTCTTCTCGACAGCCTTGTGAGGCACAGAGTGTCCATGTTAGCAGGTGAGGAACACGAGGTTTAAGGAGGAGAGGTCACAGTGTGGCTCCAAAGCCCATCTCTGCCGACCCTGGAACACCCCCTTGGTAGATGATGTCTGAGCCCCCTTCAGTCCTGAACCAGAATGAGTCTGTAACAGAATTCTACAGAATGTGGACTACTGCAAAGGAAAGGTGTCCCTCGAAGCTTGAAAAAGGTAGTTTAGGATAAACACAAAGAAGTATCAGTGTACATTTGGTACAAGTTTGGGAAGCTTGTGATTTGAAATATAGCACATGCTGAAATTCTGAGGAAGTTTAAGACCAGTTTAGAGAAAATAAAGGGTGATGATTTCCCCTAAAGGAAGCTAAGGGCTACTAAAAACTGAGAAACTTTTCCACAAAGTCTGTCCTGGAGCCACCTCTGATACAAAACCATGGTTGGAGGAGCCTTTCTTGAGAACATTTTCAGGTTACAAGAACTTTAAAAACTGGTTTGGAGAGATGTCAGCCAACTTTTTAAATTTCACTGAGACTCAAATGGATTAAGTAATACAGGTGTATATCAGTGATATCATATAGTTCCTTCACTTTCTATGTAAAGAAAGCCATCCTATATTTTAATATAACTTCTCGATAGTGACTCATTTATTTGCTTCTGAAAATTTTTGCTTGGTCTTAGAACTGAAATGAGCTGGTATGTCATAAGGATGGATAGGATTTAAATGACCAGCTAGTTCATCTTGTATATATAGTCAAAATTAATTCTTCTTTAAAATTCATTTTTTTTTTTTTTCTTTTTCGTGACCGGCACTCAGCCAGTGAGTGTACCGGCCATTCCTATATAGGATCCGAACCCGCGGCCGCTGGGAGCGTCGCCGCGCTCCCAGCACAGCACCCTCCCGAGTGCGCCACAGGCTCGGCCCTAAAATTCATTTTTAAAAAAACAATTGATAGAACCTCCAAAGTGAGTTAAATTATTTGAAAAAATTAAGTTTAACTCCTTTCTAAATATTATGTAAATTATGAAATTGAACCCTAGAATGTTAGACCTAGTATCTTGGCTAATTAGGGCATTTAGTTTAATTCCATTCATTTGTAGAGAGAGGCCCAGCGACACAAAGTCACCTGCCTGATATCACAGAGTTTGCCAAGACTTTTTCATCACAACTTGTTATTCCGCTAAATAAACCTAACCAGAATCACAGCAGAGAGTCTCAAGTTAGCTAGAAGTGCCCCTAGAGGTAAATTCATCTTCCTCATTTTAACAGTTGAAATGACTGTGATTCAGAAGTGAACAACTTGCCCAAAGTGACTGTTTCAGCATTAGAGCCCAGGTCCTCTGTCCTTAATCTGAGGCTTTCCCTACAATGCTCTCACAGCTGCTGGGCTTTGTAAGAAGCAGGGTGCTACATTCCCATTTCCATTGAATAATTTTCATTTGTTGGGAAATCCATATCAATATAATTAGTTACCCATAAATTACTATGTTTATTTTTGTTTTTCATAGCTGTCCCCATTAAGTCAGAGTTGGCAGTTGAAATTTTGGAGAAAGGACAAGTCCGGTTTTGGATGCAGGCTGAGAAGCTGTCTGGCAATGCCAAAGTCAACTACATATTTAATGACAAAGAAATTTTTGAAGGGCCGGTAGGTTTTACAGTTTTTTGATTTTTAAACATATCATTGTGGAATACACTGAGGATGCCCTATTGGAATATGGATAAATTATTATGAAAACCACTGGGCAGAGGGGTGGGGGAGTTTAAATCATTCTAGTGTAAAAAACATGAAAGGAAAATGCAGATTGACTGCAACAGGTTATCTAAACTGGGATACTTTTGAGAATGAATTTTTCCAGGACAACAGTCATAAACCAAAACTGTCTCAGGCAAACCAAGAAGTATGGTCACCCATGAAAATAAAGCTGCTCTCCTGGAAAGGCAAAGTATCTTTGTCTGAAATCACATCATACATCAGAAACCCCAGTAGGGACTTGATACATTGTATGGGGAAAATGATCTCTTGTTCCAGTGGCTCAGAAAAATGCAATATAAATATCTTTCACTGCTTTTCTGGTTAAACATGCTATACATCCTTACTGAAAAATCTTGAAAGATTCAGAAGGACGAATTACACATCTTACACTCTTTTGATGTACATGTTGATATATACTTTTGGGACTTTTTCTGTGCATTTGTGGGCATACATCTGTCTCTTATTTACATAGGTGATTATATATATGCGTACACATATACATACATACAATAATTCTATTTCCTTTGCTTTTAACATAAACATAGTTCTTATAAACAGAGTTACAACATTTGAGCTTTGTTCATCCTTCCCACAGACATCAGTAGAGCCAAGATGGGGCCAGTGGCCAGCTGTGCTGAAGGACCTGGGTTCAGGGGCTCTGGCCCTCACCTGAGCTATCAAAGGTGTAAATAAGAAACTGAAAGAGGGAGGAGGTGTGGTTTGTGGCCATTATTAACAACTCATTCTCTTTTCATGGAGATAAATATTTTAAACATTTCAGGATTCGTTAGTGAGGCAGAAATGAGTAACATAAATAGTAGAAGAGTATGTAGTATATTCCTTTTCAACACAGAGTGACTTTGTGGAGAGCCAAAACAAGTCACTCCTGTGTTCCTGGTGACCCATCTCTCCTATTTCCAAGATGTTCTCATCTACTGCTGCGGTCACCACCTGGCCAGGGGAGAGGAAGGAAAAGCGTTGCTGGCATCACTGTCTGCCCCCGTTCCCTTGAGTGAATACTCATGCACACGTGCATGTGGATGCACTCCCCTTCACGTGTTCAAGCATGTATGTGCACATACCTACTGTCTTAGGTCGGCTTCCCTTGAAGGAGAGTCTGAAATAGTTTCTTATTCACATGAGTTATTTGGGGAGTGCTGTCAGGAGAAAAGAGGGTGAGGGATTCAGGATAGGGAGGGAAAGCTAAGCAAGAAAGTGGTCCCAGTTGGAGACTGGCTTCCTCCAGAAGAGGCTCTGGACCACGAATCGCATCACAGAGTTGACCCCAGACCTGAGCCTTCATTCTGTGGTATTTTTAGAAAAACTTCCTTAATTCAAATCTATGATGGAAATCTACTGTTTGTGCTTGCATGCCCAGGAATTAGGACTTATCTTTACACTCTGAAAACAAGTTGCCTAAACAATGTGACAAAATAAGCACATTCTAATAGGGTTATTTCAGTTCATTAAAGCAAATAAATTTCAAGTGGTTTGGGAGCATTTTTTATTCACATATTAATTCAGCAGATATTTATTAATTGCCTACTATATATCATGCATGTGTTATGTGCTAAGGATATAGCAATGAATGAGCCACACTTCCCTCATGTCATCTATAATGTTATAGTTTTATAATATTCTACTAATTAAAAATAATGCAATCTGAAAGGAAAAATGAGAATCTGAAAACTTTTTCACAACATTTTGTGCCCTGGGGTATTGTTAGATTTAAGAAATTAAATTTCAGACTTTGCTTAGTAATCAGTTCTGACTTTGCTTAGTAATCAGTTCTGGTCTGGGTCATACATTCCACGTACTTCTCTTTTCATGGGTATAATATTTTTAAAAACTTGCTCAGTTGTCAGGAAATTTTATTAAAATTATGATTCTTTGGGGTTTATCTTTATTTCATCAGGCTTATTGTCATCAAAGTAAAGTATCTACCTCACTCATTTCTTTCTTTTCCTTTTCCCATTGAAGAAATATAAGATGCATATTGACCGAAACACTGGCATAATTGAAATGTTCATGGAGAAGCTACAGGATGAGGATGAGGGAACATATACATTCCAGATTCAAGATGGAAAAGCAACTGGCCATTCTACTCTGGTTCTCATTGGAGATGGTAAGAATTCTGTGGAGCTTGGTATTCACTTTAGTGCAGATACCCCATGGCACAAAAGTGGTCATGTGAGAGGTAGTAGGAATTGTTTCCTAATTTAATTTTAATGTTCAAAATACAATTTTCAGTTAATACTTTCCATGGTATTTCATTGCATAGAAATGAAAGTTAATTTAAAAGAACAACAAATTTATCCCTAGCCCACAGGCAAGACTGCACTTAAATAACCTTATATGTAAACAAGTATTTATTACTAAAATTCTTCAGTGAAGGAGGTTGCAGCACAACCAAGATTGTATATCTGTCTCAGAAACAAACCATGATACTCTTTTACAATGTGTACTTACTTTAAGTTACTCAAATTGAGAAGAAAAATGTGCAAAATCTATTAGTGCCAAATCTATTAATCATACATTATAACTAAATTGTAGTAAGTCAGCTGCCATAAAAACCACCAAGATTTAAAATATGGCATTTACAGAGCAGTGGAAAGGCTGGTCAAATCTCTACATCTGCAGCATCCAATACAGTTTCACTAGTCCTAGCTAGGTGACCTTGGACAAGTTACTTAAGCCTATTTCTTCATCTGTAAAGACTGAAAATTAGTAGGGTCATCACAATGTATGAGTGTTCTAGTAATGAATATAAATCACTTAGCATAGTGGCTGGTGTGTATTTATGCTGCTTAACTCAATCCCATACTTCCTTGTTTTTCAATTTCTAGTTTATAAAAAGCTCCAGAAAGAAGCTGAATTCCAGCGGCAGGAATGGATCAGGAAACAAGGTAAAAATAGGCAGTGGGTAAAGAGAAAAATTTTTTGTGCAAAATATTCCAAGATTCCAAGATTATTTCCATAACAAATTAAAATGGACAATATCGATTATGTTAGTAATGCCTGAAAATATTTATTAAGTGTGTAAACATTAAAAATATTTAAAAATTAAATCTAGAATTTTTAAAATTTGACATTAAAAATAAATCACCTTGGGATTTAAAAATGAACTTTGATTTTGCACTCATGATTAATAGAGTAATTGCAGATGTTATTAAAATTTTATAGGTCCTCATTTTGCCGAGTATTTGAGCTGGGAAGTGACTGGTGAATGTAATGTACTATTGAAATGCAAGGTAAGAGGTGGATAAAGTTTTAATATTTGATTCAAAGGGAATAAAGATAAAATAGAATGTGGAGAAGTGGAAGATCAGCTTTTCATCTCCTCCATTTGAACCAAAATGATAAGTAGATATCCTTACTGTTGAATCTTACTATAACCATTCGTTGGTAAGAAACATTTAAAATAAAATAACATAAAAATATGAGAAGGCAAGATGATCGTTTCTCATTCACTACCCATGACTTAGCTGATAAGGACACAGACTCTTATTTAATTGTTAATCTCAGAAGACTCTCACATTATTTTTGTTTTAGGCCAAATCTGTATCCTAAGCGGTAGATCTATTCCAGAGTGACTCCAGTCACAGTGTCTTTCTGTGGAACTTCCTATGTAAACTGTGACATTGGCACAACAGAACCTGAGTGTTCACCAGCTGCACTGCTGCTTCTGAGCCACCGTGCGGTCTTGAGGGGAGAGGTTTGGTCAAGAATTTGCAGCTCTCTACCTTATTAGGGCTTTGGAAAGAGTTAGGGGAAAAAAAGTCTATATAGCATTCTAAACTTATTTGTACCTTAGCATATGGGGTTTAGCTAAGTGAGTCATCAGAAATGTTTTGAATAAGGAGCTATTGGATGAGGTTGGAGTGTGAAGGTCATGGTGGCTGACATATTCTAAAGCAAAGAATGGACTTCACAGTTGGCATGCAGTTATTGTAAAAGCCAGAAGTGCCCCAGTCTCTACTAGATCTGATAAATTCAAAGAAACAGCAGTCAGAAATATATACAAGAGAAATCAATTCCAGGTTTTAGCTTCTCAGGAAATGACAAAGCTTCTTGAAAAACTCTTTCTCAGCAGCAGCTAACCCTGCTTGCTCTCTCTCCCCCTCTCTCATCCTGGCTGCCCACTGCCATGTCACCCCCACTCACTTTCCCGTCCACACAGCCCTGCCCATAAACCATCCCTTTCTTAGAAGCCCACTCGTCCTTCCTCCTCCTGCACTACCTGTTGTCCTCTGGGAGGTAAGCCCTGAAGTCCTGTTCCAGTGGCTTTCCCCAGGAAAATCCGCCCCTTACCCAGATTCTAAACAACCAAGAAGTGCTAGAAATAGGTTATGAAAAACTCACACATTATGTATTTATGTTGTTTCAATGTCTGGAACGGCCTTCCTTGTTAGAATGAACCTCCCTCCTGTCTCCATAGCTTTGTTAGTATATTAATATAGCAATTTATGTAAATTTAGCAATTTACACATTATATTATAGGTCATAGAGTATGTGCAGCTCAACAGTCTCTGAGTCCTGAGACTACTGTGAGCTCCATTTGTCACTAGTCTACTCAAAAGGATACAGGAGGAACTCCAGCTTGTACACAAGGCAGTGCTGGGCATTCCTCTTCCACAGGTGTCCACATAGGGAGCTATTATTCCCTTTGCCACCCCTACGTGACAGTTCGGGTACAGGGAGACAAGATCCACATTGGGCAGGTGCAGGAGGCACTATGGCTTTAAAAAACCTCATGCTGGAGGATCCAGTACCTCTTATAACAACTCCCTAAGCAGAACCTCCTGGATCCCCGCAAGGGACATGTCCAAATTGTAAAAGTCAGTCTACTCAGCGAAGCCCAAAACTATGGAGTCCGTTTCTAGTCCCTCTAGTCCATATCCAGCTTTCCGTCTGGGGTCATTTTTATCATAAGCAGTACCACCTAGTAACACAGTTACTTTCTATAATTCAGGAACCAGTTTATGGGGTCATAAAGAACATTCATGTGGACTGGTTTCATGATAGTTACCAGTGCTGATTCCTATGTTCATTTATTAGCTGAAATTTTTTTAACACTTTAAAACTTGATTTTCTTGCTTATGATGAGACTAAACATTTTCTTCATCTGTTTGTTTTATAGTTATACTCTCTTTAGGGAACTGTATGTACATTTCATCAGTTGTTCAGTGGGGTCTCTTGGATTGTTCTCTTGTTTGTAAAAGTCTTTACTTTTTCATACAATTTTAATTATACAAGAAATACATCAATATATTCTCCTTTGTAAAAAATTCAAACATTATAAAGTTCAAGATCCCTTTGACCATATAAAGTCGTTTAGTCCATTTTACATTTGTGATATAATATGATGTGTGAATTAGGATCTAAATGAGTCTCCTCAAAATTACTAAGCAATTAATTTATTAAATTGTAGTTCCCCTCCACCCCTATATTTGCAATGCTTCATTTATCTTTTGTTAAATTTTTCAATGTAGAATGGGGCTTATTCATTCTGTTCCTTTAATAAAGTGGTTTTTTTTGACATGGACTATATTTTAATCTGATGGGATTTGTCTTCCTTTTGTTTTAAGATTTATTTTTCCGTTTAAGTGTGGATGTTAGTATGTAGGTATCTATTCTTTCTTTTCTTGTGTACCAGATGGTTTTAAAGTAAATTTTTATTGCCGGAAATAGAGATGCTATTGATTTAGGTTTATTCATTGGTATCCACTCTATTCTAAACTCTTTTCTCAATTAAAATAGCTTTCAATTGATTCCTTTAGAGAGCTGTGTCTTCTGACTCCAGTTCAGTGCTTTTTCTTCTATACCTTGCTGCATTAAGAACTATTTAGTTTCATAAGGGTACCATTTCCTTATTTCGAGAAGGGTAATTATGGCTTTTCTTCTAGGTGGCAAATATTAAGAAGGAGACTCATATTGTGTGGTACAAAGACGAAAGGGAGATATCAGTGGATGAAAAGCATGATTTTAAGGATGGTATATGTACCCTGCTCATAACAGAGGTAGGTGATTATAAATGTGAAATGTAATCAATTAGCTCTGTACCCTACATTCTCCCTCCAAACGGAGACTAGATTCTGTATTTCTTTCATACCTGAGGATTTATAATAACTTACTTCTAACTGCCGTAGGAACACAAAAGCTTCTCTTGCCTTGTGGTGTGTGTAGATTTGTTGGATATCCAACCAGTAGCAGCTGGACACCACAACTCTTGCTTTGCTAAGCTACTTTTTTTCACATATGGGCAGTTAAGTGGATCCTTCCTTATTAGTTCTTAAGCATCATAATAACTTGCTCCCTAAAAGTTCAGAGACAGCCAGAAATAGTATTCATTTAAGTATAGATTTTTATCTACTTTTTGTCTAAAAGAGCACAACTTTGAAATATATATAATCATTAGCTTTTAATAAGTGAAGACAGAGTAAAAGATATGGACTTTAAGCCTCAAATCAATTATAGCCTTCGAGAGTGAAAAATCAGGACTTCCAGCTGGTCAAATTATTATGGATAGATTCATCTGTGAACTGTTCATCACTCAAGTGGCTAGATGCTTGTTCAATGTGTGTTTTGATGGCAGTTCCATAAATCAAGGGCCTTAAAAATGCATACAGCATACCCTGAGGCTATGTGAAGCTGCAGTGTGTGTCTATTCCCCCTTAGTTTTCCAAGAAGGATGCTGGGATTTATGAAGTTATCCTGAAAGACGACAGAGGAAAAGATAAGAGCAGATTGAAGCTTGTGGATGAAGGTTAGTCCACCAAGTGCTTGTCTTGTGTGTGCTGTATACAGGTTACCAGAATTATGATTGAGGCCAGGCTGACCATTGAAATCATGCTGGTTTTTTTGTTGTCAGATTTTGGTTTAATTGAAATTCCAGCAGAGTGAACTACTGTTTTATTCAAAAATACTTCACTTTCAGTGTTCCCAGAAATCAGAAGTATACTTTTGATCCTCAGTGATTTTATAGTCCACAGTCCACAGTCTGCTTTCAATTTAAATCATCATTTTTGTTTCAACTCTAAAAATTTCCAGGATCAAAAACTTCTGTTAGAAGCATGTCTAAAAATAGTCCACTCTTAAAGGTGGCAACCAAAGATTTATGTACAAAATCTGATGCCTCGCAGTTATTAAGAGAGCAAGAAAGCAATTTCCATTTATTCAGAGACTACTAAGGACAAATATATCATGATAATGAAAACCTACATGTGATTCCCAAACTTCCAATTTTGTTCCTGAACAAGATCTTTTCATAGTATTGCTAACAAACAGCAGAAATCTGATTTTGACTTCTTTTTTGTTGGAGGCCAGCTAAATGTGCTTACTGGCAAAAAGCATTCTCAGGCTGAGGAAGACCAGGAGACTTAGATGGTGAATACATTATGAATTGATGACACAGATAAGAAGACTTCTTTTGATGTAAATTAAGGCTTCCTTGGACTTAAGAAGACAGAGAATCCTAAAGCCAAAAATGTTCCTGGAAGTTTCATTGCGGTTCTTTCTCTAGAATGTGAATATGTTCACAGTTACAAAGAATTAGAGGGGGAAAACATCAATATAAGCAGGGATCTTTTAAAACCTGATAAAATTGACTTATTTCCTCAAAGAGCACTTATCAGAGTCAACAAATTCACCTTGTGTCCAATACCCTTCACTAGACAATTTTTGAGAGCCAACAATTTGAGATTTGACCTTACATTGAACATTTTTGTGCTAAAGTTTTGCCTATGAACTTCTATCCACAGCCTTTAAAGAACTGATGACTGAAGTATGCAAAACAATTGGTAAGTTAAATTTTTCTCACAACAATGTTTCGCTATTCTCCTGCCGGGATGGGCTTGAAGGTACATGAAACATGCATTTTCTTTTTTCAGCTCTGTCTGCTTCAGACCTGAAAATCCAGAGCACCGCTGAGGGCATCCGGCTGTACTCTTTTGTTACTTACTACCTGGATGATTTGAAAGTGAACTGGTCCCACAAGTAAGTAAATGGGAACTTACTCGCTATGTAGAACTCTTTCTCCATGGGGGTAAGGGCTGGGGAGTGAACAAAAATCTTCTGTTCCTCTCAGGTAAGGAGTCTTCTTAATTCTCAGTTCTGATGAGCATAGGACAGAACCCCTCAGGCCATTCCTTTACTGTGAGGATAGCTCTTCCCCTCATACTTTGCAGACTCTCTATAATGTAACCTCCACCTCCAGATGGTTGTGCTTGGGCTAGCTCTGCTTTGCCACACTCTTAGCGCTCTCTTTCTAGATACAACTAACACATGCTGTGGTCTGGAGCGAAACTGAAGCAGTGTGTACTCGGAGGCTCCAGATTTCCCATTGTATAAATTAATGGCCGTTCACCTAAGAAGCCTGATCCAGAGGAGTACCCAGTATCATTGTTTTTGTTGTTTCCAGCAACTGGCAGAGTTAGGTATTAGTGTGTTCCTTGTCCACCCTCGGAAGGCTTTAGAGATCTAAAGATGACTTTGGGGATATGTATTTGAACTGGATGGAGGCTGAAGGTCTATTCGAGTCCCCAGGCTACCTTTGTGGAGTTATAGGGATTCCATTCAGGTTCATCTCTGGGATTCCAAGAGCCAAAATAGGTTTTTTCTAAGTCAAACCAGTCAAACTATTTATACTCCTAACAGTGTCCTTAAGTGTCCCAATGAGAAGTAGGCCATGTGGCATCCCCACAATGATCCAGATAACAATGTTTATTTGGGCATTGACAACATGCTGGCACTGCTCCAAGCCCTTTAGATACGTGAATTCACTTCATATTCACAACTCTGTGCGGTAGAGTCCTCACTTTAGTGATGAGCCTTGGGGAGATGACCTTGGGAGTCACACAGCTAAGAGATGGGTAGAGGGCAGAGCCCTGGCAGGCTCCCTCCAGAGACTGAGCATTTAATCAGAGCTGGGGCCCACAAAGCAGTCATTTGTGTTTTCCTTAGAACTACTTTACTGTGATATAGAACAGTGTTGTTTTTATCATTATTATTATTATTCATTTCCTGAGTTCTAAAAATGAGAAGTAGTAAAATTCCAGTGGAGAATGCTTGAGGGTTCATTCCTTTGTTCTATTTCTTTCAGAATACATTTTAAGAAACTAAGTATAACTTAGAATAGATCAAATTCTAGGAAATTCTTCTGGAACATCTAGGACATTCTAATATATCAGTCTGAAGAATGAGAAGTAAAATTAGTTGAGTCATCAATCCAAAAACTTTGTATCATCTCAAAAAGAATTACTTGTTCAAAAAAATTAGGACATTGAAAACATGTTTTGAGGAAATTGCTGTTCAACTAGCAAGGCATAGACTTCTTAAATCAGTCTAGTTGGCTACATGGGTTTTTTGTGTATTCGTGTACCTATGAAAGGTTCAGTAATCAAGGACTGCCTTTGCTGTCTGTCGGTATGTGGCATAATGGCAAAAAAGCTGGAAATGAGTTTTAGTCTTGACTTTGTTCCCATCTTCCCTTGTGATCTTAGGCAAGTCATCTAGTTTTCTGCATCTCAGTTTTCTCTTATATAAAATAGGAGCAATAATAACTATTCTATCTGAAGCATTTTATAAATGTAAGGTACTATTATGCATGTTAGCCAGAGATTAAACAATACAAACAGGTTTATCATAGCAAAGCAGAGAACAATCTTTCTGTCTAACTCTCTGAGACATATCTATTGCTCAGCCTAAAATCTGTGGGGTATGGATGGGTCCCTTTTTTATGGGACATTTACCATACATTTTATGGCACTTTAATTTTTTAATATCTTTTTAGATTTTTAATATCTTTTTAGATAAATAAAAACTTTAAAGAATGTAGTGGTATGAGAAAATGCTAAATATTCACTTGAAATCTAAAATTTTTTGGTGGAAATTTTTGTTATTCTTTGTTTTTTAAAGTTCATTTTGTTTATTACAACCACAAATATGATACATGCTTGTTTTAGAAAATACATTTGTAATATAATATTACAAATGAGAAGAATTCCTACTTATGCTATCATTCTTATTTTATTATGTTTTTTAAAAAAGATGACCAGTAAGGGGGATTTTAACCCTTGACTTAGTGTTGTCAGCACCACACTCTCCCAAGTGAGCTAACCGGCCATCCCTATATAGGGATCCGAACCCGGGGCCTTAGTGTTATTAGCACCACACTCTCCCAAGTGAGCCACAGCCTGGCCCCCCCCCCTTTTTTTTTCCATTCTTAGTTTTACTGGCCATAATATGAACATTTTGGGGTGCTTTCTTACAGTCTTTTCTCAATGCATAACTGTTACTGTAATAGTATAGTTGTGTATACTACTTTTTTTCTTATTTCCTCACATTTTTACAAACTGTTTATAAAGTTTCTTTTAACATGACCTACCTTTCTCTTATTTCATCTATAACAGTAGTATTTCTAGACTGTCAGATCACAAAACAAAGGGCTATATTCTCTTGTACAATGCATGGGTCTGCTCACAACCTACTGCAGAATTCTGAGAAACTCACATCCAGGGACACAGAACATGCCTCACTCATTCTGGCAGCAACTTTACTTTTCATTCACTCTTCACTCCACCAAGTGTATATTTACATATGTTTTAAATAGCTTGGTAACAACATATGTCAATAGATGTGAGGCACAGATGAGCTTCTATAAATGTATTTCTGACTAGCTTGTAAAATTTGATTTATAGCCATAGATCATCTGCATGAAACATGAAGTAAAATAATATGTAGTTTGGCCTTTTAGCTTTAAAGATTCCCTTGGTCCTACAAATAAACCCAAGCAAAAACAAAGATAATTAAAACCACTGGGAAGGATTGTTGTCACAGTTTGTCCTGGGCCCCCGACTGCTATGGGGAGTTAAGTAAATTTTCAGACTATCAGACTCCAGGCCTTGGAATCCAAGTTCTGGCATTTATGTGAAGCAGAAAAATAACATATGCAGATCCCATGCTTTTTGAAAGCCTATAAAACTTTATGGTAAGACCTTCAATAAGAGACAAAGACCAACTCTGGATAAAAGCAAACAGTAGCAATGTTTTCTTTGATTTTGACAGTGGGACTGCTATTAAGTACACAGACAGACTTAAGAGTGGGGTCACCGGGGAGCAGATCTGGCTGCAAATCAATGAGCCCACACCGAATGACAAAGGGAAATACGTAATGGAGCTCTTTGATGGCAAAACTGGATACCAGAAGACAGTGGATCTCTCTGGACAAGGTATACAAATATTCTGCCTGTATGGAGGAGTATTTGAAAAAGAATGAAGGGTGAGAAGAGGTGAAATTTCACCAAATTAAGTGTAAAGATCTAATTGGTTTCTATTAGCAATTCATGAATCAGGCAGTATCCCATCTACGAAACAGAAAGGTGCTCTATTGAGTGGCAGAACAGCTGGTTTTTGTAAGGTAGCTTGAGCAGGACCAAGGAAACAGCACAGTGCTAAAAGCAGATTGGTTGGCTTCAAGTTACTTCAGGTTACTTTCCATACAGGGTTGAAACAGGAGACTTCTTATCATGCCGGCTTTGGTTGACTGGGCCCCTTCTGTTTGGTTGCTGTAAACCTCCCACTGTTTGGAAAACTGGCCTGTTTTTAAGTTCAGTTTGATTATGTGGCACCTAGCATGAGTGACTCCTCCATTCTACTTTGGTCTGGTTTGTTGGGGCCTAGTGCAGGAGCTCAGTCCAAAACAATGGCCTCCCAGGAGTTTTATTTAGCATTGATTTTGATAAAGCGGTTTTAATTCAGCTGTGCTATTAGAAGTGAAAATTCAGTGGGTGGAGAATCAGTGAAAAGTAAGGTGGAGACGGTAAACGTGGAGAGAGAGCCTGCTCTTTCTGAAAGACAAAGAAGGGCAGGTTGACTTACAATCGTTGGAGCAAGAACAAACGTGAAAAGAGTAGTTTCTATGGTGATTGAAGGTTGAGCGTGTTCACAGAGCCCAAGAAACCAGTTGCGTAGGAAGGACTGACGATGTGAGTGAAGGGGGAAAATTGACATGTCTGAGTTCTGACTAATATTGAGAAGAACAGAAGGAAGTTGGAGAGGCCGGGTCCTGACGGCCTCAGATTTCCTGGCCATCTGCTGAGAGAATGGGGGTTCTGGAGAGATCAGGGAAAAGGAGAAGTAATGAGAGATGCATACAAAAGGTTTCCAGGGTTGGCTGGTCAGCTCCGTTGGTTGGAGCATGGTGGATGTTATTACCCGAGGTCAAGGGCTTAGACCCCATACTGGGCAGCCACCAAAAACAACAACAACAAGAACAACAAAAATGGTTTCCATCTAAGAGGAAAGATGAAAGGTGAGGCACAGCTATGAATTAAAAATTTTTAAGTTAAAAGATGTACAATTATAAGTAAAAAGCTGAAAACACTGCACCATTTCTCCCTCCCCAGGTACTGTACCCTTCACCTTATTCAGGCCAGCACTGGCAGCCACTGGGATTACAGCAATTCACTGTGCCCTTTGCCCGAGTAGACCAACCAACCTACCGTAGAGACATCCAGCTGTCCAGCTAGGTGGCTGTGACATCTGGGATCATTTAAATAAGAGAAAGCTTTTTTGATGATCAGGATGCTTATTAGACAACCAATTTTTATTTGAAACAGACTTTTGTTGCCATTTTTCTTGAACCCTTTCTGTTTGAAGGGTTGAAGGTGTCACTGAATCGAAAGCTTCTAAAATCTGCTATTTTATGTTTTCTGCCTAGAAAGCATTTGCTTGTCTTGTTCAGTACGTTAAGTTGTGGAGTGAGCACATAGGCACAGTCTTATTCAAAGTTGGTTTAGTCGAGTCTAGACTGATCACAGTGACCTCAACTTGTGAATTTTAATCAGCCTCTGTGTATTGTCAGTTCTGAGTGATAAAATTCTAACTTTCCTTTCTTCTCTTAAAGCATATGATGAAGCCTTTGCTGAATTCCAGAGGTTAAAGTAAGTCCCTTTTCCTAATGAGTGCCACTCCCATGCACTAATTCTCCAGGTCCTTGTGTACTGCTCACCCATCTGAGTGTTAGAAAGAGGCTTTTATTTCAGCAAGTACAGTAAAAGCAGCACTTCCCACTGTCTTACTGAGCAGCAACATGCTTCTGAAGCAGTGAAACGCAGTCGAGGTTAGCTACTTTGAAGTAACACTAAACAAAATTCTTCTTTGTTTGTGTGTTTGTTTGCGTCTCTCAACCACAGACAAGCTGCCATTGCCGAGAAAAGTAAGTAACCCACCTTCACATTCACTCCTGGTGTGAATTCAAAATAGAATTTTAATTTGCTATTGCGACTACAGATGGAGGATAGTGAAAGTGTTTTTCTCTTTTCTTTCTTTCTTTAAATCTTCGGTTCTCTAACTATGTTTTCATTTTAGTCTTTTAAGTAAAAATGTCCATGAAAAGAAGGTCTCAGGTTATATTATAAGAATGTCACCCAGCTCTTGACTTGAGCTACTGCGCAGACATCCTGACAATCTCTTGGATGCAGATCATACAATGGATCACTTGTAGTCACTTGCAGGCACAATGTATCAGAAAAACTTATAGACATTAAAGGAAAGAAACATTGTAAATTTAACATCAGGTAAATCACTGTAACTTGTTCCAACAAGTACTGTGCATCTTCTTGGGAGCCCTCATAAGAAAAAGAGGCCGAATAAGGTCTTCCTCACTTTCACTGAACACGACACTGTCCAAGTGAACAAACACCCAGCTGTCAAGTCTGCATGCCCAGAAGTGTGCTCACTGCTGCACTTCTGTCAACTCTTTGTTGCACACACAGAGATTTTTAGAAGAACTCGGTCTTACAGAATCCCAGAAGTCACTGACTAATCCGTAGGACTGATTCAATTTCTTTCTCAGTGTGGGAGCCAGAATTTAGAGATTGTTACAGATTAAAATGGTAAAGTCAATCCCAGGCTGGAATTGAAGGGAACCAGGAGAAGGAGTGAGAAGTGAAGTCATCCTTCCACCTGCCAGTGGCTCCGGGTCCTTCCACATGGAACTTTGAACCTTCAGCTTGTACTGTCTCCCTTCCCTCCATTCTCCTCTTTCCCTCTCCTGGCTCACGCCCTGCATCTGTGAGGCTGCCACCCATGGCAAAGGGGCAGATGCCAGTACCAGGGGCATGGAAGCATGATCGGAGGGTGTCAGAGCAAGAGAGGCACTTCTTGTGTCAAGTATGTCCCTCCTGCTCCTGGATGCACTGAGCAAAGCCCAGGTCCACAAGCAGTTCTCCGCCTCTCCAAACTCTTAAATTCTTTGGTGCACAAGGAGCCCGATACTCCAGTTTATGAACTCTTTTCATCTGGAAGAGCCCTTAGAGCTCTTCTGGCTCCATGTTTTTAAGCTTTTATAAGCTTAGAAACTCACTTCACACAAAGTCTTCCACACAGACCCAGTAAAAAAAATAGGTAAAAACTGAGTTACTTTTAATTGAAGTTTGGATGGGGTCCCTAACTCAGTGCCCCCCATACCTCCTCTCAGGCTCCCCAGACGAATCTGACAGATGCTGTGGAGCAGAGTTGAGAAACTTAATGTCCACAGGTCTAATGCAAACCCCCTCCCTTCCCATTCTGTAGATTAGCAGACAGGCCCATGCAGTGAAGGGACTGGCCTAATATCCCACAGCAAGTCACACAGGGAACCAGGTGATATGTTAGGCTTACAAGGGATGTAATGAAGCCAGTGGTTTCACTCAAAGCTTTACCCTGACTTAGTGGAGAAGGGAACTGTAGAGACGAGGGTCACGAGTCACAAATTAATTGAAGTAGGCCTAAAAGTGAGAGGGTGGTGGCCACTATGTTAGTACAAGAGAGGATGCCTATGAGTCAAAGGCACCCTTCCCAGGGGCTGAGGTGGTCACACCCAGAGCACATGGCTTGCTGAAGGTGCCAGCCCTGGACTTCAACGTCCATTCCATTTCTTGTCCCCTCCTCTGGGGGCCTTTATACTCTCAGCCATTGACAGGTGCTGGCACAGCACTACTAAGAACTACCGGGAGACAAGAAAGGGAAGCCCTCTAGGGAAGGTCTCAAAGATAGCCCACGTCTGCATGAGCCTCCAGAGCTCTCTAGGGCACAGCCTTTCTACTATCCAGCCTTTTTCACCATAAGAAAACCCATAAAAGAGGCCAAGCCAGGCTTGGATGCTGTCCACAGTGATCTGTTCTGCCTCGTCCAGCTTAGCCCCAATACGCTGCAGAAGGACCGGGCTGAAAATAGCCATGAAAATTATAGAGCAGCTCTTGATGTGACAGAGCCATCTAAAGCTGGTATTTTAGGTACAGATACAGGCACCCACATGCCCGTAATTTGTGGGTAAAGAAGGATTAAAATACAGAATCGCTGGATCATTTCCTTATCTTGCATATTGATAACAGTATAAATAACTTTCAGGAGAGGGAAACTAAATTGGAAAATTACTTCTTTGGGGTGGTTTTGTGAGTGTGATCGCTGGCCGCATCACTGCAGTGATTGACCAGAAATGCCTCTGCTTGCAGATCGTGCCCGGGTACTGGGCGGCCTTCCCGACGTGGTCACCATCCAGGAGGGCAAGGTAAGGTTGGAGCACTCTTGTCCCTGCTCCTTCCACAGAAGGGACAGGCTCCAGGGCCCCAGACTTTGTTCCTTCTCTTAAGATATACTTAATATCCCACCACCTTCATGTTATTCCACGGCTGCTTATACCTGAACAGAATAGCCAAATTCAAGGTTAAAAATGCAGTTGGCTTTCCAATCTCCTTCATGTTTTGAAGGCCAAGCATCAGGATGCAAGTTTGTCTCATGTGGACGTATGTAGACCACTTCGTATCTTTCCAGAGTCATCCTTTAAAATCACGGGAAGCTGAAAATGTTCAGTGATAACTCTATGAAAATATAACTGAAAAAAGAAACGACCTCTAACACATTGTGGGAAATGGACTGTATAATTAAGTGCCTCATTTTTGAAGGGAAACATGCTGCTTTGTAAATTTCTCTAGGCTCTATTTCTGTTAAAAACTGATTTCTTTCCACTTGTTTTCAAACTGGTAATTCCTGGCTCCATAATAATCTCTCCAAGAGGCAATGAACATATTTTCTAATCTGGATTCACTTTCTTCATCCTTATGTTTCATTAAAACAAGTGTAATATACCAGTCCTAGAGGTAGAGGTATTTGTAGTGGAACAAAACCTTTTCCTACCTCAAAGGGCAGTGAAGACTGTAGTGGTGGCTGGGACTCAGGTGCAAAGCAAGTCATGTGAAATGCTTTAGCAAGAGGTAGTGTCACTCATCTGCATTTCTTCATGGGTGGAAAACATGATCACAGCTGACTTTAAGCTCAACCATTGCAGGGTTGCTTTTGTTCTTAAACTCTCTTCCATTTTCCTCACCTAACGAGATTTAAAATATCCAACTCACTGGGTCATAGTTAGAATTAAAAGAGAGAATGTACGTAAAAGCACTTCGTAATCTATAACTCAGATCTGAAGTATGGAGAGGATAAGAGTTTTCCATGATGCCTAAGGTGTTTGGAAGTTTTTGTTTGATTTTGTTAAAAGTTTTAACCTCAGATGATCATAGTTTTCAAAATTATATACCTGGTCTTCTTGGACAAGTTTAATGGCAATAATTCAGCTCATATTTTTATTGCTGGAATGTATTTGTACAATAACTCAGTAAGAAATGCTAGTTAATGATGGGAGGAAGACAGATTTCTTAATCTACCCTATTTTAAATGATACTCCTACTGAAAAGGCAAGTGATCATATAAGACTCTTTAGAAGGATATCCCTTTCCATGTACATTGTGAGCCTTAATTTTTTCCTTATAATTTCTGGACTTCAGTAAGAAAAAAAAATGCAAGAATAGAATTTAAAATGTGAAGTAAATTCAACACTTTTAGTCATCAGGGAAATGAAAATTAAAACCACAATGAAATATCATGACATAGCCATCAGAATTGCTATGATAAAACATGGTAACTATACACAACAACAAAAATCCATGGCAAATGCTAGTGAGGATGCAGAGAGACTGAATCACTCGTACATTGCTGGTCAGAACGTAAACTAAAATTGTACAACCCCTCAGAAAAACAGTTTGGCAATTTCTGGGGGAACAAAATGAAACATGCATTTACCATACAACCCAGCAATTGCACCTCTGGGTGTCTATCTCAGAGAAGTGAAAACTTATGTTCACATTAAAACCTGTACACAAATGTTCACAGCAGCTTTATTCATAATAGCCCCAAAATGGAAACAGCCTGGATGACCCTTACAGGCATATGCACACCGTGGCATACTACTCAGCAATGAAAAGGGACAAACTATTGATACACACAACTTGGATAAATCTTCAGGGGATTTTGCTGAGTGAAAAAGGCAATCCAGAAAGGTTATAGGCTCTATGACTCTATATACATGTTTTGAAGTGACAAATTTTAGAAATGGAAAACAGATTAGTGGTTGCCAGGACTCAGGAACGGGGTTGAGAAGTTGGAGAGGGGAGATGGGTATGGGTATAAAAGGACAACATAAGGGGTCTTTGTGGTCATGGAAATATTCTGTGATACTCGTGATTGTGGTGGGAGACAGGAACCTACAGAGATGATAAAATCAAGTAGAATGAAACACACAAACACAAATGAGGACAAGTAAAATTGGAGAAATCTAAATAAGATCAGTGAATTGCATCAATGTCAATGTACTTGTGATACTGCACTATAGTTTCGTAAAATGTTACTTTTGGGGAAAACAGGGTAAATGCTACACAGTATCTCTTTTTTATTTCTTACAAGTGGATGTGAATCTACAATTATCTACATATTTTTTCCAATAAAAAGTAAGGTAAAATAAAACTGCCGGCCTAAATATCGATCTTTTAGAATAAGAGAGTTTCAGCATGGATGGGAATGTTTTATTTAGGTAGAGCACCTATGCAACTGCGGCAGATCGGATGGGGTTTGGGGAGAGAAGTAAAATGAGGAAGAGGGACTTTGAAACTTAGTTACATTATCTGAAGCAGCTATGACAATTCTGCTCCCAGCTCCACACAAATGAAAAGCAAAAGTGAGCAGGGGTGATTATGGCAATGAGGCGATTTCTCTACTGAGACAGGGCCACAATGCCCTGTAGAGCAAAAGGCATCCATGTGTTTGTGAAAGAAAGAGGACGTGGGAATGGAAGTAAATTCCTTTGCGTATTTTTTATAAGAAGCATTCCAGAAGCCAGAAAGCCTGGTCCTAAAGAAACATACTCAGACGTTATTTCAAACTGTAACTCACAAGGTGCGTCCAGGTAACTGCTATCTTCCCCCTGGTCTGGCAGGTTTATGTGTGTTCTCCAACTGGGCACCCCAGACTGCCAGCCACAGACATTCTTCAAGTTGGATCCTTATGTCTGACGTGTCTCCTTCCCTCCCATCAAACCTGTCCTGCAGGCCCTTAATCTCACCTGCAACGTGTGGGGTGACCCCACTCCGGAGATCTCTTGGCTGAAGAACGAGAAGGCCCTGGTCGCCGATGAGCACTGCGTCCTCAAGTTCGAGTCCGGCAAGACTGCCTACTTCACCATCAACGGCGTGAGCACTAACGACTCGGGCAAGTATGGGCTGGTTGTGAAGAACAAGTATGGTTCGGAGACAAGCGACTTCACTGTCAGCGTGTTCATCCCCGAGGAGGAGGCCAGGAAGGCCATCTTGGAGTCCCAGAAAGGCGGCCAGAAATCCAAGTGACCGGCCCAGCAGGTCACAAGGGGAGCAAGGAGAGGCGGCCACTGTGCCCCTGTGCGTGATCTCGAGTGGTCAAGGCAAGGGACAGGAGGCCTCTTTGCTGTCCTCTGTTTTGTGCTGGCTTGGGAGGGAAATTGTCAGGTCTTTTATTTATATAAAAAAGCACCAGTTAATGACACTTCAATAGTTTTTCTTTATCTACAAATTATGTGTTAAGAAAATAGCACTGGTGGCACAAATATTAGGAAATGGTTTCAAGGAAAAGTGCAGAATAAAGTTGGGGGGAGTCGAAGGATGGGCGGGGAGCAGAAGAATGTGTTGAGGAGCAGAGTGTGGATTTGACGAGGCATTTCCCAGTTGGTTCTCCTGGATCGGTTATACTTCAGCTTCCTGACAAAGCCAGGCAAGCTGCTTGTTAGCCGCAGGTCTGTTTCGCGTGCTGTAATGAGTGCTGTGCATTGCGGTTGTCAGTCTGTGATTTGGAACCTGCTCGGTGTGAATAAACGGTTCTCACACCCTTCCTCTTCCCCAGCTGTGTTTTTCTCATTCTTACTGTTTCGGTGCCCTCTGCTACGTCTTTCTCGACACTTCTTGTAGCACATCTTCTGATTTAAATTCCTTCTGGTTAAAGCAGTACCTTCCTAGCACAATCAGATAAGAGGCTCAGAGGTGTGAAGTTACCCTCACTGCACATCTGGTAGCTTACCATATAGTCAAACCAATTCCATTGTTAAGATCCCCAAGGTAATTGGATGTAATGTGTCAATTAAGCGTGATAAGATGATGTGAGTTGCCTCATGCCGGAATTGGCAACTAAGGGCCCACAGCTAAGAATAAAAGGCATTAAAGAACCCTCATTCTAAGTTGAGAGAACTGCCAGCTTTGGGGCCTGCCACACCCTTCAGGGCTTGTGAAAGGTGACATTCCAGCAGCAGCTGCTTTAGGAAGTTTAGTCCTCCCCTCACCCTGACACCACACACACACACACACACATACTCTCACTCTCTCTCTCTCTCTCTTTCTTTCTCTCTCTCTCTCTCTCTCTCATTCACTCACTCACTAATGGAGGAAAATAGTAATGGTGAAAAGAGGTTTTCCACCTCCTTTCTCTTGCAAAGGTAGAGAACAAGGCAAGAGACTGTCCTATGCAGTGGGAGGGGCTCCTACGCATGTTCTCCTTCACAAAGTTCAAGGCTAGAAATTGCCTTTCATCTGACTGTTGGACTGTTGCCAATTCATTTGGCCAGCTAAGTGCCCAATGCTGCTATGACATTGAGTGCCTGGCAGGAGCAAGATGCTGTGTTCTCACTCTCAGGCATGGCAGGTAAATGAGTTTCCCTAGGGTCAAGTGGACCCATGAAAGGTGGTGGCCATGAGCAGTCTGCAGTTCCCCGTGGATGAGCAAGAGGTCTTCTTCTGGACAGGTGGACCCAGAGGCAAGGGCCACTGAGTGGACGCTGGCAGGGGAGCCAAAGAAAGGAGACGGGTCGGGCAGTGGCAAGTCTCCCATGCCAATGGGCTGTGCCAGTGAGATTCTCCCCAAAGAACCCGTAACACATCAGCAACAGAGTTCCCAGCGTTGAAGGAGTGTGGTGTGGCGAACAGAACCTGCCTCCCCATCCCACAGTTCTGCTGCCTGAAGCCCAGACGGGGGAGAAAGCAAGGAGGATTTTGAAAACAAATTTTTAAAGAGTGTGCTCTAAATTCTGAAACTGCGTGAAGTGTATGAAGTCAGTGTGCTCTCACTAAGGTCCCCACCATCTGGAAGACGGTCTTGCTGGGTAGTGCGTGAGTGAGGGAAATGGCTTTCCTGTTCACAGCTCTGTATGTGGAGATTTCTCTATAAAATGGTAATAAGAATTATTTCAGCCATATAATGACCAGACTAATTGAGCCACATCAAGATTTGATAGCTTAGGCGAAAAGCTGCTATTTCTGCGGGGAAAATATAACTAAAACTGTAGATCCATCAATTTAGTGATGCTGAAGGTACTTTCTAACACATAAGAATTTAGGAATCAGTGATCTGCTAAATGTGAGCTATTGATACACAGAGGATCATATTGGCACACAGAAAAGACTATTCTGAGTTTTATAAAATTAATATACAGTACAAGCAAATGACAAATTTTTAAACCTAGATCTTCCTAAATCCTTGAAGTTTAACTTTACAGTCTTATTTTTCTATTTAAAAATCTAACTACTAAAAATATTCATTTTAGGGCTGCTTTTTATAGCATAAGTAAATTTCCCTTAATTTATTAAACTATATTTATAAATTCATATATTTATTTTCCGTTTTAAGCACTACTATTGTCTGACTTAAACAAAAACTTCCCTAGAACAGAAATAACTTTCATTACCTACTACACTAAATATATAAATATGGGAAAAATTAGGGTTCTCTTAAATGTTCTCATATTGTATATAAACTTTTAGTAAGACCAACATAAAATCACAATCAATTAAACATTCTAAGTTAAAATCACAAAGCTGAGATGTTACTAGGCTAAATTATCTAAAAAATTCCAAGTGCATAAAAGTCAAATATGCACAAATTGCATAATGCAAAAATACTAATTTTACCTAGATATAGGCCCTAGGGCCTGGGACAGGAGTTTTAAAATACAGGCCAGATCCACATGGACTCAGACTGTTCAAGGCTGTGAGCTGGTACCAAGATCCACACACAACCTGAAATGCACAAAGGGTGGCTTAGTCAGCACAAAAATGGGAATAGTAAAAATATCACCAACTGACACAGGAAAGCTGTATGAAAGTTTGCCATCTACCTGGGGGTGGTTCTGAGTCGAAAAAAAAATTAATGGATTCCTCAAGGCTGTACTGCATACTTGTGGGGCCCAAAGTTACAGCACCACATGGTGTAGGAATCCCAAGCCAAGAATTCCCATAAACATGGTCAATGACAGGGGCCCCAGAGAAGCAAATGTAAAATGACACAACAAGGGACTTTCTGTGTCTGCCCACAAAGGATTACTATTATGGAAATTGACCTCCCACCCTAAACAACTAGAAAACCAGGCAAAATATGTAGAAAAAAAGCTGTTTGGGCATTGGCGAGCAGACATGCAGGACTGCCATCCCTGACAGCAGGGGAAAGAGTGATGGGTTGCGACAATTGCTCCAGCTTCTTGCCTAGATGGTGTGTTCACGCTGTGGGTCTGCAAGCAGGACCTATAGGTCTCACTGAATTGAGGATATAGAGATTGAAGTTCAAGGAGGCTGAGGTGTCTAGAATTCGTGAGAAAGAGTATTAGAAGAGAATTGCGCAGAGATGAGGCGCTGGAGTGCTGTGGATGGACTTTGGCTGAGTACCGCCCCGTAGATGCATAGGGAAAGAGCGACTGGAAGGTCCTAGGCCAGCCAAAAATTCTTGGAGCTCACACGGGCTGGAACAGTTCTCATGAGCCAGAATGGAAAGACTTTGCACACGGAACACTGGGTAGAATCCTAACAAGTTTCTCACCTTGGTAGTGGGGCTAAATTCCCAAGGCTGGAGGGATGGAGGATTGGATAACTTAGGAGTCTCTTACAGTGCCTGTGAGAGAGGTGGCCTAGGAGAAGAGGATGTACAGAAAGGAAAGATATTTAGGAGGTAAAATGGACAGGATTGCAGGATTGAAGGAGAGCGGATTGCTCAGGAGGACTCACTTATCTACAAGCTTGAGCAGCTGGTGGACTGTTGTGCAGCTGAAAGGGGAGCTGTCCAGAGACAGAGGAGAGGTGGTACACATGTAGCATCAGGACATAACCATGAGTTTACCAAAACCTCATGGTAAGAAACGGATCTCAGGAGATACTAGCTACAGAGCCCTGACTGCAAGAGAAATAGGCGATATGAGATGTGTGACCAGAAGGCGACAGAGGGTGATGTTTATGTGACTACTGGGATTGAATTCTAAGAACAAATAGAAGAGAAAATGTGAATTAAAGCACAGGAACTCTGAATCTTTATACTGCATATTACAAAAACAAAACCTCCTGTCTTTGTGATATTAAATCTACATTAGGACAGCAAATCTTTTACAATACAGGTAGTAAAAGATTCAGGCATAGAATCAGGATTTCTGTTACTGCTTTGGCAGTTACCACAACACTTCCAGGTACTGTGTAGCAATTGTGGTACAAACACTATTGTCATTAGCACAAACTGTATGTTCTGGTTACTTCTAAGAATCCACTACTATCAACTGAGAAAGTGATTCATGGATGAGTAGTACCATAGGCACGGTCTCAGAAGCATTCAGTAAATCCTACTCCGTAGCCCCACTTCACTTATCCACAGCAAGACATTTAGATAAAATGCACAGATTTTATGGACGATTGTGAGCTTGATACACCATGATCATCACATCGTACCTTCAGATATTTGCATTTTGACCTCTACATCGGGGTTTTAGAGATAAAGTTATGTAAGAAAAATCTTAAGTTATTTAAAATGCTTCTGAAGAATCAACTGATATATGTGCATTAAAATCTCAGTCTTGCCTTATAACACCAAGGTCATGGGTTCAGAACCCATACCAGCCAGCCACATAAACAAACAAATAAATAAATAAAATCTTAATCTCTAAAATGTACATGAAAGTTTTCGACTTAGCTCATAGTTATTCACATCTAAGTGATTTTTTTACACTTTTTTAAAAAAACATTTTAGTTGTAGTCCAGTGTCAAGAAGGAATAATAATATTTGTCACAAAGTTCACACACATACTGCAAGTACCCTGAGACAGTACATACTCCCAGCTATCCACTTTTGAGCGTAAAAATTTACATTCTGAAAAAGGGAGAGAACAATATACAACTAAGTGTCATTTACAACTCTTTGCAAACAAAATAGGCCCTGCTTTGAATAAATTATGAAAGGAGTGCTCCCTCCCTTGGTCTTGAGTTTCTATGGTTTTCTTCCTATGGTTTCTTCTCTCTCTTCACTATTTTAAAGAAGACGAAGGGCACAGCCTATAGGGATTGGACCTCAGACTGAGAGTTGCTGGTGCCCACAACATCACATAAAAGCCACCTACTCCACTTGCCAAAGACTGTTTTTAAGCCAGGAGAAAAGATACCACATCTCTGGCACTTCAACAGAAGTGAAGAATATCCCTTCAGAGCCCAAGGGATGTGTCCCAGAATCGGCAAGTGTTTTACTCTGATGACAGTTTTGATTGCCTCCGGGCTGACCTTCGCTATCTAAGTGTACTTACCAAATGTGCCCAGTAGCTGCCCACAGAAAGCCTCTCCAAGCAGACCTCCATGCCAGCTGCAGCACATGTAGGAACTCTCTGCACCTCTATTCCTTTCTGTTCTTTACAGCTTAATATTTCCAGCTGCAAAGAGCTGATCAGGCCTCGGAGCCCTCTTTGCTCACAGACTTCTGTCCATACAGATGCCTCCAGTTCATAAGCTGCCCACACGGTCCAGACCCACACACCAGAATTTGACTTGAGAAGTGTCTCTTCCTCACACACCCCAAAGCAGGAACTGCATTGCCAAAAGGAGTTGCCTTGTGTCACAGAAAAGAAAACTGCAGAGAGGGGAGAGAACAACCCATGGCTGGGGCAGAATCAAGAAATTTGAAATCTTCTCAGGAGTAAGTTTCAGCAGCATTGAAGCAGACGAGGAAATGATGAAGATGAAAACAATTTCTTGTTTTCTTTTCAAAACTGAAGGAGAAGGCGACGACCTCTGTGTCATGCTATTGAAAACACAAGACATCATTTCTTTGATTCATTCATTCATTTGACAAATAGTTACTGAGCACCTGGCCTGGGTCAGGCCCTGTCCCCACAGACCCCTTTCTGCCGTGGCAGAAAGCTTCCAGGCCCTAACTTTCCTGCCTTCTAGCCAGGCTCATGTCCAAGATAAGTGGAAATTCACCAACAGTTTTGACTTCTGAACAGGCACTACAGGAAGTCATGACAGTGACCTGGGGTGAAGACCTCACTTTCTCATCTCACGCGAGTGTGGCAGGAAGAGCTGCTCTGGTGTGTCGGGGGTTGGGGGGAGGGGAGAAAAGGGAAAAAGGGCAGAAGATATGTACTGGCTTCCGTGCATAAGCTTCGTATCTATAGAGAATTAAGCTGTTTTTGTTTAAACATTTTTAATTGGAATGTTTCTCAATTTTATATTCCTTCAGGCTTTTAATAATTAATCTTGTTAACATTTCAAAAAAAATTGTTGAGTACTTCTAATGCTGTATTAAAGAAGGTTGTTGCTTTTAAATATAAGGCACCAAAGAAACAGAAAAGCTGTAAGTAAAAATATAATGATAAGCCATTTTAGCTAGAGTAATAAAATATTTTATTTGTATTTTAAAATATGGTCATGCTAAAATCACTGTAGCTTCTAAAATAGAGACATTTTGATGTCCCCAGTTCCACTAGAATGAGTCAATGACATCTGAACAACTTTTATGGAGCAGAAGCAGATTGATCTCCTGCACAGCAGACATGCACAGCCAGTTTGTCCCATTTCCACTGTACTTCGGTAATACAAAACTAACATGGGAAAATGTGTCACCAAAAGCTGAAGGTATTCAATAAGCGTCCAGGCCTTTGTTGACAAGTAATTTAAAACAAAATAAGTCAAGATACTAGGGGAACTTAAAAGCAAAAAACATCATTTGAAACATTTTTTACAGTGGTATGTTGTAGACACATAGTTGTATATTATTATTGTTGCATTACTATATATTATATATATATTATATATATTATATAGAGATATATTACTTATATATTAGAGATATATAGAGATACATTTGTATATTATTGTTTATTATAGTAATATTGTATTATAGTCATACAGAGCTACAAACATAGTAAAAATTAGGGAACTTGATCTCTAAAAAATTGTATAAAGTACTAAAAATAGTAAGACATTTGGAACTGCTCTTCATTTCTACAGTGACCACAGTTATAGAAATACAGTATGTCCCTTGTCAACACAGGAAGTTTGTTACAAAGACATCATTCAGAACAAGAGTCAAACTCTGGGAACTCCCTTTAAAATGAAATGGGAAAAAAATTAGAAAGTGTTTACTTCTATAGACTTTAAAGTACTTTATGTAGAGATTAGGCAAGTTGCTTCAAAAAAAAAAAAAATTCTAACCCGACTCACTTCAGCTGTGGACCTCTTGCATGAGTCCTTGAGAATTCCACACCACGACAGCATGATACTCTCTCTTGCTGCCGGGTATTCGTTTGCCTTTATAAAGGAACACACTAGTTACATGCCTCCTTCACCCATGGAGAAAGCTTTCAAAGCTTGACCTTGAGGAGTTGACAAAAGTTCTGCTAAGAATGTAATGTCTTAAAACTAGTCAATCTTTGATCAGAGATTTTTGGAACTTCTTAATACTTGACTTCAGGTTTAAAATATAGTTTGGTTCTGCTGCTGCTGTTATCATTCATTTACACCTTCAACAAATACGTACTGAGCAAAGACCGTGAGGATACGAAGATGAGCTGGATGGAGACTCACGCTCAGGGTGCTTGTGCTAAATGACACAGCAGCTGGAGCATGAGTAGCCATAACACAAGCAATGCATCCATAAGCAGATGCAGACAACACCCTCCTGAGGTCAGAGGGGGATGCATCCCTGCTCTGTGGAGAGGTGGGGGTAACGGAGGAGGTGGAGAACAGGATTCGGAAAAGTGCTCCGTGCAAGTAGAAGCATTTTAACTGCGTGTTGATGAGCAGATGGGTTTAGCCATTTTGAGACTGAGGGGAGGGGTGTTTCTGTTAGTGTCACTCAGCACCACGAAGGCATCCCCAGAGCAGGCAGGTATCACAGGGGCGGGCTTCAACAGATGTTCCCAGAGAAAGGAGGTGTCCAGCAGAATTTGTTCTATTCTTGTTATGGGCTGAATTGTGTCCCTCAAAATTAACATGTTGAAGCCCCAACCCCCAGTACCTCATAATGTGGCTGTGTTTGGAGAAAAGATCTTTAAAGAGGTAATTAAGTTAAAATGAGGACCTTGGGGGTGGGACCTAATTCAATACGACTGGTGTCCTTATAAGAAGAGGAGGTTAGGACATGCAGAAGGAAGACCACATGAAGACACAGGGAGAAGATGGCCATCTACAAGACAAAGAGAGGCCTCAGAGGAGACCAACCCTGCCAACACCTTCATCTCAGACTTCTAGCTTCCAGAAATGTAGGAAATAAATTTCTGTTGCTTTAGCCACACAGTGTATGGAAGAAACCAAAATACAGTAAAGGCAACAATAAACATCTCTGAAGACCTACTAGTCATAGAGTGTTGTTTGGAACTGGGTCACTGATGTTTGTGTTGCAGCTACTAATAAGTACTTACAATACGCCAGCTACTGCTCTAAGCTCATTACTCACCGAATCCTATCCATAAGCATTTCAGGAAGATACTATTGGGCTGCTTTTCCGGAGGAGGAATCTGATGCACCAAGAGGGATTTTTGCCCCAAACCACACAACTAATAAGTGATTGAACTGGGTTTTGAACCTAGACAGAGGATCCAGAGTCCACATTCTTAAAAGGTCATTTTACTCAGCTGCCTCTCAGGTTAAAGAGAATAGAAATATTTTCATAGTCTTCAAGGTATGCGGGAAGCATCACCATCCTCTCAGCTTTGCAGGGGTGGGGCGGGGGGCATCTGAGCATTACTGCAGATTGAGCTGCTGCAGGAAGACACCCTCCCTGACATGACCCCACAAACACACACACTCTAAACACATGGACAGGCTGGATAAAATATAACAAAAATGCTTTTAGTATATTTAGAACGTGTAAGAAGAGAAATCTTTTGAATGTAAAATCCCTCAGGGCAAAGACATTATTTCCTTCTTTGCTGATTCTCTATGGCTTTGATTGTGCCTGGCACACTGGTAGGCATTTGATTAATATCCACTGAATGGGTAAAAAAAAAATTAGGGGCTGGAAATGAACAAAGCCAAGGTTGTGTGCAAGAGTAAAACTGAATGGATTGAGAAGGTGTTACAACTCAACATAAGCTTCAGTTGCTGGGGCCTTGATGTTCATACATCAGTTGTTCACAGATCAAATACATGATGTTCACACCTGTCAGAAGGTGAAGCCACTGACCTGTGTGAGATGAGTTTCCTGGATAAAGCCAGGGAGCCTTCCCATCTCTAAAACAGAGACTAGAATACTCTTAACTGGACAGCTAGTCCTGAGAAGCCACAGCAAGCTAACCTGCTGATTTGTCTGCACAACCCAAGGAATAAAGGACTCTGAGAGAAAGACTCAGAAAACACCTACTGCAGATGAGCTCAGAAGTAAAAACTAGAAACCATCTGGGAAATGAAGCACCACAAAGAATCACAAAAGACATAATTCCCACGTAAGAAGTAGGGTTAATAGAAAAATATGAAAGAATTTTTTAAATAATTCTGTTTAAAATATTACAAGAAGTAAAGGAAGAAATATAATCTATAAGGCAGGAATGGGATATTATGAAAAAATTAATTTGGAAAAGAACATATAGAAATTCTACACATGAGGGCCGAGCCCGTGGCGCACTCGGGAGAGTGCGGCGCTGGGAGCGTGGCGACGCTCCTGCCGCAGGTTCGGATCCTATATAGGAATGGCCGGTGCACTCACTGGCTGAGTGCCGGTCACGAAAAAGACAAAAAAAAAAAAAAAAATTCTACACATGAAAAATATATTGCTTGGAATTTTTTTTAAAAACTTAATGGACAGATTAAACAGTTGGCTAGAGAGAGAATTAATGAATTGGAAAATAAATTGGAGGAAATACCTCAGAAATCAGACTAGAAATATAAGAAAGAAAGCCATGAAAGATTATTTAAGAGACCAAGAGACTAAAATGAGAGATACTAATATAAATCTAACTGGAGTTCTAGAGAAGAGAGTAAGAAGAATACAAAACATCATTATTGAAAAAATGATGGAAATTTTTTCCATAGTCAAATATATGTGATGAAGTTCCCTGTACCATGAGCAGAATAAAGAATAAATCCATACCTGGCCCATCAGAATAAAATGCAGAACAACAAAAGGAAAACACTAGAGCTACATGTGCGAATAAGACAGCTGTGGGGAAAACTGCAGCAGGTATGTGGCCAGTCTGCCCTTCATTCTTGCCAATTCTTCACAAATTTGGGCTTCAGTGGGCCAAGAGAGCTCTACATTGGCAGGGGAATCAGAGCTCTGCCCTATCAGTCATGGAAGGTGGACAGACTGGGGTGGGGAGGACAGGAGGAGGAGGTTAGATTGTCATTTATTACAGTCTCAGGAACTATCCCAAATACAGCATTTAAAAGGGCTAACTCTAAGGTGATGCCAATATATTATTTGTAGTTTTATTCCCATTTCTCTCAACTTTAATCTTGCTTCAGCTTTGGATAGATGCTCAAGCGTATTTTTTACTCAAAGATAAAGCATTAATCAGTGAACAAGTTTCATTGAGCAGCATCATTCATTTAGTCAAAAAATATTCATTGAGTATCTGCTAATAATAGGGTGCTTTGGGGCTGGCTGGTTAGCTCAATTGGTAGGGCATGGTGCTGACAACACCAAGATCAAGGGTTCAGATCTCCATACCACCAGCCACACACACACACACACACACACACACACACACACACACACACACACACACACACACACACACACACAAAGTAAGGAAGTATGTTGAAAATTTTAGAGTTAAGAGCTGTGAAGACATACAACAGGACAATGAGTAATGGGCTTGAACCAGTATAGAAAGGACAATGATGCAGGAAAAGGGTGTAGCAAGTGCAAAGGCCCTGGGGCAGGGCTGCATTTGTCATGTTTGAATAACAGAAAGTAGGTCAGTATGCCTGGAACACAGGCACAACGACAGAAAGGGAAGCAGGGGGCAGATCACATGAGGCCATGTGGAGCGAGGTAAAGAAGTTGGACTTCATTCTAAATTCTTGGTTAGAGCACAATGCTATAACACTAAGGTCAAGGATTCAGATACCCACACCAGCCAGCTGCCAAAAATAAAGGAAGGAAGGGTGAAATGAAAATCCAATGGGAATCCACTGGAGGGTTTTAAGCAGACAAACAACATGAGCTGATCAACTTTTTAACAAGAACACTGTGGGTGCTTAGTGAGATGAACTGAGGAGGGATAAAAATGAAAGAAGAGAAGAGAGCAAAGTTCGTCTACCAATTCATGTGCAATTGATGACAGCTTAGGCTAAAGTTAGCAGTAGAGATGGAGAGGAGGACAGATTAGAGATACTACTTGAGGATAAAGTTTTGTTAATATATTGGATATGGTGAATGAGCGAAATAGAAGAGAATCGTGGATAACTTGAAGACTTTGGGCCTGTCCACTGGAAGGGTGGCACCACTGCCCGAGACAGGGAAAAATGGGTAGAAATATATTTGAAGGAAAATCAAGCACCCATATTGGGCACATTAATTTTGCGACAACTATTAGACCTACAAATGGACAAGACAGGGAAGAAGTTGGATAAACAAGTCTGTGGTTCAGGGGAGAGATTATGGGAGAGAGAGATACTTAAGAGTCATTGGAATACAGGTGCTACCAAAAACAATGGGCTTACAAAAGAGGACCCCTCTAGAAAGAAGAAAATGAGGGAGAGAGAGCCCAGTGCACAGCAGCACGCTGTGTTCCAGAAGCAAGGAGGCACCAGCAACGGCAACTGAGAAGGAGCAACTTGGGAGGCAGACAAGTACCAGGGAGTGTCAGGAAGCAAAAGAGAAGAATGCTTGTCCCCCCAAACAGAGTGGTCAGCTGTGTCAGATGAGGATAAAGCTGTCATTGGGCTTAGTTTTTGTGATAGAGGTCTTGGAGTGGGATTGAAAGAAAATGGAGGTTGAAAAAGTGGAAACAGTACAAATAATTATTTCAACCAGTTTTCCTGAATAGGGGGTAAAGAAATGAAATGGTAGCTGCAAGGGCCTCAGAGGAGGCAGGGGTCCTTTAGGATGATAGATAACAGATTGGAAGTTGCTGATGAGACTGACCGTGTAGACGGAAAAAGTGAAGACGCAGACTGAAGCCCCGTGTGGACAAGAAAGGGTGACATTCAGAGGATGGGGGGAGGTTTGGCTGTGCTTGGACTTGGACCTTGGCCCTCTGCCTTCCTAGGGCATATTTTTCTCATACTCTTTCTCTCCTTATTGATTAACCTGATATCTTCGTAGGACAGAAGGCAGAGAATACAAGCACAGACGCAGGTGGTTGATGGTGCGATGAGGAGGCAGCTCCTTCCAACTGTTTCCACTTTCTTAAGGAATTATGAAGCAAAGTCATCAGTTGAGAGTGAAGGGTTAAGGGGAGGATGAAGGATCAGGTTAGCTAATAAAGAGAGAAAAATTGACAAAAATATCTTAGTGAGCAGGAATTGTGGTAGGTTTCCCTGAAGTGTCAGGGCCATGTGAAGTCTGTGTGTCACGTATTTAAGGTGGGCCTCGTTGGCACGGTTGCGCGATTACCTGCAGTGCTCAGTTGCGCACATGGTTATGTGCTTTGCCAGGGGGGTAAATGGAGAGGGAACGGAGAAACAGAGTTGAGGGTGGTTCGCAAGGAAGTGATTACAGTGTTGGACCACGGTGTCTAAGGCCGGGTGAGAAAGGTGAGGGGACATCTGAGCAATGATGTTCAATGGATTAATGAGATACGGACATTTGGAACTGAAGCTTCTTGTAGGTAGGCCAGAAGATAGCTATCATGGTTGGAGAGCAGAAAGCTTAAATATGAGATTTCAGAGAGGTTCTTCTTTCCCCCACCTTCCCCTTCTGAGTAGGCAGAATAGTTAATAATCTATGGGATGAGATTCCAGACATAGTAAGAAAAATCCATTGTCCTCCCCTTACCCAAAATATGAGGGGCTTTCAAAAAATTCACAGAAAGATTTGTATTATCTTTTAATTCTGTTTTCCCATGAACGTTTGGAAGTGCCCTCGTGTGTCCTCTGACTTCCTCTGAGTTGGCTGGAATGACGTAATTAGAAAACCATTCCTTCATCATCAAGTTACTTCCTGTTCAAATGAAAACCCTGTGGGAAAGACGACTCATGTCCATCCAGGCGGGGACACTGCCTCTGCTCCTGTCAGTGTTAGCTAAGCACCCCCACCACCACCCCCACCCCGGCCAAAGGTCACGGGGCCACACCCCTGCTGTGCAGCATGGGGCGGGACCGTTGCTGCTCCCCACCTTGTGCGACTGGCATTCTCCCAACTGCACCCTTCAGTGAAAATTAAGTTAGGTTATTTCCAGAGAACAGGACAGGTTTTTATGTGGGAAAGAACAGAGATATTGAGCACCTGAAACAGAAGGTTTGGGCCTTAACAATTTGCTTGATATTGGCACTTTTCTCTAAAGGTAGAGCAAAACTACAAGTTTTGTAAAAGAAAATAAAAAGTAGAAATATGTATCAAAAATCTTGAAAAAAAAAGTATAGCCTAAATGCAGAAATTTTGCATTAAACAATTTCCCATAAATAAATAGAGATAATGTACTAAGATGTTTGAATAAGAATGTTCATCACAATATTATTTACAACACTAGAAAATAGGAGATTAGTTAAGAAAACTGTAGTAATCCACAGAGGGACTGCTATCCAGCCTTCAAAATGTTGATTGATATAGTGCCTAATTGTTAAAAAAAAAGTTCACTTCCTTTTTTTGAAATTAAAATCACAGAAATAAACACAAAGGAAAAAAGACAAAAGGAACATAAACCAAACTGTTAACAACTGGTATAGCTGTAGGGTGAGATTAGGGGTTGTTTTCATTTTATTTTATTTTAGTTTTTCTTTGTGCTTTACTATGTTTTTGTACAAAAGCAAAACTAAATGTGAGTGTATTTAGCCATCAAGAAAAATATCCAATTTGATTTTATTTACTAGTGGTGCAAAATGTATTCATCAACCAGCCTCAAAATTCTACCATAAGACTTAATTAACTTTCACAAATAAAGCTTTTAGTGCGTAGTACATATTTATTCTGGCTGCATCTATCACAAAGAAGCAGTTGACTCAAACTGAATTACCTGAGTATAAAAAGAAATGATTCTTGTCAGAAAACTGATGCCCAAGAACAGAAAAGAAGGTACAACATTCTTTTTCTAATATGTGGTTTTTCTGATAACTGAATTATTCCACTTTGGAAAATGTAGCTTGGGCTTGAAAACATGCAGTAGTGTAGGGCTTGGCAAAAAACAGTCCAGGCATCTTCCGGGAGTCCAAGTGGGGACACTGTGGGGAGGAAGTGACAGGTGACAATTGCAGTGACTCCCATCCACCTTTTTGCTCACAGAGAACCCAGCAGACTGCCCTGTGCTGTGTCACCTTCCATCCATTTCCTATGCTCCCCCTTTAAACTCCACACAGACCGAGAAAGGAAAGGAGGGAGGGAAAGGTGGGCAATGAATCTGCAGGTGGAAAAGCAGAGAAAATGTAAAAAGAAAGAAAAGATGGGAGGCAGAAGAGAGAGGACCATGTCACCTATTGTATCCCTGCTGGAATGGAGTAGGTAGGGCGATGACTTTAATTGTTAATAAGACAATCATATTCATTCATCAAACTCAGGCCCCCACAATGGCCCAGGCCATATGTTACAGCAAGAAAGGAAAGCATCTTCCATCCAAGTGAACACAAGAGACCAGTAGTCTAAAATGTACTTTTGTTATTGCTCTGCTCAAAACTTTACCTTGGCTCATGATTTTCCAGCCCCTAGGACCACTTTTTCCACCGTGCTGCCTGCCATATTCTAATTGTTCTTTGCTGCATGTCTGTTCCATGAAGTCATCTTTACCTTTTCCCTCCAGGCCATGAGGATATTTCTTCTTTGAACTACTATTTTGTGTGTAATGAGTACTATATTTACATGTTAGAATGAAATTATTCTCTATTTGTGTGTGTTTTTTATTCAGTTTGTAAGGTGGGTCTTGTGGGTTCCTCACGTGAATACAGAAATGACATCAGTAAATACTGACTGATGAGCTCACCTGTATCGCAGAGATTTAGCTTGTCCTTCAGTATCTAAGAAGCAACACAAAGCGGGAGATGACCACTTTGTTGTAGCAAGGATTCATAGAAGTCTGTTGATTTGTCATCATTCATTCATTTGTTCATATATTTATTCAATAAATATTTATTAAAGATTCAATTGTTAAGAAGATACAATCTCTCGCTTTCTGGTTGTTTTGCTTGTAATCAAAAGTGGGGATACAATTCTGAATGGAATAGAAAAAGATCCAAAAAGTAAGCTAATGAATACTTGGCTAAAGCTACCCTAGGCTATTAATGTCTCCTGCACAAAAAACACATGTGGTGGGTATTTGCATTTACCTAGACAAATTCCAAGAATTACCTTAACCACCCTGGGGGAGGGAGACTAGGAAGGATGAGGTACTTTATTCTTTTCAGCTTTTGAAAGAGAAAAAATCCCATAGGTACTGATATTTGAAAACTAAAGCTAAGTCATTATCAGGATCATCAATACCAACAATACCCAACATTAAGCATCTCTGTGAACTATAAACTAGGCAATATGTATAGAGTAAAACTATAAATAAGATGAGGACCCCATCTACGAGAAGCTCAACTGTCCCAATGGAGCAAGGTAAGAGTGTCACCCGTAAGTTTTGCTGGCGGTATCTGGAGGGTTGTGCGGGTAGCACCCATCACCTGAGAGAACGGTCTTAGTAAGCAAACTCTAACACACCCTGATCTAGAGAAGACAGAAACAACATTTTCTCTTCCAGTCTCCCTGCAGCCCACACAGAGCCCATTTCATGCAGATACTTATTACCAGTCGCTTCAGCTTCCCGTCTCCATCCCTCTTCTCTTCCTTTATGTTTCCCAGAGACCTTTTCTAACTCTCTGCCCTCCTCCCGCAGGAACCCTGAGACACTAGGCACTGTCCTGGGCTGCACCGTGCCGGAGCGGCTGTGGGCCCCTCCTGGGTCTAGGTCTCCCATGTTCTTGAGACTGGAGAGTCTGCAAGGCAAACAGACCTTTCTCCTGCTAGTACTGATTCTGTAATCTGTGAGGAGGTAGAAAGAGGAGGGCCACGGAAAAGAAACATCCTATCCTGATGTGTATCCACAACTAAATATAACTCAAAGAAGAAATGTTATTGCAAAGGTGAGTATTTGTTAGGAATAGTTTTAGCGCTGAGAATCAAAGACCCAATATAAAGCCGACTTAAACCAGATAGAGGCAGATTTTCCCTCTTAAGAAAAATTCCACAGGTAGGTGTCCAGTCCAGGCCTGGCACAGTGGCTCTACTCCATGAAATTCCCAGGGACCCAGTTCCTTCCTGCTCACGGCTCCATGACCTCTAGAATGTGGCCTTGGTCTTCATGGTCCAAAACAGCAGCCAGACCTCCTGCCATCATGTCCTCATTACAGGCCAGACAGAGGAAAGGGCAAAAGGAAGAGACAAAGGATACAGGTCAGTTGTCTTTTGAGGAATTTTCCTAGAAGTTGCCATAGGACAATTCCACTTACATCTCATTACATCTCATCTCATCTTCATCAGCTGACTGCCCCAAGCCATAAACAAGCCTAGGAAATGGAGTCTTTTCTAGGTGGCCATGATCCCAACTAAAAATTAGAGGATTATGTCTATGGAAGAAGGAGAGAATAGATATTGTAGGCGAACTAGCTTCTCAGCCACAAATAGCAAACACAATGCTTTAGAAGTAGAGAAAGATCAATTTAAAATTAGGAGAATTGGAGAGAGTTTCATAGAAGAGATAGGGGTCTTGAGACTTGTATTATTTGGACTGGTAGAAATGGAAAGGGCCTAACAGGTGGAGTGAATAGAATGAACACATGCACAGAAGTGGGCAAATGCTGTTCACGTGCATCCATTCATTCACTCCTCATTCGCTAAATTTCTTTTAAAAATTCATCATGGAACTTTTCAATTACACATAAATGTAGAGAGAATAAAAAGTGAACCTCCAGGACTCATCAACAATTGTCAATATTTGGGCCGAGCCCATGGCACACTCGGGAGAGTGCAGCGCTGGGAGCGCGGCGACGCTCCTGCCGCGGGTTCGGATCCTATATAGGAATGGCCAGTGCACTCACTGGCTGAGTGCCGGTCACAGAAAAGACAAAAAAAAAAAAAAACAATTGTCAATATTTTGAAAATTATAAACATTTAATAAGCAGGATTTCAACTAAGAATAAAGAAATGATTAAAATATAATGGTCCCAAGGAGCTTATGGTACAATGGATATGTATATTTCCTGTATGTCATTAAAGGAAACAAATGAACCTATGGCAAAGTTGGGTGGAAATGTAGTGGCAGCTATAACTGGGATATACATGTATTAATTCTCTACTATGTTCCAGTCATTGAGTTAGAGAAACTTGGATAAAAGGCACCATCTCAGTCCTGTGGGTGTTCACAGTCCTGCAGAGGTGCTCACAGTCTCATGGAAATAAAAAGCTACAAAGTCAGGAAGGCCTGGACTATCCTGCCAGGAGATAAGAACTTAATTCAGGCAATAATGAATTACCAGAAGTGGTCGACCAGGAAAATGACATAATATTAAATCTGGGTTTTAGGAAGATGATTGATGCTGGTATGAGGGATGGATTGAAATGAGAGAATAGAAAAATGGTTTGTAATTCAAAGTTAATTTTAAAACAACCTGAGTAAACAGAAAAGAGAAGAGAATTAACATGTGTTGGTGTCTGTATTGCACCACGCATTGTACCAGGCCCTTCATGTGTATTCTGCTATTGACCCTCACAACTCCCCAAGAGGAAAGCATTACCTTGATTTTTAGATGTGGACATGGAGGCCACAGAGTGACTTACCTGAGCTGTATTCCCAGGTCGCACTGGACCCAGAATTCAAATCTGTGCTGCTGTCCCCCAGTGCTTCCACACTTCCAACTGCACCACACACCGCCAAGTCCCCAACTACAGAAGTAGCAGAATAAATAGGAAAGAGGTGCTCCCCAAGAACAGAATTTGATGGCTAATGAAGTAGAGCGGGTGGGGCAAAGGAGGAGATAGTGGAAGAATCAAAGATGACAGAAGCTTTAGGTCTGAGCCCTGAGAAAATGTTTAACTGAGATACCAAAACAGATGAAATAGAGCTTAGGAAAAGGATCATGCACTTCATTTTGGATGAGTTAAATCAAAGGACGTTTTAGCAAGCAATGGTGAACTTGGGTCTGAAACTGAGGAAAACTTCAGTCCCAGTGCACACATTTGGGGATACTGGCCTGGCTGTGGCCAGCAGGAGCTGCAGAGTGTGTGACATCTCCCAAGAAGGGATGTGTAAGAAAAAACAAGAACCAAAGTCAGAACCGTAGTTAACGCCCATATTTCCTGGCCAGAAAGAAGAGGAGGCAGGACTGAGCCTGGCAAAGGGCTGTCCCAAGACCAAAGGAGAAACAGGAATGTGCTATGTCACAGACCTCGTTGAAGGCGACGGGCTCCAGATTCCTGGATAAGTGGGTGTAATTAAGAGTCGCAGTTAGGGCGTTATTGGTGACCTCTTCAAGAGCAGGTATGGCCTGGGGCGGGTGGGAGCTGGCTAGGAGAGGTCGAGGTTAGCGGCAGGGGCAGTAAAGGGACGCCCTTCCAGTGCGAAATGATCATTGCCAAGGAGGAAGAGCTGGAAGCAAGACGAGAGATGCGTGGCTGGAGGTCTCCGTCAGTCTGTGAGCGGAGAGCGGGCGCTGCGGGCAAGCGATTCCGCGGCCGGGAAGGGCGAGCGCCGCCCCGGGCTAGGAGGAGCGGGGCTCGGCCGCGGCTGCAGGACGCGCTGTCCCGGCCCCGCGCAGCCTGGAAGGGACGACCCGAGCTCCAGACCGCGCGGTGAACGGCGCAGCCGGGAGGGGACGAGGCCGAGGGACGGCCAAGAACTCGACGGCTGACACCGCCTCTCATGCCTGTTGTATCTCCCCACTCCCCGGCACGTGGTGGCTTCGCCGTCAGCATTTTATGGTGAATGAATGAGCCGGGCATTAGATACAGATTGCCGAGGTGTCTGCTGAGTAAAGCAGCAGAGGCGGGGCAGAGGGAGGTCACCTCGGGCCGAGGGGTCGCGTGGTGCAGAGGCTTCCCCCTGGTGAATTTCCTGCAGCGGAGGTGTTTGTCTTTCTGCCCTGTCTTGGCTTACTTTGTTAGACTATTGAACTCCTCCTGTTTGCATCCAGCGGTGTCTTGCAGAGGAGACATTCAATGCCTGTTGACAGAACTTCAGGCAAACAGTGCCATAATTGCTATTTGTCTGGTTTTTTGTTTGTTTGTTTATTGAGAGCACAAAGCCTGCCGCATACCGGAATTGCTGCTTCTGCTTGCTGTCGCTTCTTGTTCATTTTACAGCTCAGTGCAGTCCCTGGTAGCCTCCATTCCTTGCACCCTCAGCTGGCCTTGAAATCAGCACCTAAGAGCGTTCCAGCGGGTGCAGCTCAGCTGAGGCCAGCATGGCATTTCCCACCCTGTCTCCCCTGGCCTTCTCTGGACTCCCCCGCCCCCAACCCCCCAGGGTGTTCAATGAAGCCTTTCTAGGTCTTGGCTACATTCCACCAGGATATGATCCTTGCTCAGATTATCTTGAATAAATACTTCTCCCTGCTGAACCCAACCCGGGCCATATGTGGGTGTGCCCCCTTCTGCACAGTTACCCTTTCAGCTAGCAGAAACTAGACCAGACCTGTCGATAATCCTCAGACCTTTTAAATCTGTTATTCTGGAATTCACTGACTACTTTGCCACCATGAAGGCCTTTTTAAGAGGCTAGTTTGGGGACATGAGAAAGTCTAGGTGAAGCTACTAGCACTGTGTCAGCCGTGCAAGGGATGCCAGGACAGAAGCACTGTCCTCCGTGGTCTTCATATATTTCAAAACTTCCCAGTAAGGATGAATAGTGCCATAACTTCCTTTCTTTCCTAAGTAGGAATCCCAGCTCTTGCAAGTGAGGAAAGTTAGCACAGAAAATAATTTACAGAGTAGTCACCAGGCTGGATCAAAAATCTGGACCCACAGTACCTGACTGTAACAGAAAGTGACCTATAGAATTTCTTATATCAGATTATACCTTATCTTATTAAATATTGCAATGTGGGTGGAACCTTATTGACATCATTAAGCTGAACCTATTCAAAATGAGTATTGCTAGCACGATAGAAAGTTCTCTATCGTGTTCTAAAAGACTGATTAAAGGCCATTTGGGAAAAGAATAAGTCCTGTTGGATCTTGTCACTGTTCCCTTGTAGGTCAGCAAGCAAATTGGGCACAGTCAAGTAGCAGAATCAAACTAGACAGATTGGCTTCAAATCCACTAGTTTCTGACTGTGAATGTTAGATCCCCACTCTAAGCCACCTGTAAACGGGATACAAACACCACACTGCCTCCCACAGGGAGATTTTGCAAGGATTAAATGAATTAGTTCATTTTTTAAAGTGCCCAGGAGGGGGCTGGCCAGTTAGCTCAGCTGGTTAGAGCACAGCCTTACAACACTAAAGAGTCATTGGTTCAGATCCCCATACCTGTCAGCAGTCAAACACCCCCCAACCAAAAAAAAAAAGAGGTACCTGGGAGAGCAGTTGGCACATAGTAGGTGTACAATAAGGTGCTCCCCTCCCATTTCCCTCCCCTCTCTTCTTGCCTCATTTTTCAAGAGTAACTTTTCAAAGGACAAAGAAAAATGTATTCTAGAAGTGGGAAAGACCTCTCTTTCCCTCTGTAGTACAGGAATCATTTGAAGAGTATGCAATCAGGAATTCATATCTGTGGGATTTTCTTGTGTTTCCCCAAAATTTTACTGAAACTATTTTACTTTTGTATGAAATGTTTTTAAGTGCTTCATAGTTGGGACGGCGCCTTTGTGTCCATAAAGCAATACGTACAGCCCAACGAGGTTGTTCGTGCTCAGGTTATTTTCCCTGTATTATAGATGAGCAAACTAACGCTCAGGGAGGGGAAGTCAATCAAGCAGTCAAGGTCATGTGACATGTAGGTGAGGGAAGAATGGAACCCAAGTCTCTCAACACTTCAACCCGACTTATTTTTTCTCCCAGCTGCACTGAAGTCTTTGAAAGCTCAGGGGCCTAAAAGTGGGAATCCACCTTTGATAGATGAATTTGTGACTTGCTGCTAGAATATTGAGAACACCTGTCCTTTACTAGGACGGTTGGTGGAAATGAAAGCTGCCCCAAACACCCAAGGATTTCCTCTGTTACACAGCCTTGGAAAAACTCAACCTCCCACTGTCCTCCCTAAGAGTCTACTACTGCTTCTAGAAGCACCATCAGTTGAGCAGCGTGAAGGCTTTGCTTCGGAAAGGACAGATGAAAAGTGGGAGGGGGGTAAAATACAAGATGAGAATCAGGACAAGACCCTTGTTCTTGAGGAGGCTTTAATGGTTTCATCGAGACAGATGACAGCTGTTTGCCAGTCTTCCTTTTTCATTTTGCTATGTTGTTGACAATTGGAGTTATATTTTAGGCAAATAAATATATAGGATTATCTTTTCTCTCCAAGTATTGGGGGTAATTAAAGCAATGGGAAGCCTCACAAATTTCTGCATTCACTCTGCGTAAGAAAACCTCTGTCTGTGAAGCGAGTTTTATTCTGCCTTTCTAGGATTCGATGGGGAGGCAGGTGAAGAACATTATGATCTATTTCTGCAGTAGAAACAGCTCCCAGTATAGGTAACTAATCGGAGTTAGCCCCAGAGCAGCTCATCAAGCAGGGGAATTATCTTCATTCTTTTTCTGTTTTTTATTTTTATTTTTATATTTGGTGACTGGCCAGTACAGAGCCCACCTTGTACCTTAGTGTTATCAGCACCACGCTCTAACCAACTGAGCTAACCAGCAGCCCCCATTTTAAAAAAAATAAATTTTATTGCATATATTTAAGGTATACAATATGATGTTTTATATTATATATATATATATATATAAATATATTAAAATGGTTACTGTAGTGGAACAAATTAACATGTCATCATCTCACAGTTACCCATTCCCACTGCAAGAACAGTTATAATCTACTCATTTAGTGAAAACTCTGAATACAGTACACTATTATTAACTATAGTTCTCATGTTGTATTTAGATCTTTCCATCGTTCTTCCTACGTATTTGCTACTCTGTATCCTTTGACTTACGTCTCTCCGTTTACTCCTGTTGGGAAAATATAGGAAAATGGTCAGGGCCCCTCAGATGTTCAGAATCTTGAAGAGCATTTGATATAAATATACACGTGCACCCAGGTGTTCCTTGGCTATTGTCTAATGTAGTTGCACATGAGCACCCAGGTGTCCTGGGTTATGGACTTATATTAAGTATAAAGGACGAGTGGCTCTGATCCACAGCATCCCTCACCCCCAGATGCCCTGGTCAAGGGGAGGCTGCTACTGTTGCTGCCAGGGTCCCCAGGACCCTCTGGGAGGCCACTGCTGCTGCTGCTACAGACTGAGCTCCTGTCGTCTGCCATCGGCTCCCAGGATCTTTCCCAATTACTTAGCATGGACCTGTGTGTGAGGGGTCTGGGGACCCAGCCTGGCATGTGAGGGGTCTGGGGACCCAGTCTGTATAATGGGTTTGAAGAGTTTGAGCCCTAGCCCTGACAATACAAATGGAAACTTAGTATAACTAAAATAATGAAACGTTTTGGCTTTAACATGGCTATTGATGTAACCCAACAATTGGCGTAGTAGTGTAGTGTTATGCCTCCCCTCCACCCCGACCCTGATAACCACTGTTTTATTCTCTCTCTCTCTCTCTCTGTCTCTCTCTCTCTCTCTGTCTCTCTCTCTCTCTCTGTGTGTGTGTGTGTGTGTGTGTAGATTACACAGATAAATGAAATAATGCAATATTTTTGTGTCTGGCTTGTTTCACTCAGCATAATGTCCTCCTGGTCCATCCATGTTGTGGCAAATTGCAGGATGTCCTTTTCTAAGGCTGAATATTCCATTGTGTGTATGTGTCACAGTTTCTTTACCCATTCATCCATCAACGGACACAGGTTGTTTCCATATCTTGGCTATTATGAATAGAGCTGCAAAGAACCTGGGAGTGCAGGTATCTTTATAACGTGGTGATTCATCTGCTTTGGGCACGTACACAGAAGAGAAATTGCTGGGTCACGTAGTAGTCCTATTTCTAATTTCTTTAGGAACCTCCATACTGTTTTCTACAATGGCTGTGCCAGTTCCCGCCAACATTGCACAAGGGTTCCTTTTTCTCCACACCCTCACCAACATCTGTTGTCCACACCTTCCTTTTGCATCTTCCACTGGGAGCCCACTAACCTGGTGCTGGTTCCTGGTTGATCAAACCTGTGGCCCCTCGGGCTTTGGTGCTCACTCTGGCTTGTGTCCTACAACAGCCCACCTCTTCCCAGAACCAGCCCTTGAGACATCCCTGTCCTGTGCTCCTCAATGTCCTCCAAGCTGAAGGATGGGATTACTAGTGTAAACACATTTTAACAAAGGCATCTTCTGTAGATTGGATGCCTCCCCCTCAACCTCATTGAGGCTTAATCCCCACCGTAACTGTTGGGGATGGGAAATTATGGTAATTGAATTAGTTATTATGGTAGCTGAAAGGTGAAGTGATTAGACTGTAGGACCATGCCATAGTGAATGGATTCATAATGGTGGTCAGGGGCGTGGTTCCAAGGGCTTTGAAAGAAGAGCTCATGAGAATCTCTCTCTGCCTCCCCATTCTCTGCCACGTATCTCTGCCTGGCTGTAAAGCCACCCACCAAAGAAGACTCACCAAATGTGTTCCCAGGACTTTGGACTTCCAGCCTCTGAAACTGTAAGCAATACATTTCATTTTCTTACAAATTACCCGGTTCCAGGTATTTTGTTATAAGCAACAGAAATAGACTAATACAGCATCCAAAGCTCGAATCCAGAGTCCGCAGGAAGAACCATGTTTTAGAGGAGCAGGATCTGTCAGGAGTCCAGCCAGGCTGCCCCTGCAGAGCCAGATGATGGTAAACAGTGGTGAGGACAGGGTCAAATAATCTCCTGACATAGAGGTCACCTCACTTTGCCAGTTGTCAAGAAAGAGCATCTTTACATATGACTCAGACGAGAACCTCTGGGGAAAAAATGCTGCACGTCGTGCATGACTGAAATTCAGAGAAGCAAGAACTCAGTAGCAAAGGTCTGAAGGAAAATTAATGAGAGATTAAGAGTAAGAAAAAGATCTGCGAGGACAAGTAACAAAGGAGACTATGTGCTGCATGGAAACGTGCAGGGGTTCGTCCGTTGGCCACGGCAAAAAAAAAAGAAAATGTGCAGAAATACAGCTCGTGGAAGGAAATTTCAGACAAATGAAATTGAGAGCAAAAAGGAAATAAAATTAAATGCTTCAAATGGTTGCTTCATGGTGCGATGAGTATAATTTGACTTGATTAGATTCTTCTAGAGTTTCTGGTTTATATAATGCAGGAATAGACACTCAGAAGTGACTTAGTTAAAAAATATTTTACGCTTTTTTGTCTTATTTTACCTTTTTTTTTTTTTAAATGGCAGCTGGCCAGTACCGAGATCGAACTCTGGACCTTGGTATCATCAGTACCACGCTCTGACCAACTGAGCTAACCAGCCAGCCTGTCTTATTTTAAATTCAGATTTGATGGGCTCTCTCATGTTCATTTTTGTATGTCAGTTTGTTTCTTTATAGTATTATACAATGTTAAAAACAGACAAGAAACTACTCTTTAAAAACAAACAGAAAATGAGACAATACAACCGCCTCCAAAGAAATTAAAAATTACCTTTCTGGTCGGAATGTAAAGGACATTGGCTGACTTAATAATGTCCCTCCTAGGTTTTTTGTTTGTTTGTTTGTTTTTTGACAGATAAGGGGATCACAACACTTGGTACGGTGTGGTCTGCACCACGCTCAGCCAGTGAGCGCACCGGCCATCCCTATAGAGGATCCGAACCCGCAGCCTCAGCGCTACCAGCGCCGCACTCTCCCAAGTGAGCCACGGGGCCGGCCCCCCTCTTAAGCTTTAAAAAGAATTTTTTCTCTCTTGTGCCTTTTTCATGATTTCTTCTGTTTACACTGATTAGTATTGATACTAAAACTTCCTACATCTGCAATCCTAATGATTGAGACGACATTGTTTTCCTGGTTTGTAACATTTTAATGGATCAGGGCAGAAAACAATGTAAGGAAAAAACTAAATTTTGCAAAGATGTTACACAAAGTTGAGCATGTATAATGGTCCATTTCTCACATGTGCCAATTAGCCTTATATATTGTGGTAGCTGATGATACAGGCTCTGGAGCCTGCCAGTCTGGGTCCAGTTGCCACTTGCTAGCTATGTGGCCTTATGCAAGTTACTTGATCCCTTGGGCATCAGTTTTTCATCTGTAACATGGAGAAAATAATAATTCCTACCTCTTAGAGTTGTGAGGATTGAGTTAATATACATATAAAGCACTTATTAAGATCTTGTAAGTGTTTGCTGTTATTATGTTATTATGCAAAAAATAATAGCCATACTCAGAGAAGCCACAGAGAGCAGAGGTGATGCTCATTTGAATATTTATAAGAAATCTGTTAGGTAAAAATGTGATTTAGTATATATTTAAATGTCTTTATTACTGTGTAAAAAATTCGGTTTCTTTTGCAGGTTACTTGCAAAAAGTCCAAACATGAAATGCTAAACAACATTGTCGCAAGAGACCGTAATATTAGCTTAGTCCATAAGCTAGAACTAAAATATATTTAGCACCAACTTCTAATAAAGAGGAATTTTTAAGAAGCAAAATGTTTTCCTTTACTTTATGACATCTGCTCAAAGTTTTAACCCTGCTGTGGGCATTTGTCATTTGGTGGCTGTCCAGTGTCCAAACTCCTTTCTGTATGCATGGAAGACCTTACTCTATGAGGCTTGGTGGGAAAATACAAAAAGGGCCCATGCCTTATTTCTCTCTGCCTTGTGTTATATTTATCACTCTTCTGGGTGCACAATATATGTTGGTTAAACTGAAAATGTAAACAGGAAGAAGAGAGGTTTCACAAGCAGGAAAGGCTGCATAGTGAGTCAGGACATAATGCTCTGTTCCCAACTAGCTCCACTGCGATTTGCAGACTATCTTTGGGCAAGTCACACAACTTGCTCGGTTAGTTCTACTTTCTGAATCAGTAGGAAATGAACCTGCTGACTTAACTGGAGTGATGTAAAAATTAATCAAAGACTGAAAATGAACTGGGTATATCCATATAAAATTGTATTTCTTTTTTTATTAATTTATTATTATTATATTTTTGCATTCTAAGATGTGGAGCAGTTGGGGGGAGGGGAGAGAGGATTGAGGAGGGGCATGGTGTGGGAGGAGAAGGAAGGAGGGACGGGGCATGGTTGAGGACTGTGGCTGGCACCCCCTTCATTCTGGAAGGGAAGCCCAGGGGGCTTCTAGAAGCAGCTCAGTCTTGACTGGGCTGGATGTGGACTTCGGGGGAGGGGGTGTGGCTGAGGCCCTCAGCCCCCCACTGCCCCAGTGTGGGAGCCTGAGGTGCTTCCAGCAGTGGCCTCGTGGTTGTCACTGGACTGGATGCAGATGTCTATGTGCTAAAACCTGAAACATGTCTACCTCACTGAACGGACGAGTCGACACCTGTTGACGATCCACTGGAGAGAGCTCGTTTTTTAGGCGGCACACACATATATATATAGGGCTTTAAGGGAAAGCTGATTGGTTTAAAATACAATCCCTACTTAGCATACCGCATGGGGCTTGGCGGGAAGCTGATTGGCGTGCGATTCGCGCTGGCGGGAAGGAGAATGCGGAAGAGAAGGGCAACCAGCGCCATGATGGGGTGCAGCCAAGAAGGGCTTATGTGATCAGGGTGTGATCCCTTGGGGCATCTGGGTCCCTACATTCCTCCCTTTTTCTTGTTTTAGGAAAGGGGACGTTGAAGTCATCGAGCTACTTCCTGCTGAACTGGGGCGTTGTGGGGGGGGCAAAGGGAGGAAGGTACATAAATACCCATTACAAAACCCCAAAGGAGGGTGGAGAAACAAGTAATTTCAAAAGGGGAGAAGTCCATAAACGTTCCTTGAAGCCACAAGTCGCACATGCACTTGTTCCATTGTTTGTAGTTGGAAACTGGAGGGAGCAGCCAGGCGTCGGTGGCGAGGGCGTGTAGGAATGCGTTTCCTCTGTAAGGTGGTGTCTCTTCAGCATCGGCTGAGGTGCTCACGAGATGAGGCGGGGGGTTCATCGATATCTAGAAGCTGGTAGTTTCTAAGCAAAAGCTGGTTAAAGGCCTGATTAGAGATTTTTCCCACTTGGGCTTGAAGGATGATGCAGGGCAAGAAAAGGCAGGTTATGAGGAATAACAGCATTCTTCTCCAAGGAAGATGCAAGTACCTCCTTTTTCTGCGGTGAGGAGGTCTAGTGCTCTACGGTTTTGGAGGGTGACCTGAGAACAGTTCTGAACTGGTGTACAGAGTGAGTTGAGGGACGATGGTGACAAGAAGGCATGGGACAGTAAGATTAGACTGGATGGAGGTAGAGAGGGTTCCATTGCACCAGAAGAAAGAGCCTGGTGGGGCGACGGTGTGGTTATAAGGGAAGCATTTAAGGGGACGGCCGCCAGGAGCGGTCGCATGAGAGAAAACAATTTCCAGGAGAGAAAGAGAAAGATGAGTGTTTCAGAAATGATCTGTTGCCAGGTGTAAATGGGTGACCCTGGGGAGCTAGCAGAGGGGCCTGAAAGCTCCCTGGGTGAAATGAAAAGAACAGGAGAAGGCCGAGGAGAAGGTTCATGTCTCCGGAATTGGGGGTAAGGCTGAGGTCCGGGATAGGCGGAGTTTGAAATGGTCGGTAGGATGAGGGATACACTTAAAAGAATGGTGTGTTAAGTTCTTTTGCAGCTTGTTATTGGAGTTCTCGGTGGCCGAGGGCGGATCCTGAGTGTAAGGCTTCAGCCTGGAAATATGAATCCATGAAGTAACATGATTACCTGGCAGGGCAAGTTTAGCAGCAGTTGGAGTGCAAAGGATGACAGGACATGGGCCTTCCCACTTAGGTGTTAGGGGGGTTTTGGGTTCCGGGGAAGTGTAGAATACTAATTGGCCTGGGCTGAGTGAAAGGTTATTTTTGGAAAGTGATGGATCTGGAAGTAGCCAGTCCTGGTACTTCCATAATTCGGTGCGAAGGTGGGAGAGCAAGGGTAAGGCCATGGTGGGTGGTATGGGTCCTTCAGTTGCTGTGATCCCTGGGGGTAGGAGGGGCCTACCATACATGACTTCAAAAGGGGAAAGATTGGAGGGCCTTTTGGGGAGAGCTCTGGTCTTGAGTAGAGCGAGAGGTAGAAGACGGACCCAATCAAGGTGTAATTCCAGAGACAATTTAGTTAGTATGTCCTTTAAGGTTCTGTTGGTTCTCTCTACCTTTCCAGATGCCTGAGGTTGGTAAGGGCAATGTAGGTGCCAGGGGAGAGAGACTGACTGGGAGAGTTTTTGTATTACCTGGGCGGTAAATTCAGGTCCATTGTCAGATTGAATGGAAGTGGGCATCCCAAATCGTGGGATGATTTGGGAAAGGAGAGTCTGGGCTACGGTGGAGGCCTTTTTATTGGATGTTGGGAATGCTTCTACCCATCCTGAAAAGGTATCAACAAACACCAAGAGGTATTTGAGGCACCAGACAGAAGGCATGTGCGTAAAATCGACTTGCCAGTCGGCCGCAGGTGTGAGACCTCTGGCCTGGTGGGAGGGGTATGGCCCAGGTTTGAGAGGGGTGTTAGGATTGGTACGCTGGCAGATTGTGCATGAGGAGGAGATTTTTTGCAAGAGGGTTTTGTCAGATGGGGTGATTGAGAAGAAGGCTTGTAAAAACTGGGATAAAGCTTGGGGGCTAGAGTGAAACAGGTCATGGAGCAAACGAAAGAGAGAGGACTTATCACCATTGGGTGGTTGAGGCTGGGAGGGTGTCTGTGAACCTTGCGAGCTGTATGGAAGAATGGGAAGTTGGTTTTGTGTCTGTGGGTGCATTGCCGCAGTGCATGCAGCGAGGTCAGCCTTACAATTCCCGCGAGTGATTGGGGAATCGTCCCTCTGGTGGGATCTGCAATGAATGACTCCTAATTCACAAGGTAAATGGGATGCCTCAATTAATGTGGAGATTAAAGCTGAGTTGGTGATTGTGTTACCCTTGGTGTTAAGCAGACCGCGTTCTTTCCATATGGCGGCATGAGAGAGAAGTATATGAGAGACATATTTGGAGTCCGTGTATAAGTTAAGAGTTTTTCCTTCAGCTAGAACGCAGGCTCGCGTGGCGGCGATAAGTTCGGCCTGCTGGTTGGTAGTACCCTTGGGTAAAGGTTGGGCCTCTATAACCGAATCAGGGGAGACTATGGCATACCCTGCGTAATGAGTGTTTCCTTCCTTGAATGAGGACCCATCCGTGAACCATGCGAGATCAGCGTGATATAGGGGTCCCTCAGTGATGGAAGAGCGGTAAGGTATAAAATTTTGAAGGCTTTCTACGCAGCTGTGCAAAGGGGTGTTGGGGGAATCTGGTATAGGCAGTAGGGTGGCCGGATTTAGGGGTGGGCAGGTAATGAAGGATAGGGCAGGATTTTCCAGAAACGAGGCTAGGAGGGTTAGGATTCTGGAAGGTGGGAGGGATTGGAGAGCCTTATAGGTAAGGAGGTCTTTGAGGTGATGTGGTGAGAGAATGGTGAGAGGTGCCCCAAATGTTAATTTGGATGCCTCCTTATGCAGTAACTGCCCCGCTGCTAGGGCTCTTAGACAGGGTGCCCAGCCTCGTACAGTGGGGTCCAACTGTTTTGATAGGTATGCTACGGGGGCAAAGGAGGGGCCATAATTCTGTCCTAGGATGCTTAGAGCTTGTCCCATATTTTCATGAACGTAGAGGAAAAAGGGTTTAGTTAGATCAGGGAGATGAAGTGCAGGGGCTGTTAGGAGGGCCTGCCGAAGCTTGAGAAAAGGGCGCTGAGGTGAGGAGAGCAAAGGTTCTTCAGGAGGACCCTTACTCATATTATACAGAGGTCGGGCTAGCAAAGAGAAATTGGGGATCCATGCTCTGAAATATCCGGCTAGACCCAGGAAAGATAGGATCTCTGTTTTGGTTTTGGGGATGGGCAGGTCAGTAAGAAACTGTTTTCTGTCCAGGGTGATTTCCTTCTTTCCCAGGGAGAGGAGAAAACCAAGGTAGGTTACAGACGGCAAGGAGATTTGGGCCTTGGCGGGGGACACTCGATATCCCTTACCGGCTAGGAAGTTAAGCAAATGGGCAGTGTCAGCTTGGGATTGTTCCCATGAAGGACTGCATAGAAGGAGATCGTCCACATATTGTAATAAGGTGGACTCTGGATGGTTTAAGTGAAAAGATTTGAGGTCCTGTGCTAGGGTCTGCCTGAAAATATGAGGGCTATCCCGAAATCCCTGTGGCAGGACCGTCCAAGTGAGTTGTTCGGAGTGACGGGAGTGGGGGTCAGTCCATGTGAAGGCAAAAATGTCCTGAGTATCGGTTTCCAGGGGTATGGAAGAGAAGGCATCCTTTAAGTCCAGAACCGAGAAATGAGTAGAGGTCACTGGGACCTTGGAAAGAAGAAGAGTGTATGGATTTGATACAAGGGGGTGAATGGGAATGACAGCAGCGTTAACAAGGCAGAGATCTTGGACGAGACGAAAGGCACCATTAGGTTTTTTTTACAGCGAGTATGGGAGTATTGAAAGGGGAGCGAGTGGGACGGAGATACCCCTTTTTTAATAGGTCCTGAATGATGGGGCTTAACCCGAGGAGGGCTGTTGTGGTTAATGGATACTGAGCCTGGCAAATATATTTGGAGGGGTCTTTTAGTTTTATGTGTACGGGGGAACACTGGGCCAGAGTGGGGCTGGCAGTGTCCCAAACTGTGGGGTTAACAGGGTGCGTTAGCATGGGTAAGGACTTCTTTGGAGGGGTGGAATTAGTAGGATATTGGGCTTGAACTAGTGCTAGGAGGAAGGAAATGGGGGAAGAGGAAGAGGACAGGGGCAAAGTAATGGAGACTTGAAGCCGTGATAGAATGTCCCGACCCAACAAGGGGACGGGGCATTGTGGCATGACTAGAAAGGAATGGGAGAAAACGGATTGAGTGCCTTGAAGGCAGCAGGTTAAAAGAGGGGTTTTTGGGGAAAGATTTGTTTACCTCCTATCCCAACTATAGGAGAGCTGCTGGAGGTGGTGGGGCCTTTATATTCCCTTAAGACTGAAAAGGTGGCTTCAGTGTCCAGGAGGAAAGATATTGGGTGGCCGTCCACAACCATGGATACCCTGGGCTCTTGCTTTGTTATAGAGATGGTCAGGAAGGGCCTAAGGCTCCATCAGTCCTCCTCAGCGAGGCCCACCATAGGTGGTGTCCACGGTTCGGGGGGGGGCAATCAGTTCCCCAATGTCCCTTCTTTTTGCATTTTGGACAAGGAGTGGTGGGTGGCCTGGGGGTGGGGCAAGCCTTTGCCCAATGCCCTTCCCTCCCACATTTAAAGCAGGGTCCAGGTCGAGGCTTAGAGGTGGAGGCTGTGGGAGGGCGCCCAGGGGGTTTGATAAGCTGGGCCAACATCTGGAAGTTGGCATGGTTGGCCTTTTGTTTTCGACGTTCCTTTTCCTCCCCCCGATTATGAAAAACCTTGAAGGCCATTGACAGAATTTCGGTCTGAGGGGTTGCAGGATCCTGCTCTAATTTTTTAAGTTTAGTTTTAATGTCGGGGTAGGATTGGGCCACGAAATAGGTCATAAGGACATGCCGGCCATCTTCTGAGTTGGGGTCTAAGTTAGTGTATTGTTGAAAGGCCTGAGTTAATCTATTGAGGAACTCGGAGGGAGTTTCCTCCTTTTTTTGGACAAATTCTTGAATTTTTTGGAAATTGACGACCTTGCGAGCCGATCTTTTGAGGCCAATTATTAAGCAAGAGGCAAAATGGTCTCGAGCCTGGATTCCCTGGGCTGTGTTATAATCCCAATTAGGTTCCTGTTCTGGGACTGCTTGGGGGCCTGGTGGGTGATTCGGATTGGTACGATGGGTGTCAGTGGCATGGGTTTGGGCTGCATCCCAGACCCTGCGGCATTCCTCGGGGAGGAGGGTATTGGCTAGGAGCATGAAGATGTCATGATGTGTGAGGCTGTAGGCCTGCAGGATCCATTGGAATTCTTTAATGGAGATGGTAGGGTCGGTAGAGAAAGAGCCTAGTCTTTTTTCTAATTCTGTAAGGTCAGCTAGGGAAAAGGGAACATGGACCCTAACTACTCCTTCAGCCCCAGCTACCTCGCGTAGTGGGGCGATTGTTAAAGGGGCAGGGGGAGGTCCTCGGGAACAGGTGAAAGGGGGGCTTAGTGGGTCAGGAGTAGGTGAGGGTAAAGACGGGGGAGTGGATGGCGCAGGAGGTGCAGAAGGTGACGCGGATGACGGGGGAGGAGGAGCGGACGCCGGAGGCACTGGGGGAGGAGGAGGTCGGTAGGGTGGGGGTTCATCAGCAGGGTCGAAGGTGGAAGAATCGAGGGGTGACTGTGAAGAGGGTTTACAGGCTAAAAGGACTTGAGAGGGAGCACAGGAGGAGCAGAGGGCGGGGTTCTGAGCCAAGAGGCAAAAAGCCTCGATGTAGGGGATCTCCTTCCATTTTTTGGGCGCTGGCAGTAGTTAAAGAGGTCTCGTAGAATGTTAGGATCTAGTGTGCCCTCAGGGGGCCATGTGTTTTGATTATCTAAAGGATAATAAGGCCAATCTTGTGTACAGAATTTGGTGAGGAGTTTGGGCTTAATATCCGGCCTGAGGGAAAGGTTGGTGAGGTTTTTCAGAAGGCATTGAAGTGGAGAGTCCCCTAGGGAGGAGGAGGAAGCTCCCAATCTGTCTCTTAATGGGAATTTAGACAGAAATCGGACAGAGATTAGTGATAAGACAGATCCTTCGGCCGGTTGGGAAAGGCAGGATCCTAGAGGGCATCCCCAGTTGGTCACGTCAGTCCCGGCAGGTTCAGGGAGGAACCAGGAGGAGAGAAGGGAGGTGTGGGTCGTCACTCAGACCTCCACTTCTCTAGGGCAAAAGCCCGGTGCCTGAAGGAACCTAGCGCTAGGAATTCTGGTCAGGTCCCGACCCGGACCCGGGAAGTGGAGAGAAGAGAGTGGTGGACAGGAGGGTGAAAGAGAGAAGGAGAGCACAGAATGGGGCTTTTAACCTCCCAAAATGAAAGTAAAAGTTTACCGGGGCTTTGGAACCTGTTATAGTTTGGGAATTTATGGTGGTCGTGAAGACCGTGGTGGGGTTGGGTATGGGCATTAGGGGCTACCGGACGATCACGGCTAGACTCCCTGCGGTACCCTGAAAAAGGGCTGGTGCCCTTTAGGAAAGGGGGCTTACCTAATGATGAGCCGGTGGTGAGCGGAAGGAGCCAGCGCCGAAAAGAATGGACGAGGGTGGACCGTCAGTGGTGAGCGGTGGAAGGGAGGCCGGTCCTGGCGGGACGGAGTTCCCGAGGGGCGACTCGAAAAGTGTTGCCACTGCGATTCGAAAAGTGTTGCCACTCGAGGGAACCCCGAGGGGCGGCTCGGAAAGTGTTGCCACTGCGATCCGAAAAGTGTTGCTGCTCGAGGGAGACTCCGCCCCAGGTTTCGGCACCAAATGAAAGGACGAGTCCACACCAGTTGAGGATCCACTGGAGAGAGCTCGTTTTATTAGGCAGCACACACATATATATAGGGCTTTAAGGGAAAGCTTATTGGTTTAAAATACAATCCCTATTTAGCATACCGCATGGGGCTTGGGGTGAGCTGATTGGCCTGCGATTCGCGCCAGCGGGAAGGAGAATGCGGAAGAGAAGGGCAACCAGCGCCATGATGGGGTGCAGCCGAGAAGGGCTTATGTGATCAGGGTGTGATCCCTTGGGGCATTTGGGTTCTTACACTCACAAATACCCACTATAAATGTTTTTAGATTGGTTTAGTTGAACTCCTAGAAATTTCTCCGCTATGCTGTGTATTACTATAATCATTAATTTATTTTATTCTTCAGACAATTATAAAAGTAAAATAAATTATCATGTGTTCAAATTCCAAAATTCCAGTTTCTGAGAAAGAAAAATAGTGAATAAAACAGAAAAAAAATTCCAGGTTCTGGACATTTAGGAAATCTTTTTTCCTCAGTCTTCTCTTTTATTTCATTGGGAATTTAGTAGTTATCACCTGTTTTTGCTTTATTAAATTGTATATTTCTTAATTTATTATTCCAAATTCTTTATTCTTGCCTCCTTTAAGGGGCTCTATCAATTCAGTTCTCATTTTTTTCTTGAATAGATGCATTGCTTACTCCCTTGAGAAATGAGGATTACAAATGTCCCAGGACTTCTGTAATTACTATCTCAGTTTCTTTCAAATGTTTCAAAACAGGTCTCCTAACATACATGATCCAAGGTTGTCCAAGGTTAGATAACCAACACACAGTGATACGTCCCATTCAGAACACACTTCCATGCGTGGGCACCACTCTGCTTTACACATTCCCTGCCATTTTCATGGACCTCTGAGATTTTTGCAAAGAGTCAATCATAGCCACTAAATACAGCCGACCAAATCCCCCACATGTGCGTGGCTCTCTAAAGCCGAGGTGGTTTATGATGCTAAGTTTAAGACATATATCACTGCTGTTTATTGGTCTTCCCTGCTATTTTATGGCTTTTCCCAATGAACTGAGACAGGAAAATATTTAATTAGAAGTGTGCACAATTTGGAAGACATAAGCATCTTTAGCAGTCCTTGCAAATTAAATATTGCCTGTGTGGGAGAGATACAGATGTACTTCAGTTCACGTCATATTGTTGCCATGCTGTTGAAAATTTGAACATAAAAACATTTTTTGAAAGTGAAGCTTAATTTTTAAAAAAATCTGTCTTGAATCTTTTTATAAAACAAAGAGGTTTTCTGACATGTAAGCAATAAGCCACAGGTTTATCCTATTTTATCAGCATAGATTTTATTTCTTTTTTATTTTATCTCTTTTTTCTTATCCCTTAATCAACATATATTTTAGCCTAGAACTAAAACTGCACTGAGCTTTTAGAAGTTTGGTTATCAAATTAACAAATATTTATTAAGCACCTACTAAGTGCTAGGCACTATGCTCTATGCTCAGGGTATAGTGGTGAACAAAATAGGATTCTGTTCTAGCAACGTGTGCAGCCTTGCAGGCGAGACAAGCAACAAGCAGACAGGCCATTACAGAAGAAAACCAGCAGGATGGTGAGATGAGCAGTAAAGGGGAAGCAACACCAGAAAAGGTTGTCGGGGAAGGTCTCTCTGAGCAGAGGCCGTTGAGCTGAGGCTGGAGGTCTGAGAATGAACAGGTGCGTGGAGAGCTGGAGAAGGACACCAGGTATGACTTGGGGCAAGAGTCTGTAAGTGCAAGGGCAAAGTAAGGCCCCAGGGAGGGCACTTTGTTAGAGCTGGGTTTGTCTGGTACATGTGGGGGGGAAGGTCTGAGATGGGGGAGGCCAACATCTTGGCTCAATGTTCTCATTCTCTTGCTTTTTAAGAAGATATTGCTGCCTATGATGGCATCTTTGAAATATGGTAGTGCTTCCTCAGGAATTCATAGGTCAATGGGAAAAAAAGATAATTAACACCTGCTTTTCTTCCCTTATGAAGAAACTCAGATTCCGTAGGATGGGGGCTAGGGAACAGAGATGGTAATAGAGGCATACTTTAAAATAACAATAATAACAATACTGACACCCTTCTGCTGAGGGCTTACTATGAGAGATTCTAAAGGATTTACATTATTATCTCACTCTTATAACAAGCCTGTGAAATAGTGTACCATTAGAGATGCACTCAGCTGCAAGTAATAGAAAGCCCAGTACTAAGAAAACAATACAGTAGCTCTCGCAGGTGGGGAATGGGAATATTTCTCTCATACAACAAGTTCCAAGGTGTACAGTCCAGGGCTAGGAGAGATGCTCAGTGGTCCTGTCAAGGACCCAGGATCCCTCTATATTTCTGCCCCACCAGCCTTAGTATGTTGTTTCTCATTTTCTGCTTGTTCTCTCATGGTCACAAAATAGTAGCTACAGCTCTAGCCATTACTTATGTGTAATTACATATGTGTAACTATTACCAAAACTTCCATCCTAAATGACATGGCTGCAAATAATTGAAGGACACACTTTTGGTCCTTGAGGGAGTTACAAATGAATTGGATGAACTAGACATGTATAGAAAAGGTAGAGTAATGAGGGTCAGCATAGGTTGGGTACTAAGGGAAGGGCTGTGACAATACTTGGGAGTGCTAGAAGTTCCAAGATTGGAGAGCTTAGCACTACAGAATGTATTAACCATTAAGGGCTTCAGAGACCAGGTAATCCAAAAACTCATTTTATAGATAAGCAGTCAGAAGTCAAGAGAAATGAAGCAAGTTGCCCAGCTAGTGCCTGGGCAGAAACTGGAACCCAGAGATGGTGAATCTTAATTCATTGCCCTTTCTTCATGGTAGACTACTACCAAAAACTCAACTGGTCAAGGAAGGCTTCCAGGATGAGGTGGACTTTAAACTGAGCCTTCAAGGGAGGCCAAGAGAGACAATCACAAATGGAGAAGTACGGCATATCAAGGAGGAAGAATGGCGTAATGAAAGCTGCAGACTGGGCATGACGTTTTCCAGCAGTGATGAGGAGATGGGTTTGGCTGGAACACAGAGGAGCAAGTGGAAAGCAAGGTTGGAGATGGGTAGAGGCGAATGTCTTGGACTCTATCTGCCTAGGGACAGGGCCGGGACACTGCTCACTGTCGCACAACTTTCTTCCCATCAGACGTAGCTGGATGGCACTGTCCCCCACTGAGTAGATCCATCTTTGCTCTTAGTTAAGGCCACATTCGTCCACTTGTGTATCAGGTGTTTGTTGAGCTTCTACAGTGTGTTAGACACAGGGAAAGATAGTCCTAAAGAAACAATAACAGATTAGCCATGTATCAGGCAGTCAGGTCGAATAATCTGGAAAGGGAGATTGGATTTACACAGTGCAGGGCCCATGTGAGATACAAATAAATTGCTTTGCCATTCAGTAAAATAAAAAGAAAAATATGTGTACCTGATGTCATTAGAAAAGACTGTAGGAGAGGTAGCCCTTGCACAGAACCTGGAAGGATGAGAGCATGCCAGTAGAAGGGGGCAGCATGAGCAAAGCTGGGTGGGGGGTTGGGGGGAGGGTATCTAGTTAACAGACAGGACTGGAGGACAGATGAAAGAAATGGTGTGGTATATGTCCCCAAGCCAATTGCTGCAGGGTTTCCTGGGTCTAGCTGAGGAGGGACCTTGGGGTGACATTGCTGTTGTGGTTATCTCGAGGTTGCTGCCTTCTCTCTTAAAACTAGCCCAGGTATTCAAAGTCCTACACTGATATCTGTTGAGACTTTACATCTGGGAATAATTGGCTCCTAACAACGGTAGTGATTACACCAAACAAACATCCTTCAGGTCTCACTTTCACACAGTGATATGGAAAAAAAGTTTTAGCAAACATGATGATGAAGCTTCACTGGGCACAACTCAGAAGTGAGTTGGTAAGACATTCCGAAGCCAGGGGCTGGCTTTTCACAAGTCTTCTATTTCTAAAATGGAAACAAAATAAAATTTTCTCTAGGAGGCTAAAAATAAGAGAGGTAAAGAGATGTCAGCCCAGCAGGAAAAGTTTCCAAATCTGTGCATGCTCTTCTATACCGTAATCTAAATTTAGACTTAAATCTGCAAGTAGATCACAGACTGTTGGTTTCCCTTGTAAATTTCACATTTCCAGTTTGAATTTCCTTGAGTGTCTGGTAGGATCGTTTCAAAGGCTGCCATGCAGGCTGCATCTGCTTCCATGCTGTAGATATGCAGAGCTGTGTCCTCTGGCACAGGATCACAGGGAAGCTCCAGAACACTCCTCAAAATTGAGGAGACCTGAAATTTGGAAAGGAAAGTAGTTATTTGGCAGGGATAGCATCAACTATGGGGAAGATCTGCCCCACGGTGCCCCTCCCCACCTGCAAGCCACTCTGGTTTCTTGTCCACGGGGGCAGAGGGTTATTGAAGCTGATTCCTGACTCCTACAAAGGCCTGGACTTCTTTCTTATCATGTTCCTCCTTGACACTCCTCTGTTTGTACGTTTCCTTTATCTGGTCCCTTGCAGGCTAAAACAGAAAGTCTCAGTATGGTGTGTGCTGTGTTTTTGGAGGGGAGGGTGGAGAGGGTGAATTGCTTCGGCTGAGGGTGAAGGAGGGTTGGGGACAGCAGATGTTCCAGCAAGGAAACATTTGAGAATCCCTGTGCTAGCTGTACTTTTTCTTTATTTCTGTGCTCTTGGAGACAACCGCTGCATTCTTCTGTCCCAGAAGTTACTACTCATAAACCGGCCATCCCTGGGTTCAAAAGTAGTCTCTTTCCTCCTAAAAGTTTGTGGAGGATGCACAGAAACTAACTAACTCAGCTAATTAATTAATAACTACATAGTACTCTAAAATTACCAAGCATTTAGTTCTTAAATTCTGGGGATTTATTACTTAATGACGGAAGACCCACTCAGGAAGGACGCTAACACTCTAGTTCTAACACGGCAGAGGACAGTCTACACAGCCATTTCCTCCTGGCTTTCTAACATTGGGAGGAATTTGTCTAACATAGAAAGCTGTTTAGGGGAATATGAAGGAGAGAGAAAAAAAAAAGAAAAACAATCTGTGCTGTCAGGAAAATTAATTTAGTTAGAAGAGCTTTCAGGAGGGAGAAAATGGGGAGGGGCACGCGAAGGGGAAGAGGGGAAACTGAGGAAGCTTCTCATTTTTTGCTGAAATGGAATCGCTTCCCTAGTCAGGCTGAGCTTGCCTGATATGCAGAGCGCGTAACTCGTTATGTGGAACACCCAAAAACTGAGTAGGAGGGAAGGATGGTTTTTGAAGGTTTTTTTTGAAGGGTTTAAGGAGACCAGACGTACCCTGGAAACACATTCTCAAGAACAGTTTGCAATAGTCCAGACATTCCATTTAAATCAGTGGCTATTTTGAAAAGAAATTAATACAGTAGCCACTGAAACAAGCAACCTGGAAGCATGAGAAAGCTTTCCAGGCTGGTTTCAGGCTCATTGCTCTACAACAGTCAAATTGCTGAGGGCTTTCAGATGCTATTGTGGGCAGATTCCTTCTTAGGTGAGTGCCTTTGAAAATCTCTCCTCCCCCCTATAGTTTCTATATTAGTCCGTTTCTGTTGCTTATAACATAATACCTGGAACTGGGTGATTTATAAACAAACAAAATTCATTGCTTAGTTTCTGAGGCTGGGAAGTCCAAGGTCCAGGGAACACATCTGGTGAAGGTCTTCTATGGTGGTGGCTTTACAGCAATGTAGGGGTCTCAAATGGCAGAAAATGGAGGAGCAGAGAGAGAGAGAGACTCTCATGTGCTCTCCTTTTAAAGCCCTGAGAACCATGACCATAGCCACCATTATCAATCCATTTACTATAGCAAGGTCCTACAATCTCATCATCTCTTCAAGGCCCCACCTTTCATTTACCATAATAGGATTTCCCATCCTTTTAATAGTTACAGTGGGGACCAGGCTTCTGATACATAACACTTGGGGGACACAATTCAATCTATATCATTCTACCCCTGGCCCCCAAGGTTTATGTCCTCACATGTAAATACATTCATTCCATCTCCAAAGTCTTAACTTGTTTCAACTCAAAATCCAAAGTCTCAAGGTCCCATCTGTGAAATTAAAACAAGTTATCAACTTCCAAGATACAATGGTGGGACAAGCATAAGGTACATATTCCCATTCGAAAATTGAGAAATAGTCCAAAAGAAAGGGTAACAGACCCTAAGCAAGTCCACAACCCAGCAGGGCAGGCATTAAATCTTAAAGCTGGTGCGGCACCCTCTGCACGCTGGTGTGGGAGGTGGGTCCCCACATCCTCAGGCAGCTCCACTTCTATGGCTTTCCTGGTCTCAGGTGATGCTTCAGTTCTTGCAAGCTGGTGTTGCATGCTGGTGGGTCCACAGGTCTGGGGTCTCCAAGGAGGTCCCGCTGTCACAGCTCCACTAGGCATGGCCTTGATGGGGTTCTGCTGCTGCAACTCCAACCCCACATTTCTGCTTGGCATTGCTCTACTGAAGGCTCTATGCAGTGACTCTGCCCCTGTTATAGATCTCTTCATGGGTCCCCAGACTTTTCCGTACATCTTTGGAAATTGGGGTGGAGGCTCCCAAGCCTTCACAGCTCTGGCATTCTGCAAGCCTGCAGACCTAACATCACGTGGATGCCACCAAGGCTTCTGGCTTGTATTTGCCAAACCTGTGGGTCCAAGTCACACCTGGGGCCAATTTAGCCACAGCTGGAGCAGCCAAAACAGCTGGGGTGCTGGTGCTGGAAGCAGCTTCCTGAGGTGGTCCTGGGCAGCAAGTCCATGGAGGGCACCACAGGCCTGTTCCCTGAGACCATTCTGTCTCCCTAGGACTCTGGGCCTGTAATGGAAGATGCAGCCTCCAAGATCTCTGAAATGCCTTCGAGGTCTTTTTTCCCTTCTCTTTGTAATCCCTTTCTTCTGTGCTCATCTTCTTAGCAAACAGTCGCTGGACTACGCCATTGAATTGTTTTCCTGAAAATGCTCTCTGCTTCTCTACCCCATTGCCAAGCTGTGAATTTTCTAAATCTTTATGCTCTTCTTCCCTTTTAATTATAAATTCTGGCTTTATGTCGTGCTTTTGGCATCACAACTCAGGGTAGGCTGTTACAAGTAGCCATGTTGCTTCCTGAATATTTTGCTCTTAGAAATTTCTTCCGCCAAATACCCTGGATTAGCACCTTGAAGTTCCACATTCCATAATACTTTTGGGCATGAACAGAATGCAGCCAAGTTCCTTGCCAGTTCATAGCAAGGGTGATCTTTGCCCATTTCCAGTATGTCCCTTCTCATTTACATCTAAGATCTTCTCAGTTTGGCCTTTACTGTCCATATTTCTATCAGCATTCTGCTCACCACCATTTAACCAATCTCTTAAAACATTCCAAACTTTCCCTGGCTTTCTTGTCTTCTAAAGTTTCCCCAGTATCTAGGCTTTTCCTAGCCTCTTCCTCTGAATTCCTCCCAGCCTCTCCTCAGCACCCAGTTCCAAAGCCGCTTCCACATTTTCAAGTATTTGTTGTAAGTAACACCCCACTTCTCTGGTTCCAATTTTCTGTATTAGTCCATTTCTGTTGCTTATAACATAAATACCTGGAACTGGGTGATTTATAAGAAAACGAAATTTATTGCTTACAGTTTCAGAGGCTGGGAAGTCCAAAGTCCAGGGAACACATCTGGAGAGGGTCTTCTTTGGTGGTGTCTTTACAGCAATGCAGGGGTCTCACATGGCAGAAAACGGTGGAGCAGAGAGAGAGAGAGAGACTCTCATGTGCTCTCTTTTTAAAGCCCTCGGAACCACACCCCTGACCACCATCATTAATCCATTCACTACAGCTCAGTCTTACAATCTAATCACCTCTGCAAGGCCCTACCTTTCAATTACCATAATGGGATTTCCCACTCTCATAACAGTCACAGTGGGGATCAAGCTTCTGATACATAAAACTTGGGGGACACAATTCACTTCTTATCACTTTCTAAAATTATTATCATCATTATTTGTTTGGTTTTAATTTAAAATACATGTTGATAAAGGCTTAGTGCTACAAAGAAGCAGAAAATCTGAAAGTGCTGATGATCAAATTTATCTTAAACAGAATTTACAGAACACGTTTTCTCTAAACTGCCCAATTGAAAACTATGAAAGGCACTGGGTATTCCAACAGTTAATGGTTTTCAGAGATCTTCCATCTCCTAGATGACATCGGGTGACCTCGGAAGGTCTCCCATAGGTAAGTCTGCCTCCTGAATAGGGCAATAGCTCTAACTGCCCAGTAATGGAATGAGTTGAACTCAAGTGATGAACTGCCCATGACCTGAGAGATTCAAGCAGACAACATTCCAGAGGGGATTTCTGCTCCAGTGGCAGTTCTGACACATCGGCCTCCAGGTCCCTGGTTTCATGACCTGGTAGCACATGGCCAGTGAAAATAAGAAAGTCCATTAAATGACTGGAAGAGTCTTGGTTCCCAGGACTAAGAAGTATAAGCACTGATTTAAAAGAAAGCAAACAAACTTAAATGGAATGATTTGGAGATGTGTTTATTGTGAGTGACTTATTAGAAGAGCTTTCATGCTTCTACTATTTCTTTTTCTGCACTTCTGACCCATTTTATATAATATTTTTTCCCTCATCAGTTAGAAGGATTTATTACAAGACAAACTATGCAGTGCCCTTTTGAAAAGAAAACCATTCTTTGCAGCGTGTTAGGGAGGTTCTAAGAGATACTGCATTTGTCTTACAAGTGCTTAAGGGAAACTTACAAAGCTTGTAGATATACAATATCAAGTTTTAAAATACAGAATACAGTACCCAACTTTAAGCTATACTACAAAGCTATAATAACCAAAACAGTATGGTACTGGCATAAAAACAGACACACTGATCAATGGAATAGAATAGAGAACCCAGAAATCAACCCACACACTTACTGCCATATGATCTTTGACAAAGGCACCAAACCTATCCACTGGGGAAGAGACTGCCTCTTCAGCAAATGGTGCTGGGATAACTGGATATCCATATGCAGGAGAATGAAACTAGACCCATACCTCTCACTATATACTAAAATCAATTCAAAATAGATTAAGGATTTAAATATACACCCTGAAACAATAAAACTTCTTAAAGAAAACATAGGAGAAACACGTCAGGAAATAGGAATGGACACAGGCTTCATGAATAAGACCCCAAAAGCATGGGCAACCAAAGGAAAAATAAACAAATGGGATTATATCAAACTAAAAACCTTCTGCACAACAAAAGAAACAATTAACAGAGTTAAAAGACAACCAACAGAGTGGGAGAAAATATTTGCAAAATATACATCTGACAAAGGATTAATATCCAGAATATATAAGGAACTCAAACAACTTTACAAGAAAAAAACAAGCAACCCAGTTAAAAAATGGGCAAAAGAGCTAAGCAGGCATTTCTCTAAGGAAGATATACAAATGGCCAACAGACATATGAAAAAATGCTCAACATCACTCAGCATCCGGGAGATGCATATCAAAACCACACTGAGATACCATCTAACCCCAGTTAGGATGGCTAAAATCCAAAAGACTCTGAACGATAAATGCTGGCGAGGTTGCGGAGAAAAAGGAACTCTCACACATTGTTGGTGGGACTGCAAAATGGTGCAGCCTCTATGGAAAATGATATGGAGGTTCCTCAAACAATTGCACATAGATCTACCATACGACCCAGCTATCCCACTGTTGGGAATATACCCAGAGGAATGGAAATCATCAAGTCGAAGGTATACCTGTTCCCCAATGTTCATGGCAGCACTCTTTACAATAGCCAAGAGTTGGAACCAGCCCAAATGTCCATCATCGGATGAGTGGATACGGAAAATGTGGTACATCTACACAAAGGAATACTACTCAGCTATAAAAACGAATGAAATACTGCCATTTGCAACAACATGGATGGACCTTGAGAGAATTATATTAAGTGAAACGAGTCAGGCACAGAAAGAGAAATACCACATGTTCTCACTTATTGGTGGGAGCTAAAAATTAATATATAATTCACACACACACACACACACACACACACACACACACACACAAAGAAAATGGGGTGGGGAGAAGATATAACAACTACAATTTCTTGAAGTTGACACGACAGCAAACAGAAAGGACATTGTTGCGGGGGAGGGAGGAGAGGGAGGAGGGAGGGAGGTTTTGGTAAGGGGCAACAATAATCAACCACAATGTACATTGACAAAATAAAATTTTTAAAAAAATAGTAATAAAATAAAATAAAATACAGAATACAGAAATATATTTATTAAGTAATATTGCTTTGTCCTTCATTTATTTTAATTTTTATTATGAAATAAAAATATACACAAACACCTATGTATCCATCACGGAGGCCGAGAAACAGCACATTAATCTACCCCAGACATTCTGTACACCCATCTCTGATTGTACTGATCTCCCTCTTTCTCGGTCAATTCTATCCTGAAGTTTCTGTTACTCGTTTCCTTGCTTTTGTTTATACTTTTCTTTTTTAATATCACCTATGCTTTTATCCTTAAGTAATATATCCTTTTGGAATATAAGTTTACTTTAAAAAGTTCATGGAAAAATAGAATTAAAAGGGGGTCAAGATGGCAGAATAGATGGTCCCCAATGTCACTCTCTCCCACAAATCAATGAATTTACAACTATAAAAATGTAACATCAGCCAAGCTGGGGCTGCTGGAGCTCAGGGGAAGAGGAGAGACCCACGGAGTGTATGAAAGTGGGAGAAACCACGATGAGAGAAAGAAAAAGCTGCTCTGAGCGTTTCAGGCCGTTTAATGCTGGAACTGCTGAGCACATGGAGCGGGAGCCGGCAGAAACCACAGCTGTGCCCTTCAGATGGAGTTACTTGGAGGCGGCAGGGGAGAAGACGACTTTGGTGGCCCCCAGGACAGCAAGACCACTAACAGGGTTCCCGTGGACCCACGCAGGAGCGAGGAGCCAGAACAGCTGAAAAAGGGGAGCCATTCAGAGGCCAGTGAGTCAACATGAGGGACTGGTGCACGGCCTGTCCCATGGGAAGTGTTTGCAGCATGGGCTGTGGGGGAAACAGGCCCCGTGCGTGAACACAGGGACACAGCAAGGACAGCCGATCTGCCCCCCAATCAGCACAGGACCACTCAGAGGAGACTGTTTGGGAATACAGAATTGCATGGGATGCAGTTTGATGAAAAAACTCAGGCCCATATCAGAGATTCTACACAACCCAGGTGCACTGAGTATCAGAGCTGGAAGTACCTATAAGGTCAACCATTAAACTCTGAGCTGCACAAAAAGTCTTCCCTACGGAAACAGCAGCAAAGCAGCAAATTAGCTCAACCACACAACTCAACTACTGGTTCCCACAGGAAGTTCCACTGTGTTAGAAGTAAACAAAGGACAAAAAATTAGTTCCAGCCCAGGGACTCCACCAATGCCTCAGGGCCAGCCCGGGACTAGACCCCCTCCCACAACCAGACATAACATGCCAGTGCCTTGGGGCCTGCCCATGGACCTGGTGCATGGAGCCAGACACCAGACCCCCTCTCCCACAATCTGGCACACCTTGCCAGTGCCTCGGGGCCCACCCAGGGACCTGGGGCATGGAGAAGGGGACCAGACCCCCTTCTCACAACCAGGCACACTGTGCCAGAGCCTTGGGGCCTACCCAAGGACCTGAGTCATAGAGAAGGGGACTGGACTACCCCTTCCCACAACCAGGCACACCATGCCAGTGCCTCGGGACCCACCCGTGGACCTGGGGTATGGAGCCAGGGATTGGAAACTTTCCACAACCAGGCACACTGCCAGCACCAAGAGAATGCCAAAAACATCTCCTCCATGTGGGTGGCCCACCACAGCGACCTCAATGGCCATGGCTGCTGTGAAGGCAGCTAGATGCCACAACCACCACGCAGATGGTCTGCCAGCCACTGGAGTGCGTTAACACAAGGAGTCACCAGCAGAGATAAAGAAAGGAGGAGGATATCTCTCTCCACAAAGCCCATTTCAGAGTGATGGAAGAGGCATCTACTCTATGATAATATTGGGGGAACTGATCACACCTCTCAGCATTGGACAGATCATTTGGGCAGCAAATGAACAGAGTAACCATTATTCTTTCAGAAGGAGAGAAGAAATCTAGGGCGACTAGAGGGGTGAGGGGAGGAGAGAAAGGGGGATAGGGAGGGATTGGACGAGGGACATAAAGAATAATTATGATTTATAACAATATATATGCTAGGAATATTGATTTGATCAACATATCTCAATATCGAACCCCCAAAATTTGTATAATCAATTTTAATTCAATAAAAACCAAAAAAAAAGAAAAAAGATAATATGAATCTTTCCATGAACTTTTTGAAGTATCCTCATAAGTAGAATCATACTTTAAACTTTTGATGCTTCTTTGCTCAAGATCTTGTTTTTGAAATTCATTCATGTTGATGTAATCAGTTAGTATTTCATTGTATGATTATACCACAATTTAATTATCCATTCTACATTGGTGGACATTTGGATTCTTTCTCAGTCTTTGCAATTATGAGCAATGCTGCTGTATTCTTGTATGTATCTTTGATTGCACTTGTACAAGAATTTCTCAAGAACATAGACATAACATTGGAATTATGGATCTTTGTGTATGTGTACGTTCAACTCTCTAGGTAACACCGAACTCTTTTCTAAAGTTGTTACAATTTGAAATCAAACCAGCAGTGCATCTGAGTTCCAGTGGTCACTCCATGCCCTTGGCATTGAACAACTTTTAAAATATTAGCCATTCTGATAGGTATGCGGTGGTATCCGATTGTAGTTTTAATTTACATTTTACTGATTACTAGTGAAATTAAACATCTTTTCATAAGTTTATGGACCATTTATGCTTGTTCTTTTGTGAAATTCCTCTTCATTTCTTTTGCTAATTTTTCTATTGATTGCTAGACTTTTAAGTAAAATCATATTGATTTATATGAGCTCTTCAGATATTCTGAATTCTAATCTTTGGTTGGTTATATATGTTATAAATATATTCTCCTAGAATGATGCTTGATTTTGTTTTGCCTTACTCTCTTTATGGTCTTTTTAAAAGTGCTAAGTTTAATGTAGTTAAATTTATCAATCTTTTCCTTTATAGTTAGAGCTTTTTGTGTCTTAGGAAATCTTTCCCTATTCAAAATTTAACATACTTTCCTATATCGTCCCCTAAAATTTTTATATCACATATTACTGAATCTAAGTTGACATTGATTGTAAGACACATCACAATTTCAGAAATAGCAAAATGTGAAAAAGAAAGTATATCTTTGAAGTGATGACAGCATTGCAATTTTGCTTTTCTCATTTAGGTCTTTAATCCAACTAAAGCTGATAGGGTCCAAATTCATTTTTTCCATATGAATAATCAAGGCCTCCTCAACATTTATTGAAAAGTCCATCTTTCTCCAATGACCTGAATTGCCACTTGCACCAGGCATCAAGTATCTGTATGTGCTGAACCTGTTTCTGGGTGTTCCGTTGTTTTTTCAAATTAATTAATTAGTTTTTTAAATTTACAAAAACATATATATTTATTGTGTACAACTTGATGTTGTGATATATGTATACATTGTGGAATGGCTAAATCAAGCTAATTAGCATATCAATTATCTCACATACTTTCTTTTTGTGGTATTTCTGTTGTGTTTGATCAATTTGTCTATACCTGTACCAACACCACCCTGCTTTCTTACTACAGGTTTGATATATAGGAGGATAATTCTTCCATCCATGATCCACAAAAGTCTCTTAAAGAAGAAACTTCTATTTTGAATGGAACTGCATTGAATTTATAGATCAAGTTGTGGAGAATTAATATTTTTCTAAGATTGGTTTTTTATATAAATATGGCATCTCTCTAATTAGGTCTTCATAGTCTTTCAGTGAAATTTTATAATTTTATTTATAAAGGTCATATACATATTTTGTTAGATTCATTCCTTCGTACCTTGTGTTTTGATATTATTCTAAACGGATATTTCAGAATTTGCATTCCTAACTGTTTCTTGCTGGTTCCTATGGATTGAATTGTGTCCCCCAAAGGTTCATGTATTAATCCCCACTGTAACAGTGTTGAGGGGGGGGAAATCCTACGATGGTAATTGAAAGGTGGGGCCTTTAAGAGGTGATTAGATTGTGACAACCATGCCCAAGTGAATGGATTGATTCATTTAGGGAGTAATGAATGATGGTTTAATGGGTGGTAATGGGAGTGGTTTTGATGGCTTTATAAGGAGAGTGAGTGAGCAGGTTAGCTCTCTCTTGCTCAGTCATTTTTGCCATGTGATATCTTCTGTCACTGTAGAGTCATCACCAGGAAAAAGAAGGCCCTCACCAGATGTGTTGTTTGGACTTTGGACTTCCCAACCTCTGAAACTGTAAGGAATAAACTTATTTCTTTATAAATTACCCAGTTTCAGGTATTGTTATAAGCAACACAAGTGGACTAATACATATACATATATATAAATGCTAATGATATATATATATAAATGCTAACAGTTTTATATGTTGACCTTAGTATCCAGCAACATTGCTAAACTCTTACACTCATCTCAATAGGTTATGTATATATTCTTTTGCATTTTCTGCATACATAATCATGTCATGTGATTTCTTCCTTTCCAATCTGTATATATTTTATTTCTTTTTCTTGCCTTACTCCACTATTTAGGACCTCTTGTACAATACTGAATAGAAGTAGAGAAGGCAGCACACTTATCATGTTCCCCATCTTAAAAGCAATGACAACTTTAGATATTTACTGCAGTTTTTTGTAAATACCTTTTTTCAAGGAAACTCTTCCTAGTTTTCTATGAGTTTTGTTAAAGGCTTTTTCTTTTCTCCTTTAATCTTTTAATGTAGTGAATTACATTAATTGATTTTCTCATTGTAGACTAACCTTGCATTCTTGGGTAAGCCAATTTGGTTATGATGTATCTTTTTTTTTTTTTTTTTTTTTTTTGTCCTTTTTTGTGACCGTGCTCAGCCAGTGAGCGAACCAGCCATCCCTATATAGGATCCGAACCCGCGGCGGGAGCGCTGCTGCGCTCCCAGTGCTGCACTCTCCCGAGTGAGCCACGGGGTCGGCCCGATGATGTATGATTTTGCTGGATTCAAATTGTCGATATTTTGTTCAGGGCTTTTGTGTCTATATTTATGAGTGAGATTTGCCTGAAATGTTTGTTTCTCACACTCTCCTGGTCAGATTTTGGTATAAGGTTATGCTACCATCATAAATTAAGTAGAGAAATAATCGCTTTTTCCATACTTTAGAATAGCTATGTGAAACTGGAATTACTTATTACTTGAGTGTTAGGTAGAAATTACTGGCAAAAGTGTTTCATCCTGGATTTTTCTTTGCGGAAAATATTTAACAACAGATTCGAGTTCTTGAATAGTTATGAGTCTATTCTGGTTTTCTAGTTCAGTTTTATTAACTTACATTTCTTAAAAGTTCTCCACTTTAAGTTTTCAAATTAATTAGCATAAAAAATATTCACAAAGTTCTCTTGTCTTTGTAATTTATGCATAAAGTGCGATTATAGTTTTTCCTTTATTCTTCACTTTGCTTATTGTGCCTTCGTTTTTTCCTTGATCATTTTTCTTCAGAGGTTTGCAAAATTTATTTCACAAATCCAGTGTTTGCCTTAGTTGGTTCTATTTTTTTTTTTTTTCAACTTTCTTATTTTCTTATTTTATCTTTATTATTTCCTTTCTTCTATTTGACTTTATTTTTCTATTCTTTTTCTAACTTTTTAGCTCTTTACATTTTAAATAACTTTCTCTTCTAATACAAGCTTTTATTTTATTACTATTATTTTTTACATTCTAGGATGTTGTTGCAGAGCAGTTGGAAAGGAGGGGGAGGGGGAAAGGGGAAGGAAATGGGTTGGAAGGAGGAAGGAGGAGGGGTGGGATTGAGGCCTGTGGTACCCTCCTCAGTCCCACAGGGGAGACCAGGGGGCTTCCAGCAGTGGCTTGGTCATTGCCAGGCTGGGTACAGATGTCGGGGGGTGTGGCAAAAGCCCTCGACCCCCACCTCCCAGCTTGGGAACCTAGGGCCCTTCTTGCTGCAGCTCAATGTTTGTTGCTGGGCTGGTTGCTCATGTTGGGGGGGCATGAGCAAGGCCCTTGGCCCCCCACTGCCCTGGCTCAGGAGAGCCTGGGGTGCTTCCTGTAGCAGCTTGGTGGTCATCGCTGGGGTGGTTGTGCTTGTCAGGGGGTGTGTGGCCAAGGCCCAAGGCCCCCACCCTTGGGACTGGTTGCAGGTGTCAGGGGGCATGTCTGAGGCCCCCGCCCCCCCCTTTCTGGTTTGGTAGCCCAGGGAACTTCTGGTCCTTCTAGGTGTTATAGGTGTTCTTTGGTGAAATGGGACATTTACTAGTTAATATCAAACTTTGTCTCTGGTTTGGGTACTTTGTTTTTTCTTTCAGTTCTGTGTTGGATTATTTACTGTTCCCACCACTCAAACTCTGGACTGGAACTAATTTGTTGTCCTTTCCTTACTTCTAAAATGGGTGAACTTCCTGTGGGGACCAGTACTTGAGCTTTGTGGTTGAGCTAAATTGCTGCTTTGCTTCTGTTTCCCTAGGGAAGGCTTTTTGTGCAGCTCAGGTTTAATGGTCGACTTTATAGGAACTTCCTGGTCTAGTGAAATCTGCTGCACCTGGGTTGTATAGAAACACTTGTCTGGGCCTGAGTCTTTTCATCAAACTGAACCCTATGCAATTCTATATTCCTGAACAGTCTCCTCTGAGTGGTCCTGTGCTGATTGGGGGGCAGATCAGCTGTTTCTGCTGTGCCCCAGTGTTCGTCTGGTAGTCCATCTCCCCCACCACCTGTGTGCCAAATACTTCTTATGGGATAGGCTATGTGCCGCCAGTCCCTTGAGATGACTCACCAGCCTCTGAGTGGCTCCTTTTTTTCAGTTGTCTGTGGCTCCTTGCTCCTATGTGGGTCCATGGGAACCCTATTAGTGGTCTTGCTGGCGTGGGGGTTATGCCAGCTCCTGCTCCATGTTCTCAGCAGCTCCAGTCTGGAAATGGCTGGGATTTGAAACAGTGAGAGTAGTTTTTTCTTTCTCTCACCATGGCTTCTCCCACCTTCATGCACTCTGTAGGTTTCTCCTCCTCTTCCCCTGAGCTCTAGGGGCCCAGCTTGGCAGTCGTTGCTTTTTTATAGTTGTAAATTGCTTGATTTGTGGGAGAGAGTGATGCGGGGGACTGTCTGTTCTGCCATCTTGACCGGAAGCCAATACAAGCTTTTAGGTCTATAAATTTCCCATTAACTACTTGTTTGGATTTATCCCTCAAGCTTTTGAACATAGCATTTAAATATTTTCACCGTTCCATAATGATTTGTTTGTTGACCAATGAGTTTCCAAACAAATAAGCATTTCTAGTTATTTATTTATTTATTTTAAGTTAATTCTTATCTTAATTGCATTGTGGTCAGATAATACTCATTAGGATATGTATGATACAAAACCTTCAGAATTTGTTGAGACTTGCTTATGTCTCACATGTGATCAACTTCAGTCAGGTTTTTGGGTGGGATTGAGTAGAACTGATTTTTTTTTCATTCTATTATTTTGCTTTTGGGGTTCCACTTTTATTGGATCTTCTATTAAACTGCCCTCTTAAAGTAACACTAGTCTTTTACTTCTACCCCACATAACTCCCAAAGCTGCAAAAACCAGTATTCAAATTCACTAGATTTGGCAGATACCCTCCAGGCAAATGCTGACTTTAGGCTCTGCTTACCTCTCTGGGTTCTGGCCTTCACCCTGTCCTGGTACTATTTTTTAATTCTTGCCAGTTTATAGATGCCTTCCAGAATATATTTTAAATATTTTACCCAGTATTTTTGTTGTTGATTTCTTTCCTCTTTTTTTTTTGGTGGTGGAGTGGGGGGAGGGGTGGGGGGTTCCTTGATAACTTTTGATGGTGGAGTGGGGGGGGGATCCTTGATAATTTTTGATAATTTTTGTTGGCTCAGAGACATCATCATATATTCACAAATGTGGAGAAAGAAAATTCTGGAAAACTAAAGGGAAAAATCTCTTTCTCCTCCTTTTCCAGACAATGTTCTATCAAATCTCTGTGGGCTGGGGGGAGAAGTACAAAAGTTTTTCTGGGCCTCAGCTTCTTGGGGACTCCTTCCCTCATTTTCTAAAGATTGTTTTTCATATAGGCTTGAGGAGGTGGTGGGGAAGAGAAAGGTCTCCCTTGGGAAATGGAAGGTTTACCACTTGGTCACTGGTCTTGAATAACTGGAAGGCTCCTTCTTCCCAAGGCTGTGGAATGTTCTGGTACCATAGATCTGCCCCAGCCCTCAGTGGGAGCAGCGAGGGGCAGACCTTGCTTAGGCTTCTCACCCTATGGCCATTTCTTTGCCCTGACCCTTGGGTAAGCCCCAATCATGATCAGGGTCTCCTGGCCAAAGTCCAAACTTGCCAGCCAAGTCCTCGAACTTGAGAAAGATGTGGGGTTTGGCAATGGGTGCCCTGTCCCTGGAGCTAGTGAGACCTGTGCCCGAAGGTGGGGGTCAGCTTGCAGGCACACTGCACCCTTTGCTGGCAGGAATGGAGAAGCCTCACTGGCCTGCTTTGCCTTTTTCCTCCTTTTCTTCTTTTTGGTACCAAGTGACACCTTGTCCCCATTGAGCTCACCTGACTTCTTTTCCTGCTTCTGAACAGTGGCCCCATTGGAGGTGGTGGTGATGGCTTCACCCAAGTCAATGCCGGCCACCATCCTGGTTTCTTTTTCAACTTTCCTTTTCTTCCTCTTTGCCTCCTTCTTCACCTGGACAGGGCCATGAATGGCTGACTCCTGGAGGACGTCAGAAGCTGACGTAGCTGCCTCCCACCTTGTGGCTGTCCTCGCTGCAGAAGATGCAGGGCCAGGGCTCGCAGAGGGGCTGGGGAGAAGCTTCCCTCCCAGGGCCTCCGGGGATGGATGTGAAGAAAAGGAGGCTATCGTCCTCTGTGCAGCTACGGCTAACGTCTGGAATCCTGTCGGCACAGCCAATTGTAATGCTCTTAATCCTGTTTCTGATGCCAATTGTAAAGCTACAGGACCACGCTAGTGGTCGGGCTCATTTACCTGCCTGTAATCCTGCACCGATGGGCCGATTGACGAGCTAGGGCTGGGTCTGGAGCTCACAGACCCCTGAAGCCTGTTCACAGACTGGGTCACTGACCCTTCATACGCCAGGCTGGGTCATGAGACCCCACACACGCCAGGCTGGGTCACCAGACCCCTTCACACAGGTCTACGAGCTAGGTAACCGGCAAACAGGACCTTGGAGCCATAGGTTGGAAAGCATGGCCGTGCGGGCAGACGCCCAAGGCAGACGCCCACCGCCTGCTTCACTCAAACTCCTCTCTCTCTCTCTCTCTCCCTCCCTCCTGAAGAACACAAGAATAACAACGAAACTAAAAAGATAAGTTGGCGCACATGCGCACTAACTTCACACACACACACACACACACACACACACACACACACACACACACACACACACACACACACACACACACACACACACAATTTGCTTACAAAGAACGCTGAACCACATCCAGCTGGACCCGAGACAAGGGCCCTGACCAAACTATTCTATTTTCCCAACATGGTTCAAGGCCACTTTCTGTACCTCGGCTTGTGTTGGCTTCTTCACTGCTTCTGAGATGGCAACGGAGCTCTCCAGTAGGGCTCCCAGCTTCGTGGCTACATGGGCTCGGGGGTGGTCCTGAGCTCGGCGCCATTGCCTTCATGCGCACCCACCTTACACCTGAGGCTTGCTTGGGAGCTTGGCTACTGGCATTTTGCAGCGTCACGGATGTCACTTCTCACGTGCTAATCTCTTCATCCGTTGCTTAAAGCTTGTTCATGTCCAAGACTCACCACAACCCAGCTGCTCTTGTGTCCCTGACCCCCACAGGGGTTGTTGCAAGCCCAGGCCACACCGCTCCCCTGCACCGCTGCCACTGCCTACTGCCACCACTGTCCCCATCACTCAAGGTGCTGCTGGGCTCGGCCATCTCGGGCCACCACCTATTGCTATTTTCACTGGGAGAGCTGATCTAGACACTCAGCCAAGCACGTGACTAGAAATGGAAATCCTCATTTATTTTTCATCAAATATTTATTGAGCACCTAGGATGTGTGTAATAACTGCTATAATTGTGATCTGTACAAGGTGGGCTAGAAGCACGAGGAAAATAGACATTGACTCAATAGGGCAGTAGGGGCAACTAAGGAACCGTGGTGGGAAGTGATGGTTAAAAACACAGGTTTGGGAGTCAAGCAGGCCTGGGACAGATCTTAGCATCACTGCTTGTGAGTTGCAAGATCTGAGGCAAGTTACTGGACGTCTCTGTACCTCAGTTTCTTCATTGGTGTTGATAATAATAGTTAGGATTACTAGAAGAGCTGAGCACACACAGTGACGGCACAGAAAATGCAAGCTATTCTTTGTCTTTGCAGAAGAAGTGAGGCTGGAGCTGGGAAAAGAGAGCTATTTCTCTAAGGTTTATCACCTCCCCCGGGAGCTGCCAGACAGGAGGGCATAGGACCACCCCCTTCCATCCCCAGGCTGGGGAGACATGATCCTTATTCTAGGGAGAATTCTAACCCTTTTTTAGGTTTCTTTCAAAGATATACCTTCTCTCCGGCCCTATCCCTTCCTACTTAGGTTCCTCAATGCGCTTAGACTTTTGGAAAGGAACGACAGGAAGGATATTTGTCTTGCAGACAACTTCTGCTTTCCACTCTGCCAACAAACTTCCTTGAGAAAGCAGAAAGTTTGGGTGCATTCTTATAAGTGAGAAATACAAGGAAAAATACAGAAGTTAATATTTGAAAAAGTATCCTGTTGCGGAAGCAATGGCTGAAGCATACAGGCTAGAAGGAACAGGAGAGAAAATTAGAGAGAAAAAGAGCACCCTGGATGCCACGTTAAAGAACTTGGACTTTTTTCTCAAGGCAATGGATTGCCAGTAACCTGTGCCATGGTCAGACCTGCTGTTGTTCAGGACTAGAGGGCAGGGAGACCAGTGCACATAGGCCTACAACAGACTAAAGGGAGATGGCTAGGGCTGATGGCAAGCAGGGCTGGGGCCACACTGTTGTGCAACTGAGAACCTCGAAGGTGGCCAGCATAGTAGGTCTGCAAAGAGCTTTAGATGATTAGAAATGACAGGAGTCAATGGCCTATCATTTGTGCTTCTTCAAACCTGCTCCTCCTGAATCTCCTATTCTGGCTAATGGCACCGTCATCTACTTAGTCATCCCAGCCAGCAACTTAGGCCTGAATTTGGCGTCACTGTGGGCCTTGCTGGTGGAGATATCTAAAGCCACAGGCATGTGGATCTCAGAGGAGTTCCGGCTGATGAAAGGAGGAGGGATATTCAAGAAGGAAATAGTGGTCAATAGCGTCTTGCCCTATAGAAATCATGAGAGATAGGACCCAAAAGGAGTCCACTGTTTTTGGCAGCCAGAGGTCATTGGTGACTTTATCCTGAGCAGTTTCAGGGGAGGAGAAGGAGCAAGACTGTGAAGAAATAAAGAAACAGAAACTCCTCTTTCAGGTAGCATGGGCAGGAAGGGAAGCCGTGAGATGTCTATAGCTTGAGAGGGAACAAAGGGACAATAAGAGCTGCTGCTTTTTAAGTGTTGGGAGAAGCCTGGGTCTGCTACAGCTGGAGGATGAGCAGAGGATTGAGGAAGAAGGGACAATAGTGGAGTGAGGTTCTTCACCAGGAAGCTGGAAGGTGGTGGGATCAGAGGACAGGTGAAGGAAGAACTTTCTCCCTCTGACATGCCAGTGGAGTGGGTGGGAATTGGGTGCACCCCCACCAAGCTGTCAGAGCAGCAAGTGCATGGATATCATGCAACAAATATGTCATGAGTCCCTGATGTGCTTAAGCAGTGGTGTGAGTTAGGTAGACACCAGAGAATGAGGAAAATATTAGAAATGTGAGCCAATCATCCCGAGTGAGGTATCAAACCCAAGCTTGTTTGGAGGAAAGGAAGGGATGTCCAGGGCTTCCTGAATGCTGAAAGGAAGGAAAGCAGCTTGGCAGACTATTTCTTCCCAAGGCGGGAGGTAGTGAAAATAGCCTGAGAGAAATAGGAAAAGTATAAGTGGGAAAAATGGAAGAAAGGAAAGAAAACGAACAGTAATAGCATGTTCCAGCTTCCAGACACTAAGCTAAATTAGGCATTTTATGGGTAATCACATGCAGTCCTCGAAAGGATGCTGTGAAGAAGGTGTTAGTTAATATTTCCGTTTTAATGATGTAGAAACCCAGGATTGAGTTTTCTCTCTCACTGTAATTCCACTCCATAGTGGAGTGAAATGTTTTGAATATGGAAGGGAGTGCTCCAGTCCTTCTCTTTTTTAAATTTTTATTTCACTTGTGAAGCCAGGTGAAAGGCAGTGAAATGAGAAAAATTCCTAGTGGGGCTAGTGACACCACCCATGTCTCTGTAGTGCATTGGTTATGAGCGGGGCATCGCTTGGTTGCATTCCAGAGAAAGGCCAAAGGAATTGGCTGAAGAAGTTGTTGCCTGTGCAGCAGTCGGTCCCCTGGGTCCCAACACAGTCCGGACACACCAGACTGCCTCCGTGGGAAGAAACTGTGCTGTGGCTTTGTATAAATGTCTATTTCAGTACCCTCAGAGCTATATAAATTATCCCCAGGATGGACACTGAAATTAACTAGCATTTAGAAGTAACACACACTTTTCCATTCATAACTTTGAATAATAGAATAGGATGCAAAAGGATAACCAGTGCGCATCAACAGTATACAGTGCCGCCAATCCATTTCCTAAGAAGCATACTTTAAAAAGGAGGGTGTAATAGGATTTGGGTGGGGTTAGGGGGAGAGGGAAAAGGTGCAGATGCCCTGCTGGTGATCAAAAGGGGATTATAGAACATTCATGCCTAAAACCATTTTTGTACTTTAATAATAATCTTTTTTGGCAATTGGGCTCTAAGTCCCACGTGACGCGCCGCAGGGCTGCCATAGAGACGAGAAGAAACTTTTTTTTAAAAAAAAGCGACGCTCCCGTGGCCTCAGGTAGGAGGAAATCCCGGGCCCCTCCTCAGAGGCCCAGGCCGGTGGGCGGCGCAGGAGACCGGGACGGGATACACCCGCACGCGGGCCCCGCGCGGCCCGGGATCCGGAGCCAGGCGGCGAGAGCGCCGGGAGGGGGCGGCCGGGAGGCGGCGGCGGCGGCGGCGGCATCACGTGGCCGGGGCGGGGCCTGCGCGCCGCCCGCCCGCCCGCCCGCCCGCCGTCTCTGCCGCCGCCGCCGCCGCGTCCCATTCATGAGAGCCGCCCGGCTCGGCTGCGGCCCAGGCGGCTCCCGAGGCAGCGGCGGCGGCGGGCGCCCAGGCCCCGCGCGCGACCCCGGCCGGCCCCGCCCCCTCGGCCGCCCTCCCCCGCGGGCCCGCGCCGCCGCCTCCTCTCGGCCGCCCGCGGGCGCCGGCGCGGGTCGGGAGCGGAGCCGCCGCAGGTAAGCGCGCGCCGGGCCGGGGTCCTCGCGGCACCCCGTCGGCGGGGCGGCCTGGCGGGTGGGAGCTGGCCGGGGCACCCTCTCGGCGCGGGCACGGGGCTGCCCTCCGCGAGGCCGGGACCCTCCGGGGCGGCGCGGCGAGCCGCCCCCTGTCCCTATGCCCACCTCGCCTCCACCGCGCCACGTAGACGCGACCGCCGCCGCTGCCAGACGTGCTGGGGGTGGTTGCCGGGGAGCCGGCGGCGGTCAGGCGTATGTGGGGGGGGTGTCGAGGACTCGAAATATGGGGGTCCCCGCCGCCCGTGGGGAGGGTCCCCTAATTCCCCTCCTCGGCTCTCGGGCGCGGAGGCTGGAGCTGGGCCCGGGCGCGAGGCCGCGGCTCCATCCCGCCCCCCGCAGGGGGAGGGGGCTCCCGGGCACGTGACCGCAGCGCCGCGAGGTCGGGAAGTTGCTGTCGTGTGTTTGTGGCGGTTCGTTCGCCCGGCGCCTCCCCCTCCGGGGTGCAGACCGCGGTCGAGCGTAAGTAGTTTTCGCCTCTCACCCCCGACCCCTTCCGCAGATCTTGTCAGTATCGAACATGTTGAGATACGTTTGTACTGAGAGCCTCTCTGTGAGCCTTTGACACGGAGGATCACCATTTTCTCCACTCGCCTGGACAAATTAGGACTATTCTCATTGAACATTTGAGATGACATCTTGAAGTCATAACTGTGCAAGACAAGACCAGAAAGATCACCCTTCCTTCCTTTCAGAAAGTACTGGAACTCTGAATACTTGGAAATGCTCTGAAGGAAATACTTAATAAGCGGCCAGACTAATTTTTAGCGCACATTTGTGGCCTATTTCCTTTTTTTTTTTTTAAATTGAAAACGAGTCTCTTGCCTTGGTGTCAAGCCAGGCCCTGTTGAAGTTCTTTGCCCAGTAGAGCTGCTGGGTAACTGCTACTGTTTATTAAAACTTGGCCTGGCTAGGTTATAAGGTTTGCCAGTACGAAGTCAGTTTTGAAATACATTTTGAAGTATTTACCGGTTATTTAGTGGCCCCTGATGGTTTCTGCGTTGGGTCTGGTATTGATTGTTCTCCTCAGTGGCTTAAGAATGAAAAGTGTGGCAGGTGATGCTGCAGCGGGAGCGGCAGACCCGGCAGCAAGTGCAGGGAAGGAGACAGGTGACCTGTGCTTGTTGGCTGGCACTCCCAGTGCGGCACCCTCACTTGGCCTGAAGGGCAGTCTGCATCCGGCCATAGGCAGCCAGACCTAACAGTCCAGAGCCACGTGTGGAGGAGTGTGGGACAGTGTGAGCAGCTGCTTCCCTCGATTCAATGTGTAGTTGACTGTGGTACATCAGACTGAAGTATGTCCATGCCCAAATGTTGGTAGAGATAGCTGTAGAATGCTAGAAATGAAACGGTGGGTTCTGTTTCAGTATTTGATGGCACAGTTGCGAATCAGCAGAGAAACATTAATTATGCTTAAGAGGAACTGGAAATGGGAGCATTTGAAAATCCTTGAACACTGTAGTAAAGCACTGTTAAGAAGCAGAGAATAGGGTCAGCTGGGGCTTTGTTTCCTTTATTGCTGCAAGAATGTGACAAAGGTTCTCATCAGCTTACATTGAAATTTTTGTTTTACTGACCGGACTGGGTAGCTGCCCTGTACCAAGCACAGAGTGGCCTCTGGAAGAGACTTGGCTGAGGTCTGTTGAATGAAGATAGGAAGCAGCAGGCAGTTTGTCCTTACCAGTGACTTGGGAGCTGGAGGCACTTCCTAAATGAGTTCACTTAGTTTTCCTGAATGGTGAGCCTTGGATGAATAATCCTGGCGGTGCCACGTGCTAGAGATGGTAAAAGGTTAAATTAAGCCAGTGAACATTACAGTCAACATTTTGCAATGTTTAGTTTAAACATTAATATTTAGCTTATGTATGGCTTGGTTCTCTGTGTCAACATCTTTATATACATATTTATATTTATGTACTTAATGCATCTTTGTATGCATATTTCCTAATATACATATCAGCACAGTAACACTTAGAGGAAGCTTCCCCTCCTAAGAAGGTAGATTTGGCTATCTCCTTTAGGTGTTTAATGGCCTAAATCAGGAAGTTTTTCTTTAAGTCTGACTTTTAAGTCTTTTCATCTTTAAATTAAATCCTTTTTGCTCTGACCCCAGTGACCATTATTGTGTGTGCTCGTGTGTGCATGTTGATTTGCCCTGTCAACTGGTAAGCAGTGGTTTGGAACCTTTATTTTGAAATCTTGTTTTCCTCTCTTTCTAATTACCTTCATTGCTAAGTAAGTCGTATTTCTGGCTGAGCCCCAGGGTCTTCTGAGCTATCATTTGCCTTCTTCGTGGTGAGACACCTCACAAGTTGTTGGGCAGAGTCTTCACTTGGCAGAATACTATATAAATTATGTCATTAAGACTTTGAAGAATTTGGAGGTAATTTTTATGGGCTGGAACAGTTAGTTTTATGGCAGTATCTTGGTAATAAGGCATTTAAATGAGAATTTGTCTTGGTAGCTTTGCTAGCAATTAACTGATTTTTGGAATTCGCCTTCCCTGGTGTCGGCTTGATACTTTTAGGAAAGTTGATCACCTCTGGGGTCTAGATGAAGCAGCTGAGTGTCTCCAAGAGTCATTGGCAACCTGTGTGTGGTGAGGAGGTGGGCTAGAATCCTTCCTAGGCCACTCTAGCCTCAGCCGTCCTCACCTTCAGCCACCGTGCTGATTTGCAGCAGGAAGCTTGGGCCAGGTGGTCTGCCCGTGCTCAACTTTTCAGTCTACCTAGGGGGAAGGGGGAAGAAAAAAAGAATCTGGTAGGTAGGACATAAACTGTGCGGTAATGTGAGATAAAACCCTTAATATGAATTTAGTGTTGAAATTATGATAACCATTTTTTCTAAGGTTTCTCATATTCACTGGCTACAATCTAGAGTCTTTTTCTTCTAAAGCCTTTGAATGCTAAGCTTCAGTGATCTTGTCAATTTAGGTTGGTGTTAAAATTGTTATTAAGAAATGAAGAAAGAAGCAAGAATGTCTTTGACTTGTAAAGTCTAGCAAAATGGTTACATTATCAGCTCCTTTTCCTACTTTCATGTTACTTCTGTACAAAGCCAAGGTGGTTTATATGGTTGTTAGAAGTGTGGGATCTTTTAAAATTCTTTTTGGATTATTTAGGTCAAATAATTTGAGAGACTTCATAAATGTATTTGGGGGGGGGGGGGGCGGTGCGAGGAGCTCCCAGAACATGATCTTCTAAAAATCCATTTGGAATGTCGTACCTGTATTTGTAATCTTTGAGTTTAAAACTTTATTACTTAGTGTTTATGTTTATATGTAGTGTCATATATTTTGAACATGAACTATCCAAATTAGGCTCCTCTACCTTCTTTTCTTTGGAGGAGAAACACTGGCTCACAGAAAAGCATGCCTTCTGATACTTGGGTAGCTGGTGGATTGCCTTCTTAACTTTGCCTTTATCTGACTTTCTGCCATATTTGAACAGTTTAGAAAGTCTTTACTTCTTTAGTTAATTTTAAGAAGAGTAACTGAACATTAAATATAAACCTATTGCATTTATTTCATATCCTTACTTGTTTTTTGTACCAATCCCCCTATCTTAATTTTATTGTTTAGTAGTATGTGTGTTTGTCTGAACTGCCTCATTTTTTCAACCAGGCAGAGTATAAATAAAACTTAAATAGTAATTTATAAATTCTAAGTTGTTTTCAGCTCCTACCATCTTTTTTATCTTTCCTTTTCAAGTGTCTACATTGATCCTTTCTCACTTATTTTAGCAAATCTGAATTTCTCATCTTATCTCAGTTCTCAATTCAGTTTTTTCCCTACTATCCCCACCTCTCCCAAACACTTAATCATTTTTTTCCAATACTCACTTTCCTTGATTAACTTGGATATAGGAGTCAAACCCCTTTACATGTGTTGATATTGTTATATTATTTTGTGCTCTCTCTGCTTTTGCTTTCAAGTCATCTGTGGCTTTCCTATAGCTATTAATCAGTATTAGGATGAGTAACCATTATCTCCTTAATTTTCTGACATTTGCTGTGGGTAACACCAGTTTTTCTCCTTTGCTTTCTGTAAATGGTGAGCGAAGGGGAGGAGTAGGGGAGAGATGGCAAGACTGTTGAATGAAAAGTAAAAAGCAGCTAGCCTTGAAGGTTTGGCAAATTCTAGTAGAGAAAGGATTTGAGGAGCAGAGGAAGGAACATTTAAACATGCGCATCTTTGGAGTATGGCCATGAGGAGAGAGGATCTGTTGATTTTAAAATGGTTTTGAAGGGGAAAGGAGGGACAAGACCTTCATAGGTTGATATGCGGAAGAAGCTCAAATAGAGTAAGCTGAGAAGGCTGAGAGACCTGTCACTTGCCTTGCATTGGAAGGAAACTTTGTGAAGGTCTGGTGTGCTCCCTCCCATTGTTTTGATTTTAACTTTTTTGGTTACTTGTTAATTTAGTTGAAATTTTAAGTAACATTTAAGGAGGCCTAAAGGGACATGGATTTTAAAAGTTTAAGACTCATTATTAAAGACACTAATATTTCAAGGAGAAGGGGTACCAGGATCTAGGTTTAAAAATTATTTGGTTTTGGTGGTTATAACTAAGCTTTATTAGATGAAGAGGAGAAGCTAAAAATGGGGAAAGCATCCTTCAGAAACTCTGAAGTTGGAACTAGTGATTGGACTGCAAGAAAAAAAGATAGGCGTATGGTAGCAAGTAATTTCTTTAGTGACTGATTGATTGAATTTCTGCATTTACCTATTTCTGAAATTTAATGGAAGGGATAATTGACGAAAGGTTATTGATTTAAACATCTGTTTCTAAATTTATGGTGAGATGGTTGATTTTTATTAAAAAAAATCATACTTATAAACAGAAAGTTCATTGGTTAATCTGGGATTGAAATCAATCTAGAAGACTTTTTTATGCCTCTGAATAAACAGTGGGATTGTATGACGTCCAGGATGGTTCTAATCTATTCAGTGCATTAACGTGACGTTTATTGCCCCTGGCAAGATGGATGTGTCCAGCTATACCACAGACTTGGTGTTTAACTTATTGTAAAAGAGAGGTGTCCAGAATGCAAATAGCCTTTAAAGGGTATTTAGAAATAATGTATTCAGTATAAAGTCATCTGATAATTTGATTATATGATTTTGTTGTTATCTACTATGAGCCAGTAAAACCATCAAATAATATGAATTTAAAACTCTGAATTGGTGTTCCTTGAATTATGGCATTTTTTTCTCAGTAGTTGAGTCTATAAACTTGTAAAGTGATGTGCCTTTCTTAAAAGCCAAAATAAGTCAAGGAATGTTTGGGTTTAGTGAAGCATCATAGGGAATATAATAAGCTTTTTGTTTGTTTTAGGGTGCTAAGTGTTTTGTTTTGTTTTTGTAAGCATTCCAGAACTTCTGCCCACATATTAAACTTCTTTAAAATCTCAACATTTTTTGGATGAATAATAGGTACCTATCTGACATTATGGCCATAAGGTCTGTTTTACGTATAGGTCAAGGGATCCCCTTACTGGCCAACTGCCAAAAAAACCCCAAAATGACCTCTATTTACATAGGAAGTACATATGAATAACACTTATTTAGGGAAGTATTATTTAAAAGAGAAAGTTCTCTGTTTTGTAATTTTAAAGGTGTATTTTTATTTCTTGGTAGCCGGCTGGCCAGAATGGGGATCTGAACCCTTGACTGTGGTGTTACAAGGCTGTGCTCTAACCAACTGAGCTAACTGGCCAGCCCTAAAATGTGAGTTAAACAAATGCTTTATAAGATAGGTCTGATCTTCTATTGTAGGATTTTCTAACTAGCTTAACTGGTTCAAAATAATTTGCGTAAGTAGCATCATTTGACAGGTGGAAACTTCAAATTTTGGGGTCTTTAATGTCTGCTCTATCCATGGAGATTCTTAGTAAAATGGTGATGATGCTTCTTATTTAGAGGAACACTAAACATTTCTAGGAGGTGTTTAACATTTGTAAAAGATTATCATTACTATTACGGTTACACGATTGAACATCTTTTTTGGGCTAGGCATTGTGCTAAGTGCTTTACATTAATTATCTCTTAAGAGTCACAACAACCCAAAAGGTAGAGGTAATAGCTGTAATTTGTAGGTGAGGGCTCTGAAGCTGAAAGAAATTTGCCAAAAGTCACACAACCATGTGGTGTGTGGTGGTAATGACTACCCTCCATTTGCCCTTGCTTCCGTAAGAATTCTTCTGCAGTTATTTGACATCCCTAAATCAATTTTAGGGTTTCCTCTTTACTTTTAATAGGTAGAACTGGAGAACCTATTCTTAATGTCAGCATCTATAAACTGGTAATAGAGGGATAGCACCTGCTTTATAGGAACCTTGGATTTCTCTGAATTATTTGTGTATGCAAAGACAATTTTGCTGGGGAGAGAAACACCAGCCAAGAAGATAGATAGTGGAGGTGATTCGGCCCCAACATGCCTTCTTGGTGCGCGCTGTGGAGTGAGTTGGATGGTGTGACTGTGGTGTTCTTCTGCTTGCCTTTCACAGATGAGCATATCACTGGGCTGAGACCCGGGGTCTCCGAGCTGTATTTTTCATGCAACATTACCCCTACAGTCAAGCTAAAATATTGCCCTTAGGATCAGCTGGAGAGGAAGGTGATTCTGTTTAGTGTTGGGAAGGAAGAAATGGGCTCAGTTGGACTATTTGAGACACGGTATGTCAGTATCCAACATGATGTCTTCTTCAAGGATTTCCCTGTTAATTTTGACTGTTCCTGATTTGAGGAAGTGTACACCATAACCCCTGGGTTACATGGGACTGGAGTGTGTACAGAAAGAGCATTAAGGTAAATAATTACAGAGGTGGATGGAGCTTCTAGCCTTTTACTCTGTTCAGAAGTCCTTGTCCCGTCACATTGTTGGTAGTCAGCTGAAATCCCTAATTCAGTTGAGTATCCGAGGTCTTTTTGAACAGGTCTGTCTTTTGAACTAATGCTTTCCTTGCTGTATCATTTGACTCACTTGGTAACTACATCTGTGGAAAAGTTCCCCTCTAGTGGAGTTTTAATGGTGTTTTACTTACTGTAATTGAATAAATGAATGATTTATCAACTCTTTAATAAAGAAGAACCTTTCATTAAACAGAAATATACTCGTAGACCTTTAGGAATTCCCCAAATTCATGAATATGCTTTTGATACATAGTTTACTCAGTTGTCTCTTTTGTAATATGGAGACAGTACCCACCTGCCAGGCTGGTTCTGAGGACTTGGTGAGTTGTGTGTTAAACCAGAGGCAGGGCAGCAGGCTGGGAGCTCTGACTAGATCAGAGATGGTAGTGTTGAGAGAGTCACAGGGCAAAGGGCAAAAGGTGAATTGAATCCCTTTTGCCCTGAAATAGCTTAGTGTTGTGGGTGAGTTAAGTCAGTCTCCTTCTATGTAAAGCAGAGTTTTATAGAACGGGGACAGGGAGGGATTGGGAGGAGAGTACTGCTTGAGGGACTGAGTGACTGGGAGTCTCTGTGCTTAAGTTTTTAGCGTGAGAATCATGTTTAGCTGAAAGATGTTTTTAATGCTCAAAGAAAAAAATTGTTTCATGTGCTTGCTTAAAATTTCTTTCTTGACCCAGAACTTTTATTTCATAGAGTCAGAGTCAGCAACATTTGTAAATTTAAGCCTCGTGATTTTTGCCATTATTCCATCTGCGGCTGTATGAATTTTGTTTGTAAAGGTCTGTAGGTGAAGCTTATCTTCGTATCTAGAATGTGACTCCCGGAAAGCAGAGTTGGCTTCTGTACCTAGCATAGTGTAGGTAAACGCTTAACTGAAAGAAAGAAAAATTTATTGTTGACTAGTTCATAAAGCCTGTAATTAACATTTTTCTAAATCTCTAATAATTTTTATAAAAATGGACACCAATTTCCTTACATTATAAAACTACATGAAATTTTATTCTCTACTAGTCAAAAAATACTATTCCTGTGTTGTTCAGTGGCCGGTTTTTCTTTGTCTTTCTCTTTTTTTTTTGAGTCTTCTGAATGTTATTCCTTCAATTGCTGGTTAACTTTTACTGATATCCTTGGCATCAAATGGAGAAGGACCTTTGTGTTAGGACATCTTCCTGCCTCCAGTGAATGAACTAGATACTTTAGTAGGAACTTTGCTGTATTTAAATTTCTTGGCGCATTTGTTTTGTCTTGTTAATGAGACATACCTAAAGCTCAAATGGACCACTAATCCTGATGCTGAGAATTAGAAAAGAGCTTTCCCCGATTAAAAGCAAAACAGAACAAAAAACCCACAATACTTACATTTGCTTGGTGTTTATTTTTCCTTTATGCTACTAGTTTTCATTTCTGCAAATATGATTCTTTTTCATAAGACTATCACATAATAGTTCTATCCACCTTTAAAATTTTAAAGTATATTATTTTATATGTAGTTTAAGCATTCAATATTACTATGAGGTTTATAATGAAAAAAACACGAGTTCTCTTTCTCACTGCTGAATACTGCTTCCTAGAAACAGTTTTTTTCAATTCTTTTGCCTGTTTCTTGTTAGACTTAACTACGTTTGTGCACTTACACTGCTATAGCTTGGTTTTTACATTTTAGACTTTATTGATTTCCTGCTATGCACGATGAAGATTGATCCCTTACACAACCCTCCTCACACAAACATTTCCTTATACTAATCTCCCAATATAATTACATCATAATTTTTTATTTTCTCAATATTCACTGTTTATATTTTCATGACTAAATATTGTTCAGAACTAAGCATGTGCAATGATTTTATTTCTTCACCAGTTCAAAAATTTTTTTTCTTCTGGAGTCAATTGTTTTGTTGGTGTCTGTTTCTCAGTACCAGTCACAAGTTCAGGCCCCCAGTTTCTGACAGGACTGCAAAACTCCTCGGTGCAGTCAGCACCTCACCCTGAATCCAGTAATCTTTCACCTGAGTTAGAACCCCTTTCCTAGATCTTGGGTCTTCCTGTTTTGGTGTGCTTCATCATTTTGGTGACCAAACCCTCCAGGAGCTTTTGGAGAAAAGATTCATGGGAAGTAAGTTCTTTGAGCCTTCACATGTCTGAAAATTTCTTTATTCTAGCCTCATACTCAATTGATAGGCCAGCTGTAGAATGCTAGAATGGAAATAGTTTTCCTTTAGAATTTTGAGTTGGGGACTGTCCGGTTAGCTCATTTGTTTAGAGTGTGGGGTACCACCAAGGTCCAGGGTCTATCCCTGTACTGGCCAGCCACCCCCCCCCCCCAAAAAAGTGTTTGCGATTTAAAAATAGAAAAATATTATTTTTAAAAAAGCATTTTGAATTGTTACTTTTGAGAAGTTACTTTTTTTGAGAAGTCTTAAGCCTTTTCAATTTGTTTCTCCCTCTCCTTCCCCCTCCCTTTTTAAGTACCTTTACTTTATCTCATTTTAAAGTATCTCTTATTAGTTTATCGTCTTTTGATGAAGTGCCTTGGTTTGTGATTTGCAATCTTGGTCCTTGGACCAGACAAGGTCGAGGAGTAATTGGAACACCTGGAAAGTACCCACCTTACCTGGCTTCACAGTGAACCCTCCTGGCCTGTTTTGTTACTTGCACCTGGCCATCAGGCAGGTATGTCACCAGAGTTTGTGCAGGTCAGAGGGCATAAAAACACGCAGAGAATGTAGTGGGTGCTTCTCAGGCCTGCTGAGGCCTCTCCCCACATGCAGCTGTATGTCCTCATGAAGTTAGTTGGGGAGGTGGCTGGCACTGGGTGCTGAACCTGTGATTGAGGGCATGATGTGTATCCTGCTTTGTGTGACCATGCCAACACCGGCTTTTGGAATCCTTTGCCATTAGAGAAACCACGTAGCCGTTAATATTGACTCTTGGCATCTTTCTGTCGTGACTGCCTTTGGTGGAGCCCACAACAGGGCAGGTATCTCTCCATCTTTTCAGCTGGGTACTTGGTGGAAACATTCAGTTTGGAAGATCATGTCTTTGACTCTGGGGAATTTTCTTGTGCAATTTATTTGATGATGTCTCCCCCCCCTCCCCCCCCCTTTTTCTGTTCCTGCACTCTAAAAAGCCTCTGAATCATATATTGGGGCCCTTTGGACTGATACTCTGATATTCATCTTTTTTGTCCTTTTGTCCATTCCTTTTTCCTTGCTGTGCTCACTGGAACATTTGCTTTCTACTTATCTTCCAACCTTTCTATAGAATTTCTCAATTTTGCTGTTATGTTTTGATTTTCAAGAGCTCTTCCTCATTCTCGAATGTTCATTTTTATCAGCGTCCTGTCTTTTCATGAATGTAATATTTTCTCTTACCTCTGACAGTATTATAGTTGTTATGGAACTCCTTTGCATTATTTCTTTTTTCTTCCCCCCAAATTTCCTGTTTGTTTTAATTTCTGTCTTTTACATTAGGCTCTTCTTAAATGTCTGGTATTTGTTGGCTATTTATGTGTAAGAGTGAGACTGAACAATTGATTGGAACTGCTTTGTCCATGAGCTGCACTTAAGTGCTGGTAGCCCTCAGGATGGGTGATCAGGTAGGGAATTCCAAATATCAGTATCTGTAGATTCTCTACCTCCCCCTCTCCCCACCCCTGGGTAATAAATTCCTCAGAGTATCTGCTCAGTATCCTATTTGAGGTAACGAGCGTTCTGGGAGCTAAGGAGCGAGGGGGAGGGTAGCTCTGGTGTGTGAGCCTTCCTGAGTTTCTGTAAGGCAATTCAACTGGCCTCCTGTTTGTTGTGTTTCCTAAGTCAGGTGTATCTGATTTGCTAAGTCAGTTATCTTTGATGACTTTTCTTCTTAATGGACTTTAATTTTTAGAACAGTTTTAGATTTGCAGAAAAATTGAGAAGATAGTATAGAGTTCCCATGTAGCGTGCACTGAGCCTTGTTATTAATATTTCGCGTTAGTCTAATACATTTGTTACAATTAATGAGCCAATGTTAGCATATTATTGTTAACTAAAGTCCATAGTTTATTTAGATTTCCTTCATTTTTACCTAGTGTCATTTTTCTGTCCCAGGATCCGATTCAGGTTACCACATTACGTTTAGTTGTCACATCTCTTAGGCTCCTCTTGGTGTGGCAGTTTCTCAAACCTTCCTTGTCTTTGATGACCTTCACAGTTTTGAAGAGTATTAATTACATATTTTGTAGGATGCCTCAGTGTTAGAATTTGTCTTGTATTTTTCTCATGGTTAGGCTGGGTCACGGGTAATTAGGAGGAGGATCACAGAAGTAGAGTGCTGTTTTTATCACGTTCTGTCAAGGGTACATTCAGTCAATGTGATTTCACTGTTGATGTTGACCTTGATCGCCTGGTTGAGGTAGTGTTTGTCAGGATTCTCCACTGTAAAGTTACTTTTTCCCCCCCTTTTCCATTTTGTATTCTTTGGAAGTCACTGCACAGCCCACATCAGAGTGGGGAGTTATGCTTTCCATCTTTGAAGGTGGAATATCTGTATAAATTATTTGGAATTCTGCATGGGATATTTGTATCTTCTTCCTCATTTGTAGATTTATTCAGTCATTTATATATATTGGAATGGACTCATGGTTATTCATTTTATCCTCTGGGTTATAATCCAGTACTAATCTATTTATTGTGCTACCCAAATTGTTGCAGCTTTGGCGCTGGGAGCTCTTACTGTTGGCTTCTGTGCTCCTTTGACATATCCCCACTAAGGTGAGGTTTAGTTGTGTTTTGCGCACTTCCTTACTTTTTAGGCTTTCATTCATTTTTTGTCTTCTAAAGACTTGACCTCTTTCATTTTTCTCTTTGACCTGTGAGTTCCTCCTTTTATGTTTCTTTACTGTTACATTGGTGAGTCCTAGGGCTGTGGTAACTAAGCACCACAGACAGGGTGGCACAAGTAACAGAAATTTATGGTCTCACAGCTCTGGAGGCTGGGATTTTGAGGTCAAGGTGTAAGCAGTGTTGATTCATGTCTCTCTCATAGCTTCTGGTGGTTTGCTGTCGATCTTTGGCATTCCTTGGCTTGTGGATACATCACCTCATCTTTGCCTTTCTCTTCATGTGGCATTCTCCCAGTGTGCCTGTCTATGTCTGTGTCCAAATTTCCCTCTTTTATGAGGACACCAGTCATATTGATTTAGGGCCTAACCTAATGACCTCATATTAACTTGACTCCCTCTGTAAAGATCCTGTTTCCAAATAAGGTCACAGTCTGAGGTACTGGGGGGTTAGGTCTTCAACTTACCTTTTTTTGGAGGCACAGTTCAACCCATAACAATGAGTTTCAAGAGAGAGTGGAGATAAAGTATGTGACATCCTCTGGGTTTAACAGGATGTCTAGTTATAGTAATATTTTTAAAAGATGCTTTTAGTCACATCACTGAAGATCAGAAAGAAACTTTTAGGAAATAATTTTTAGATTACAGCTGAAGATTTTGTTCAGACTTGTGTGACTGCTAAAATTTCTGCTAGTTCCTGAATGTTTGATAACTTAGTATCTGAGTCATCTCATTTTTTACTCTTGCTTTATTTCTACAGTAGTTTGAAGATGGGGAAAATGACTAAAGAAAGAATAGCAGGAGTGTCTTGTGAGAAAGTAAATCCTATCTATATCATAACATAATTGTGTGACCATAGTCAGCCAGGTTCTGCCATCCTATCCCCCCATATTAATTATACTGCATTTCTTTTTCACGTGTGAGCCTTCTTGGAGTTTTGTTGCTTTTTTAAAAATTCTGCCATACGTTTTCCTGTTTGGGGCTCCCCAATCCCTTTACCTAAAGTTGCCCCTCCTGCCCTTCCTCCCTTACTTTCTGGCAGCATCACCCTCTTTTATTTCCTTTGTAATAGTTATCCCAGTCTCAATTTTATTTTTTATTTGTTGTCTGCCTTTCTCTATTAGAATATAAGCACTGTGAGAGCAGCTATCTTGTCAGCCAAGTTCACTGCTTGATACCCAGCTCTCAGAATAGAATAGTGCCTGGCACATCAAACACGCTGCTGTTGAACAGATTAATGAGTGAAACAGGCTTTATTTTGTGAGGTTCCAAGTATTCACTGACTTGCTGCTGCTCTTAGAAGTCCCTTTCTCATGCTGAAGCAGCTCAGTGTGCATGTCAGCTTGTTGCTAACATACTAGTGCAAACTTACATGGCGTTTGTTGTGCAAAGCTACAAAAAATAGGACACAGGGCCAGCCAGTTAGCTCAGTTGGTTAGAGCGTGGTGCTGTAACACCAAGGTCGAAGGTTCAAATCCCCATACTGGCCAGCCACCGAAGGAAAAAAAAAAAACATATAGGACACAGCCCAAACTAGAGTGATAGGTGGCCGCTGTCTTCACAGCTTCTCCATTTATCAACTCAAATGTCCTTCCAGAGCTGGGAAAGGGAGGTCCCCCTCCTAACATTTCTGAAGATTCTACTGGGTCCCATGCAGAAGAAAGCAGGGCATGAAACTCTAGCTGTGTTTTGATTGGCATTGAGGAAGACTTGCCCATCTCCACCTTTCCCTTTTTCTCCAGGACCCTCTGCAGACACAGATATGAGATGCCTGGAGCTGGGAATGGATCCCTGTTTCTCAGCTTCACGTCACCTTGGTCTGTTTAACTGAGACAGAGAGACCCAGGCGGTTTGATAGAGAAGAATGGACAAGTTGTAAATTTGCTTCCTTGTCTATCAGATTTCCCTCAGGGAAACTGGGGGACTGTGTTCCTGAGAGGTAAAGGCAAGAGATATTGGAGGTTTTTGAAAAAACTCAGGCAATGAGAGTGAGGAATTCTGCTGGTCACATTGTGGCATCAGCTAAGTAAGCTGATGAATTAGTGCTTGTTTGTTTGTTTGAATTGTTGTGTTTCTAGTAATTATGGAAGAACCCCCTCTCTACATACAGAAGTCATTAAAAGATGATTGCAGTATGTGAGGTTGGTGAAATTGTTTATGCAGCAGAAGTCACCTTTTAACTAGAATTGTGGCACTGTCTTGATTCCTTCGTGGCACACTGCAGGGTTACAGGCACAGTGGCCTGACATGATGATGATGTGTCTGGTAGGTGATTGCTGTAGATTTGACCTCACTAATGTTCCTTTGAATTTCAGTTAGGTTTAGAAAAATAGCCTCCAAAAATGAAGTGTACATGTTTATGAAGTGTTGACTCTGGCACCTCTTATGCAAAAGTTTACAATTAGCTTTGGAGTTCCTAGGAGGTTTGGAAAACTTGGTGCCCTTGGCAAGGTCTTTGTAAAACCGAGTGATGTTTTGGAGGTAGGATGGAGAGGTTCTGTTCTGGGAGTTATATATATATGTGTATATATATATATATATATTAGATAGCTAGCCTGGGAGTTATATATATATTTTAGATAGCTAGCTTGCTAAAGATACCATCCTGGGACATGAGTAAATAGTCATTTCTTTTCTGCAGCCTTACCATGCTATTGAAATGGAGTGATGGATGATGTAATTGATGAACATTATAAATAACAGATGCAACACTTTATTAATAAAGTTTACCCATAAGATCTAATTACTTCAGGTTCTTCAGTTTTGCCTTCCATTAAACATGTATAATTAGGAAACTCTTGGTACTCCTATAAAAAAAAATGTAACTGTGACGGACTGACTAAAAACATGTACTATCAAATGTACATTGCGCACTTTAGCTGCACTATATGCATTTCAGTGATGCTGTCATTCTGGAAAACATTTTGAAACACCTGTCCTTTTTAACTTGCTTTCAGAGTATCCTTTTATGCTCGGTGCTGGAAAATCTACCCTGCAAGGTAGATGAGGTTTTTGGAAATAAATAGCCAGAAGCCATTCAGAGGAACATCTGGTGAATCATGCATGTCAGAGAGAAGAATCGTGTTTACTTTTGGACTGTAAGAGCTGTGTGACCATATAGTAATGATTTTTATCCTATGTAGCACCTAAATTAAATTTAGAGGTAGTTCTTTAGAAACTACCTTTAATAAAAAGAAAAAAAGAGCACTGATAACATGCTGGGCAGTGGCATACGAATGGAATCAACTTATTATAATCTTCAGAGATGATTAGTTTAAAAGACTGTGTTCCTGTTAAACAGAGTTAGGTAGAGTGTAGGTGTGACTAAATAATTTGACACCAAAACTTGAAATAGGGAATCGTTAGGGGGATACCTTAACCTGCCCCAAGAGGCAGTGTTGGGGAGGCTGGTCTGAGTGCAGGGCTGGAAGCAGCTGGATCCTAGTTCTTACCTTAAGACCGTTCCATACAGCTCTAGGGTTCTTCTGACTCATTTTAGTCTTATTTTTGCTATTTGAGGCTGGAATGTGAAATAGAGTCATGCTATTGGCATAAATAGACTGAAGAGTGGGTTTTTCAGTTGGATGGATCTTAGGGAATGGGGAAGTGGCTTTGGAAACTAAAACAAAGAGATGCAAAGAGCTGTTCATTGAATAGCCACTACTGGCCTGTTTAGACTTTTGGAATTGTCTGAGGTTATTATGAAACACTGGAGCTTGGATAAACTATGTAGCCGTTATCTGTTAAGCAGTTAAACTACATAATGTTTGAAAAACTTGAGAGTGGTAGCAAGAGGAACTTTCTCGTGGTTTTAAATAAAATGCCAGTCCCTTTTGGGTTGTTTTCATAGTTTAAATAGTGAATTATTAGTAATTCCAGATAGGGCAAGAAACACTCCATATGCTTTAATGTCGATGATAGAATGCCATCTGGCTCTAAATTAAAACAAGGAAATTTGTTTCAGGTGGGCTGTGGTCCTTTTGCATGTGGGTCCCTTTGTCATGAGTGGCCTTGAAAATGCACTTGAGTTAATTCCTTCACTATACTCAGAACAATTATGGTGGAGATAATGAAATTCTTTGTAATTTAGGCTTTAGAAATATTTCATAATGATTTTTTACTAATCAAAACTTACTAGTTTTCTCACATCTTCACTGGAAATCTAGGAGAAAGGTGTTGCTATTCCCCAATATAGCCACTGGGGGGAGTACAATTTCATGTTTTGTGGTGAAGTGAGGCCCTAGCTTGTGGCGTAAAGGTATTTCTATTGAACCAATTTAGTATGACTTCAAATCAGCATATTTCAGGTTAGGAGGTTTTAAATAAATCCTTACACTTTCTTACACAAGCATGTCTCATATTTGTGGGATTAGTAGTGGAAAAAACAGAAGTAAAGGAAGTATATATTTTACTTAGCTTCAATATCAATGGTGGAATCTGAACAAGATTCTGATTCTCCTGACTAGCATTTTAGCTTTGTTTCCCTAAGCTAGACTATTTCTTGAAAGATTTGTCTTGGAAAAAAGACTTCCAACTTCACTTACTTTTTTTTCAAAGATCATTGAAAATGCTATGCAAAAGTAACAGGTAGTTTTTCTCAATATTCAGCCATTTATTTTAGCCTGTAGAGAAGAAGTTTGACAATACAGTAGCATTTTTCTTGGAAAATCATAAGGATAATTAAGAATTGTTGGTTGTGATTTAACATTTATTGACCAAGACCAAAAAGTGCCACCACACAGGTGGTAGGCTGGAACCAGAACATTGAGTACCAGCCTTGGGGGTCAGGTGATCAGAAGGACGCTGTGGGCTGTGCGTGGTGGTGACAGATGTACAGAAGATGAGCTCACCTCTGATGGGTCCACAGTGTATGCTCCCTTGCAGTCAGGACATTCTGTGAGTCATCTATCAAAACAGTGAAATAGTACCACGACCAGCAGGAAACCCAAATGGCTGACCCAGGGTCTACTTGTTGTGTAAGAGAAGTTTGAGGCTTCCTTTGCCCAAAGAGTTTATACCCACTGGCCTCTGCCTTGTGGGCCTGCACCATTCTTCACTTGTTAGGCCTTTCCACGTGTTCATCAGCCTTCTCCCCCACCCTAGCACCCTCTCTCTCGGTCTCTACGTGGTGTAATGAAAAGCACTGAACCAGACGTTGAGAGGCTTCTTGTTCTGGCACCTTTGCCAACTAAGTGGGTGACCTTGGGCTCATTGTCTGACCTCTTTCTGGGCCTCAGTTTCCTCACATTTAAAATGGATAAAGTTTTTCTCCTTTTTTCTTTTTCCTTTTCATCCATCCTCCTAGTTTCCCCCTTCTCCTGCTGTCCTGCATATTTTCCCATCTCTTCCACATTTTATTTCCTCTGCCCCTCTAACTTTTCCTTTTTTCTCCCACTTCATCTTCTTAGGTTGTTTCTCCTCAATCTCTCTTTCTTGTTCTCACCTACCTGCCTCCCCTTCTCCACTGACCTCTCGTTTTACCTTCCATCTTTTCCCCACTGGCAGCACCCCAGTATGAGGTTTTTATTACTACCATCTGGGGCCAGGGATCTGGGACTGCAGCAGGTCACAGAGGAAGAGATTTACATTTTTGTACATTGCATAATATTTAGACCATAAAAACCCAATCAATTCTCTTTTGAAAGGAGGATGATGCCTACTGAATTATATTACAAGCAGCTGTGGGTACTTTGGAGTATTCCGGGCTCACATCGCTATCTGGTAGGCTGGATGGCAAGCAGAGAAACATGTTGAATGCAAGATAAATTTTCCCATTTCTAGTTTTGGTGAAATTGGTTTTTCATTCTGCCATTTTAACATTATTATTATATGAACCTTGATGGTGAATTGCTATGCAAAACATTAACAACAACCCCCACCTTGGTCAAACATTTGGAAATTTTGTGTTTCTGTGAAGTTTAGAGGTAGAGAAAAAAATTTAATAATATTGTGTTTTGTTTTGCTGTTTTTGGTGGCTGGCTGGTACAAGGATCGAACCCTGGACCTTGGTGTTATCAGCACGATGAGCTAGTATATTGTGGATGAGTTAACTAAATGCTTTAATGGAACGATGAAAAATCCTGTCATCTTCAGTTCTTCGTTAGGTAAAATTTTGCCTGAATGTCCTTCCTCTCCCCCCGGCCCCTTACTCTCAAGATTGTCTCAGGGCCCCAGAGCAGTGCTGTCTAATAGAAATATAACATGAGCCACATGTGTAATTTTAAATTTTCTAATAGTCACATTAAAAAAAGAAAAAAAACCCCAGGTAAAATTAATTGTGATAATATCTTACTTAACTCATTATATCCAAAATATTATCATTTTGACATGTAATATATATAAAAAATTAGATTATTTCAAATTCTCTTTTCATTCTAAGTATTTGAAATCCAGAGTATATTTTCCCCTTAGAGCACGTTGCAATTGATGCTAGCCTTACTGCAAATGCTTAATAGCCCATGTGGCTAATGGCTGTTTGTAACAGCACAGACCTAGCTAGTGGCTTGAATAAAGTAGTATATTTTAATTTAAAAATCTAATATATTTTGTACACGTGTGTTAAGTGTGTTTTAGGTTTTAGAAAAATTCAGTTGAAGTTACTGTATGCTGACTTACTTACAACTGGCAAAGTAGTAGTACCAAGAATGTTTGAATTTTATAATGTTGCGTTGTCATACTCTTGAAGTCAGATAAATTTTGTCTGTTATTTACTGCACTGAGCAGGATATCTACCAGAATAGTGAAAATATATGGGGACATGTCAGTATGATGAATTTAAAATGTTTAGTAATTGGGCTCTATACAGCATGTATAAAACCTGGCCGACTTTGGGGAAACTCGCTGATGCTCTGAAAATATATGTAAATTATTTTTCTTACATGATTAGTTTACATGAGATTACTTCTCCGTGTATATAGCTGTTTTTATTTCTAAAAGTGATGATGTGATTGGTTTAGAGAATCATTAACTAAATCCCTGTCCTGTGTGATGGAAGCTGTGGTGACCGTCATGTGATTGGGCAGGACTTGGTACCTATCAGTGTAAACACATGGCACAGCCTGTCCCATGCCCCTGCTTATCTCCTTTGGAGAGAAGGGGTTGAGGCATTTTGAGCAAATCTCATTGGTAAAGTCATATATGCATTGCCTTTTTTTTCTTTTAAGAACCATTTCCTTTCAGTTTTAACCATATCACTGTGTCTGCAAACAGTTTGCACTCAGTTTGTTAGCAGAGCAGCTTTCTGTTTTGATAACTTCATCTCTGAAAAAAGATATGCTTTGATGAGCTAGTTCAATTTTAAGATGTTTTACTTAGATGATAGTGAAGATGAGGAGAAGGTTCATGAAGACTCATTAAGTAAAACTCAAGGTGTTTACCATGGCAAGGCCCCTCCTGGTATCCTGGTGAGTTACAGCCTCCAGTGTCCCTGTTCACTTGCTTGCCTGCTCAATGTGGACTGTACTGAGAGAAGAGGGGAGGAAACCCACCTTCTCTTGAAAATGCCTTTTCTTTGGATAATGTAACATTGTACTGTATTTTGTTAACTTTTAAGTGTTACATTAAATAGAAATCTTTGGCTACCTCACCTCTCTGGTTTGCTCTGTGCCCTTTTCTACCTATTTCTAGCTTTTCTTATTTAACACATCATGACTTTCTGCCTAAGGAAAAAAAAATGAATTTACTGCTTTAAACTGAGAATTTTTTTAAAAACTAGGTTTCAAAATAATTCAAAATAATTTAAAACTTCAGAAAGTTTTAAAATTACTTAGTTTCACATTCTCTTTGCGTCTAAGTGTGTAGTAGTTGCGGTATAAAAATCATTTAAAGGTTTTATGGTTTTATTATCCTAGCCAAAGTTTTTTGAAAGCCAAACTAATATTTTGAAACTGGCATTTTATTCTAATATGTGACAGAGAAGAGTGACTGCAGTCTCTTTCTTCTGTGATTGTGAACAAAAATATTTTGTAAGCTTGAAATGTGGGGAAAATACAGATTGAATTTTTTAATCCAGAGTTCTCTCCCATTACACGATGTAAAATAGAATAAGTTATATAAGCTTAGTGTAAGTTCCAGAGTCTGCATTAAGGAAACAAAATCAGGTGACTTAAGAACAACATCATTTAACTCAATCTGTACAACCTTTTCCTTTCAAAGTAATACATGAAGTAAATACTTCTTTTAAAGGTATCTTTTAGAAAATTAAGCACAGATATTTTTATGAAAACAAGCATAAAATCAAAACAAAAATTAGAAAATTTATAAAATCGGTGGTTCATAATCTGGTTTTTAGTTTTAAAGTTAATAAAAAATTTTTATCGTCAGTTTAAAAAATATTATCAAGTTCTATGTGCTTTTTGCTTTTGGATCTGTTGGTAAAAGTGTACTTGTTCAGAGTTCTCAGGAACTAATGGAAAGATGTTGCTTGAATGTGAATGGAAGTCAGGTGCTACCAGGGGAGGCCATTTGCTTTTGAAATCTCCATTTTAATACTATAGAGTGAATATATATATGTGGGCTCATGCACCTTTGTTGTAAAGGTTGGAAGAGAGAATAGTGAATGTAGCCAACTCTATGAAATGTTTTTTAAATATTTAAAAATATTTAAAAAATGAAGTAGAACTATCACACACAAACTGTCCATCGAAGCAGACTTCTTGCTGCTGGTGTTTTCCAGAGGGAAGTCAAGGGGTATTTGCTTAGGCTGCATTTTATTAACAGTTCCCTTTTATGTTACTGTTAGAACATTGAAGTCCCATGCATCAACTCCCTGCCCCATGAGAAACATGAATTTTCTTAATGGCTAGTGTTTGGGATACTGGATTTGATATCTGCTTAATAAGCTGTGATGGTTATTATAGGACTTCAACTTTATAACCTGGGTTGTGTGGTGAGAGGGAGAGAGAGAATCCTGGTTTTCAGGGTCCAGGCCTTCTGTGACCTGGACAGACTTACAAGTAACATCCTTTCTGGGCACACCTCTTGTTGGAAGATAACAGTTTCAGTTCTTTTATCTTGTCAGCTTCTCATGTCACACATAGTTTCAGTTTTGAAGGACTCTTTCCTCATGGTTTTATGTGTTGGGGATGTAAATGTATACATCTCGTGATTTAAAAAACCATGAGAAGACTTCTATGCTTTGTTAGAAATTGGGAACTTTTAAAAATCATGTTTCCATATTTTTTAAACCAGTGAAGTTAATTCCTTTATATCGTAAGGAAAAGGCCAAATTATTATACATTCAAATATTTCAAAGTTCCAAAATAACCTGCTGTCCTATCCCCTTCCCCCATTTATTTTAAATTGCCTTAATGATATATTTTTTTTAAGGGCAGAATATACTATATGAGTTGATAGCCAAACTCATAATCCTAAAAAATACTTGTAGATTTGGAGTCTTTCTGTGGTTTAGAACTGGAAGGGACTCTAGAGTTCATCTGGCCTTATTAGAGAGAACTCCTAGTGCAGCGGTTGCCCAGACCTTGGGCCAATTCCTTGGCCGGAATTGAGACTTGACCTTGGGTCTTCACGTCCTCAGCAGCTGCAGGGGACTCCAGGAAACCCCGAAGGCAGTGGTCCTCAGTCCTTGTGTCTCTGGGCTCTTTATCAAAGAACCTGAGCACCTATGGTTGACACCAGAAAGCTCAGCAAGATTTAATAATATAAACAGTGGTAGGAGGTGGCAGGTCATCCTGTAGACGGGGCACATGATTTGAGGCAGAGTGCTTCATCCTAAGTTAGGAAACCCTGAGTTCAACTGGGCTTTGGGGTGGTGTGAGGGGGGTTGGGGAAGGCCCAGCTTTAGCACATTGTGATTACTTATTTGCTGCCTGAAATTCTAGAACAACTCACGTTCCTTTGATCTAGCACAGGCAGTGTTCACAAAGATGATTAAATATTAATTGGGTAGAAATTCATTTCTTCACAGAAATAATGCCATTAAATTTAACTGTCTCGTTATTAACCATAGAACTCAACGAACCTGAGGTCAGTCCTTGAACAAGGAGGAAGGAAGGGCTAATGTGAGAATTTCCTCCTCCTCTACTGGATGAAGGCTAAGTTTCACCAAAATTTTTGAGATAACATTTTTTGAGTTCCATTTTCAGTCATCTTTTAGCTCCTACTCTCCCCAGCCAACAACCTTGATGGGATTGAAAATTAGGCCTTTACTCCTCCTCTCTACTCCCCTAAGTTTTAGGAGGAGGGTTGGATGTTGGTGCCCTTGCCACTGAGATGTGAGTGGGTGGTGGCTCCTTAACCCCTGCAGTGGCAACTGCCTCTGAAAAAGAGGATTCTCGTAAATTTACAGGTGTGCTTTGGTGGAATCTCTAGCCAAGGGACACTGTGGACTAAAAACTTTAAGGCCTGTGAAGAGAATATGTTGGGGATGGGGCAGTAAATGGTTGGGATATTACTAGTTAAGCAGTTAGGGGAGTAAATTTTCTTTAAAATGTTCTGTTATCATGACATGTTTGCCTGTTTTAATCCTAATCCCACAGATGAGCTCAGGAATTTTGGGGAGTAGCTTTGGGATTGTGGACATGAATATATTTAGGCTCTTTGAAAGTTATTTATTATTCGTTTTTATATTTATGTCCCCATTTGCTTTCAGTCAAGAGACTTAGAGATGGCTTACAATTAAAACACATGCATGCACACAACTGCCTCCCCAGGACTGTGCAGTGCATGGCTAAACCTATTAATATAAAGGAAACAAGATTCTCTTAATTCAGCAAATATTTATTATGCCGCAACTGAGTTGGGTAGATATTTACAAATAAATTTTTTGTTTGCATTTCCTAACATGTCTGAATTATTTGCAACTCTGGGTTTATGAATAACACAGCTGGACAGATTTCTATCAAATGGCTATGTAAATACTGCCACTTTTAGTTTGCCCAGGTACTTGGTCCTGATTACAAATTAGCAGTTAGCTAAGCTTTCACTTAGTTGATTGTAGTGCCTGGGTGAGCCAAATTGTAGATGTGATCTAGGTTAAGGCCTGTCAGCTTTGTGCATAGGGAAAACACGCCTAATCCCATCACGGTGCCTTCAAATGTCCCAAAAAGTCAGGCTGCTGGCCTGGTCTAGAGGAGTTGGGTACAACTCTGTGAAAGGGTCTAAATAAAATATCTCACTCCTCTTGGGAAAACACTGGTTTTAGACAATTTATATGTTATATACATATCTTAGGTATTAAATATTCAAAAACCAACCCAGTTCAACTGCAGAAAAAATTATAGATACAAATTCTGGAGTAGATAATTTGTGTTTTACATTGCTTTTAATCTAATTCAGAGTAGAGAGAACGGTTTTTGTTACTTTTTATTTTGTGTCTTGTTGGAGAAAAGTATTTTCTTTTTTATTTGTCTCTTCTTTGAAGCCTGTTACATATAATCTAGAATAATTATCTTAGCTTCCTTACTTGGCTTAAGACATTATAGGAAAGATACTTTTCAAAGTGTGGCAAAACGACATGATGATATTATTCTATTAGCATATCGTATTATGAAATCATGTTTAGAACTGTGGGTGCTTTGGTGTTGGTATACCACCCTAACCTTAGCTCATATCTGTATGGAAGAGACCTTCACCAGAAATCTGCCTGAAGTGAATCCCAGGAAAACCTGAAGAGAGAGCTGTGTTATTGAATTCTCACGTTTATCTGAACTTCACTTGAACTGCAAATAGAGAGGCTATCTCAAGCTAGGTCAAGGGGCAATAGCTGAGATTATACAAGTCATTTGTCACCTTGTTTCTCTTTTATTCTGACAAAGCATGAAATCATAACCCTATAGGCTCGTACTCAGCCCTAAGATTGAAGTTGTATTGGAAAAAGCAGTTGCCGCAGGAGAGGTGAGGCAGGAAAGGAAGCAGTGTACTGTCTTTCAGCTCCGTGAAGACAGAGAAGACTGGGGATCCATCCGCTCGCCTGTGGACATCAGACATAGCTTGAAATGTGCTGACATTTTGAGGTCACTGAGGGGCTTTAGAACGTACTCGTACCTGTAACCTGGAGGGTGGTCTGTTCTTCAGGATTCCTCAAAGCGCCTCAGTGACTCTAATGTGCAGCTAGGGGTGAGATTCAATTCCAAAGGACAGTGATTCCCAAGTCTAATTTACCACTTGGAATCCCTCTGGGGCTTTCAGTAGGAAATCCAGATTTCCCAAACAGACTGAAACAGAATTGAAGGTGGTAGTGGAGCCCAGGAATTGTTTTGTTTTTGAAACTAAACCACAGACTTTACGCAGATTTTTTCCACTGAAGTCTTTTTTCTGTTTCAGGATCTAATCCAGGATCCACCTTGCATTTAGTTGTCTCCTTAGTCTTTTCCAATCTGACAGTTCCTTAGTCTTCCCTTGTCTTTCATGATCTTGACATTTCAGTGAGTGCTGGCAGATATTTTGTAGAATTTCTCTCAATTTGGGTTTGTCTGGTGTTGTCTCAAAATTATATTTTTTGGCAAAAGTACCACAGAAGTGATGTGTCCTTTTCAGTGAGTCATACCAGGGGGTACTTGATGTCAGTGTGTCCTGTTACTGGTACAGTTTACCTTGATCACTTGATTATGGTGATGTCTGCCAGGTTTTTGCACTGTAGCGTTACTATTTTTCCTTTTGTAATAAATATATATCTTGGGAAAGATACTTTGAGAATATGCAGACATCCTGTTTCTCCTCAGACTTTTATCCTCTATCTTTAACATCCATTGGTGGATCTTGACTGCCACAGTTATTACTGTGGGATTCTAGTAGTGATTTTCTACTTCCCTCACTCTTTCTTCATTTACTAATTGGAATTCATCTTTAAGATAAGGCTGTTCCTTCTTATGTACTTACATATTAATTTAATTTCTATTTATATCAGGATGGACTCATAAATATTTGTTATTCTATGAGTTATAATGTAATAATCTTATTTTGTTGCTCAAATTGTTCTAGCTTTAGCCCTTGGGAGCTATTTCAGATTGACTTCTGTATCCTTCAACACACCCCCATTCTTTTGATTCTAGTACTTCCCTACTCTCTGGCACTACAAGATGCACCAGAATATCTTGTATTTTCCAGCCCTCAGCCCTGGAATCAACCAGTTATTTAAGGAACCCTGGTTCCTTTTACTGAAGAGTGATATTTAGAAACCAAGGTCTGGGCTGTAGATGTGCGCATTGCTTTGAGAGTATCCTTGATTCTAGATCCTCTTAGCAGAGAGAGGTAGGGTATTTAAGTATGTATTCTAGCCCAGGCATAAGCACATCTTTATGCATGCATCTGTCCATCTGTGTATATATTTAAAAACCGTGAATTCATACTGAGACCTCCAATTCCAGTCCAACACCACAGGGTTCATTATAGCCTTTCTCTAAGAAATTTTATTTTTAGAAGCTTCCCAGGTGTTTATTATAATTAGACTTGGGAAGTGATGACTTTTGGATATATATCTGTGAGGTACAGTGTGTACCCACAGGCGCTAGTGGCTTAGTTAAGTACTTATTAAAGAAGTCGCTTTCTCGATGAGTCATCATTTTCCATAATTGGGTTAGTCATCATTTCTTCTTATTGTACTAAAAAGGATTTTTATGTCACTCCTAGCCCTTATAACTAAGGGAACTCAGCCTCCTAGAAGAATAAATTACCTATTTTTTTGTAGTGGGGTGAAAAGTGGTCCAGTTTCATGGCCAATATTCTTATAAAATTTGTCAGAGAAATTGAGCATATTTGAGGAAGTGTTTAGTGAGTTGAACACCCAGGGAGGCTGCTAAACATTTTTTTTAACATATAAACAACCCATCCAAAGTATGGCATTCTTTCTAAAGCAGGTCCTTTGTTTATCAGTCTTCTTTCTAAGAACCCTTCAGCCTTGGGTTATCGATAGGATAGGGTCGGACTGTGAACTTTGGGCCTACAGCTGCTACCTTAAAGTATATAGGTGCAGTGCCCTTTAAATCCCAATCCATCTGGCTTGTTCCTACATGAATTTAACCCCAGGGTACCATGTGATGCAGGGTGAGGGACTGTTAGCCTGTCAGCCTAGGGAATTAACAGGATTAGGACAAGTTTAAAATGTCACCTTAATTTACCTGTGATATTAATCAAGGTTCTTTTTGGGGGGTGAGAGCGGGTGAGAAGACTGGAGGACAATGAGTGAAGTTTAATGTGTCTTTCCCGAGACCTACAGTCTGCAGGAATGTGTTCATTTGTTCCCAGCCTGGGGCTATAATTTTGACGGTAGAAGAGTCACGTTGTCAGTTCCTCACTTCTAGGTCTGTGCTTAGATAGAACTTCCAATAGGGTCAGAATGTTTCAAAGGAATTGTATTCTACCCATGTCAGTGACAGTCAACCCTGAAAGTACTACCTATGGTTTCCATAGCAACCTGCTAAAATTGTGTGCCTTTTGTATGTTGAAGTAAGCCAAATGATCAGATTTCCTGTTTTATTTTAGAGTTGCTTATGGTTATCAATAATCACCACCAAAATAGATTAGCTACAAGATTTGCAGGGTGGGCAGGCCGATTGGGAAGCAGCCACCCTAAGTGGAAGGTGAACAATAGCCCATCAGATTCTCTTATATTAGAAGGTTTAAGATGAGAACATGTCCCTAAAAACTGTATTTATGGTCATAACGTAATCATATATTTAAGGCTACTCATAATAGAAGGCCTGGCCTTTTCCATGTATGATAACATTGGAAGAATCATCGTGGTCTTCTAAATTCCTACTCACACATAGCCCTGAAAACTTTATACGTGGAGCATTAGTGTTTTAGGAGCTTGTGGTCCCTAGATGCTGTAAAAAGAGGATGGGTGTTTGAGACAGACATACTTGGGCCTTTGTCTGGGCCTGTCTCTGTGTGACTTAGCAGTCAGCTAAGTCACTTACTTTCTCTGGGCCCCTGTTTTCTTACTAGTACAATGCATATAACACTTACCTGACCTAATTGTGAGGATTAAGTCAGGTGAGGTATGTAAAATGGCATGTGAAAGGGCTAAATGTTAGTGCCCTCTCCTCTTTGTTCCCTGTCACCTCCCCATAACTAACAGTAGGAAGAATAATGAGTAAAACATGAATTGCAGTTTAAAGGATATGCAGTGTATAAAAAGTTATGGCCATGAGCAAATGAAGAATTTGAATTTTCACCAGTGTAGGTGAATCTGTGTTTTAAGCAATGTGAATATCCAATCTTAAAAAAAAAAAAAAAAAAAAAAAGTTAAATTATTATCACTTTGTAAAATAGTTTAAGGAGGAATTTCTTTTAATAGCAAGCTCCCCCAAGTGCACTGAAAATATCTTAAAAACAACTGCAAAATCAACCTTGTAAAATCTAAGCAATCCCCCTAAGTATTTACCCCCAAGTAAGATGAAATTGTGTTCATATGAATGCCTGTACACAAATGTTTATTGTAGCTTTATTTGTAATTGCTAAAAACTGGAAACAACCCAGGTATCTTCCAACTGGTAAATGGATAAACAATGGTATATCTATACAATGGGATACCACTTAACAACAAGGAACAAACTACTGATCCATGCAACAGGATTGATTAATCTCAAATGCTAATCACTTAACGTTACACTAAGTGAAAGAAGCGAGATTCCAAAGGTACATACTGTATGATTCCATTTATACAATATTCCAGAGAAGGCAAGACTAAGGAGAAAAGACAGATCAGTGGTTGCCAGGAGGTGGGGAAGAAGGATTGACTCCAAAGGGACTGAGGTATTTTGGGGAGTGATCTAATTGTTCTGTATCTTGATTATGGCAGTGGGGGCAGTGGTTACATGATGACATGGTTAAAACGCACAGAACTGTATACCATAAAAGAGTTAATTTCACTGTTTTTGAAGTTTACATTCATTTTTTAAAAAAAGAAAAATCTATCTTGAATAGTTCAAAGTACAGCTATTTGAAATGTTAAAATTGCATTTCATGGCAGAGTTGGCATGAACATTTAGCTTTTAGAAGTTTTACTTTGCTGATAGGTGTAACCATTACACAAAGGTTGACTTTAGTAGTAGTTTAATATCTCTCATGATTAATTATAAACAGAATCTGGAACTCATTACATTTCTTAATGATTTTAATGATTTTACTTCTTACATTTCTCTGAAGTCTCCAGTCAGGCTAAATGTTCCCTGTCACAGCATCTGTCACCTCACATACACAGAGGTCAAGACTGGCATATTATAGCTGTGATGGGAACAGATGTAAATGACCAGAAAGCTGCATTACAAGGTAGTATTCTGCAATTTGGGAAATGAGGAGAGAGTAGTGAAGAGAATTGTGGGGACAGGAACCATTTGATTTTATAGAGCTATGATAGTTTGAAACAAGTTTGGTCAGGTGAGTGACATGGGGTGGAGGAAAGAAGCTGGGGCCCACCTTCCCTAGCGTGCTGCCTGCCATTTTAGGATTGATTCAAGTAGCACTTATTTTCTTATTATTTTGAAATCTAAAGATAAGTGTAAAATTGAACATTTAGTTTTCCTTGCTCTGTAGCAAATTCTGTTGCTGAAGAAAATGAACATTCTGGTACGTTGCTGAGCATTTGGAAAATTAAACTAGTGTTACCAGCCATTTTCCTTGAAGGCTGTGCTCTGTAGAATTATAATGTTGGGTTTTTTCATGTAAGTAAACCAACTAGTAGAAAATTGATAACCTGGTTTGTTCTCTTTTGCTCTGTTCTCTGTAATGATCTTTGGTCATGGTATGATCATTGTCACATTCAGTCCTTACCACTGCCCCAGCTGGCTTCCCACACTGACTTCCTCTGACAGACCAAGTCTCCTTCCGCTGCATGTCATTTCTGGGCTGCTCAGTGTTCATCCGGTCTGCATGGCTGTCACTTGTTCTCACAGGATATTTTTAGATTTACCCATCCTGAGGTGGGTGTCATTCTTAATTGTCACATAGATTTATGCAAGTTTTTCTCTGTGATATCTTCACTGGCATCCAGAGAAAAGCATTGGTTTCTGAATATGTGAGCTTTGTTTTTGTGACTTTGGGTTAAGTACTGCTGTTGATTTTTTTTTTTAATGGGTGGTTGTATATATCTTCATTTACCTCTTGAATTTCACCATCTCATTTAGTGAGGCAAAACAAAGCAAAACACTGTATATTCCTCCCTCTCCTTGCTGATTCTGTTAACTAGTTCTTGCATTCACTCATCATTGATTGGTGTATTCATTGACCTAGCAACACTCATTAAGAACCTACTATTGCTGGGCACTGTGCCAGGCTTTGGGGAGACAGTGAAGTGTGCAGTGCTTCTCCTTTCTTTGTCAGAACTTAGAGGTTGGAGGTAGGATAAATAAATTAGTGCATTGTGGGGAGTGTGTGAGAGCTGAATTGGGGAGAGGGCAGGATGCTGTGGTTGCGCACAGCGACAGACCCCTTGTCACCTTATGCTTGCTTCTCAGCCATCAAGCCCATGTGTCCTCAACCTGCCTGTTTTTTTGATCTTTTCCCTTGTGCTCTGTGAATTTAGAATCTGTTGTGGACATATATTCCTATTTGATCCCATTTCTTCCTTATCCAGGAAGCCTGAAACATCCTTGCTCCTCTTAGATTGAGAATAAAACTGGAGCTGGATTTTGAAAGATTGTCCTGAAAATTATTTGGCCCTTGACTCGGGTAGAGGGTGGGGGCTGGCGGTTTTTGAAGGTGAAGTAGATGACGTTTGCATTCCTTTCTTTAGTTGTACCTGCTGGACAGCCGCAGGAAATAGCTGAGTAAATGTTTGGGCTGCACTCGGGAAAGAACGATGACTGCTGCAGTAGCAAAGTGCCTTCCCCTTTTTGAGCTTTACTGAGCCCAACACACTTGTTCATCTGTTTCGTAGGTAGCACTTATGGTTAAACCATCGTAAAGGAGTGAAGCCCGTGAGCAGAAGTCTGTGCTTCCATACTTCCTTAAAGAAAGTATGTTGTGGCAGATCCAAAATTTGAATTTATTAACTTGACAACTAAGCTTAAGGCCAGCCTTATGTTCTCTCATTTAAAAAGAAAAAAAGAAAAAACAGATTAATTTTTTAATCTGGGTTACATTTGAGGTATTTTCTTACTCATTTTGCCAGGGTGAGCTCAAGGGCGGGGGAGGTAGAAGGCTCAAGATGGCTTTATCAAGTCAGAACCAGAGTCAGCCTGTCTGAAGGTAGGTCCTTTGTTGGCAAACACTGAAATGGATTCCGAACACCGGGAGCAACAAAGAAACTTATGACTGGCTCATCATTCAGAGAGAGGCTGAGAGAGCAAGAGCTAGAGCTGCTTGGGGTCTTCCAGCTGTTGGGCCTTCTGGATCCCACTCAAGTGGCTCAGCCCTGCCAGTGTCTGGTTGCTTTGGCTCTCCATATACATTTCAAGAATATCTTTTTGGCACAGTGTGGGTCAGATGTCTGCTGACCCCTGTCAGCCAGCTGATGCTAAGGCCTGGGTCCCCTAAGTCAGACATGGCTACTGAAGGCTCACTCCCATGTTTGGAGGTCTCTCTGAGAGATGAAATCATTGTAATCCAGGGATCCCTGTTTTTACCTTCTCATCTAGCAATTGCATCATGTGTCTCTTTAAACTCCTAAACAGGAATAGTGAGTCAGAAAATTCCATCTTCTTACTTAAGCATCCCAAAGGTTGATATTGAATAGTATTGGATTGTAGTTATGGAAGGGGACCCATAGGAAAGCAGTCTTCCCAGACCAGAATTTTCATGAGCTGTTGATAGAACCACTGCTAGTCCTAGATTTCAAGTCTCATAAAATGACTAGATCAGCTGTCACTAAAATGTCTAAAACTCAGAATCTGCTAAGTTTAGATCAGACATCAAAGTAATAGACATATCTTAGAGGACAGAATATATACTCCAGCACATAACAACTTGCTGTTCTTGACAAGGTTTAATCCGGATCGGGAGGAGAAAATTCTTGCTAGTGAGCCTAGAGGAAGTTCCCAAACCTGGATGTCCATCAGAATCATGGACAGCAGATTCTTAAGACCCCACTCCCCACTTCCAGCTTTTTATATAGTAGGTTTGTGTTGGGGCCCAGGAAACTACACTCTTAACCACCAAAATTTGATTCTATTGCATATGGTCTAAGGATCACTCTTTGACATATACTGACCTAGAGTGTAGTCCTTGCCAGTTTTCTTCACTTAGCAGGAGAAAAAGAAGCCAGAAAAAGGTCCCTAACTATGCCTTCAAACAGTGGAGGTGATGGGGTTGCTCTTCTTTAGGAAGACAGAGCTTTTAATCTATAGGGAATTATCTAAAACTCCAAATCCTCCGGAGCACATGTCATCCTGGCCAAATCTCATTCTCTCAGGTAGGATTCCTCTGAGTTGCAGACACCAGCTCAGAAAGATTTCCAAAACTCCCCTATATTTCTTCTCTGGAAAAGACACACAGAACGATGCCCAAGGTTTGTAGCCTTCTGTGGTCATTTTTATGACAAACTGATTTGGAAGCAGCAAAAAGTTACAAAAGCTCCTACTTTTACATGGAGCTATGCTTCCCTCACCTGACAGATCTTCATAATTAGTTATACTTTAATTAGTCAAACTCTTTAAAAAAATCCAAGGAAGTTTGCATTTTTTAAAACCACCCAGGATGTAAAGAAGATAAAATATGCTCTTAATGTTTTTGGAAAAGGATTGGTCTTCCTTTCCGCAGTGTTTTATTTGTTTAAAATAAAAAGAGTAAACAAAACAAAAAATAAAAATAAAAAATAAAACCACCCAGGATGATTTTCACGTACACAAAATTTTGAACCGGTTATATTGTAGGTAATCTTCTTTAAGTTTAACCTTGATAGGAAGTTCCCCACCAAATCTGTTCTTTTTATTTTCATATATTTAAGTTGGTTCATTCATTCAGCAATATTTACTGAATCCCAACTATGCCAGATGTGTTACTAACTCTGTCTAGAAATTGTGGCATGATCCTAACCACTGCTTCCTTGCCCTTATTTAGCGTCTGCCCTCAGTTGGTCATTAAGTCTTACTGCTTCTCAGTCCCCTGTGCACTTCTTCTGCCTTAGAGCTGTGCTGCCTCTTGCTTGAATTTGTTGTTGTAGCTTCTGAAGTGGTCTCTGTTTTTAGCCTCCTCTTCTCCAGTCTGTCCTCCCCACGTGGTCTGATCATGTCCCTTCCCTGACAGAGCCACTGACTGCACCCGTTCGTTGCCCAGGATAAACTTTACCCACCTTTGCCTCCCAAACTCAGCACGCGGGGTATGGGAAGAGGTTCATGGGAAGATTCATATTATCTTACTTTCGTTTTTCTGAGAACGTTTTGTAGTACCCTCATACCTTTGCCGCAGCTGTCCTCTCTGCCTGGGACTGCCTCCTGGGGGCCTTCTTATCTTAGCCTGGTGAACCCCTCACTTGCCTTTCCGCCCCTAGAACATTTTCTTCTCCCTGAAGCCTTCCTTGACTCTCCCAGGCAGATCTTTTTCCTTTCCCTTCTCTGGTCTTCCTGAAAGTCACCAAGATAGCATTATCACAGGCATTACTAAGTTAGGACAGTATTTATTATGCCTGCTCGGTAAAACGAGGGTCCCGTGAGAGAAGGGCAGAATTTTGTCTCTCTTTACATTGTAAGGACTCACTGTGCTACCTGGCATGAAGCAGGTGCTCAATTTGGACTGTATGAAATTAAATTTAATTAATTAAAGAAACAAATTGGCATCCTGCTGTGATGGAGGAAAAGAAAAAAACTGAGAGACACAAAGGCATTTGTTTGAATTTAAATGGCTGAGAGTGGCTTCTCTCAGGAGGGCTGGGTTCTTTTTTAATAGACTACTTTTTAAAATTGACACGTAATTTTAAGTACTTATGGAGTATAATTTCATGTTTTAATATATATGTTGTAAAATGATTAAATGAGGATATTTGGCGTGTTCATCCCCGCATGCATTTATCATTTCTTTATGCTATTTTGTAACATAAAATACCTCACTGCTAACATCATCACCTGTCATGCGGCGGAACACAGGAAGGCTGGGGTCTCTGTCAAGGCTCAGCGTTGGTTGTCTGTGGCACTGCTTGCTGCTTACTCATAGACTGCACTGTGTTGTATGGTTTTCTGTCCCTTAGGTCTAGTTACATTGTCACCTCCCTTTGTTCTTTGTGATCCCATAGCATCTGCTGGGTATCCTGTAAATGTTTTATGAAACATCTTGACCTCGTTAATTAAGCCCCCATGAGATGTGGGCAAGCCCTGAGGAATTTTACCCCCTGCCCTCTCTGACCAGGGAGAAGCTTGCAGCAGATGTGCTGTGGGTGCTGTTGCTGCCTTTCATCACCCACTTTCTCAGAAGTAAAGTTCTTAGCCTCCAGAATCCTCCAGATTCATATTTGGCCACCTTTAGGTTATTCTGGGATTCTTGGAGAAAAACCATAGGGACTTAGTACAACTTGAGTTCAGTCTTCAGATCTCTTCTTCAGGGACATCAGATGACCTTGAGACCCAATGATTTAAGCCATGGGTGGGAGGTAGTGGAGAAATCTGGGACCCAGAGTTAAAGTGGAACTGGGTTCTAGTGAATAGTAAGGGAAAATAAACACCTCTTGTTTCAATCTCAAATATAAAACAAAGTGAATAATGCCTGCCTTTGCATAACCTACATTCTCTTTTTGAAGAGCAAATGAGATGTGTTTGAGAGGGTTCTTGAAAAACGTTAAGTGCTAATTAAATGCAGAACGTAATCTTGGGCATCCCAGAGGAGTTTGGTCCAGAAGCATAGGTGCAGGCTGGAATGTTTAACAGTGTCCTTGTGTCCATTTCCTGAAGCATCTGGGAGTCTCTGTTTTCTCCTAGCACATTCCTTTGAAGGTTAAGCAGAATGGCAGGTTCTTTGATAAAAGCTGTTTTTTTTGTTTTGTTTTGTTTTTGTCTTTTTCGTGACCGGCACTCAGCCAGTGAGTGCGCCGGCCATTCCTATATAGGATCCGAACCCGCAGCAGGCAGGAGCGTCGCCGCGCTCCCAGCGCCGCACTCTCCCGAGTGCGCCACGGGCTCGGCCCAGATAAAAGCTGTTTTAATCTCTGTCCACAAGCCTGACGATGTGTGATGCTCCCAGGAAGCAAGTCCACTTTGTGACACTGAGCAGGGTCTTGTGGAAGGGTTAGCAGTAGATGCTCCCTTCTGCGGTGCTGTGAAGAGACCTGGAGGGTGAGTGTGGCTTCTTTGGACTCACTTCATATCTGTGTGACCAGGTAGCATTGAGTAGAAATACTCAGATTGCTGACAGCAGTCCTCTTGCAGTAAGAAATCCAGGGAGTTTCATCAAGGCTTTCGTCATGGTTCCTTACAGCATTTCTGTCACTTGGAGATGCAACTAAGGGCATCGGCACTAGACTCGGACTTGAGTTTGAATATTGTCTCTGCCACTTAAGAGTGTGGTAACCTTGGATACTTCTCAACCTCAGTTTCCTCATATAAATGGCAATACCAAATACTCAAGAATACTCATGAATTTGAGAATACCAAATTCATGACTATTTGTGAAGATTATATGAAATAATATGTGAGTTAATACAGCACATGACACATGAGGGACATGTAACAACTATAGTTGTGGTGTTTGTTAATAGTAGTACTACTAACTAGCAATACTAATATTGAACAGATATATGAAGGCAGACTTAGGAAATAGACTTTGATGGTACTTATAAGAGTGGTTCAGAAAGTATCCGTTTTTGTATTGATAATAATTGAAATTATTGTTATGTTTTAATAAGTACCTTATATCTCTGTGGTTACTCTTTTCCTTAAGTTATTTTGGGGGCAGTTTTGTAGGAGGGGGAGTCTGTATTTAAACCTGTTGATTCATTTCATTTATAATCCCTACTTACATATCACAATAATTTAGTTTTCTTTGATGCTCAGGAAAGGATGCTAAGCAAATCTTCAAACTTTTGGTGAATAATTGAATCTTGAAAGCTACCCATTTATTCCAGATACTAGCATATATCCTTTTCTACTTTAAAATATTTAATAAGAAAAATCTGTTAGTGAGCACTGTAGAATTTCATGCATGAAGGACTATTTGGCCTATTGAATTGTATGTGTGAAGGGCCATTTGGCCTCTGATAAGTATTTTAGTTGCTTGTTGTCTACTAATTCATTTAATTTTTAGTTGAGTGATCAGTGTACCCTTCTTTCTTGGGAGCTCCCATATAATTTGGCCCATGAGACAGATAGTCCAGCCCATGGGGCAGATACCTAGACCTAAAGAGCACACTGTATATTGTATATACTCTATATCAGTCAGGCTAGGCTATATCTGAGCCATTGTGTCTAGTTTTGACATTCCATTTAAAGAGAGACATAGACAGTTCTCTAGTTTGTCATAAAATGAAAATTAATCTAGTCATTTCGGGTATTTTAAGGAATAAGAATGCTTAGCATAAAATAGATGAGAACTGTTTGTGCTTATAAAATAAACTCTTTGATGTGTAGTAGTGTCATGTAGCAGAAAGTGGTAATATTCAGTGTGACTTCCAGATAACTAGAGTTGTCTATTATGAACTTCTTGGTGAAGTAGTGAGTCTCTGTCAACTGGAAGTATCCCAAAATTGAAAAGTAGTGTAGCATATGATGTTTAAGAAGATACTTGTCTTAGTTAGCTTGAGCTGCTATAGCAAACTACCATAGGTGGTATTTGGCTTAAACAACAGACATTCATTGCTCATAGTTCTAGAGGCTGAGAGGTCCAAGATTAAAGTACTGGTAGATTCAGCGTCTGGTGAGGGCCCTCTTCCTGGCTTGCAGACTTCTTGCTGTATCCTCACATAGAAAGAAGAGAGTGAGCATGCTCTGGTCTCTTTCTCTCTTTGTAAGGACACTAATCTATCATAGGGCCTCCACCCTCATGACTTCATCTAAACCTAATCACCTCCCAAAGGCCCCACCTCCAAGTGCCATTACACTGGGTGATAGGACTTCAGCATAAGAATTGGGAGGGACACAAACATTCAGTTCATAACAATACTTAACCTTCATAAGCCTCAGATTTCATTATCTTTAAAAATAGAAATAATAATACCTACCTTTAAGGTTGTTCTGAGTAGAATTTGGGACATAGTAAGCTTTCAGAAGAGTTGCTGCTGCTGTGATTATTGTTAACATTACCTTATTCCAGAGATGTGCTAGAAGTATTTTTGATATTTGTTAAAAGACTGGGCTGGATGAACTCTATATTTTTATTTATGCTTGTGAACGTCTTCCGGTTCCATGGCTCAATTTTCTAAGCGGGCATCTTCATGTCAGCCTGCCTCTCCGATTATGTGTTCTGTCTTTTCCTCTCTCAGTCTTTTTCTCTGTGACTGTTCATTTGTTTCTTTCTGTATCCCTCTCCTTTGGTGTCTGTCCCTCTCCATTCTTGATTTCATTTTCTCCTCTCCTTTTTTCTTATTCTCTATAAAATACGATAAATAGTTTACAGTGTATGTTATTTTGCTGTATTTTTTCCGTCTTTTTTTTACTTCAAAAGCTAGTGTCTTGGGGGCTTACATGACTGGGCTTACATAATCGTGTATATTTTCTGGTCCTGATGCAGAGTCTGTCTTTCTCAGGCGTTGATCAGGACAGACTGGCATCAGAAGGCTGACTTTGGGGGGTTCCGAAGGTCAAGATGGCAGAATAAATGGTTCCCAGCGTCACTCTCTCCCACAAATCAACCAATTTACAACTACAAAAATGTAACATCAGCCAAGCAGGGGCTGCTGGAGCTCAGGGGAAGAGGAGGAGAGACGTACGGATTTCATGAAGGTGGGAGAAACCACGATGAGAGAAAGAAAAAGCTGCTCTGCGTGTTTCGGGCCGCGGCTGCTTTAAGGCTCGAGCTGCTGAGCGCGTGGAGCAGGAGCCGGCAGGAGCCACAGCTGTGCCCTTCAGGTGGAGTTACTTGGAGGCGGCAGGGGGGAAGAGGGCCTCGGCGGCCCCCAGGACAGCAAGACCATTAATAGGGTTCATGTGGACCCACGCAGGAGTGAGGAGCCAGAACAACCAGAAAAGGGAGCCATTCAGAGGCTGGTGAGTCATTGCAAGGGACGGCACCAGGCCAGTCCCATGGGAAGTGTTTGCAGCACGGGCAGTGGGGAAACAGGCCTAGCAGGAGAAACACTGGGGCACAGTACGGACAGACAACCTGCCCCCCAATCAACATAGGACCACTCAGAGGAGACTGGTCAGGAATGCAGAATTGCATGGGGTGCAGTGTGATGAAAAAACTCAGGCCCAGATCAGAGATTCTACAGAACACAGATCCACCAGGTCTCTGGAGAACCAGAAGTACCTATGAGATCAACCATTAAACCCTGAGCTGCACAAAAAGCCTTCCCTAGGGAAACAGCAGCGAAGCAGCAGTTTAGCTCAACCACACAGCTCAAGTACTGGTTCCCACAGGAAGTTCCCCGTGTTAGAAGCAAAGGACAAAAAATTAGTTCCGGCCCAGGCACACCACCAGCACCTTGGGGCCTTCCTGGGAACCAGAGGCTTGGATCTACGGACCAGACCCCACTCCCACGTCCAGGCAAACTGTGCCAGCGCCTCGGGGCCAGCCCAGGGACCCAAGGCATGGAGAAGGGGACCGGACCTCCCTCCTACAACCAGGAACACCATGCCAGCACTTTGGAGCCCGCCTGGGGACCCGAGGTATGGAGTAGGGGACCGGACGTCTCTCCCACAACCAGGAACACCATGCCAGCACCTCGGGGCCTGCCCAGGGACCCAGGGCATGGTGAAGGGGACCAGACCTCTCTCCCACAACTAGGCACACCATGCCAGCGCCTCGGGGCCTGCCCAGGGACCCAGGGCATGGTGAAGGGGACCAGACCTCTCTCCCACAACCAGGCACACCATGCCAGTGCCTCGGGGCCCGCCCAGGTCCTGAAGCATGGAGAAGGTGACCGGACCTCTCTCCTACAACCAGGGACTCTCTACAAGCGCCTCGGGGCCCACTCGGGGACCAAAGGCATGGAGAAAGGGCTTGGACCTCTTTCCCCCAACCAGGCACACTGTGCCAGCGCCTAGGGGCCTGCCCAGGGACCTGGGGCATGGAGAAAGGACCTGGACCCCCCTCCTCCAGCCAGGCACACCAAGCCAGCTCCTTGGGTCTCACCTGGTGACCCGAGGCATGGAGAAGGGGACTGGACGCACCTCCCACAACCTGGCACATGGCACCAGCGACTTGGGGCCTGCCCAGGGACCAGAGACACAGGGAAGGGGACCAGACACACCACACAACCGCCAGTGCCAAGGAGCATACCAGAAACAGCACCTCCATGTAGGTGGCCCACTGCAGCCTCCACAATAACCATGGCTGCCGCGAAAGCGACTAGACACCACAAGCACCATGCAAATGGTCCGCCAACCACTGAAGTGCGTTCACATAAGGAGAGTCACCAGCAGTCAAAGAAAAGAAGAGCCTGTCTCTTTCCACAAAGCCCATTTCAGAGTGAGAGAAGCAGCATCTGCTCTATGATAATATTGGGGGACCCGATCACACCTCTCAGCATTGGACAGACCATCTAGGCAACAAATTAACAGAGTAACCATGATTCTTTCAGAAGAAGAGAAGAAATCTAGGGTAATTAGAGGGGGGGAAGGGGAGGGAATGGGGGAAGGGGAGAGATTGGACAAGGGACATAAAGAATAATTGCATATGCTAGTAATATTGATTTGATCAACATATCTTAATGTTCAACCCGCAAAATATGTATAATCGATTTTGATTCAATAAATAAAATAAATTAAAGAAAAAAACAAAAAGCTGACTTTGTTCTTGTCAGGCTTTATCATGGCTGGTGCTGGGCTGGCCTGTGGAATAAAGTTTTATGGTGCCAGGAAGCTGTTTCACATGTCCCCTCACACAGGATTAGTAACTGTTTTTCCTGCAGACCTAACCGTGAGGCTTCTCCCTCCGGCTCTGTGGGGGTGGCCCTCCTGGTGGGTTGCTGCTCATCATTCCCAGGGTGTAGTAGGTGCTGATGCACCAGCCTCGCTTTACTTCTGTTTTCCCAGCCTCCTTGATATAAATGCAAGTGTTTTATATCTGCTAAGAGAAAACCAGGCATTTGACCGCCTCTGTTTTCCTACGTTTAGCAACTGGCATTTACACAATAGATTTTCACATATAACAGCACATCCCTTAACCATGGTAATTAAAATCATCTTGAATAGATGTACTTACACTTAATTATGGATTTTATGCTCTAGTTGATGTAAGCTTGTTGCACATTTATGTTTTTTAGGCTTGTTTATGGCCGAATGTAGATGTTTCAAAGTTATCATTTTTCAGTTTCTTTTAAGAAAAAGCTTGCATAATTATGATTTTTTTTTTCTTGTAACATAACTCATTTTAACATTGCCACCATCAGTCAAGCACTAATATAAAGACTTGGATACTGTTTAATTAGTGTGCTGTGACAGGCAAAAAACATGTTGTGAACATTATATAAACTTACAGAATATGAAAATTCTGATGGACTGTTTTAGGTTGCCAGGAAATACTGTCTGGTAAAAGAGGGTAAAAAGATGAATTACCCAAGACTGAATTTTATTTCACTTCTGTTTTTTGGAGACATTCTTAACATAAATATTGTACACCGTGACCCCAGAAATAAGGAACAAAAAGGATGTGTATTCCCTTTTCCTCTGCAGTGTTCTCTTATGAAACAAAATTCAATGAGATATTCACAATTAACATGTGAAAAGATGTTCACCATCATTAGCTATTAGGGAAATGCAAATTAAAATCAATATCACTACACACCTGTCATCAGGGCTAAAATAAAAAAATAGTGATAAAGCCACATTGTGGCAAGGATGCCAAACAACTGGCTCTCTCACACATTGCTGGTGGGAATGTTAAGATGGTACAGCAACTCTGGGAAGCAGTTTGACAGTGTTCTAAAAACTAAGCATGCAGTTCCTGGGCATTTATCCCAGTGAAATGAACTTATTCTCACACAAAAACCTGTACATGAATGCTTATAATAGCAACTTTATTTGTAATAGACAAATACAGATAAAGGAAACAGTTCAGCTGTTCCTCAGCAGGTGAACGATTGAACAAACTGCAGTCCATCCACCCCATGGAATACTACTCAGCCACAGAAAGGAACAAACTGTTGATACACACAACAGCCTGGATGAATCTCCAGAGAAATATGCTAGGTGAAAAAAGGTAATCCCAAAAGGTTACATACTGTGTGATTTCATTTATATAACTTTCTCTTAAAAATGACAAGAAGTATAGAAATGGAGAACAGATTAGTGGTTGCCAGGGATTAAGGAAGGAGTGAGGGGGGAGGGAAGTGGGTGTGGCTGCAAAAGGGCAACAGGGAGGGGTCCCTGTGATGGTGGAATGTTCTGAATCTTAACTGCATCTGCACTGATATCCTGATTGTGATGTTGCACCAGGGTTCCCCAGTTAGGGGAAACTTGAGTGAAGGATGCATTGGACCTAGCTGTATTTTTTCTTACACCTACATGTAAATCTACAATGATCTCAAAATAGAAAGGTTGATCTTAAGAAATATGAGGTATTATAGGAATAGTCTGATGAAAAATTATTTCCTCCACATATGTGTTTCTTATTCTTTTAGACTCATTTATTGGTGGTTCATTTGATCGTTCCTTCATTCATTCAAGAAATAATTATTGAGCACTTGATATGTGCTTAATTTGGCCTTCCTATCAAAGGCAATTATTCCAAAACCAAAATCATCACCAGATTTTAATTACTGTATAATATAATATAATACCGTGTAAAGGATGCCACCTTATTTTGTTATTTAGTAGTAAGTTTTGTAGCTGGTTTACATTGCTCAGAGCCAGCTTTTCTGTAGATGCATTTTGGGACCTTGGTAACATTAGCATTAAAATATTTTAAAGTTTTTTTAGGCTATTCCTGTGGCTGTTTCATGGTGTAGAGCCAATGAGCCTTGATTACATATTCATCTGTGTATAAAAGCAGAAAAATTTTTTGAGTAGAATCAGCGTTCTGTATGGGCTCTTGCTCATCTGTTAAAAGTAGGGTGAATTTTTTGCAGGCAGGTGTGCTGACAGGCCCCTGAGTTTTCCAGGGGGGCGGCGGGGGAGGGTGGTGTTTTTTCTCCCAGTTCAGCTTTGGGCTTACCTGGCTACACAGAATGTTCTGTCTGGAATTTGTCAGAGCATGGAACTTTGAGATCAAGACAGCTTCAAAGCTGGGTTTAGAGAGAAACAACTGTGCTTATGGTGAACAACCTAGAAAATAGTTTGTCAGTCCTGTGCTTCTGTGAAAGTCAGCCTCTGAATTAGCCAGAGCAGTGGAGGGTCTCTTGTCTTGGGGACTCTGGTCCTCAGGAGAAGGACTTTCACTGAATTGTGCTTTGACATAATGTTAGGGGTGTCAATGTCTAACAAATGGAATGTGTATTTGATAGTTAGAAGTGAAATCTGACAACTTCAGGACTATTGGGGAGATTTTTTTGTATTAGTGGAAGAATGGGAGGGTAGGCCAAGGAGATAAAAGCCAGCCTTACTTGCTTCAGCTGCAGTCCTCTCCGTCTTTGTGCATTTCTAGAGACCCCTGGGATCCTTATTTGAATAGTAAATTGAGGTTGAAGAACAAGATTAAAATCCTTTTCTGTGCTTTGAACTCTGTGGAACAGGAGTGTGTGTTCCAGTGAGTTGTGTTGAGGTGTTGAAGGGATTTTCCCTGTGTTATGAATGGGTTAGACCCGGGCTAACTCACCAGAGTTTATGTAATCTAACATGTTTTTGAATCATAATATTCTGTTAATAGTTTAGTACAGAACCAGCTTTCACTTATTATATTGTTTCTTTCAGAAGATGAGTGTCTGTTTCTCTTTGGTGTGATCTTCCTTTGCTTTCCCTGCTTGGCTGCCGTGGCCAGAGCAGGCGTAGTAACTCCAGGTTCCAAATGGCTTTTGGCAAGAGGGCAACGGTGGTGGTCAGTGTTCTTTGGTGATTCTGTGCGGTCCTGAAATTTGGTGACAGATTTCTAATGGCAGTTGGCACTATCGTAATGGTGGGAAAGGAAAGGGAGTTTCTGCATGCCTCAGGCCCTGGCTGGGACAGCCTCTCATCCAGAGGAGACAGTTTGGGATTGTCCGTGCTAGGAAATGTTAAAAACAGTAGTAACATGAGTCTAATGGCTTCAAAATTAGCAAGGTTAATAATGACATGAAATTTGGTGTACAAATGAGCAATGCACTTTTAGTCACTATTGTTATTTTTTTGTCATAGTCATTAGCTCCACAAATTCAATGTTAACATCTCATCTAATTTTTTTTTTTCTTGTAGTCTCAAACCATGAATTATGTGGGACAGCTGGCTGGGCAGGTGATTGTCACCGTGAAGGAACTCTACAAGGGCATTAACCAAGCCACTCTGTCTGGGTGCATCGATGTCATTGTGGTACAGCAGCAGGATGGCACCTATCAGTGTTCGCCTTTTCATGTTCGGTTTGGGAAGCTGGGAGTCCTGAGATCGAAAGAGAAGGTGGTGAGTGTGGTGCATAGCCTGTCCTCGAGGAGGGGAGAGTTAGTGTCAGTGGGCACATCGCTACTGTGAGCCTTTTGAGCCCCTGCCCCCCCCCTTCTTTTTAATCTGAATGATGACAAAGACATTGGTATAAGTCAACCTTTATGTATTGGTTTTGAAGTTGTTTCTAAATTCCAAAAGCCCTACTACAGGAAGTCTCTCAAGGGAAAAGAAAGAAAATTGTTATGATAATCCTACATGTTGCAACTCAGAAGAGCAAAACAGAAAACCGACTTATAAATGGGGAAGTTAGGTGTATTTAGAAAAAGAAAGTTTTCCTTTACTTTATACAGCACTTTACAATGTTTAGGGTAATACCTTCATACTAATTGTGAGTGAAATAGGCCAAAGTCATCAAGAAAACATTTGTTTATAGGAAATTGACTAATGCCACATTTTATTTGTTTTGAGAAAGCTGTAAAATCTTACTTGTAATCTAAATTCTGTTATTGATACCAGGTCTTGTCCCCAAATCTGACTGAAATGCTAACTCACAGACCATAGGCTGGTTGCCTTTCATTTGTGTTAGGGAAGATTCATTCAGGAAGAAGGTATTTATGTTGGTTTTTCTTTTCTTTTCTTTTCTTTTTTTTTTTTACGTCCTCTTCCCTTCAGGTTATCGAGAAATTGGAAGGCTTGCTGGTATATATGTTGTCAGTGAAGTTAGAAAACTGAGCTAGTGATAAAACTTTTTAGGTACCTGGTAGTATTTTCCTTTTTACTCTTTCCCCACAGAATCTACCTAAGTTAAGTAACGTAGGGAGGTTTTTGTTTTTTGGGTTTCTTTAAACCTGGCAGAAGCCATTTATTACCAAACTAATTTATTTCTCAGAGTCCGAAACTTTTTATGAGCAGTCTCCCTGGTCGGGATGGAGCTTCTTAAGCTTCAAATGCAAGTTTGAAGTACTGTGGATGCGGACACAACCGTCTTCACTGCTGCTGTAGCTCTTGTCATTGTGATGGAAGGCAACACTGTTCATAGGTCCAAAGTGACCCTTGACTTTTCCAAACTCTTCTTCAAAGGCCAAATGGAAGAACCTGGCCTCAAACTTGTCAATCCTGGTGGAGGCTGTGGTTACGTCCATGGCTTCCTGATCACTGCCCAGCTCCACAAGGTCATAGTTCAGAGAGAGGGCAGCTGAGATAACAGGACATTCTGTCTGGCAAGTCTTCTGTTGTTTAATGGTTGTGAAATCAAAGAGCTTAGCCATGTTGTCCTTGCATGTGGTGACAAACGTGGTCATGTCCCTAGATAACTGGATGTTATTGATCACATAATTTATTGTGCTCCTTAACATTCACTAATACCTCTCCAGACTTGGCACTGTACTGGTTGAACTCTACATGCACCTCCTCCAGAGATCCCCAGAGAGCACTGGTGATCTTTACGTCATTACAAGGGATCTTCACGTAGGGCCCTGTGTTGTCGATCTGGCTCAGGTCTCGCAGGTCATAGAAGCTGACAAAACACTGACTGCCCATTTGCTTGTCCGTAGAGAACATGGTAACATTGCCCCCAAAGTCAAAACCACAGGTTTGGACAGCTGAGTTGGTCTTGAGTTAGGGCCAGCTGCTTCCCTGTTTCACAGTCCCAGAGATGGCAGCTGTTGTTAGCTGAGCTGGTGAGGGCATGTTTGGTGTTCCTGTCAGTGTCCATATGCTGCACAGCTCCAGTATGGCCCATTAGGTGCCCAGCCTCTCACCGTTCACAGTACCATACATAGTCAATAGGCTCCTTGGCCACGGTAAAGAGGAGGTCTCCTTCACGGTTATATTTAATCTGCATAATGGACAACTCATGGCCCTGCAGCAGGATCAACTTCATCCCAGTGGTGATGCAGGGAAAGCAGCAACATTGTAGGGAGGTTCTATCAAGATTTTAAAGCAAAATAGAAGATCCTCAATGTTTTCTGGCACAGATCTTACAACATGTGTTAGGGGACCACTGGCATAAATTGGAAGCACCTATTTTCAGCTTTTTGCTCTTTCACATAGCCGATGTTATTTTTTAAATTGAAATTTCCCTTCATCTAATTAAACATGTTATTTTGAGAGTAAAAGAAAACGGATTTCATAAAACTAGATATTCTTTTTTTTTCTCTCCAAGCAAAGCATCTCATTTCTAAGTGTTACAAAATCGGTTTCCGCTGGAGAGCCATGTTTCAGGCTGGTATGGTTTTGTGCAATCTGGCCTTTGTTCAGAGTCACCCTTTAGAAAGGAAAAGCAGTTGCAATTTACTTAGTGACGTGGAAACTCTCCATTGCAAAACAATGTTGTTTAGCCACAGTTTAGCTTCACTGGAATTTTTTCTTTCTTTCTGGTAATACTAACTTTCAGACTGGATCTGTTTTGAGGGAATCAGCAGCAGACTGTTTATGCACTGCAATTTCTTATTAGTTGTGCAAGGATCTATTTGTAAAACTGCTTTCAAGGCTTTTTTGTTTTTTGTTTTTTAAAGGGTGAGGATGGCCAGGATTGGGGTTTTGGATCAGCAGATTCTGGCTTTTTAAAATGAAGCCTACAGGCAGATGTGCTATATATAAGGGCTTGTGCATCTGTAAATGGTAACTGAGCAGATAAAATACCTTTTTCTGTATGCTGTGTGCCTCTAATTCAGGAAGTAATACAATTTCTGTGCAAAGCTACATAATTTATTGTTTTTAATATCTTGTCAAACCCTTGAATAGGATTGTATCCATGAGATACAGAGGAAATTCCTTCTTTCCCACTCCCTCCCTGTATCCCAGAAACACAAAGGATATGTTTGGGAAGAAATTTGGCCATTTGATTTACCAGGCTTTCCTGTGACAGTAAAACTGGAAAATGTCTGCCTTGAGATATGCTGGCAATTTGCATTAACTGTTTGTCTTATTTTAAGTCAGTTTGGGTTAGGAAAGCTGTTCATTGATTTTAAACTAAGACCCCAAATTTTCAAGTATGGCAACACCTATCAAGTAGACTTAAATCATAACTACCTTAAAACCACTGTTCAGAGACATGCAGTACGGTAATTTTTCCACTGCCATTGCTACATTTCTTGTTTGATAGAACACCAACATTCTTATTATATTTCCTAACTCAGGGCTGTGTTTAGAGGCTGTTAAAGATATTATCAGAATTCTCTTTCTCTTTCTCCACCTCTCAGCTCTGCTTCCATTTGTGTGGTTCTCGCTAACGTAAGGTGGCTGCCAGTACTCCAGGCTCACTTCCCATTTACTCAGCCCCAGTGGAAAGAGAGCTTTAGTCTTCCTGTCAGTCTTGGAGCACATGTATCTCAGGGACCAGTCACTGTGGCTGAGGATGGGATATATTATTGATTGACTTGGCTTGGACAACAGCCCCATCTACTCCCTGAAGCCACACCTAAGCGTGCAGTGTGAAGTGGAAGACGAATAGATCCCCAAAAGACATCGGAGATGTTCTTACTCAAAGAACTGTATGCACATTGAGTGTCTGCCACATCAAGCCTTTCTCAGAGTGTACCAGCTCCATTTCAACATCTCAGTCATGTATGTTGAGCAAGACTGAGCCACAGTTTAGGAAGCTTGACTTTATGGAAATGAATGGTTGTTTAGAAACCAGTTTACTAGCATTTAGTACATTAAGATGAGCATCCTCTTTAAAATAATCAACTTGGGAAGCATTTATTACAGCTTGATGCTGTCTCTCAAAATATTTTTACAACATTTTCTTGGGTAGCCTGAAGAACTCATGGCATATTCTTTTAATTATCCTCAATATTTGCACAATTTGATATTAGATTTAATTTTTGGAAAGACCAAACTCTATTCAAAGTCAAATCAAGAGAATAAAGTAAGTAGTCCTACTGGGAATGTCATATTTGGTCAATAAACTGAATGGCTGTGAAATGGAAGATGGTGTATACATAGTTTAGACTCTAATTATTCCATCTTCTTAGCTACATTGGATAAATGGATAACCTCCAGAAGTGAAAATTTTGAAGAATATTAGTTTGAATCTATTTTTTATCAAACAGAACTACTAAATATTTCATTTGTATTGTTTAACCTAAACAAAGAGTTTATATAGCAACAAATCAAGTCAGTAAACATTCTTCCTGTGATTATAGAAGAAGCTCTATTCTTGTAGCTGCCGCAGAAATCTGGTATGACTCTAGATGCTTAAGTGACTTCTACCAGCCTGAGTTTCTTTGAAGTAAATATTCACAGTAATATAAAACGTTAAGGAGGCTGACTGGGAAATGAGTTGGGGTTAATTAACATTTGTCTTATTGAAACTGGATTTATGCAGCTGTTTCTTTTAAAAAGTAAAAGGAAAATGAGTTTCTGTGTAAAGGAATCATTTCATTAACACTTCTTAAATTACATAGGATTTTTAAAATTATTAATTGTCCATTTCCCCATTTTATTTAATAACATTGCTCATTCTTTTTTTTTTTTTTTTTTTTGCTGCTTTTTTGTTTATAATTGACATACAGTAAACTGTACATATTTAAAGGATACACTTTGATACATTTTTAACAAATGTTTGCATCTGTGAAATTATCACCACTATCAAGGTAAGGGACATTTTGTTGTCCTGTCTTCTTAGTCTCCTCTAATCTGTGACAGTTCCTCAGCTTTGTTTTTCATGATGTTGACTTCTTTTAAAACTTCTTATTTTTGAGTTAATTTCAGACTTACAGACAAGTTTCAAGTGTAATTTTGTAAGTTTTCATACATTTTCAGCCACTAATGTTAACATTTTACATGGCCGTTGTACAATTATCAGAACCAGGAAATTAACATTGGTATATAATACTATTAACTGAAGACCTCAACCAAATTTCACTGGTGTTTCCACCACTGTCCTCTTTCTGTTCCAGGATCCTGTTCAGAATCCCACGTTGCTTTTTATCCTGCATTCTCTTACAGTTCCTAAGTCTTTCCTTATGACTTTGACTGTTAAAGAGTATAGAACACTTATGTAGACTGTCCCTTGATTTGAATTTGTCTTTTTTTTGTTGTTGTTTTAATTGGAGAATAGTACTGTATTTAGAAACAAAGATCTGGTACCGAGACACGCTCGTTACTACTGAAGTATCATTGCTCCTAGGCTGTTTCAGCCGGCAGAACTAGGAAATGTTTGTATATACATATACACATGGATATCTACATTTCTCTGTAAAAATAATGAGTTCACATGGATTCTTCCAATTCCAGTACATCACACAGGCTTCCTCTCTCTCTACTTATTTGAAATATTTTTCTCTGACAGTGGAAAATGTGGCTCTGATTATCCACAATATACTTATTTGCTTAATCCTAGAAAACACAAAATAGTTTCAGAATTGCTAACCCACATCTGTCAAGAAAATTAAGAAAAAATTATTAACTACCGTACAATATTTGTTTATAGCTCTCTCTCTATAAAAATGTGTCACAATGCTGTTTTCCGAAGTTACTTAGGTTAGTTCTTTTCTTCCTCACTTCCTTCAGTGTGGTTATAGTATTCATATATAGGATTTTATAAGAAGCATTTTGACAACATATGTCTGCCTAATTTTTTTTTAAGTGTGCATTACTTATCCCATCATTGCCTGGCTTCTGGGGAGACAGAGCTGCCATCAGGCACTGGACGTGAACCACTGTGCAGCCTCTAGTCAGACAGGGTAGTTGGTCCCTGCTGGGAAGACCCAGCTGATGATGCAGTTTGTTCCCAGCAGAAGGCTTGGGCAGAGCCAAGCACATGTGCATTACAGACTGTTCTGCTTCCCGTCTTTATTCCCCAAAGTGTAAAGCTGGAGTTTAAAAGTGTATCCATAAGAGTTTTAAAAGTTGATGTTCATTTATTATTCTAATATATTTAAAAGTATTCACAGCCTACAGATAAATGACTACATTATTTTTAAGTGATATAGTTGTATTTAATATGCTGTAAAGACAGTTTTCATTTTGCATGGCAGTGCAGCCCATAAAAAAAACTGGGCAAGTGAGCTTAATAATTAATGGGAAAAATAATGATTTTTTTCCTACGTCTTCTACAAATTTTTGTCAAAACTTTAAAAATTTCTCTTACTGCCTGTTATAAATGTATTGGAAAAATTAAAAACATTAAAATAGTATTTGTTCAGTACATTGCAATTTAAAATATTACAAACATTGAGAACTATAAATATGTTATTCCTTTATAAAAACTTATTAAGAGTGGTTTGATCAGGGCTTGCCGCCTTCTTGACATAAAACTTATGTTACAGAGTGAGCATCTTTCCTGTGTCTTGGCAAACTGGTAAACTACTAAGTTTAGATCAGCTTTCAATTTTTCAGCATTCATTCCTTTAATGTCAGTTGTTTTGCTTATGTCACTTCCTCTGGACCATCTTCATCCTTTTTGTCAAGGGCACTTTATGAAGGCAGTAAGAGGAAGCTCACCATCATGGAGTTCTTCTGGCTGCACCTCTGGAGTCTTGAATGGTGGCAGGGTCAGTTTCCATAGTCAGTTGTTTCTTCTATAACTCTGTTGATGTTCGGTTTGAATTTTACGGCATTATCACTTTCTGTCTCTGCTGCACTTTCATCTTGGCTAATTTTCTCTTTCAATTGTCCATTTTTATAAGATGTCACGTGGGTTTATCACTAGGAGATGAGGAAGCCACATGACTATGCGCTTTGCTGTCCATGCCTATGATGGCAGCTGTTCTTTACACAGTGATCCGTGGGCAGAGGAGCTGGCAGTGAAGTTGTACTTTCAGGTTGTAGTTGTTCACAGCTCAGACTTGCACATGTCTGAACCATGCAAGGCAAGACCTGCCTGTGCTATAAATTGGAAAGTGTACAAATGTTTGACAATGATACTTCCCCCATTTTACATCATTTGGGAAATTAAATAAATAAAAATTTTTTAAATGCTGTAAAAATAGATGGTCAAATATTTTCTTTCAATCCCTGGTTATCTATCCCTCCCCCTACTCAAGTCCATTTAGTTAGGGGTGGATGTGAGGCAGGTAGCAGTGTTTCCCTGGGGCTGTGGTTCTGGGAACCTCAATACTAAGTTTGAGAAACCAGAACTTAGGCTTAGTTGAGCTTGAATGAAAGGCTCTTTGAGTGCCAAATCACACTTTGTTTCTTCCTTTAGATCGACATAGAAATCAATGGCAATGCAGTGGATCTTCACATGAAATTGGGTGACAATGGAGAAGCTTTCTTTGTGGAGGAGACTGAAGAGGAATATGTAAGTTCTTGTGGGTCACATTCACTTTACACATTGTGCTCAGGCCTCTGGTACATGTCTCAAACAGAAATGTTCAGCACTTTTCATTGCTGGTTGTACAAATGATTGTTGCTGGTTAGACAAACTTTAGTTTTAGGTTGAACTAAACTGTCAAAAAGGAGCTGGAGAGATGAGGAACTTTTCTCTATACCAAGTTTCAAGGTACAGAAGAGCATAAAGTAAGCCTTTGTACTTGCTCTCTTTGTAAGGGAAGGCATTTCTTTTCAAACTTTAATGAGCTTTCTTATTTGGTGTCAATTACAGCTTACACCTTGCCTTCTGTACTTTCAGTTTCTCCTGAGCAATTAAGGCATATCTATTCTGGCTGTGTGTGTGTACACATGTGACCTTTAAACTTGGAAAACATGTTTATCATTTTGGTTAGGGATATTATTACACCCCTAACCTTGAATAGTCACGTGAATTAATTTATTACGATCTCAAGCAATTAAAATTAATTGACCTATATCCTTCTATAAAAGGTAACATGTTTGGCTTCTTTCAGCAAGAAAATACAATTTGTCATGTCCTGCACTCCCCAACATACACACTTCTGTGTATCTATTGATTTGAACAGTGGTAAACCTTTCCTGAGGGATTTAATCGGTCTTTTAAAAAATTCTGTAGAAGGCATCTTTACATCTTTTTCCATAAAGAATAAAACCTCAAATAGCCAAAATGATAAATGTCAAGTTATTAAGGATTCAAGACTACTTTTTTTGGTTTTGAAGATGAACTGCCAGTTTGGGGTTACAAATTTCACAAAGAAAAATATCAAGAAACAATAGACAATAACAAAATGAGATTATGTGTATCTTTTTTTAGTGTAGTGAGAAGCCAACAACTTCGGTACCAGTATCTAAAGCAGCATTGAAACAGTGTGATTTATGAAGAGCAACTTCACCAGACCAGTGCTTTTCTTAGTATCTTAATTGCTTGTTTTTATGTTACCTTGTTTGCATTTACTTGGACTAAACAAAATTTTCCCTCATCAGAAACAGTCAAGAAGCAGAATGAGCATAATAAATAACAGTTGTCACTGATTGGATTTTGTGTAAATCAGCAGATACTGTAAGAAAGAGGACTGGGTTATTGATAGTTTGTTACTTAGTTCTCGTCTATTCTGATGGTTCCATTAAAAACTATTCTTAGGTCCACTGGGATAATGTCAACTTTCCAGCTTTTATTTCTTATTCCACATATGACCAAATTGACCAGATTTTCTGTAGTGAAATATTTTTATTTCTCTTTGAAATAAAAAAAAATTGTTAATTCATTTAATAGACATTGGAATTACTACTCTATGCCACATACTATGAATAAAATATTGCAGCCCCCCCCCCCCCCCCCACCCCGGAGTTCATGATTTAGAGGAGAATAAAAATTGGTAAAAACCCATCTGGCTGCCATTGATTTGCTTTTTGTTTCTCTCAAACATTTCACATTAACAATATGTCATTAACATTCCTTTCAAGTCAATCAGTCTAAATCTAACCCTATCCTTTAAAAAAGTAGCAGGACAGTATTCCATAGTGTGGATATAATACGGTTTATTAACCCTTCTTTTACTGATAGGCATTCAGGTTATTTTCAACTCCCCCTCCAGACCCCAAGCAAACATACCTGTAATAGAACTAGGAAACATCACCAGAAACAAAACAGCTTTCAAGAAGTAAAGTAAACAAAGACCATTGAATTAAAAGTCAGAGACTGTAGGTTCTCATTTGGATGCCTTGGGGACATTCAGAATATCTTATCACAGTTTCTCTGTAAGTGTGTTGCTGGTGAACACAAATTTCTCCTAGGTAAACAACACTACACCTCAGGATAATATGTTACCAAAGCTAAGTTCAAAAGCTTAGTAAACAGCAGTTATAGAAACCCACACATTTTTAGGACTACTGTGTAAAAACTTGAGTATTCTAAACTACATGAGGTTAATTTGTCTCTATTACCTACTTTCCATTTCCCTCTGACACAAAGGAATGAAGCAAACGGCTAAGAAGTTTATTTACTGTTCACCAAACTTAGTCATTTTTTCATTGGATTAGGAGCTAGCTTCTAAACATTGGGCCTTCATTTTTATTTTGAATTTCTAAAAGGATATGTTAAATGTTATGATTTTAAAATGTACTAGTATATTTTACAGGGTATTGTCTCTCCATAATCACCATCTTCCATCCTCGATTGCTTTAGGAAAACATAAGCATTAGCCACTGTAAATTCACTGTAGTTCCTCACTTCACTTGCCTATCCTGGTGCCCTTTGTCCTATATGGTGTCCTAATCTGCCTTCTGCTTTATCCTGTTCTTGCTGTTCTTTGTAGGTTCTTAACAGAGTGCTTTGTAATGCCTTCTCAGAATGTTGCTGCTGCTGCTTTGAACTTCTCCTTGCAGAGAATTTAATTGGCTCTGCTTTAGCTGTAGCTTTTGTTCCATGCCAACTTGGAATATCACTTCCTCCCAGTGTACTCGGTTTCTTGTACTGAAATGAGCTATCACTTAGTGTGTCTAAACGGTAGAGCAGGCGATGCCTTAGTTCAGTGTGACTTTCTTACCTTTAGGGAATATGTATTCTTTCTACCTCTGTGAACATTTATATACTCAAAAATTAATTAATGTTGTGGTTCACTGTTCAGTTTGTCATGAATAACTATTCTTTCCCCTCATTCTCCTTAAGGAAAAGCTTCCTGCTTACCTTGCGACCTCACCAATTCCTACTGAAGATCAGTTCTTTAAAGATATTGAGACCCCTTTGGTGAAACCAAGTGTAGATGAAAGACCATCCCAGAGTTCAGACATCTCACACATCTTGGAAACGGAGACAGTTTTCACTCCAAGTTCTGTCAAAAAGAAAAAACGAAGGAGAAAGAAATACAAACAGGACAGTAAGAAGGAAGAGCAGGCTGCTTCTCCTGCTACAGAAGACACATGTGACATGGGTGTGAGCTCTGAAGATGAGAAGGGAGCCCAGTCTGCAAGGTAGGGCTCTCCTCCTGGGAAGGGTCTGGTGCAGGTACCAGGCATCCGCTCAGGCTGTGGGTAGAACGCAGGTAAAGCCAGAAGCTGCTGTCTTTTATAGATACAGGGTGTGAGGTTTGGACTCATTTCTCCCCTTGACAGTTTATTGTGAAACAAGTGAGAGAGGCACTTCTTTTGATCTTTCGGCAGCTCTTCAAAATTTGCCATCAGACGTCCTGCTATGGTACTAAAATGTCATTTGCAGCAGACTGGTGGTGTGTCTATTTCCATCCAGTAAGTTTACAAAAACCAAATAGATCATAAGTGAAAAGAAAGTCTGCATTAGTGACTTGCCCCTGGGTGAGCCGATAGAGGTGGGGAGGTCATCTATGGAATTTCCCTACCCGGTGCTCTTGTGCTTGGTAGCTCACATGTTCCTAAGAAGGTTAAAGTTTTGTTTTATTTGAGTTTATCAGCAAAATATCCTAGTAGGTTGAAGAGGAAGGAGTTTCTTTTTTTTTAAGTGAGAAATCTTGATCACCGCTTATTTACCAGCTCAGAAGAGCTCAAAATATACGGCAGTTTTCCGGTCAGCACTGCCTGGGGTTTAAAGGTAACAGTTGGGAGTAGAACATATATTTTCTCATTCAAGATTTAAGTTTCTTCCACCTGTTCCACTCAGTGGTCACCCCAGTACTGGGCAAGGTCTGTCCATGTGTCAGTGGGTGGTTCTCTTCATTGGTGACCATTGGACAAGCTTTTACATGTGACCCTGCATTTCCAAACCCTTTATTTGAATGGGGTGGGGGTGGTGGCTTTACGAGGGTGATGCTGGTCCCCTGTGTGTTTCCTCCTCAGCTGCTGAAAAGAAGTCATGCTCTACTTCCTGGGAAAAGCAGTGCTGTTCAAGTGCTTTTAATCACAGAAAAGAGGGGAAATAATTTCTTTCTATAGTTACAGAAACCAAATATATACCAGGAGTAAAGTCTACCTTGATCTAGTATATGTTCTCTTTACCAAGCATTGATTTTAAACGGTTATGTCAGGAAAAAACTGTTATTCATATATTATTAGTGTATCATAATTATAGTACATTAATGAGTAACATAGTATAATAATGCGTTTTTGGCAAAATTATTAAAGTCATTTTCTAAGATGTTGAAATCTGGATTGTAAATCCTGGAATAAAATCCTATATTTAATAGTAATTTTTAATATGAAAAATTATTTTCTACCCATCTTCTTTTATTATGCACCATTATGTTTGTGGTATTCTTCCTTACTCCTCCCACACTGAAGATATTACTTTTATTTCAGTTCTGGTAGAATGTAGAATTCCTCTGTTAGGATGGAAAGCAATAGTGAAAATGTACATTAGGTTCCACAGACCAGTGTAAACTATACCCATAAAATTTAAAAATCCTTAATAATCAATAAATTTAAGTAATTTTTTTTTGTCAGTTTCAAAATGCTGGCTGGGAAAGGTTTAATTATAAATGTTCTAAACTCTACTTTTATATATCATTAATTCTCAAAGAATTTTAAGCTAATAAAATGTACCACATTTTGTAAAAAGACACTCGTCCTCTTTTTCTTCCTTTCAGTCTCTTAAAGGTTATTTATCCTTTCTTTCCCTAGGAGACTAAACTATGAGAATCTTTCAGAGCTTCCACTGCTTGATTTCAGGACTATTAAGAACACCATAAACAATTCCTTTAAAAGTTTTGTCTTAGGGCCGACCTGTGGCTCACTCGGGAGAGTGCGGTGCTCATAACACCAAGGCCACGGGTTCGGTTTTAATAAAAAAAAAAAAAAAAAGTTTTGTCTTATGTATGGTAAAATGTGTAGGTGGGCAAGAAATGTGTATTCTCTGGAGAAAAACTTGAAATACTTACACATCTAAATTTTATTTGGATTAGCATTGTAATCCTCCCTTACGTCCCCTATTCCTGAAAATATTTTTTTCAACTAAAATTCTTTCAAGATCTACTAGAAAGAACACTGAAGTAAACACTTTTGTCTCCAAAGTTTTGTTGACGTGTGCCCTTTGTGAACATAACAGAGCAAAATTCAGACCTCCTGAACAGCCTGCAACTACAGTTTAGGAAGTTAAAACATATGCAAAGTCTCCTACTAAATGCACAAGAATCATTATTCTAAAGGAATGTTGTAGATGGGTGTCATAAGCCGGTGAATATCCGCACATGCCTCGCTCTTCCAGACAGCCGCATCTGTTGGTGTGCCGATTCGGTTGACAGTGATGAGTGCTTGCCAGCCTCGTCTAACCAGCACCTTGCTTGCTTGGTAAGCAGGGGTGTCAGAACACTTGAAAACTAGGGCCTTGCAGTAATTTTCAGGAGCTTGGTGGCTTGCTTTTTTATTAGGTCACAGTTGAATTATAGATTTTGCCACTTGGAGAAACTCTTATCTGACATTTCTTAAAACAGGATCTGCTTAATCATGCAGCCAACATAAATTAAAACTTAAAAGACAAAATGTAAACAGTCATGAGAGTTCTGAAATAAGTGCTAAGCCAGAAGGGAGACAGAATGGGTCCGTTATAGTTCATGATTGTGGGACAGTCACCTCTTCATCTCTCAGGGCCTTGGTTTCTTAACCTGTAAGGTAAGAGGATTGAACTACATGGTTTGCAAGACCCCTTTTAGCCTAGCATCTAGATCCTAAAATAATTTGAAGGAAGATATTTAGGGTCATTAACAGCATATTAAACAGCATGTTGAAGAATCTGAGAGAACAGGAAGCTGACAGCTTTTGTTGCTGTGAGGTCTAGGAGTTGTGTGGGATTGGGGAGTTTGCAGCTTTCTTTCATATAACTTTTTCTCCTCAGCCTCTACCACTTAGGAAAGAAATTCTGTTTCTGGAGAGAAGATACAAAAAATGGGTTTTTATTATGATAAATGGCAGTCTACTCTTTTGGTGGGGGGTACTCTTTACTTTTCAAGAATTTTCTTCTTGAAGAAAAATAGGCTTCTTGAAGGAGGCAGATGAAAGAGGGAATCATTCTTTAAAGCAGGTTGCTGTTGCACGGCTAGAAGAAACTCATTTGTGGAAATTGGAGAGCTTTAAAGTACACAGGGCTTTGTTTAAACTCTACTTAGTGAGTCTCTCTCCTTTGCTAAAGATGGACTTTTGGCTTGAGTAAAGCATGGAAGCCTTGTTTGTCCTTCCAGAGGATAGATGGGTATAGGTGGGTGGGTGTGTATGTGTGCGCGAGTGGTTTTGTTTTTTGTTTTTTTGGGTTTTTTTGGGTGGCTGGCCGGTAAGGGGACCTGAACCTTTGGCCTTGTTGTTACCAACACCGTGCTCTTACCAACTGAGCTAAATGGCCATCCCCATGTGTGTGTATTAAAAACATTGCACCTAGATATAGTTAGCTTTTTGGAGGGAAGAGATGGTGTTCAAAATTGGATGGTGTTATAGTACAATCTTGAGTACCACTAGACAGAACATACCACTGGTGGAAATACTTCATATACCCAGCAATAGCAAAAGGATCAGGAACAGACCATCAAAAAGGAATCTCAACTTTTAATCCACTAAAGTAGACTTGCTTAAAAAGTTGTATGTGGGAGCTAAGTCCAGGGAGCCTAGGACTTTTCACAGACAGCGTCTCTCATCCTGATGCATCTCCTGATCAGTAATTGGCTTCTAGAGAACCTTCCATGTTCTTCTGTAGTGCATGCAGATATTCTAGGTGACATGGATCTCACAGGCGCTCTCTGCCTTTCCTGCACTTCATTTCTGATATAGCAAACAGAGAAACATTTCAGGGCTCCGCTCAGTCTGCTGTGAGGTATCTTTTATGGGAAATGTTCTATATCCAAATGCAAACTTGGATCATTAGCCACACTGAAATTCATTGACTAACACTGTACTAAGGTTACTGATAAATATTGTTAGCAGAAGCAGTGATCTTTGACCATGGTAGTTAGCAACCCCATTTATTTTTACATAATACCAATTAAATAGTTTAAAACTCATTTAGCATCTATAATTTATCCCACATAAATAATTTAGGCTATTTATTTTATCTCTCCATTAGTTTTTTTCCTTCACTTTTTTTTGAGGTATAATTTGTATGCAACAATATCCACAGGCCTTAAGTGTGTGGTTCAATGAATTTTGACAGTTGTATACATCCATGTAACCTCTGTTAGTTTTTGGTTGAGATAAATGTCAGTTCGCAGCATGATACTGAATCTAAAGAAGTCGGGGAGCACATGTGAAGGCTGACGTGTTTTCTGTGCACACTGATTATGAACTCCGGCAACCGTAAGCCCCCAGTCCCGACTGGAAGTTGAACTATTTAGCTCTTCTGTTCAGTGCTGATGTATATATTAACATTCCTGTGTTTTAGTGCAGGTATTATCAGTGTTCATACTGTTTTCCTCACATTCTAATATGTACACTCCCTTAAATCCTCATGTCACATGCTTAGTTCAGGGTACTCTGTCATGGCCTGCCTCACTGGTCCCCTATTCTCAGGCACCTATATGTGCCATTTGAAAGTGCTTAACAGGTTTTTAGAAGTCCTGTTTAAACACAGGAAGCATGGGACTGACAAGAACCTCAACATCAGAAACCTTTTCCATCACTCTAAACTGATGGGCTCTATTTTTGTCAAGATATGCCCGGAAAGACCATTTCATGGTTTCCTAGGGTTGTAAATTCTTAATGGTGCCTTATCTCTCTCACAATATTTCACTAAATCCCTTTTACTTTGCTGATTTTTTTTCTTGGCTTAACCTTTTGTACTGCAATGAAATATGTTCCAGAAATAAAATATTTTTAATATAAAAATTTTGGTGGCTTTTATTTATTTATTTTTTCAGACCACTTTCATATATATGGATAGTGGTGGGTCAAGCTGGTGTGTCCTTTCAAATTTGACAAATAAGAACCATTCACAAGCATCTTATTTTCCCTTTCTTAAGGGAAAATTTACTGTTTGATTTTCCTTTATTGAGAAATAGAATGAGTTTTTTTAGATATCTGCCTTTCTCAGGTAGATGTTTTTCTCTCCTTCAATGAGGTTGCATGCCAAAGTAATACTCTGGTATAAAGAAGATTCAAGTTAGGAAAACCTTAAACTAAAAATGTTTTTTGTCCAGCAAATTAAGTGGTATGGATATTCTTATTTTACATTTAGAATCTGTCCTATTAGCACATTGAATTTTCTCTAAGAAGATCTTAAACTTGTATAATATGGTATGTTGTGCTTTTCAGAGTTTTTCTTTGTACTTTATAATTTTCAGAGATTTCAACATGCTGCGCCACATAAATCTCACATGGACTCTGTGAAGTAAACAGGACAAGTAATACATTTGCAGCTAAAGATGAAAACTGGGGCCCATGGTGCTTCTGAGGGATGTTTTCAAGGTTATAGGGCAAGTTAGATACATTAACTCTGCTAATTAAAGAAAACCAAAGGGTAAATCAGTTAAAACCTGATTAGCAGTAGTTTAGCCTCCTGCAATTCCAAGGTCTGTGCCTGAATTTTAAAAGTATTTATCATTTATTGTATTTTTCTATTGTCTTGCTCACATCTCCACATCATTTAGATAGATTCTAAGTAAAGAGAGAGTTTTCAAATAATCCCTGGGCCAAACAAAGATGAAAGTTAGTCCGGGGCTTTTAAGAGTTTAAGGTATTTTTTAATTTTTGAGCCCTAGCTGTGTCTTCAGCCAATATCCTTATGTTTTCTGTAGTATATGGTGCGTGAGAACTAGGTAAGAACATGGGCTTACTTATTCTGAATCCTGCTACTTACTAGCTTTTTGACTTTGGACAAGTTAAACTTCTGGATCCTTTATTACCTAATATCTAAAATGAAATAATAAGGATTGAATGAAATATACATAAAGCCTTAATTTTCTTCTTCTAGCTTTTGAATCAGTTACTCTTTTTTGTGTGTGTGTGTCATTTTTCGTGACCAGTAAGGGGATCGCAACCCTTGGCGTGGTGTCGCCCACACCGCGCTCAGCCAGTGAGTGCACCGGCCATCCCTATATAGGATCCGAACCCGCGGCAGGAGCGCCACTGCGCTCCCAGCGCCGCACTCTCCCGAGTGAGCCACAGGCCAACCCTATATCGGTTACTCTTAAGGGACGTAAAAAGACATTTTTGGTGACATTTGTCTTCTGTCCTTCCTGCATTTATTCCATATTTAAATAGTGATTGCAGTAGTGTACGGTGGGTGGCGCTGTTGAATCCCCCTTCTCCTTCAGGTTTTCCTTTTAAAATGGTTAGTTATTAATCACTTGGTCCTCTTCATTTTTCTCTCTTAATAAGTGCGTCAGTAGGTCGGGAGGACGTTTTAGAGCTGACTGATGAAAGTATCATTTTTCCTGCCTTCCTTTCTTTCCCTTTCACAGAGGATCTTCCAGTGCTTCCTTAAAGGAAGAAGAATATAAAGAGCCTTTGCTGTTTCATTCTGGGGATCACTACCCCTTGTCTGATGGAGATTGGTCCCCTTTAGACACGTAAGTATCTTTGAAATTTCTTGGTTTCTTAAAGGAAAGAGGAAGGAGGATAAATTAAATAGCTTGTCTGTTATTAGACAGTAATGATATTTCCCATTTCTCATAGAGGAACTGAATGTTTACATTCAACATCGATGTGAACCTTTTCTCTCAATACTCATTTTGTTCCTAAACTTGATCTGGCGTACACTAACAGTGTTGGCCAATTTGTAGATTTATATAATCAATGTAGAATTTGGCCATCTACAGTTCTTAAATTCTAATCTTTTAGTATCAACAATTGACTGTAAATGTGAATAATATAGTAAAAAAACATGGAGTCATACTATTTATTCTGCCGTCAAATCTCACGTATTAGTTATGTTAATTTACCGGCCTTTCAATGCATTTCCTTTTCTATAAAATTACCTTTCTCATAGATTTCTAGTGAGAAACAGGTGAGATAATGGTTATGAAGAGTTTACAGAGGATCTGGCAAGTCCTCAATAAATCCTAGTTGGCATTGCTTTTATTGTTATTAAAGAACTCAAGTGGGAGAAATAGTCTTCAATACAGTCTTTATATCTTCAGCATAGTGTTGATGTATTCAAGCTTATATTTTTTATAATCTGTCAAGCTCAGCAAAACTGAGGTCTTTCTGACTTTAAAGTCATCATATTTCTTTGTTCTGGTATTTGCAGCACTTACTCCCAGGCAGTGTGTCCTAAGAGCGATTCAGAGCTGGAGGTGAAACCCACCGAGAGCCTGCTCAGATCAGAGTCTCACATGGAGTGGACATGGGGCGGGTTCCCAGAGTCCACCAAGGTACTAGGGTTTACTTGCCCGTGGAATGTGTCTGGTTAATGGCTTGTGAAGTCCCTCCATCCATGAGTAAGGGAGGCAATTTCTGACTGAGCTCACAGGAATGTAAATGATGGTAGTGCCACCATGTGGTCGTAAAAGTAAATCCAAAGTTAACATTTTTTATGTTTGCACTGTACATTTGCAACAGAAGGAATCAGTATTTTGGGTGTGTTTCTGTTTAGTAAATAATCATGTTGATTATTAATTAATGTACGGAATTTTAAAAGGCATCAAAAGGAAACTAAAATATCCACACAGAAATTTTAAACAGGAAATTATTAAAGGTTTTTTTGCCAGCTCATAATGATAGAACTAGGAAGATACATTGCTTGAGAGAGAAAATATTTAGGTCCTCTGTTGAATTTAGTTTTTAAAAAATATATATTTTGCTTAATTTGTGATTGAGTTTAGTCTTTACTTCTCATCTTTATGTTGTTTTAAAAGAGCCTTGAGGTAGTCCAAGCAGGGCAAAATTTTCATTTAGTAGTCTATGTTTTCTCCCTCAAAATGAATTTTCTCTACCTTTGAGTATCTGAAAAGTGTCATTTTTTCTCAGTCTTCTCCAGTATTTAATTTTTCGTGGTAGAACAGTTGTGACTATACCTCTTTCATAAATGTCATGATATTGAACAAAATATAATTACTAGTTTTTCTCACTTCTTAATTACGAAATATTTTACACATACAAAATAATATCTTTAATGAATGTGTTAATTTATAAATAAAATGAACAATTACCATCTTAAGAAATACATTATAACAAATACCTTTGAAAGTAATTGTTTTAAACAATGCAACTTTTTTAGGTCAGCAAAAGAGAGAGATCTGACCATCATCCTAGGACAGCTGTGATTACACCATCAGAAAATACCCATTTTCGGGTAATTCCCAGTGAGGACAACCTCATAAGTGAAGTTGAGAAGGCTGCTTCTGTCGAAGACACTGTCTGTACCATAGTGAAACCCAAACCCAGAGCCCTGTGCAAGCAGATGAGCAGCGCAACTTCTGCTACAGAACTTCTCGAACCTCCTCTTGAGAAGCCTCCAGTTTCATATATGTTAGATGCAGACCACCTTCCCAGCCCATGCTTAGCTGAGGCGCCCCCAGCATCCAAACCAGCTGCCAAAGTAGACTCACCGTCAAAGAAAAAAGGTAATCGTTCATTTATTGGCATTAGGTACTCTGAATTTAGATGGTAAATTATTTCAGTGTTTCAGATAGTATGTGATGGCTACATTTGTGTTTGTATTCACCAACCAGAACCTATCACACAGTTTATTGTGGTAACTGTACTGTGGCTTTCCCATTACTCTATAAATTCCACTTCAACAGGACCCAACTTCCTCATGACTTTCTCCTGACTGTTACTACTCAGGCCCTTGAGAAGCATTTACTGAGAAAACGAATGAATGAATTCTAATCAGTTAATGAGTAAAATTAACTTTATTAAGTAGGTATGTCAATAAAGTGAAGTAGAATCCTAAATGATAAATATGTTTAAACAGAAAAAATTAGAGAAAAAATATCTTCACTTGAAACATCTGCTTAGTTGAGGCCCAATTACATACTTTTTTGTAATGGCATGGTATAAAAATAAATGTATACTAATTACTAGAATGTGATGTCTTCTTTCATTGATTATCTCCCTCTAAATCAAGTAGAGAAGATAGGGTCCAGCTCTCAGCTCAACAGCTGTGTCTCACTGTGGGGAATATAAGTTTAATAAGTAAGAGCATTTTTATTATTTAAAAATATAAAGTTATCCATTGTTACTCAGTACAGTAAGAGCCAGGTCACACACACTTGCTGAACACTAGCCTTGGATCCTATTTTTATGGAAGTGAAACCTTACCTAAAATTACCATTGTCAAACATAGCCAAATACCTATTTCACTTTTTAAAAAATTCTAACATCAAAGGTTAGATAATCACAAACTGACTTAATAGATATTCAATACATTCAAGGTCACTGCAAAATAATTTATCTAAAATAAAAGAATGTGACTGTCAAGGGTGTTTGTGGCCAAATCTGAGTATCCAACTGGTGGTGGCTTAACTCAGCACCTGCTCTTCCACCAAAAACCCATAACCATGTGTTGCGCTCTAAGAAGTGTTACGGAGGAAAGTCCAGTTCTTCTCAGGTGTGTTCTTTATTTTAGTCTAGGACATGAGACCCCTCTTCTTAGCACGTAGTGTAGCAGCTGACTAGAGACAGGAAACTTAGACAGGCCGTCGTTCTCTTGGCCTCATTCTTTTTTCCCCCAACTTTTTATTATGAAAGTTTTTATATGTATATTTGCCTTCCTCTCTCTCCCACGTTCTCTCTCTCTCTCTCTCTCTCATGTACATATGGTTTCTTTATTGTTTTAAACCATTTGAAGGCAAAGTTGCAGACATTATGACTTTTCACCCTAAAATACCCCAAGATGCACCTTCTAAGAATAAGAACATTTTCTGCACAGCAGGCAGTACCATTGTCTTCTTGAAGAACCTACATTTATATTTCCCCAGGTGTACTGAGAATATTTTTTAGCTGATTTTTTTTTTTCAAACCAAGATCCAGTCAAGGTTTTATTTTAGAATAGCACCCACCATGTTCTCTCTCTCTCTCTCATCACACAACCCCCATCCCCCTCTACACCCATGATAGTGACCTTTTAAAGAGCCCAGCAGGTTGTCTTGCAGACTCTTCTCTGATGTTCTAGATGTGTCAGGTTTTTTTTTTTTTTTTTTCAAAGTGACATCCTTATATTTCCTTAACTGATGTTAGCTCCAGAACAGCACTGTTCAGTAGAAATGTAATGCAAGCCACTTATGTAATTTGAAGTCTTCTCATAGCCACTTAAAAAAACTAAAATAAATGAGTGACATTGTTTAGTAACATATTCTAAGCCAGTAAATCCAAAGTACTATAATTTTAATACGTAATTAATATAAAAATTATTAATGAGATATTTTGCATTTTCTTTAGAGTAAGTGGTGTGTGTTTTACATATTATTAAACACATTTTGCATGCTTCACTTCAGACTAGTAACAGTGGAAGGGAAGATTATAGGATATACTGGGTATTTCATATTGTCTCATGATGACCCACTGTTACTGATGCTGAGTGTGAGCATGGTTGAAGGTGTTGCTTATCAGATCTATCCATTGTAAAGGATTTCTGTCCTTGTGCAGTTAGAAAAGGTGATACTTGGGTTGATCCTTGGGCACCACGTGAATACCCTGTTCCCCAACAACCTTCCCTTCATGGTTTTCTTAGCGCAGGTGATTGCTTCAAGTTTGGTCATGCTTGTTCTTACCTATAAATATTTTTAAATTTTTACCATATGTAAATTATGTAGTGGCCAGGATTATTCATGTAACAGTAAATGAAAGAAGAATAAATCAACATATGTTTATTGAGCACTGAATTTCTCTTCCATTGACATGGATGGTTGAGAACCAACATGAGTGAAAAGATTAATTGACATTTTAAAAAATAAAACCCTGCTCAAATCATGGTCAGTCTTATTATTTGCAAACCTTTGTTTTCTTTCAGCATTGCAAATGAATAACTAAATTCTTACTTCTGATATATATTTTTTTAATTTTTATTGAATCAAAATTGATTATACATATTTTGGGGGTTCAACATTGAGATATGTTGATCAAATCGATATTACTAGCATATATATTGTTACAAATCGTAATTATTCTTTATGCCCCTTGTCCAATCTCTCCCCATTTCCCTCTCCCTCCCCGCTCTAATTACCCTAGATTTCCTCTCCTGAAAGAGTAATGGTTACTCTGTTGATTTGTTGCCTAGATGATCTGTCCAGTGCAGAGAGGTGTGATCAGGTCCCCCACTATTATCATAGAGCAGATGCTTCTTCTGTCACTGTGAAGTGGGCTTTGTGGAGAGAGACATCCTCTTCTTTTTTCTTTATCTCTGCTGATGACTCTCCTTGTGTCAGTGCACTTCAGTGGCTGGTGGACCATCTGCATGGTGGTTGTGGCGTCTGGCTGCTTTCGTGGCAGCCATGGTTATTGTGGTGGCTGTGGTGGGTCACCTACATGGAGGTGATGTTTTTGGCCTGCTCCTTGGTGCTGGCAGTGTGCCAGGTTGTGGAGAGTGTCTGATCCCCAGATCCATGCCTTGGGTCCCTGGTTGGGCCCCAAGGCACTGGCATGGTGTGCCTCGTTGTGGGATCCAGTCCCCTTCTCCATGCCTCAGGTTCCCAGGCAGGCCCTGAGGCCCTGGCATGGGGTCCCTGGTTGTGGGAAGGGGGTCTGGTCCCTGACTGCTAGCCCTGGGCCCCCAGGCAGGCCCTGTGGCATTGTTTGTGTGCCTGGATGTGGGAGGGGGGTCCAGTCCCCTTCTCCATGCCTCGGGTCCTCAGGTGGACCCCAAGGCACTGGCACTGTGACTGGTTGTGGGCAGGGGTCC